>NC_062222.1:109627885-110325439 GCF_902686445.1 Sciurus carolinensis | reverse complement strand
GAAGAGAGAGCCTACAGAGTGGGAGAATATCTTTGCCACGCATACTTCAGATAGAGCACTAATTTCCAGAATATATAAAGAACTCAAAAAACTCTACATGAAGAATACAAATAACCCAATCAACAAATGTGCTAAGGATATGAGCAGACACTTCACAGAAGATTTACAAGCAATCAACAAACATATGAAAAAATGTTCACCATCTTTAGTAATAAGAGAAATGCAAATCAAAACTACACTAAGATTCCATCTCACCCCAATTAGAATGGTGATTATCAAGAATACAAGCAACAATAGGTGTTGGAGGGGATGTGGGGAAAAAGGTCCACTCATACATTGCTGGTGGGGTTGCAAGTTAGTGCAGCCACTCTGGAAAGCAGTGTGGAGATTCCTTAGAAAACTTGGAATGGACCCACCATTTGACCCAGCTATCCCACTCTTCAGCCTATACCCAAAGGACTTAAAATCAGCATACTACAGAGATACAGCTACATCAATATTCATAGCTGCTCAATTCACAATAGTCAGACTGTGGAACCAACCTAGATGTCCTTCAATTGATGAATGGATAAAGAAACTGTGGTATATATATACACAATGGAATATTACTCAGCTATAAAGAATAATAAAGCTGGGGAGATGGGAGATAGCTCAGCTGGTAGAGTGCTTCCTGAGTTCAATCCCCAGTACCACAAAAAAAAAAAAAAAAGATACTGTGATAAAAGAATAATAAAATTATGGCATTTGCAGGCAAATAGATGAAATTGGAGAATATCATGCTAAGTGAGATAAGCCAATCTCAGAAAACCAAAAGACGAATGATCTCACTGATAAGCCAATGATGACACATAATGGGGGTTGGGAGGGGGGCAAGAATGGAGGACGAAGGGACTGTATAGAGGGAAAAGAGGGGTGGGAGGGGTGGGGGGAAGGAAAAAATAACAGAATGAATCAAACATCATTACCCTATGTAAATGTATGATTATGCAAATTGTATGCTGTTACTCCATGTACAAACAGAAACAACATGTGTCCCATTTGTTTACAATAAAAATAAATTTAAAAAAATAAGAAAAGATATCCTTTCTCACTATGTTCATATAGATATTTCATATTCATCAGCTGCAGATATGCTATTGGTGTCTTGCTTCCCCATTTATAATAAACATGATTAACCATTCTCTTTTTGACACAGTTCATGGAGACAGGCTTTGATCCAACTGCCTCTTGGCTAAGCCTCTAGACTCTGGAACTCAAAACAGATCAAAACTACTGATTCCAGGATAAAGACTTTGAAACTTGGCCTTTCTGATCAGAACCAGCTCCAAGTCCCGGAGCCAGCGTGGTGTGCTCCGGTCCGCAAGTGGCTTCAGGGACCAGGACAGGACAGTCAGGGACTTCCCCAAGCAGCCTGACCCCTGTGGCGGGAGGCGCCTTTCAAGGCTAGCTTCTCGAGGACACCACCCAGTGAGAGCCTTTCTACACAGAGCCAGCCACAAGTCCCCGAGCCAACGGAGAGCTTTGACGCGCAAGCAGTCTCTGGGATCAGGGCAGGGCAGCCAGAGACTTCTCCCGGCGGCTCTGCCCACTCCAGGCCGCAGGCTCTTTCCACAGGGTGATCCAAGATGGTGGACTAGAGGGTGACTGCATCTCCAGTCGCTCCAGAACCCAGGACTCAAGAAGGGGAGGCACTGGGAGACTCAGACTAAAATAGAGCCACAGGGTGAGTCTCCCCCACCGGGTGAAGCTTGGACTGGGTGGCAGGCACGGATTGGGGCGGTTTATTGGGGCAGCTAGAGTCTTCCCCAGGTACCCCTGCTCACTCCGGTGGTGGGCTCCTCCCACACAGCCAGCTGCGTGGTGCAGGTCCCCAGTGACAGCCTTTCCCCACAGAGCCAGCTCCAAGCCCTGGAACCAGTAGGGGGCTAGGGACAGCTTTCTTCAGAAGCACTGCATTATCAAGTTCCTCCAAGACTTCAGGCTACTGAAGGCTGGGAGGTGATACCCTGGAAATCTACAGGGACACTATAAGCCCAATAGAGGAAATCTGCAATATCTCAGGGTCCCACTGACATCTGATCAATATGAGAAAACAAGGGAAGAAAATGTCCCAAACAAACCTAGATACTATATCAATAAAACCCAATGTCAGCACAGCAGAAGAAATGTCAGAAAGGGAGTTCATAATGTACATAATTAAAACAATCAGAGAAGCAAATGAGGAGATGAAAGAGCAAATGCAGGCATTGAAGGAGGAGATGAAAGAGCAAATGCAGGCATTAAATGATCGCACCAATCAACAGTTAAAAGAGCAAATATGGGAAGCAAGAGATCATTTCAATAAAGAGTTAGAGATACTGAAAAAAAAAAAAAAAAAAAACAGAAATCCTTGAAATGAAGGAAACAATAAACCAAGTTAAAAACTCCATAGAAAGCATAACCAATAGGATAGAACACCTGGAAGACAGAACCTCAGACATTGAAGACAAAATATTTAATCTTGAAAACAAATTTGGCCAAACAGAGAAGATGGTAAGAAATCATGAACAGAATATACAAGAATTATGGGATATCATGAAAAGGCCAAATTTAAGAATTACTGGGACTGAGGAAGGCTTAGAGAAACAAACCAAAGGAATGAACAATCTATTCAATGAAATAATATCAGAAAATTTCCCAAATCTGAAGAATGAAATGGAAAATCAAGTTCAAGAGGCTTATAGGACTCCAAATATACAAAATTACAACAGACCCACACCAAGGCACATTATTATGAAAATACCTAACATACAAAATAAAGACAGAATTTTAAAGGCTGCGAGAGAAAGGAATCAAATTACATTCAGGGGGAAACAAATAAGAATATCAGCAGATTTTTCAATCCAGACCCTAAAAGCTAGAAGGACCTGGAACAACATTTACCAAGCCCTGAAAGAAAATGGATGCCAACCAAGAATCTTATACCCAGCAAAACTTACTTTCAGATTTGACAATGAAATAAGATCCTTCCATGATAAACAAAAGCTAAAGGAATTTACAAAAAGAAAGCCGGCATTACAGAACATTCTCAGCAAAATATTCCATGAGGAAGAGATGAAAAACAATGATGCAAATCAGCAACGGGAGGAACTAGCCTAAAGGAATAGCCAAATAAAGAAAAACCAAATCATGTCAAAAAACAAAAATGAGTCAAATGACTGGGAATATAAATCATATCACAATAATAACCCTGAATGTTAATGGCCTGAACTCATCAATCAAAAGACATAGACTGGCAGATTGGATTAAAAAGAAAAATCCAACAATATGCTGCCTGCAAGAGACTCATCTCATAGAAAGAGATACCCATAGACTAAAGGTGAAAGGATGGGAAAAAACATACCATGCACACGGACACAGCAAAAAAGCTGGAGTATCCATCCTCATTTCAGATAATGTGGACTTCAAGCCAAAACTAGTCAGAAGGGATAAAGAAGGACATTACATGCTGCTTAAGGGAAGCATAAATCAGCAAGACATAACACTCATAAATATCTATGCCCCGAACATTGGCTCATCCACGTACGTCAAACAAATCCTTCTCAATTCCAGAAATCAAATAGACCACAACACAATTATACTAGACGATTTTAACACACCTCTCTCACCACTGGATAGATCTTCCAAACAAAAATTGAATAAAGAAACCATACATCTCAATAACACACAATCAACAATTTAGACTTAACCAACATATATAGAATATATCATCCAACAAAGAACGAATACACTTTCTTCTCGGTAGCACATGGATCCTTCTCTAAAATAGACCATATTTTATGCCACAAAGCTACTGTTAGCAAATTCAAGAAGATAGAGATGCTACCTTGTACTCTATCAGATCATAATGGATTGAAATTAGAAATAAATGACAGAATAAAAAACAGAAACTTCTCCAATACCTGGAGATTAAATAATACACTATTATATGATGAATGGATAACAGAAGACATCAGGAGGGAAATAAAAAAATTCTTAGAAGTAAATGAGAACAAAGACACATCATCTCAAAATCTCTGGGGCATTATGAAAGCAGTACTTAGAGGAAGATTTATTTCATGGAATGCATTCAACAAAAGAAGTAGAAATCAATAAATAAATGACTTAACACTATGGCTCAAAGACCTAGAAAAAGAAGAGCAGACCAACACCAAAAGTAGTAGAGAAGACAGGAAATAGTTAAAATCAGAGCCGAAATCAACAAAATTGAAACAAAAGAAACAATCGGAAAAATTAACAAAATAAATAGTTGGTTCTTTGAAAAACTAAACAAAATTGATAAACCCTTAGCCACACTAACAAAGAGAGGAAGAGAGAAAACCCAAATTACCAAAATTCAGAATAAACAAGGAAATATCACAACAGACACGAGTGAAATACAAAACATAATTAGAAGCTATTTTGAAAATCTATACTCCAAGAAAACAGAAAACCTCAAAGACATCAACAAGTTTCTAGAGACATATGAATTACCTAAACTGAACGAGGAGGACATACACAACTTAAATAAATCAATTTCAAGCAATGAAATAGAAGAGATCATCAAAAGTCTACCAACAAAGAAAAGTCCGGGACCAGATGGGTTCTCAGCCGAGTTCTACAAAACCTTGAAAGAAGAGCTCATTCCAATACTCCTCAAAGTATTCCATGAAATAGAAGAGGAGGGAACCCTCCCAAACTCATTCTATGAAGCCAATATCACCCTGATACCTAAACCAGACAAAGACAGATCGAGGAAAGAAAATTTCAGACCAATA
This sequence comes from Sciurus carolinensis, assembly GCF_902686445.1. Taxonomy (NCBI): domain Eukaryota; kingdom Metazoa; phylum Chordata; class Mammalia; order Rodentia; family Sciuridae; genus Sciurus; species Sciurus carolinensis. The sequence continues at coordinate 110,320,643 of NC_062222.1, read as the reverse complement.
TCCTTAATGAACATCGAAGCAAAAATTCTCAACAAAATTTTAGCAAATTGCATACAAAAATATATTAAAAAGATAGTGCACCACAATCAAGTGGGTTTTATCCCAGGGATGCAAGCTTGGTTCAACATCCGGAAATCAATAAATGTCATTCACCATATCAACAGACTTAAAGTTAAGAATCACATGATTATTTCAATAGATGCAGAAAAAGCATTTGATAAAATACAGCATCCCTTCATGCTCAAAACACTAGAAAAAATTGGGGTAGTGGGAACATTCCTTAACATTATAAAGGCCATCTATGCTAAGCCCATGGCCAATATCATTCTAAATGGTGAAAAACTGAAAGCCTTCCCCCTAAAAACTGGAACAAAGCAAGGATGCCCTCTTTCACCACTTCTATTCAACATCGTCCTTGAGACTCTAGCCAGAGCAATTAGACAAACCAAAGAAATTAAAGGGACACGAATTGGAAAGAAGGACTCAAACTATCCCTGTTCGCTGACGACATGATTATATATTTAGAGGAACCTGGAAATTCCACCAGAAAACTTTTAGAACTCATAAGTGAATTCAGTAAAGTAGCAGGTTACAAAATCAATGCTCATAAATCCAATACATTTTTATACATAAGTGATGAATCTTCAGAAAGAGAAATTAGGAAAACTACCCCATTCACAATAGCATCAAAAAAAAAAAAAATACTTGGGAATCAATCTCACATAAGAGGTGAAAGACCTCTACAATGAGAACTACAGAACACTAAAGAAAGAAATTAAAGAAAACCTTAGAAGATGGAAAGATCTCCCATGTTCTTAGATAGGCAAAATTAATATTGTCAAAATGGCCATACTACCTAAAGTGCTATACAGATTCAATGCAATTCCAATTAAAATCCCAATGATGTACCTTGCAGAAATAGAGCAAGCAATTATGAAATTCATCTGGAAGAATAAAAAACCCAGAATATCTAAAGCAATCCTCAGTAGAAAGAGCGAAGCAGGGGGTATCGCAATACCAAATCTTCAATTCTACTACAAAGCAATAGTAACAAAAGCGGCATGGTATTGGTACCAAAATAGACAGGTAGATCAATGGTACAGAATAGAGGACATGGACACAAACCCAAATAAATACAATTTTCTCATACTAGACAAAGGTTCCAAAAATATGCAATGGAGAAAAGATAGCCTCTTCAACAAATGGTGCTGGGAAAACTGGAAAACCATATGCAACAGAATGAAATTAAACCCCTATCTCTCACCCTACACAAAAATCAACTCAAAATGGATCAAAGACCTTGAAATCAGACCAGAAACCCTGCATCTTATAGAAGAAAAAGTAGGTCCAAATCTTTAACTTGTTGGCTTAGGATCAGACTTCCTTAACAGGACCCCCATAGCACAAGAAATAAAAGCAAGAATCAACAACTGGGATAGATTCAAACTAAAAAGCTTTCTCTCAGCAAAGGAAACTCTCAGTAATGTGAAGAAAGAGCCTACAGAGTGGGAGAATATCTTTGCCACTCATAGTTCAGATAGAGCACTAATCTCCAGAATCTATAAAGAACTCAAAAAACTCTACATGAAGAATACAAATAACCCAATCAACAAATGGGCTAAGGAAATGAACAGACACTTCACAGAAGAAGATGTACAAGCAATCAACAGATATATGAAATAATGTTCAACATCTCTAGTAATAAGAGAAATGCAAATCAAAACTACCCTAAGATTTCATCTCACCCCAATTAGAATGGCGATTATCAAGAATACAAGCAACAATAGGTGTTGGCGAAGATGTGGGGAAAAAGGTACACTCATACATTGCTGGTGGGGTTGCAAATTAGTGCAGCCACTGTGGAAAGCAGTATGGAGATTCCTCAGAAAGCTTGGAAAGGAACCACCATTTGACCCAGCTATCCCACTCCTTGGCCTATACCCAAAGGACTTAAAATCAGCATACTACAGAGATACAGCCACATCAGTGTTCATTGCTGCTCAATTCACAATAGTCAGACTGTGGAACCAACCTAGATGCCCTTCAGTTGATGAATGGATAAAGAAACTGTGGCATATATATACAATGGAATATTACTCCACAATGAAGAATGATAAAATTATGGCATTTGCAGGCAAATGGATGAAATTGGAGAATATCATGCTAAGTGAGATAAGCCAATCTCAAAAAACTAAAGAACGAATGATCTCGCTGATAAGCGGATGAGGACATATAATGGGGTTGGAGAGGTTAGCGTTAGGGTTAGGGTTAGGTTTAGGGTTAGGGATAAGGAGGTTGGTAAGAATGGAGAAAGGAAGGACTGTGTAGAGGGAAAACAGGGATGGGAGGGGTGGGAGGGGTGGGGGCGAAGGGGAAAAAAATAATGAATCAAACATCATTGCCCTATGTAAATTTATGATTACACAAATGGTATGCCTTGACTCCATGTACGAATAGAGAAACAACATGTATCCCATTTGTATACAATAATAAAAAAAAATCTAACAAAAAAAAAACAAAAAAAGACTTTGAAACTTTGTGTCTTCCAAGGAAAGGTTTAACAGTTCACTCTCTGTAAGATTTGCATATTAAAACATTTTTACTAAGTTTTTCAAAATGTGTATAGGTTAATATGTAACGATAAAAAGTAAATTTGTCTTGTTTCATGGCAATCAAATGAGTTTTCAGTTAAGATATTTTTCTTAAAAATGTTAATTTAATAATTTATACTCCTTTGAATTTTGGATTAAAAGCATTCTTGATAAAAAAAAAAAAAAGCATGTTACATGCATATATAAATATACCACAGCAACTTCACCTTTATGCATAGGTAGAAAGAACCAATGAAATATCTACAACTAAAAGAGTGAAAGAAAGTCTAGCAGAGTAAAGGAAGGAGAAAGGGGTGGGGAGGGAGGACAGGAGGGAAAAGCAGGGATCATGAACTGAAATAGAATTCCCTGCATGTATAGACACAACTACTATGTATGACTATAAAGCTCTAATAATAAAATTATCAAGACAAATAAATCAAAATTACAGGAGTTGCCATACCCATCCATAGATCTTGTTATTTAAATCAAATTAATTAATAACAAATAAAAAGAAGAAGCCTAGGGTGTTATCAATATTCACTATATAAATTTTTACCTATTCCTCTTATCTTCACTTGGGTATTCTGATTTTAATCCAAATCTTGAGTTCTTTGGTCAAGAAATCCTCAATTTAAACACAGAAAATAAATCCCCAGTCCTCTGCTGCCCGTATGCGGCAAAGAAGCAACGACCATGAACATGGAAGGCAAGAAAAATAAGGATCTGACTGTGTCTTAGATGTTCAACCAGTCTTTCTGGCTTTAGTCCCACCTTCACCTCTGCTTTCAGAAGCATTTGGGTCTGCCACTTCCAGAGTCTGGGATTCTGCCATTTTTTTGTGGGGTTGAGGGGAGGGTGACAGGGATTGAACTCAGGGGCACGCAACACTGAGCCACACCCCCAACTCTGATTTGTGTTTTATTTAGAGACAGTGTCTCTCTGAGTTGGTTAGGGTCTTCCTTTTGCTGAGGCTGGCTTTGAACTTGTGATCCTCCTGCCTCAGCCTCCCAAGCCCCAAACCACTCGGATTACAGGTGTTTGCCACCACATCCTGAGGGATTCTGTCTTTTTCTGGGTTGTTCTTGGTTTTCCCACTGCGACCCTGGGGTTCAGTTGTCTCTTCAGAGTGCATTCCCACTTTCCAGATTGGTTGATATGGCCTGACTCTCCCCATGCTCTCTGTGGATTTGTATCTTCCTAAAATATCCCTTTATTTCTATCTTAGAATGGTTTTAGAAGTGGAAGGCAGTGTATGTGGTCAACTTGCTTTTTTTTTTTTTTTTTTTGTACCAGGGATTGAACCCAGGGGCATTGAACCACTGAGTCACATACCCAGTTCTTTTTATTTTTTATTTTGAAACAGTCCAACCCAGTTGCTTAGGCTCTCACTAATTGCTGAGGCTGACCTTGAATTTGCAATCCTCCTATTTCAGCCTTGCTGGGATTATAGCCATGTGCTACCAAGCCCAGTTCAACCTGCTATCTCTGATGCAAAGTTTCAATCCAGGACTTACCAGTAGTAAAACTATTATTTAATGTCTAGCCATCCAGGTTGAGTCAGTGACTTTTCTATTTACCTTTTTATTCCATTTTTTCTTGTTTGGTGTACTATCTCCTGCATCTGGTCTTCTGTGTATGAAACTAAACTATTTGATGTTTTAGCAAATGACCGTGAAAGTCATTTTAAAAGATAATTTTATGGGTGGGGGTTGGGAATGGAGTTTAGTGGTACAGCTCATGCTTAGCATGTACAAGGGCCTGGGCTCAATTTTCAGCACTAATTAATTAATTAATTAATTAAAATAAAATACACTTCTTGATTGATCATGAATTTTTTTTCTCCATGACTAAAATTAAAAACTAATACATGCATATAAGTTGCTTATGGACCAAATGCTGGTATTCCCCTCAAATTCATATGTTAAGTCCTTCCACCTTCCTGGAGGTGGGATGTAACTCAGTGGTAGAGCACCTGCTGAGCTTGCCTAGGACTATGGGCTCAATCCCCAGCACCTCATAAAAAAAAAAAAAAAAAAAAAAAAAAAAAACTCTAAACCCAAGATGATGACATTAAAAGGTGGGACCTGGGAATTAGTATCCTTATAAAAGGACTCACAGAGACCCCTCATCTCTTCCACATTTAAGGACATAGTGAGAAGTCACCATCTATGAGAAGCAGCCTTAGCAGACACCAAATCAGTTTGTGCTTTCATCGGGCACTCCCCATCTCAGAACTGTTATTTCCATTATTTCAAAGCCACCAAGCTATGGCATTTTGTTATAGCTGCCCAAATGGACTAAGACACAAATCTACATAAAAACGTAAGTGAATATTAAGACATAAAACTATGGAGTGGGTCATCCAACATACAGAAATGTTCAAATTAACTGAAAAGCTTTAATTATTTAAGTGCTAAGTATATAATTATCTAAGTCTTTAATTTGAAGAGTAACCTGAGTAGAGCAAATTATAGTTGTCAAACCATATTTTAATAAGATTTCATCAAGTCAGACTGACTCAGTATTTTTAAGAATAGATAATTACTAGTATTAAAGAAGTGTGGACATTTTTGTCCTGTGCAGACTTCTGCAGAAATATTTATCTCTGTGCTAGTCACAGCACATTTTGTAAAACCAAATGTGAACATAGGGTCTGATGTTTATTGAGAAACAATTGTTTCCTTACCATTGAGAGGGAACTAAGAACCCTAATTGTCCCTCACAAAGGACAAAGGGTAGGTCCATAATCCTTCTGCAAGGAAATAGATGTGTGAGTCATCTAAATGCTCATGTAATCTCTACAGTAGAAGAGACAGAGAAAAAAAGAAAGAGAGGAAGAGAGATTGAATACTTAAATCACTGAAAGAAAATGGGATTAGAAAAAAATTGAACAGTAATTAGAATGGGAAAGTCAATAGATTTTAAGGTGTTGTTTTTTTTTCCCACCTTGGGTTAAACACTAAAGTATTTTAATAAATTTAAACCAGGAGCAATGGTGCACACCTTAGGCTGAGAGAGCAGAATCTCAAGTTCAAAGCCAGACTCAGAAACTTATTGAGGCCCTCAGAAACTTAATGAGACCCTGTCTCAAAAAAAAAAAAAAATTAAAAAGGACTGGGGATATGGCTCAATGGTAAAGCACCCCTGGGTTCAATTTCAGTAACAAAAAAGAAAGAAAAGAAAGTTTAAGCTGTATAGTACCCCTTAAATTATGAGTTGTGTGAGTTGGTGATGTAGTTCAATAGTACAGCACTTGCCTAGCACGCATTAGGCTATGGGTTCAATTCCCAACATCACCAAAAATATACAACAAAAAATGTATATATATATATACATATATATATACACACACACATGGAAAAAAATACAAAATATATATACAAAAAATGTATATATATATATATATACACACACACACACAAACACACACACATGCATATATATAGAAGATGCATAAATCATATAAATGCACATATGCACATAAATATATATAATTTGTGGGTTATATTTGATACACAGTTCAAGGTCAATATTCTTTTTTTAATATTTTAATTGTAGATAGGCACATCTTTATTTACTTATTTTTATGTGGTGCTGAGGATGGAACCCAGTGCCTTGGACATGTGAGGCAAGCACTCTATGACTGAGCTACAGCCCCAACTTCCAATGTTCTATTTTTAAAAATATTTTTTAGTTGTAAATGGACATGATTTTTTTTTTTTTTTTTTTTTTTTTTTTGTGGTGCTGGGGATCGAACCCAGGGCCTTGTGCATGCAAGGCAAGCACTCTACCAACTATCTCCCCCGCCCGACTTGATATATTTTTATGTGTTTATTTTGTGTTTATTTTTATGTGGTACTGAGCTATCTCCCCCGCCCGACTTGATATATTTTTATGTGTTTATTTTGTGTTTATTTTTATGTGGTACTGAGGATTGAACCCAGTGCCTCACATGTACAGGGCAAGCACTCTACTACTGAGTTACAACCCTAGCGCCCAATATTCTTTTAATAGCACACATACATGTAGATTTCCAGTTTTCCCAGCAGCATTTGTTGAAGAGGCTATCTTTTCTACAATGTATGTTAATGGTGACTTTGTGTAGTATAAGATAGCTGTATTTATGTGGGTTTGTCTCTTGTGTCTTCTATTGTGTTCAGTTGGTCTTCATATCTGTTTTGGTGCCAATACCATGCTGTTTTTGTTACTATAGCTCAATAGTGTAATTTAAAGTCTGGTATCATGATGTCTCCCACTTCCCTTTTCTTGCTGAGGATTTCTTTGGCTATTCTGAGTCTTTTATTTTTCCAAATGAATTTCATGACTGCTTTTTCTCTTTTTATAAAGAACATCATTTGATTTTTTAATAGGAATTGCATTAAATCTGTGTAGCATTTTTGGTAGTATGACCATTTCGACAATATTAATTCTGCCTCTCCAAGAACATGGGAGATCTTTCCATCTTCTAAGGTCTTCTTCAATTTCTTTCTTTAATGTTCTGTAGAGGTCTTTCACCTCTTTTATCAGATCAGTTCCTAAGTTTTTGTTGTTGTTGTTGTTTTTGAAGCTATTGTGAATGGAATAGTTTTCCTGATGTCTCTTTCAGCTGATTCATCATTGTTGTATAGAAATGCAATTGACTTATTGGTGTTAATTTTATATCCTGCTACTATCCTGAATTTGTTTATGAGTTTTAGAAGTTTTTTGGATACTCTAAATATGTCATTGGCAAATAGGGATAGTTTGAGCTCTTCTTTTCCTATTTGTATCCCTTTAATTTCTTTCTTTCTTTTCTTTTCTTTTTTTTTTTTTTTTTTTTTTGCCTAATTGTTCTGGCTAGAATTTCAAGGACTATTTCTCACCCTGTGCCTACTAGAAGAAAATGTAGGCCCAACTTTCTATCGTGTTGGCCTAGGAACCAACTCTTCAACAAAACTCCTGAAGTACTAGAAAACTAAGAATCAAAAAATGGATGGTATCAAACTAAAAAGCTTCTTCATAGTAAGGGAGACAATCAAGAACGTGAAGAGAGAGCCTTCAGAATAGGAGAAAATCTTTATCACCTGTACCTCAGATAGAGCATTCTCCAGGATATATAAAGAACTCAAAAAACTTAACACCAAAAAAATAAATAAATAACCAATCGATAAATAGGTAAAGGAACCAAGCAGGCACTTCACAGAAGAAATACAAATGGTTTACAAATATATGAGAAAATGTTCAACATCTTTAGCAATTAGAGAAATACAAATTAAAACCATACTGAGGTTCATTTCACTCCAGTCAGAATGACAATTATCAAAAATACAAGTTACAATAAATGTTGGTGACGATGTGGGCGAAAGCACCCAGAAACCACCCCGGACGCAGGAAGTCACGCAAGAGATTTTATTAAATGGACAGGCAGAGTATCTCCCTGCAGGGTGAGAGAGAGAAAATGAGAGAAAGAGAGAGAGTGCAGGCACGCAAGAGAGGGTGAAAAGCGAGGAGGAGAGAGCATGAAAGCGAGGAGGAGAGAGAGAGAGAATGGTGGGGGAGCATTCTTAAGCAGTGGAATTTCACTGGCTAATAACAACGGACCAATGGCTGGTGAGGAAGTTCACAGGGCTAACAATCTGGGTTGTAAAGTGGTGTTGGGGAGGGAGAATAATGGCAGTAGCAAAATAGCAGATCTGATGCCAACAGTGGGGAAAAAATACACTCATACATTGCTGGTGGGACTGCAAATTGGTGCAACCACTCTGGAAGACAATATGGAGATTCCTTAGAAAACTTGAAATGGAATCACCATTTGACCCAGCTATCCCACACATTGCTACATACCCAAAGGACTTAAAATCAGCATACTACAATGATGCAGCCACATCAAAGTTTATAGCAGCTCAATTCACAATAGTTAAGCTGTGGAACCAACCTAGATGCCTTTCAACAGATGAATGGATAAAGAAAATGTGGTATATAGACACATTGGCATATTGTTCAGTCATAAAAATAGAATGACGTTATGGCATTTGCCAGTAAATGAATGGAACTGGATACTATCGTGGTAAGTGAGATAAACCAGTCCTCAAAACACCAAAGGCGGAATGTTCTTTCTGTTATGCAAATACTAACACACGATAAGGGAGGGAGGGGACATGGGAATAGGAAAGACAATAGAATGAATTGGACATGACTTTGCTATGTTCATATATGAACACACCACCAGTGTGTGGCGGGTGAGACCCGGGGCCCAGGGTTATGCCACATGCATCCAAAGATGGCGACTGGCAGAGAGCCAAGGGGCGTGCTGAATGCGCCTTGAGAAAACAGGAAGTGTTTACCATTGGCTGTATGATAATTAGCTCAGCCGCCTAGCGCGTGGACAGATATACCTTACATGTATGCTTGAGCTCGTGATCGCTTGACCTTTAATAGGATTGGATGGACATATCTGGTTACAATTGCACATGCACGAGACTGCTTATATATTGAGGGTGTTATCCGAATAAAGCAGAAGCTGCTTCATGAACTTCTGAAGAGTACGTGTGGTTTGTCCCGCAGCGGCAAGCGGCACAGTGAAACTCCACATTTTGTACAACCACAAGAATGGGGGTCCTAACTAGAAAGTTATACTCCATGTTTGTATAACATGTCAAAATACACTCTACTATATCTAAAAGAACTAATAAAAAAAATTAGTGCACCTAGGTCTCCTTTCTAATACTGCTCAGTTCAGAAGGTACAGATGTTCCACATTAATGCAGGTAGAACTAGAAATGAGAGATGAGAAGAGAAGGTGGTAGATCAGAGTAATTCTGATGAAAAACAAAAATACCATGTTCAGGCAACTTTGTACAATCATCTCCCCAGGGGCTACCCAAGCAGACCCTCTGAGTTCTGTGGGTTCTGACCTAAAAGGCAAGGCTGAGACAGTGATGTTTCCAAAACATCAGGAATCACGTAGTATTCAGGAAAAGCAAAAACAAAATACCCTGCTAATTTTCCTCAATCCGGCTCTTTATAGAGCTGGATTTGCTCTGCATGCTAACACTTTAGAGAGCATTGAAGTTTCCAAACGTGAATCTCTTCAGGGTTTTGTCCTGCACATTCTGATGTGACTTGGGCATTCCTCTGATCAAGTAGAAACTAAACTCTCAGTGATTTAAGACAGAGCTTTCCTAGGTTCACCAGATCATTAACGCCTGATGAAACACCCAAATACCTCAGGAAAAGGACACAATGATGGATGCCTCAGTGGTACCATAGCCTAAAGAGAACAAATGACACGTGCCTTGAAATCTAGTTGCGTCAGGCAAGGTTGGTGGGGTGGCAGTTCTAGGCAGCTGGGCACCATCAGAGGAAAAAGAGGAAAGAGGAAGCAGGGGACACAACCAGCCCTGGTATTAATTTTTAATGATCAGAAAACCTAATGGGAACTGAAGTGCAAGGAATTATTAAAATGAATAATGAGAGAAAATTAGACAATTTCGTGAATGTAATGAAAATAGGTATAAATAATAGATACTTTAAATTTTCACTGAGGAAGTCCATTGAATGCCTGCTGGTCTGCAGAAATGTTCACTGTTGGTGTACTTCGGGTTTATGGCCAGCAATGAGTACACTGATAAAGTCTATTGGCACATAATTTACTCATTCTCCCATCAACCTTGAAGTTAGGCCCCTAGAGAAGGCCTAACTTCATTTTCTTTGCTAAATTCAAAGAGCTTAGCATGTTTAAGAGAAATATTTGACATCGTTTTATACCTGTATATTGTATTATTAGTATATTTTAATTTATTACTCAGGGATGTAAGGGGACCCAGTGATTCATTCTTTGACAAACTTTTATTGCATATGTATTATGAACCCAGCATTGTTCTAGGTCAGAACAAAAGGGTAGGACAGACAGACAGTATTTTAAAAAATCATTTATAACATCATGGCATGCAGTGATAAAACTATGAAGAAAAATCAAGTGGAATAAGGGGTAGGTGCATAAGAGTGTTAGTACCATGTGGGTGACGGCTCCTGCCAGTTCATGAGGGCTCACGAGAACGTGTTTAGGAAACTCACAAGCCAGATATGAAACACAGGCAGAATTAAAAATTAAGTCAGATAAGCCACAAGTAAATACATTATGTTAAAAACATAATGAATGCCTCAATTCACCATTTTCTGTTTTGTTTACTACTTGTTACCATTAACTATACTCTTTATGTTCCAGTCATGTATTGCTTAATGACTAGATATGTTTTGAGAAATGTGTCAAAGTGGTATATACATCATTGATACACAATGATTCCGTCATTGGGTGAACAACCAAGCATTTAGTTACACAGACCGAAATGGTGTAGCCTACTATGCACCCAGGCTGTGAGGGATAAATATATATATATATACACAAACACACACACACACACACACACACACACACACACACACACACCATGAAATACATATACATGTATATATATGTCCCGACCCGCGGGACATCAACGCGGAACGGCAAACCTAAGAGAGAAGGAATGAAGGGACAAGAGACGCAGGGAGAGGCAGCAAGACAGGAATTCTGATCAAGCTGCAAATTTTTATTGTTCACACAGGGGTATTTATATGCTCAGGGAATAAGGGGTATGACGAGGTTCAGCCTGGTTGGTTGTGTTCTTCTGCTGGGTTCCTGATAGGGTGCAAATTCGCGCTGGCGGGAAGGTGAAGTTTGCGCCGGCGGGAAAGTGTAGTCCCGGAAGAGAAGCCGTGGGCGCCATAGGCGCCATACTGTCAGAATTATCAGCCAGGAGAGGGGGGGGAGGGGCGCTGCTGCTTATTGTAAAGGTCAGAATGTTCTCAGAATGAGAACTTCTTGGTCCCTGACATATATATATATATATATATATATATATATATATATATATATATATATATATACATATGCCATAATATATAATACAAGTGTGTGTATGTGTCTTATGATGAACAAAGAACTTGAAATTAAATCAAGCATGAGAGAAAATGTGTTTCAGGAGATGAGGAAGACACAAGGTACATAGGCCTGCTGCCAGTGTAACACATAACAGCACAGCTATTTCACCTATTTACAGGGAAAAAAAAATTTTTTTTGTACTGGGGATTGAATCCAGGGGTATGTTCTACTCTTGAGCTACATCCCCAGCCCTTTTTATTTTTTTATTTTGAAACAAGTTCTCGCTAAGTAGCCCAGGCTGACTTTGAACTTGCAATCCTCCTGCCTCAGCCTCCCAAATGCTAGGATTATAGGCATATAGCCACCAAGCTGGCTAAACTTTTTTTTTGGTGGGTGGGGGAGCCACTGGGGATTGAACCTAGGGATGATTTGCCACTAAGTTACTTTCCCAACTCTTTTTATTTTTTATTTATTTATTTATTTTCTTTTGGGTGCTGGGGATCGAACCCAGGGCCTTGTGCTTACAAGGCAAGCACTCTACCGGCTGAGCTATCTCCCCAGCCCCTCTTTTTATTTTTTAATTTGAGACAGGGTCTTGCTAAGCTGCTTAGGGCCTGGCGAAGTTGCTGAGATTGGCTTTGAACTTGTGATCATCCTGCCTCAACTTCCTGACTTGCTGGGATTACAGGCATGCACCACTGTGCCTGGCTACTTTTTTGCGAGGGGCAGGGTACCAGGGATTGAACTCAGGGGCACTCAACCACTGAGCCATATCCCCAGCCCTTTTTTGTATTTTATTTAGAGACAAGGTTTCATTGAGTTGCTTGGCAACTAGCTGTTGCTGAGGCAGGTTTTGAACTCTCGATCTGTGGGGGTTTCCGGGACCCCCAGCCTTAGGCATGGTCAAGATGGCGCCTGACGCTGAGCCAAAAGTGGCCAGCTATACAGTAAACAACCAGCGAATTCCAATGATTGGCTAGTTAACGATGTGACTAGAGCATGCCCCCCTCGTGTACCCATCCTATGCTTGCAGCTGTCCGCGTTTATCTCGTGTACTCTCCCCTGATTGGTTGAAGTGTATATAAGCCTGGTGGGTGGGAGAGTAGGGGGGACGGAAGAAGCGGAAGAAGCGGCGGCGGCGGCAGCAGCAGCAGAGGCTGGAGCTGAGCTGGAAGCTGGGAGTACGCGGGAGCTGGAAGAAGCTGAAAGAAGGGAAGCTGGGAGTGCGCAGAAGCTAGGGGTAAGAGAAGCGTAGGAGAGGAACTGTGCACAATAAACTTCCAAAGCTTCAGACATTTGTCGTGTCTCTCTCTGCGGCCAGAGGGGACGCGATAACTGGTGCCGAAACCCGGGAAGATGAAGGCCTTATAAAAGAAAACAAGGTAAGATATTTGAAAAAAATTTTTTTGTATACAAGTTAAACCGGTTATAAAAAAGTTAAAGGGTGTCAGGATGCGCCATTGGCGGTCCTGGGGACACGCGGAGTGCGGTCCGGTTGAAAGGTATCGGGATCCTGACTCGTAGAACGCGGGTATCGGGACGCGCCATCAGCGGTCCTGATGCGTAGAACGCGGGTTGAAGGGTATCGTGATCCTGACGCGTAGAACGCGGGTTGGGGGGTATCGGGACACGCCATCAGCGGTCCTGACGCGTGGAACGTGGTCTAATTAAAGTGAAAGTAGAAACACGTTTGAAGCGGTCCAATTAGGTAGTACGTGAAAAGCCGCTATAAAAATTTTAATGCGCACTTGATAGTTTTCCCTTCAGTAATTTTGTTGCTCCTGGTGGCTAGGCTACTGTTTGTTATTGTAATTGCCATAACTAAAGCTATTCAAATTAGTAACAATGGGGTCTGAATGCAGCAACCCCTCAGGGAACTATTAAAAAACAATGGGACGCCATTAAAAGGATAAAAAAAAAAAAAGCTAAGTAAGAAAAACTGCTTAGTGTGCCACAAGGGGGATCTTCATGAACAGGATCTAATAGTAACAGAAAAGAACCCTTAAAGAGAATAAAGTGAGGAAAGATTGAGTGGTGGTGACCTAGAGAATAATTGCTCAAAAAATCTAAGAACAAGGGAAAAAAGGGAACTAAGTCTAACATAAAAGAACCCCCAAAAAATAAATAACCAAGTGGTAGTGAAAACTTAGGAACAAGGGGAAAAGGTAGGAGAAACCTAAGCCTAATAGAAAGAGCTTCAAAATTTGTAGAACCTGCCTGTATTTGAGGAGCAAATGGAGATACCATCAACCATTAGAAAAACTTTAAAGACGCAGTTAAGACTATTGGAAACAGGTATGCAGAGCAGTGTTATCTGGAGGACAATGTCTAATTGGAGAAGTTCAGTGGCAAGAAATAGCTGTTGAAACTGCTTGCAGAAACATAGTGGCAAGGTTTCCCAATAGAAATGTTGAGATGTTAATAGGAGAAGGCCAATACATGCACAAAATCAGCAGCAAGGAGATAATGCCCTAACAAAAGATAAGAGATAACTATAGTAAAATCTGTTACACCTTATGCCCCAGGGCTATGTCCAAGATGCAGAAGAGGAAGTCATTGGAATAATGCCTGTCAGCCTATTAGAGATAGGGAGGATAATTTCCTAGGGTCGAATCCTGAACTTCAAAAAAACGGGAGACAGGGCCCTCCCCGGGGCCCGCAACAAATATACGGGGTAATTCAACAAGTTCCCCGACGGTGGTATCCTCCCACAGAGAAGGGGAGCGCAGAGCCACCTCAGGAAGTGCCGGATTGGACATCTGTGCCACCTCCAGACTCATACTAACCCCAGATATGGGGGTGCAGATGATTGATACTGATTGGCATGAAAAAATCCCACAGAACAGTGTAGGACTATTACTAGGTAGAGGTTCCTCAACACTAAAAGGACTTATAGTACACCCAGGGGTTATTGATCCTGATTTCACTGGACAAATAAAAGCCTTGGTCTCTTCACCAAAAGGAATTACGGTCATCTCTCCAGGGGATCGCATTGCACAAATGCTTATATTGCCCAGTCGACATTCTTTGTGGCCCAGTGAAAATACAAATAAAAGACAAGGAGGTTTTGGATCAACAGGAACCACTTTAATAAACCTTACTATGGATATGGGACAGAGGCCCCTCCTAAAATTAAAAGTGGGAAATATGGAATTTACAGGTTTATTAGATACGCGAGCAGACCAAAGTATTATCAGCGCAATGGTCTGGCCAAAGCACTGGCCATTGATCACAGCAGCTCAGAGCTTGAGAGGCTTAGGAGTAGCAGAAAGCCCCAATCAAAGTGCTTCCTCATTATCATGGAAAGATACAGAGGGACACACAGGAATATTTCAACCATATGTCTGTAATGTTCCTATTAGCCTATGGGGACGAGACGTCCTGCAGCAAATGGATATGAAACTCACCACTGACCAGATTTACCAAGGGACTCCTGTAAGAAATATGTTACAAAATATGAATTATGATGATAAAAAAGGATTAGGAAGACATAGCCAAGGATCTACCCAACCACTGCCTTTACTTCCACCAAAAAATGATTCTCATGGATTGGGTTTTTCCTAGGGGCCACTGATAAACCATCAATCCCTATAATATGGAAAGATGATAAGCCTCGCTGGATTCCACAGTGGCCCCTAACAAAAGAAAAGCTAGAGGCAGCTCATAAGTTAGTACAAGAGCAGGTACAAGCAGGTCATTTACAACATTCTACCTCTCCTTGGAATACTCCAATATTCTTAACAAAGAAAAAATCAGGAAAATGGAGGTTATTACATGATTTAAGAGCCATAAACGAACAAATGTACCCTATGGGACCCATCCAATGTGGACTCCCTCTTGTCACTGCACTACCAAAAAATTGGCCTACTATTATTCTGGATTTAAAAGATTGCTTTTTCTCTATACCCTTGCACAAAAATGATTGTTGGAGATTTGCCTTTACTTTGCCCTCTCTTAATCACACTCAGCCTGACCAGAGATTCGAATGGACTGTGTTGCCTCAAGGTATGGCTAACAGTCCTACTATATGTCAAATATACGTAGATAAAGCGTTAACAACTACTAGACAAAAGTTTAAGAGATTGTTGATTTATCACTATATGGATGACATACTTATTTGCCATCCAGAAAAAGAAGTTTTGTTAGAAGCATTACAATTTATAACTCAAGCATTAGAAAAGAGAGGACTAATGATAGCCCCTGAAAAATTACAATTAGAGGAGATCCAAGAATATCTGGGTACAAGGCTCACTGCTACTACAGTCAGACCAACAAGGTTGACCATCAGGACAGATCAATTGAATACCTTGAACGATTTTCAGAAACTCTTAGGTGACATTAATTGGATCAGATCCTATTTAAAATTATCCACAGGGGAATTAAAACCTTTATTCGATATATTAAAAGGTAATCCTGACTTGAATTCCCCTAGGAAACTTACTCCTGAAGCACGGATATCCTTGCAGCTAGTAGAGAATAGACTTCAGCAGTGTTACGTTGATCGTTGTGATCCTACTCAACCATTAAGTTTAATCATAATCTCAGAGAAGCATACCCCTTTTGGCATAGTTTGGCAAGGAGGACCTTTGTAAAGTATAAATCTCCCTAGCTCTCCGGCTAAAACATTGCAATCATATCCCCAAGCTATTGCCCAGGTAATATTCAAGGGAATAGAATCTTGCATTACTGTTTTTGGAATCCATCCGTCTATTATTATAACTCCTTATTCCACTCAGCAAATTAAATGGCTAATTAATAATGATGATGATTGGTCAGTATTATATTGTTCCACTTCAGCTCAGTTCAATAACCATTATCCCCAACATCCCTGGATTCAATTCTGTAAAAATACTCCCATAGTTTTTCCAGAAGTGACTAGTGTCCAGCCTCTAAAAGACTGTGTAACCATTTTTACTGATGGCTCCAAAAATGGAGTAGGTGCAGTACTTATCAGTAAACAACTTCACACCATAATAGTTCCACCCAACTCCGCACAGGTTACTGAACTTGCAGCTGTAATATTAGCCTTTAAATTAGCAGATAATCAGCCATTCAATCTTCTATCTGATAGCTTATATATCGTTAACGCTTTACAGGTTCTTGAAACGGTACCCCATATTTCTTCCATGTCCACGGTAGCTTCTTACTTTACTACGCTACAAAACCTTATCCTACAGCGTAAACATCTATTCTATGTAGGACATATTAGAGCTCATTCTAATTTACCAGGACCTTTGGCCAATGCTAATGACTTGGTAGATATGGCCACCAAATCAATTTTTGTTTTTTCCATAGAGGAACAGGCAAAACTCTTTCATGAAAAATTTCATGTAAATTCCACTACTTTGAGCAGAAAATTTCCTATATCTAAATGTATGGCTCGACAAATAGTAAAAAATTGTCAACATTGTGCTCCTTTAATTCCAGTACAATCCTTTGGAGTTAACCCCAGGGGACTGCTGCCTGGTCATATTTGGCAGATGGATGTAACCCATATTTCTGAATTTGGTACTGTTAAGTATGTACATGTGTCAGTAGACACTGCTTCAGGGGTCATTATGGCTTCCGCTCATTCTGGAGAAAAGGTAAAAGATGTCATTCAACACTGCCTACAAGCATTTGCTGGCTGGGGCATACCTAAAGTTATTAAAACAGATAATGGTCCTGCTTATACTTCCAAAAGCTTCCGGTTGTTTTTACAAACATTTAACATCCAATCAGTCACTGGCATCCCCTATAATCCTCAGGGACAGGGCATTGTGGAAAGAGCACATCTTACTTTAAAAAATTGTCTAAATAAACAAAAAGGGGGAATAGGAGCCTCCTACAAGTCTCCTAAAGATAAACTTAATTTAGTTCTTTTCATTCTAAATTTCTTAACTCTGGATAAGGACGGCCATTCTGCAGCTGATCGACATTATAATCCCCATAATACTCCTCAAGTATGGGCAAAATGGAAAGATATCCTGACAGGTTGTTGGAAAGGACCGGATCCAGTCCTTCGTTGGGTCCGAGGGTCTGTTTGTATTTTCCCACAGGATCAACAGACTCCAGTCTGGATTCCAGAAAGGCTAACCAGAGTTTTACAGCATGCAAGTGATGCTGCTCCTCCTCGCAGTAGCGAGTCTGAGCCTTCCTCCAATAACAAAAACTCAGACGGAAAGGCAAACCCAGAACCTATGGGCCATTGTTAGCCTGGCCATATTTTTCATTTCTAACTAACATATTTCTTATCCTTCCTTTTCTTGCTTTTCACCAATTCCTCTACAAGCCTGTCAATTCTACTGATGATTTTTCAGGTCGTGCTGCTTTTGGAGACAAGGATATTTCTAGCCTTTCTTTGCTTTAACAGGAGGAATTTCTGCACTTTGCCGTTGGAATCATATTACAAATCAGACCCAGAGTAGAGCAACTCGTTCTGCTGACCCTAGCTGTGATATTGCTTTTCCTCCCATGTCAGCTTGTGTATTTCCTCCCTTTTATGTTTCTACCAACTAACATTTCTAATAACACCTCTTAACTGTTCACTAACCGTGTGCTGTCTCTCACAATGCTGGAATGGTTCTTTTGCCACCCGTGCAATTTGATGCACATTTCTATCTTCCTACCAGTCCTAGTTTCTGTTGCAGATATAGAATTGCCAGCGCTATTATCAAGAAACAGAAGAGGCTTTGACATTGCAACAGCCGTGATCATTGCCACCACAGTCCTTGCAGTAGCAGCATTGACACAACCATAACAACGATCATTTGGCCGAGAATGCAGCTGCAGCCTTACAGACCATAGAGACTCTATCAGAGAATGGACTCATTATAAGAACAAGTGGATACCTTGCAAGAACTTTTGGGACTGGGATGCGTTTATTCCCTGAGAGCTGTTTTGTGTTGCCCGTATTGTAACTCCATTGGGATGTATATTGTTTCTGTATTTAATATGGTTATATGGTTTTTCTTCTGTTTATAGATTTGTCAAACAGCGGGCAGGCTTAGGAGCTATAGTGGTATTCCTCTGCCTTGGCCTCCTTCTCTTCATTCATTTTGGCATGCATCTACAAGCTAGCCAATAGAGAGATCAGATTATCTTTCATCAGGCCATGACCGCCCTAAAGGCCAACAGCCCCCCATTAGTATGGCTCTTGATGCTGGACCGGTAGTCAAAGACGGGTAATGAAGGAGGTGGCTGTGTACCAACCTAAAACAGGAGCTGCAGCATGCTCTGCAGGCTCTGATGACGGGTAAGGACATATGCTGACCACTCAGCCTAAGACAGACACGGTCCCGAGCCTTAGTTTAATAGTAAAGAAGGGGGATCTGTGGGGGTTTCCGGGACCCCCAGCCTTAGGCATGGTCAAGATGGCGCCTGACGCTGAGCCAAAAGCGGCCAGCTATACAGTAAACAACCAGCGAATTCCAATGATTGGCTAGTTAACGATGTGACTAGAGCATGCCCCCCTCGTGTACCCATCCTATGCTTGCAGCTGTCCGCGTTTATCTCGTGTACTCTCCCCTGATTGGTTGAAGTGTATATAAGCCTGGTGGGTGGGAGAGTAGGGGGGACGGAAGAAGCGGAAGAAGCGGCGGCGGCGGCAGCAGCAGCAGAGGCTGGAGCTGAGCTGGAAGCTGGGAGTACGCGGGAGCTGGAAGAAGCTGGGAGAAGGGAAGCTGGGAGTGCGCAGAAGCTAGGGGTAAGAGAAGCGTAGGAGAGGAACTGTGCACAATAAACTTCCAAAGCTTCAGACATTTGTCGTGTCTCTCTCTGCGGCCAGAGGGGACGCGATATCGATCCTCCTGCCTCAGCCTCCCAAGCTGCTAAGATTACAGGGATACACCCAGCTGGGCTACTTATTTTGTTTCTTCTTTTTCTTTTTTTTTTTTTTTGCGATGCGGATCGAACCCAGGGCCTTGTGCTTGCGAGGCGAGCACTCTACAAACTGACTTATCTCCCCAGCCCTGGGCTACTTTTTTTTAATAAGTAAGGTGAATATATTCTAAAATAATGATAAAAGTACAGTAAATACATAAAGCAGTTATACAGTTAAAATCATTATGAAGTATTCGGTACTACACATAATTTGATGTGGCAGATGCATATTTCCGGTCAAACAATGATTTGTTCACAGCAGCATCACCACAAACAGGTGAGCAGTGTCTGGCACTGTGACCTTCCATAATTATGATGTCATTAGGCCAAAGGAATTTTCAAATCCATTATAATTTTCTGATCCCACCATTGTGTACAAGGTTCATTCTTGACTGAAATATTGTAATATAGCATATCTTTGTTAAAAATAGCACATAAAGGTATGATACTGTGATTTCTTCCCAACTCGTTTGATGATGTCACATGGTAGCTTGAAATCAGCCATGGTGGAT
Organism: Sciurus carolinensis; assembly: GCF_902686445.1. Classification (NCBI taxonomy): domain Eukaryota; kingdom Metazoa; phylum Chordata; class Mammalia; order Rodentia; family Sciuridae; genus Sciurus; species Sciurus carolinensis. Next base: position 110,300,775 of record NC_062222.1, on the reverse strand, counting down.
TCATTTATATCATGAAAATGAAAACAGGCTGGTTTTTTTTTATCCCAGATCACCAGTTATTAAACATTTACTAGCACGTTAAGGAAGAGAAGGCTTTCAGATTAACTGATATTTAGGCAGAGGTCTGAATGAAATTTGGACATTTGTCACTGGAACCTCTGGGCAAGAACAACAGCGGTCCAGGTCTTAGACCAGCACTTGCTTGACACGTGCAATTAACTGCACCAGAGAACTGCACTAGTTAATTTTTAACAATTAACTGGTCACAGTGAGGGAGGGAGAAAAGTAGCAGAGAACCAGGGAAGGAGACCCATGAAGCAGAACTTTGAAGCCCAGCCCAGGGAAGAAGGTGCAGATCTTATTTTAAGTGCACAGTGAAGCCATGGGAAGATTGAAAACAGAGGGGCTGAGATCTGATTTGTATTGCTAAGGATCAGTCTTGTGGGGAAGAACATATTCTCTTCTCTCCATAGAAGAGAATGGACTGTTTTATCAAGTGGTGGTGGCTAAACTTCAGCTAAGAATTGAAATTACTAAGAATTATTCTTACCAGGTACATTGGCGCATGGCTAATAATCCCAGATACTCAGGAGGCTGAGACAGGAGGATTCCAAGTTCAAAGTCAGCCAGGGCAAATTAGTATGATCTTGTCTTCAAAGAAAAAAATTATAAAGGAGCTTGGTGGGGCGACAGGGAATCAAATGTGAGTGCAAGTGACATGTGCCACTTCCAGGCAGAAGCTTTTAAGAGTCATTTTGTGACCCCCACGCTTTTCTCATTCCATGGTGACTGCAGAGGCCACATGGTGAGATGGAGGAGCCTCATGACTGAGGCCTCCTGATCCCTGCGTGGATGTGTGGAATACAGCATTCACTTACGCTGGTCAAATGACAGGATTTTCTTTGACCAAATCCTGAAATTTGTGGATTAAGTGATTGCTTTAACTTGACTTAGTCTATCCTAAGTAATACAGAATGTCAAGCCAGGAGAGCTTTCCTAATAATAGCCAACCTACTCTGCCAGACACTGTTAACCATTTTACATGTACTTTAAGCCACTTCACTCCTACGAGGTGGACACAACGATTATTTCCATTTTTGGAACAAGAAAAGGTTAAATGACTTGCCTACGGTTCCCCAAGGAATAAAGGTTAAAACCATATCCGGTCCCAGGTACCCTGATGTTAGAGTCTTCCAATTCTTACATAAGAAAAGAACCAACAGCTGTTTAACTATATTCATCTTTTTAGCCATTTATTAGGTATTTACAGTGTTAGGCTCTGCATAGGCAAAGATAAACAAGACAACATTGCTGTCCTGCAAGAGTTCACGGTACAGTGAGGGAAAGATCACAAGAGAAAATCATAATAACATGAACTTACAGGAAATATAGGAGCAAGAACAGGTTAAAGGATACCGGAGATGCAATGAGCAAAATCCAGACTATGAGAAAGCCTACTGGACAGGTGAGTCCGTGTCTTCAACAAAGAAAGTGCAAGAAAATTGAGGCAGAACCTACAGATTAAAGGAAACTTAGCAACCTGGCTCCTGATTCAAGCAAACTGAAAAAGAAAATAGAAACATAGTAGATAATTGGAAATTTGAACACTAAATAGACATTTGATTGTATTAAGGAATTGTTAACTCTGATGTTAAAAATCTTAGGTGAGATTATGGTCTTGTGATCAGTGTCTTTGCATTTCAGAAATACATGACAGAATATTTGTAGCTGAACTGGGTATAGTGGCACACACCTGTAACCCCAGTGACTTGGGATCACAAGCTCAAGGCCAGAGGATCACAAGTTCAAGTCCAGCCTGAGCAACTTTGTATGACCCTATCTCAAAATATATAAAAGAAAAGGACTGAGGATGAAGCTCAGTGCTAGAGCACCCCTGGGTTCATTCTCTAATATCCACACATACCAAAGAAATCATTCTTCAAAACAAAATATCTGTAGCCAAAATGATGCTATGTCTTGAATCTTCTTCAAAGAAAATTCCAGAGGGGCAAGTAGGTGGATGAAGCAGGATTGGCTATGAATTGATCATTATTGAGCTGCATGACGGTTACATGGAGATTGATTTAGTAAATGTTTGAAACTTCCCATAATAAAAAGTTTTAAAAGAGCCATTCTGGGCTAGACACAAAGGAATTGAAGAATTGCTGACAAGGTATTTGGAAATGTCGGGAAGGCTGCCAAAAAAATTGAGACATCCATATGAAAAAGAGTTCTTAGGTTATGAGGGAGCATGCACAAACAAACCTAGTTATTTTGAGCATCACCTCACCTTATCAATGCCAGAGATGGTTAATATTTGTCTTTCATCAAGAGCAGGCTGTTATCACATGGTGACAGACTACCAGAGTTCATGGAACTTCCTTCTTTGGGCCTGTGTAGAAATGAACTGTGTAGAGCAGAGGACTGAGTATTGGATTAGGAAATCAGGAGACTCAGGGTGGGAATCCTAACTGTTATTATCCAGCAGTGTGTCTTGAAGATAGGCTCAAATTTTCTGTGAATCCGTACCTTATCTATAAAAGAGGAAGTCTGAATTCTTCCCTAAGAATCCTTCCTGCTCCTGTCCACTATTCAGTGTGGAATGATACCTTCAGGGAAGCAGCAACTTCAAGATACAGTAATCACTGTCAGAAACAAAGAGACCTCAATGGTTGTGATACCGCCATTTACGGTGACGAGTCCGGCTCCCTCAGGTGTTGAAGTATAATGCCAGACAAGCACACCAAGGCAAGCATATTAAGCAGGTTTTATTTAAAAGTAGTAATAATAGAGACTTCTCCCCGGAGAGAGAAGGGGGCCATGGCTGATGTTCTAAAGTCCCAAGAAGTGAGCACACCCTACATCTTTTATAGATTAAGGTCTCTTTTGTTCCCCAGTTCTTTCCCCCCTTATCTCTCTTTCCTGCCTATGTGACTAGGCCCAGTTTTGCATAAAGTGAAAAGCGATGGGCAGGGGGAGAGCCAAGGTGATTCAGGCAGGTAAGGGCCCAGGGGGCATTAGTTAGCAGCTCCTTGCTTGCAGTCCTTGATAAAGGCAGGTAAATTTGGTAATCAATGGGCTCCAAAGATCCTTGACATTCCATTCTTCCAGGGGACGTCTCCAACTTCCAGAGGCAGATGGCTTCATGGCCTTCATTTCCTATTTCTTCACTAACTGCCTGTCCTTAATTCTGGCTTCATTTGGACACCCCAGAATGTCTCCTGCATATACACACCCCATTCATCCACCCCATAGCACTAGTCTCAGTAAGGGAGAATTTATTTACAGTCTGGCAACTTTCTTGTTAGAAGTTCTGGCTGCTTGAAAATTTTACTTGGTTTGATAAAGAAATATTGAGAAACCTGCCTCTTGGTGTCTCCAATGAGGTCTGAATTGTTTGGGGACATCACTCTGGTCCCCAAATTTCTAATATAATAAAATGTGTCAAAACATCCCCTTGCAAGTGTTGGTGTGGATGTGGGAAAAAGGCACACTCATACTGTAATGTATAAAGCTGCTCCCCCGCCCATTCCGTTGCAGCCATTTTCCCCGCCTCCCAACCACTTGTCAATCTGTGAACATCCTAGCTAGCTATTGGTTCATCAGTCAGCTTGCAAGTATCCTTCTCCGATATTGGTCCCCTGTTAGCCCGGTGGAATTCAACTGTTTACTGTAGCTTCCCCGCCATCTTTTCCCATTCTTCTGTCTGCCCTCCTCACTTTTCTCTATCCTCCAGGCTTTTCGCTCTCTAGCATGCGCCCTTTCTTTTCCTTTCTCTTTTCCTCTCATTTTCTCCCTCTTACCAGGGAGACACTCTGTTTGCTTAATAAATTCCCTTATGTGATTTCCCGTGTCTGGCATGGTTCCATGGGATTTCCCTTACATTGGTGCGGTGACTTGAGATGGTCCTTCCACTGTCGCGAGTGGAACTCCATCTAAGCCCCAGTGCCCCCAGGGACATGGCCCCATCTTCCATTAAGCCCGGACACTCTGCTCTGTATCCATCGCTGGACTTCAGGTTGGTGAGTCCTCTAGGCCAGTTCCTCTAGGCCGATTGGACCCTCGAGGCGGCTGAGGGGTGGGGGTGAAGCCAGAATTAAGGACAGGTAGTTAGTTAGTGTAGAAATAGGAAATCGGAGTCAATTGGAGGAAACAAAGCAATGAAGCCATCTGCCTTTGGAAATTGGAGACTGCCCCTGGAAGAATGGAATGTCAAGGATCTTTGGAGCCCATTGATTACCAAATTTACCTGCCTTTATCAAGGACTGCAAGCAAGGAGCTGCTAACTAATGCCCCCTGGGCCCTTGCCTGCCTGAATCACCCTGGCCCTCCCCCTACCCATGGTTTCTCAGTTAATGCAAAACCAGGCCTAGTCACTTAGGCAGGAAGGAGAGATAAGGGGGGAGAGAACTGGAGAACAAAAGAGACTTTAATCTATAAAAGATGTAGGGTGAGCACACTTCTTGGGACTTAGAACATCAGCCATGGCCCCCTTCTTCCTGCTGGGAGAAGTCTGTATTATTACCTTTAAATAAAACCTGCTTCATATGCTTGCCTTGGCGTGCTTCTCTAGTGTTCAATCTTCAACATTAGAAGGAGCAGAACTCGTTACCGGTAAACGGCGGTATCAGGGGTACCCCCAGCCACAACTTTTTTTTTTATTGTAAACAAATGGTGATACCGCCGTTTACCGGTGACGAGTTCTGCTTCTTCTAATGTTGAAGATTAAGCACTAGAGAAGCACGCCAAGGCAAGCATATTAAGCAGGTTTATTTAAAGGGAATAATACAGACTTCTCCCAGCAGGAAGAAGGGGGCCATGGCTGATGTTCTAAAGTCCCAAGAAGTGAGCGCGCACCCTACATCCTTTATAGGTTAAAGTCTCTTTTGTTCTCCAGTTCTCTCCGCCTTATCTCTCCCTTCCTGTCTACATGACTAGGCCTGGTTTTGCATTAAGTGAGAAGCCATGGGCAGGGGGAGGGCCAAGGTGATTCAGGCGGGTAAGGGCCAGGGGGCATTAATTAGCATCTCCTTGCTTGCAGTCCTTGATAAAGGCAGGTAAATTTGGTAATCAATGGGCTCCGGAGATCTTTGATATTCCATTCTTCCAGGGGCAGTCTCCAACTTCCAAAGGCAGATAGGCAGATGGCTTCATGGCTTTATTTCCTCGAATTGACCCGATTTTCTATTTCTACACTAACTACCTGTCCTTAATTCTGGCTTCATTGCCCCCTTTAGCTATAGGAACTCCTAACTGCTTTAAGGAAAAGGGAGCGTCGGTCGTTCTGGCTGCTTCTGGCTGCTTCGAAGCTGAAAGGGGGCAGCGAGGGGTAAAGCAGTTTGGAGTTCCTTTTTTAAAAATCGGGTCAATCGAGGGGTCCAAGGTAGAAGTCTGGTTGGGGAAGAGCAGGTTGTAAAGTCATCTGGGGGTGGGTGCTTCTATGATAGAAGAACAAAAAGACATGAGTACTGAAATGAGATTAGTACAAAGTAAATGTTGCAGCATCTGGAACATGCCACTGAGTATCATGAAAATGACAGAAGTCAATCTCTCACCAGGCGGTGGAAGAACTGAGAAATTGTTCCCATAACTAGGCCTAGCAAAGGCTGGAAAGGACAAGGCCTTTATTTGGGAACTTTAACATTGTCCAGGTTATCAGGAATGTAAACACAACGTTTACTCTTAATGTCATAGATGTCCCCAGAAAATATAGTTAAGTTACTTAATGTCATCTGATTTTTGTAAAATATCCCTTTATTGGTATAACCTGTGTTTAGTAGAGATCTCTATACTTCTGTTACTTAGGGCTAGATAATCATACGAGCAAACATAGATTAAATCTACCTGTGTAGCTTAGGAAGGTCTGCAGGCCTTAAACTGACTAAAAACTTCTGACTCTGGCAATTTCTCTTGATAGTTATCAGGCACATTTGCTGAAGAATCTTTTATTTGTAGCTTCCAGTCTTTATTCTAGTGGGCTAATACAAGTGTACATCTTAAGTTACATTTAACTATTATTTCTTTTAAATGCCCAAGAATGGTTATATTTTGGTTTTAACTGTTTTGCTGGGTGTCTAAGATCAAGCTGGTCAAATTGACCTGGTTCCTGTCTTGTTAAAGAGTCAGCTGAGTTCCCACAGGGGCCACTTGTAGAGAACTTAATAGCAGCTTCTTAGCTCCACCAGTGCCATTGGTTAGGTAGGGTCTCCTTGATGAGGTGACTTCCTTTGGAAGCATAAAGGGATGTCTCCCTTTTTCCATGACCCTCCTCTGCAGCAGATGCACTGAGTGATTTTTCATCCTCTAGTCTCAACAATCTCCTTGATCAGGAGGTTGTGTGACCCAGAGTTGCAGCACTCCTTAGAGAAGTCCTCTTATTCCCTGGGTTCAGGCTGACTGAGGGCAAAAGATCCAAATACTGGTCTATCTTGCCTTCTGTATTTAATTCCAATCTCTAAGTTTGATCTTAATCATCCAGCAAGCCAGTCTCACCAGTCATAAAGTAAGAGTACTGGGCTTTAACTTTAATGTCCATAACTTTACAGTTATTTACCCTTTTATCTAACTGGAGTCTGCATTAGTTCTGGAAGTTACCACTATCTGTTAGGTGATGGCTTATTATCACAAGTTACCTAGGTTGCGTGTTCTTGAAGCACCTACTTCTGCAAAACATTAACAGGTAACAATTTTACAAAATGAAATTAGCAAGAGTAAAAATATATTCAGCTTGTATAATAGCTATCTTGAATTTTGACTGAGAACCACATTATATTCCCTATTTGAGATCATATAACTTTAAATAAGCTGAAGTCTGACTTATTTTGGAGTCACTCTAATATGCAGTAAGGTGGGAGGCAGAGCCTTATCTCAGGTAAGGCATGGCTCTTTACAGATCTTAAGTGTTCTTATTCTGATGTTGATTTTTGCTTCTTCCTTAAATATCATTAAGTAGTTTACATATACTGTTTCCTGAGTCTATATAAACTTTATAATTAACACAATTTAACATTGTATCTAAAACATGAATCAAAGAAAGGCTGAGAGAGCTTTTAACTTTCCTTTTGTGTGTCAAAGTGGCAAAATATTTTCATGTTTCACAAAATTAACCTTTAAACAAGTCAGGCTCTAATGTTTAGAAATACATCTACATTTGAAATTCTTTATCTCAGTGTAAAAAGTAACAAATTTTACATATACCCTATTGATAACAGGTCCTATAATAGAACATTAAATGATAGAAATTAATCCCCAATAAAATTTACTCTTTATAAGCTTAAAATTACCATTACAGACAAGTTTAACCTGGAGAATAGCAGCTTGATAAATTCCCTGCTTTAAAACTTGTATACCTGGAAAATATGAACACATTTAATATACAACTAGTGACCACTTCACAATTACCTTGGCACTTTTTTCTTACCAAATTTAGTTTTTAAAGAAAAATGTAGACTCTGTAACACAGTATAATACTCTAACAGTTGTTTAACCATAATTGTATAAACCCCAATTTTTAAGACTAATTGTTCTAAAGAATAAAACTTAATAGACACAAAGTTAAGAGTAAATTAGTGTTTCTAAGAAATCCTTGCCATTTTACCATATAGATTAAACTTTGGTTTATATCAGAACATTAGTATTTCACCTTAGGAAAAACCTTAAATAGCTTTAGCTGTTTCACATACATACAACCAACTTAGTTTCACGCAAACTTGTTGAAACTTGCCCTTTACTTACACACACTTTCTTAGCACTTACTTAGACCCTCATGTATTTCATCACACAATCACTTTCTTACCCAGAAACATTTCCTTTTTCCTTTTACTAAATATATTTCCATACCCAGAACCTTTTATTTTCTCTTTCCTATTTGTTGACCCCTTTTTGTTCACATTCTGAAACAACTCTTATGAAATTTTTGAATTTAGATAAATTGCTCTATTTTAATAAGATTAAATATTTTGTTGTTTATAGTACTCTAATTGAAACACAGTTGAAACTTTTGGGACCCTTTGTATATAGAATTGCACTTGTTAGGACATAACTCTTAGTAACCTTGTTTTTAGTTTAGTGATGACACAAAGCAAGTTTAAACCCTTTTATTTACCAACCTATGAAAACACCAATAATGTTTAAGTATGATACCCCATGGAATTTAAGGAGTTAAGAGTACTTGATGTTATTTAACAATTAGCATTTTAACTTTGAAAATTAATCAGATGTCTCTACAAACACATTTGAATAATCCCATACATGTTAACTCTAATTCACTTATTCTGTAAAAACCAAGAAATCAGACAAGTGTCCTGAACAGTATTTGCTGTCTCTTTCCTGTTGAAGAAAAGTCTTAGAAACAATTGATATTAGACATTTTATTAACATCAATATTTTATTAGCTTGACCACCTAGAGACTTGCGAGTTATTTTCAAAGACATTTTACTTTCATTAGTTCACCCAATTTGAATTGAACCTTTAAATCACGTGAATTAAAAGTATTTGGATCCATTTTTAAATTTTAATTTTAGGAGCGCTCAGTTTTGATACAGACAACACCAGACAGCACGACATACAAATAACACAAAATCAAAGGCCTTGTAACTTTATAGGTGAATCTCCATTGCAATGTAACAGATGTTCAAAAGCTGTAGTTGAATAAAAAAATAGAACTTATCAAAAAAATCATGAGCTAAAAAAATATATAGAATTAAAAAAAACAAGAGTCCTGGAAAAATGATACGGCCGTTAATTACTTTAGTAAGGCACCATAAAATTTACTTTTGCTGGAGTTTAAGTAAGGCCCTTTTTTACCTTTTTTTTTTCTTGGGTTTGAGACCGGTCTCCTACTGAGCCTTTAGGCTTCCTTTATTTACATTTCAATGTAAGCCTTGACTGAGATCTGGAAGGACCTAACAGGTTTTAACAGAAACTTTGTGCCTAGGGTATTTTAGTCATTTCATTAGGACAGGTTGGATGTCAAAGAAAATTATGAGACCTTATTTTCCATTTCTTTTGAGAATGAAGCTACTTTGCTAAGTTCCTCACTGAGATATGCCATTGGTTATTGAGTTGCCTATGGCTGCCTATCCAGGATTTATTTTCCCCTTTGTGACAAACAGGTTAAATCTTGCTTCATAGGTAAGCTGAGGACAGGAGCTTGAAGTAAGGCCCCTTCCTGGGGCAGAATATTGTCCTATGGTGGCTATTTCCTGTAGTTGAACCTGTTGATGACATAATTAAGCTTTATTTTTTTGAGATCTTTTAATTCCTATTAGCTAAGAAGTTTAGGAGTTCTGCAATGGCCTTTTGATATTCCTCCTGGGTGGAGACACATAAAGGATGTCATTTACTTACTGGAGAACAATCACAGATGTTTTATCTCTGAATTTTGTTAAGTCCTTAGCTAAGGTTTGTCCGGAACAGGTGAGGGCCATCTAAATCCTAAGGCAATACTGTCTAGGTTAGTTGAGATACAGCATCTGGTTCCTCAAAGGCTAACAGAAATTGCCATTCAGAGTCTAGCATAAACAGGAAAAGCCATCTTTTAAATCTAACTTAGTAAACCAAGCAGCAGTTGGAATCCAAGATAAAAGTGTATGGATTAAGAACTACAGGATGGGGGAAATTACTGCTTCATTATTCTAAGGTCTTGGACTAGGCAGTTTGCTTTTTTAACTCCTAAATGGGCAAATTGCATGGGCTATTGCAAGGCATTAAAAGTTTCTATCAGTTTGAATGATCTTTAATAAGTCCTTTTTCTTGCCTATATGTTCCTTTTTTTTCCTTTGATGTCTATTAAAAATGGAAGATGCAAGCTGGAGAAGATCATCTGAGGATTGATCAGGGCCACGTGCCAATTTTGAAATTTCCTCTAAATATTTGGGGCTGACTAAATGATAAATTTATACTTTAAAAGTAGGTGGCCCTTTATGGATTCAGGATTCAGAGTGGTGTGCTTTCTTATTGCTTTCCTAAGTCTCCCCATGAAAATAGCAGGACTTTCGTGAAGGCTGCATAATAGTTTTTTGGCATTCTACTCATTATTTGAATCCCAGGTAGGATGGTTTCTGGGAACTGCCTGTTCTCTAGATGGTTAATAGCATAATCTTCCAGGTGAAGTCAAATACCTGGCGTAAGTTTTGTAACATCTCAATATTTATTAGGATCCTCCAAAAGCCTCCTTAAATTTATTTTTGCCTATCTTAAGTTGGGAGGGTTCCCTCAATTTTCCTCCCTTAGTGGGCGATTCCTCAAGACTTTCTCCTCTCATGGTAGAGATTATTGTTGTCAAGCATGGTAACATATGAAAGGCACTTTTCTTGATCATTTGCAATTTAGCAGTATGCAGGCTAGTGGTGAACCTGGCAATACTGTTGAGAGAGAAGCTCCCTTCTGAGTTAGAAGTATTAGGGACGTCTCCCTAACTGAGCTTCCTTACGGTCCAGAAAAACCCGTCTCTCACCACCTGGCTTTGCCAAAGTTATTTCTGGCCTTCTTCGGCAAAGTGCTAGGGTCCTAGTTTGCCCTGTGCTAGAGACCCTGGGAGGATTCAGACTTAAGGGCATTACTGCTTTCCTCCCTGCCACTATATATTCCTAATTATGAAAAACGATGACAAAAGTAAAAAGTGTGCCTTTTACCTATCTTCTTGCCCTGTAAACTAAAGGAATCTCCGGAGGGTGAGGGGACATCTATTGGTTGTTAGGCGTATAATGCCCTTTGCTTGGAGGATCTCACGGGAGGGGCTTTTAAATGCCTCCCTCTTGCAGCTTAAAGAGAACACAGTGAGCACATTTAAGCATGGGAACAGTAATGGGGAGACTCTAGATGTCTAGACTAGTGAAGGCTAACTATGCGAACAAAGGGAACCTGGGCATTTTCATACTAATCATCCCAGGCCTTAATCCTACAGCTTGAATTCCTAATGTCTGACCAGTAAGGGAAGGGGAGCATCCAGGAGGGAGTGGATTTGCGGGAGTGTTGTGCACTGTGCGGCCCATACGGAGGCAAAGGTGATTGGCGCTTTCCCTCAGTGCCATTGTCTACCGATCGCCCTGGATACCCCTCAGGGCTGTCGGGAGGGGGATTCTGGAGAAGAAACCTTTGGGGTCCACCCGAGAGTAGCCCAGGCCGAGAACCCCGCAGTTGCTCCAACCCTTCCTCCACCTCCACGCATCCTGGGCAGATCAGGACTAGGGACACTGTGTACTGGCGGCAATTGCGCTCCGGGCCTGGACAGAAAAGTAGGAAACGGCTTCAGCACAGTCCAACATGCCTACAGAGCAGGTGATTGGAAACTTGCCTGGGCCGGGAAACCTCTCACCCGAGTCTTAAGAATGGCGGCTGCACTAACTGCATTTAAGTAGCCGACGGGTGCCCATTTTTTGCCCTCCAAAAATAAAGAGACAGAAAGAAAGATGCACCTCAAACAGATGTGGGGTGCGTGGAGACAGAAGGTTACTTACCTTGGCGTAAATCTCGGTGGGACCTCCAAATCTGATACCGCCGTTTACCGGTGACGAGTTCTGCTTCTTCTAATGTTGAAGATTAAGCACTAGAGAAGCACGCCAAGGCAAGCATATTAAGCAGGTTTATTTAAAGGGAATAATACAGACTTCTCCCAGCAGGAAGAAGGGGGCCATGGCTGATGTTCTAAAGTCCCAAGAAGTGAGCGCGCACCCTACATCCTTTATAGGTTAAAGTCTCTTTTGTTCTCCAGTTCTCTCCGCCTTATCTCTCCCTTCCTGTCTACATGACTAGGCCTGGTTTTGCATTAAGTGAGAAGCCATGGGCAGGGGGAGGGCCAAGGTGATTCAGGCGGGTAAGGGCCAGGGGGCATTAATTAGCATCTCCTTGCTTGCAGTCCTTGATAAAGGCAGGTAAATTTGGTAATCAATGGGCTCCGGAGATCTTTGATATTCCATTCTTCCAGGGGCAGTCTCCAACTTCCAAAGGCAGATAGGCAGGTGGCTTCATGGCTTTATATCCTCGAATTGACCCGATTTTCTATTTCTACACTAACTACCTGTCCTTAATTCTGGCTTCAATGGGATACATGTTGTTTCTGTTTGTACATGGAGTAACAGCATACCATTTGCATAATCATACATTTACATAGGGTAATGATTCATTCTGTTATTTTTTCCTTCCCCCCACCCCTCACACCCCTCTTTTCCCTCTATACAGTCCCTCCTTCCTCCATTCTTGCCCCTTCCCACCCCCCATTATGTGTCATCATCCGCTTATCAGTGAGATCATTTGCCTTTTGGATTTTTGAGATTGGCTTATCTCACTTAGCATGATATTCTCCAATTTCATCCATTTGCCTGCAAATGCCATAATTTTATTCTTCTTTATAGTTGAGTAATATTCCATTATATATATATATATATATATATATATATATATATATATATATATACCACAGTTTCTTTATCCATTCATCAATTGAAGGACATCTAGGTTGGTTCCACAGTCTGACTATTGTGAATTGAGCAGCAATGAACATTGATGTGGCTGTATCTCTGTAGTATGCTGATTTTAAGTCCTTTGGGTATAGGCCGAGGAGTGGGATAGCTGGTCAAATCGTGGGTTCATTCCAAGTTTTTTAAGGAATCTCCGCACTGCTTTCCAGATTGGCTGCACTAATTTGCATCCCCACCAGCAATGTTTGAGTGTACTTTTTTCCCCACATCCTCTCTAACATCTATTGTTGCTTGTATTCTTGATAATCACCATTCTAATTGGGGTGAGATGGAATCTTAGTGTAGTTTTGATTTGCATTTCTCTTATTACTAAAGATGGTGAACATTGTTTCATGTGTTTGTTGATTGCTTGTAGATCTTCTTCTGTGAAGTGTCTGTTCATATCCTTAGCCCATTTGTTGATTGGGTTATTTGTATTCTTTGTGTAGAGTTTTTTGAGTTCTTTATATATTCTGGAAATTAGTGCTCTATCTGAACTATGAGTGGCAAAGATATTCTCCCACTCTGTATGCTCTCTCTCTGCATCACTGATAGTTTCCTTTGCTGAGAGAAAGCTTTTTAGTTTGAATCTATCCCAGTTATTGATTCTTGCTTTTATTTCTTGTGCTATGGGAGTCCTGTTAAGGAAATCTGATCCTAAGCCAACAAGTTGAAGATTTGGACCTACTTTTTCTTCTATAAGATGCAGGGTCTCTGGTCTGATTTCAAGGTCCTTGATCCATTGTGAGTTGATTTTTGCGCAGGGTGAGAGATAGGGGTTTAGTTTCAATCTGTTGCCTATGGGTTTCCAGTTTTCCCAGCACCATTTGTTGAAGAAGCTATCTTTTCTCCATTGCATATTTTTCGTACCTTTGTCTAGTATGAGAAAATTGTATTTATTTGGGTTTGTGTCCATGTCCTCTATTCTGTACCATTGATCTTCATGTCTATTTTGGTGCCAATACCATGCCATTTTTGTTACTATTGCTTTATAGTATAGTTGGAGTTCTGATATTGCGATACCCCCCCGTTTCATTCTTCCTGCTAAGGATTGCTTTAGCTATTCTGGGTTTTATTCTTCCAGATGAATTTCACGATTGCTTGCTCTATTTCTGTAAGGTACGTCATTGGGATTTTAATTGGAGTTGCATTGAATCTGTATAGTACTGTTGGTAGTATGGCCATTTTGACAATATTAATTCTGCCTATCCAAGAACATGGGAGATCTTTCCATCTTCTAAGGTCTTCCTCAATTTCTTTCTTCAATGTTTTGTAGTTTTCATTGTAGAGATCTTTTACCTCTTTGGTTAGATTGATGCCCCAGTATTTTATTTTTTTTGAGGCTATTGCAAATGGAGTTGTTTTCCTCATTTCCCTTTCAACTGTTTCAGCGCTTGCGTATAAAAATGCTTTAGATTTATGCGTGTTGATTTTATAGCCTGCTATGTTGCTGAATTCATTGATGAGGTCTAGAAGTTTTCTGGAGGAGGTTTTTGGATCCTCTAAATATAGAATCATGTCATCAGCAAATAGTGACAGCTTAAGTTCCTCTTTTCCTATTCGTATCCCTTTAATTTCTTTGGTCTGCCTAATTGCTCTGGCTAGAGTTTCGAGGACAATCTTGAATAGAAGTGGTGAAAGAGGACATCCGTTTTTAAAAGGAATGGTTTTAGTTTTTCTCCATTAAGAATGATGTTGGTCATGGGCTTAGCATAAATAGCCTTTACAATGTTCAGGTATGTTCCTACTATTCCTATATTTTCTAGTGTTTTGAGCATGAAGCAGTGTTGTATTTTGTCAAATGCTTTTTCTGTGTCAATTGAAATAATCATATGATTCTTATCCTTAAGTCTATTGACATGATGGATTATGTTTATTGATTTACGGATGTTAAATTATCCTTGCATTCCAGGGATGAACCCCACTTGATTGTGGTGCACAATTTTCTTAATATGCTTTTGGATACGGTTTGCCAATATTTTGTTAAGGATCATTGCATCTATATTCATCAAGGATATTGGTCTAAAATTTTTTTCCTTGATGTGTCTTTTCCTGGTTTGGGTATGAGGGTGATATTAGCTTCATAGAATGAGTTTGGTAGGGTACCCTCCTTTTCTATTTCCTGGAATACTTTGAGAAGTATTGGAATGAGTTCTTCTTTGAAGGTCTTGTGGAACTCGACTGAGAATCCGTCTGGTCCTGGGCTTTTCTTGGATGGTAGGTTTTTAATGGCTTCTTCTATTTCATTGCTTGATATTGATCTGTTTAAATTGTGTATGTCCTCCTGGTTCAGTTTGGGAGGAGCATATGTCTCTAGAAATTTATCAATGTCTTTGGTAGTTTCTATTTTGTTGGAATACAGATTTTCAAAGTAGCTTCTCATTATGTTCTGTATCTCAGTTGTGTGTGTCGTGATATTTCCTTTTTCATCATGAATTTTAGTAATCTGAGTCTTCTCTCTCCTTCTCTTTGTTAGTGTGGCTAACGGTTTGTCTATTTTGTTTACTTTTTCAAAGAACCAACTTTTTGTTTTGTCAATTTTTTGAATTGTTTCTTTTGTTTCAATTTCACTGTTTTCAGCTCTGATTTAAATTATTTCCTGTCTTCTACTACTTTTGCTATTATTCTGTTCTTCTTTTTCTAGGGCTTTGAGCTGTAATGTTAGGTCATTAAGTTGTTGACTTTTCATTCTTTTCTGGAATGTGCTCCATGCAATGAATTTTCCTCTTAGTACCACTTTCATAGTGTCCCAGAGATTTTGATATGTTGTATCGTTGTTCTCATTGACCTCTAAGAATTTTTTATCTCCTCCCTGATGTTTTCTGTTATCCATGTTTCATTCAACAGCATATTATTTAGTCTCCAGGTGTTGGAGTAATTTCTGTTTTTTATTTTGTGATTGATTTCTACTCTCAGTCCATTATGATCTGATAGAACACAAGGCAGTATCTATTTTTTTGCATTTCCTAAGGGCTGCATTGTGGCATAACATATGGTCTATTTTTGAGAAGGTTCCATGTACTGCTGACAAGAAAGTGAATTTGCTCATTGATAGATGGAATATTCTATATATGTCTATTAAGTCTAGGTTATTGATTGTGTTATTGAGTTCTATGGTTTCTTTGGTTGGTTTTTGTTTAGAAGATCTATCTAGTGGTGACAGCGGTGCGTTAACGTCACCCAGAATTATTGTGTTGTGGTCTATGTGATTCCTGAAATTGAGAAGGATTTGTTTGATGTATAGGGATGCACCATCGTTTGGGGCATAAATATTTACTATCGTTATGTCTTTCTGATTTATGGTTCCCTTAAGCAGTATGAAATGTCCTTCTTTATCCCTTCTGACTAACTTTGGCTTGAAGTCCACTTTATGTGATATAAGGATGGAAACCCCCGCTTTTTTACTGAGTCCATGTGCGTGGTAGGTTTTTTCCTATCCTTTACCTTTAGTCTGTGGATGTCTTTTTCTATGAGATGAGTCTCTTGCAGGCAGCATATTGTTGGGTCTTTCTTTTTAATCCATTCTGCCAGTCTATGTCTTTTGTTTGATAGGTTTAGGCCATTAACATTCAGGGTTATTATTGAGATATGATTTGTATTCCCAGTCATTTGGCTTATTTTTGTTTTTTAAGTTGGCTTGGTTTTTCCTTTGAGTGGTTTTCTCTAAGGTAGTTCCTCCCTTTGCTGACCTCCATTGTTGTTTTTCATTTCCTCCTCATGGAATATTTTGTTGAGAACATTTTGTAGCACAGGCTTTCTATTTGTAAATTCTTTTAACTTTTGTTTATCATGGAAGGATTTTATTTCATCTTCAAATCTGAAGGTTAGTTTTGCTGGGTATAGGATTCTTGGTTGGCAACCATGTTCTTTCAGAGCTTGAAATACGTTGTTCCAGGCCCTTCTAGCTTTTAGAGTCTGGGTTGAGAAGTCAGCTGCTATCTGTATTAGTTTCCCCTATATGTAATCCCATGCTTTTCTCTCGTGGCCTTCAAAATCCTATCTTTATTTTGAATGTTAGGCATTTTCATTATAATGTGCCTTGGTGTGGACCTGTTGTGATTTTGTGCATTCGGTGTTCTGTAAGTCTCTTGTGTTTGATTTTTCCATTTCATTCTTCAGGTTTGGGAAATTTTCTGATATTATTTCTTTGAATAGGTTGTTCATTCTTTTGGTTTGTATCTCTGTGCCTTCCTCAATCCCAATAATTCTTAAATTTTGGTCTTTTCATGATGTCCCATAGTTCTTGGAGATTCTGTTCATGATTTCTTACCATCTTCTCTGTTTGGGCAACTTTATTTTCAAGATTCAATATTTTGTCTTCATTGTCTGAGGTTCTGTCTTCCAAGTGGTCTAGTCTTTTGGTGATGCTTTCCATTGAGTTTTTTATTTGGTTTATTGTTTCCTTCATTTCAAGGATTTATGTTTGGTTTTTTTTTTGAGAATCTCTACCTCTTTGTTGAAATGATCTTTTGCTTCCTGCAGTTGTTCTTTCAGCTTATTGGTATTATCATTCATTGCCTGCATTTGCTCTCTTATCTCATCCTTTGCTTCGCAAATCATCTTAATCATGTATAATCTGAAGACCTTTTCTGACATTTCTTCTAAAATACTGTCTAGATTTGTTTGGATCATTTTCTTCCCTTGTTTTTTCATGTTGTTCATGTATCTTCCCCTCTAGCAGTGCAGATTTGGAGTATTGCAGATTTCCCCCTAGAGGCTTATAGTGGCCCTATAGGTTTCCAAAATCCTTTCTTTAAGGGGAGATCAATATTAGCAGTGCCCAATTCAGACACTATGCAATCCTAGACCAAATAGCTCCTATGAGGACAATAACAAAATTGTCATAATAAACAGTATGAGTTCAAATATTATCTTCAGTAATACAAACAGATTTGCAATAAGGTCTGCAGTTTCTAATGGAGGACAAAGAGGATGCAGAGGGATGTAGAATGTGGCTGTTAATGGGATAAGAAAAGAATATAGAGAACTTCTAAAGAATAGAAAGGGTGAGAGTGTAATCAAGAGAAATTGGATGTTAGCATGCAAAAAAGGGAGAAAGAGACTCTGAGGGAACAGGTAAACAAAAGGAAAAGAGAGCAAGAAAAGTAAATAAATAAAAACTTAAATTTTTTCAATAAGGAGAAAAAAGAAAATCTACAGTATAAAAGTCATAGAGTAATGAAACCTCCCAGAGTTCAGTAGCCTGATGCACGAGAGGTACCTGACAATGAGCTTCAAGCCTCCAGCAGGCATCTCAGGATGGGATTTTCCCCACCTAAAGATCAGAGCTACGGCTTCCAGGATTAACCAAGATGGCCGCTCTGGCTTCAAAATGTTTTGGCAAATGGGGAGCTGCAGCTCAGAGTGTGGACGTGGTTAGCAGGAGGTCCTAGTGATAGGATGCAGTTGGTCGGGCAGGGGTCCTGGAGGTCGGTTGTGTTTGGTGTGGTTGTGGGATCCTGGAGGCTGGGTGCAATCAGTCGGTCTGGGGTCCTGGTGATAGGGCGCAGTCAGTTGGTCTGGGGGTCCTGGCAGCATGGAGCAGTCAGTCGATGTGAGGGTCCCAGAGGCAGGGAGTGATCAACAGGGCTGAGGGATCCTGGAGATGGGGCTCAGTCTGTTCAGCCAGGGGTCCTACAGGGCCTGGCTGTTGTCTCAAAATGGTGGCAGCCACGTGTAATCAAACCTGCAGGTACTGTGACAGAGAACTTCCAGGCAACAGCAGGCAGCTGGTGCTCCACTGGCGGTGGGCCATCAGTTTGCTGACTGTTGTCATACGATCGGGAGTTGAACTTCATGTGTTGGGTGATGGATAGGTGTAAGGTAGACCATGGGTCAGCCAGAGGCAGGCAAATGGCGGATGATAGGCGCCTGACAGTGAGCAATCTGCTCTCAAAAAAGGCTTCAATATGCTGGCAGACTGCACGTGATCACAGCAGACAAATGGGGTAAACACCAGGGAATCAATAAGCAGCAAAAACTGCCTCACCAAGAAACAGATATCCTCTGCTTGAAACTGGAGTTACGGAACGACAAGGAACGCAGCTTCCCTCTAGTCCGCCTTCTTGGATCCCCCCAGCCACAACTTTTATAGTTACGGCTGGCCCCTATAGTCAGTCTTATCTTCCGGGTGGATTCCTGATTTTATGGTGGAGATTCTCTCAGGGTTGAGGCTCATCTCTCACTTGATTTTGCATTCAAAAGTCCTGATATCAGGTCCTCAAACCTTTCTTGGCTTCTGCCCGGCACACACATTGGTGCTTGTGTGATGACACAATCAATGAGCTGCCCCTCATCTCCAGCCCAGTACTCTGGCCTCGGGATGCCCTGGCCACAGACTCAGCTGTATCAGTCCCCACCATGGAATCTGGGTCCTCCAATCTGGCAGATTCCACCCTGGGAACCCTTCGCCCGACCCCCGGTACTTAAAGCCATCAAAATCCGTTTGTGTAATGGCACACAGCTTGTGTGAGCGAGCGGGCAGATGGAAAGGGATTCCTTATCTTCAAGTCTCTTCTTTCTTGTTTCTTGGCTCTTCCTGCAGGCTCAAGCGCCTCCAGACCCTGCTTCTCCGACTTCCCCTGCTTCCCCATGTAACATAAGCAGCCCCATTCCCCACAAGTAGTGGGAGATAATTGTTTGACAATTTTCTACATCCAAACCTAAATTAATTACTAACCAGGAAAAAGGGTTAAAAGGACCTAAGCATCAAGTTTCTGCTAGAACATTTTAGCCCCTTTCAGATTCAGATCTCAGTCAAGGTTTACATTGAAATGTAAATGGAGGAAGGTGCAGTGGGATATCAGTCTCAAACCCAAAGAAAAAAAAACTGTCCATTTTAAATTTCTCCTGGGCTACAATTCAAAATACTTTTCTCCCTTTTACCTTTTCTCTTCTTCTCATTTTCTCATGCTATAATTAATGACCATTATCATTTTTCTTCTAGGACTTTTGCTTTTCTTAAATCCTATATTTTTGAGCTCACAATTTTGATCCTACATACCTAGGTTAATTATTTTTGATCAGTTCTTTTTATCCAACTCTAGAGTTATTTTTGAACATCCGTTACATTGCAATGGAGATAAGCATTACAAGGCCTTTGCTTTTATGTTAAATATAAGCACGCATAAAAATTAAAATTTTAAAAATGGATCCAAATATTTTTAATTCACGTGATTTAAAAAGGTTCAATTTAAATTGGGTAAACTAATAGAAGTAAAATGTCTTTAAAATTAACTCACAAGTCTCTAGGTGGTCAAACTAATAAAATGTTGATGTTTATAAAATGTCTAACATCAATTTTTCTAGGACTTTTCTTCAACAGGAAAGAGACAGCAAATACTGTTAGTACACTTGTCTGATATCTTGGTTTTTCTATAATAAGATGAGTGAATTAGAATCGATATGTATGGGATTACTCAAATGTGTTTGTTAAAGACATCTAATTAATTTACAAAGTTATTCCATGGAGTAACATACTTAAAAACATTATTCTTTGTATATTAAATGTGTTCATATTTTCCAGGTATACAAGCCTTTAAAGCAGAACATTTATCAAGCTGCTATTCTCCAAATTAAACTTGTCTGTAATGGTAGACTTATCATTTAATGTTCTATTATAGGACCTGTCATCAAGAGGGTATATGTAAATTTTGTCAAATGTATTTCTAAAAGTTATTGAGAGCCTGATTTGTTTAAAGGTTAAGCATGAAAGCATTTTACCACTTTGCCATACAAAAGGAAACTTAAAAGCTCTCTCAGCCTTTCTTTTTTTTTTTTTTTTTTTTTTTTTTTGCAGTGCTGGGGATTGAACCCAGGGCCTTGTGCTTGCAAGGCAGGCACTCAACCAACTGAGCTATATCTCAGCCCTCTCAGCCTTTCTTTAATTCATGTTTTAGATATAATGTTAAATTGTGTTAACTAATGTTCATATAGACTCAGGAGTCAATATATGTAAACTTCTTAAAGTTTGCTGACATAACTCTTTAGATCTTCATTTCCATCAGAGAATAGAGCTAAAAGCCCTGCCTTACCTGAGATAAGGCTCTGCCTCACAACCCTGCTGCATGTCAGAATGACTCCAAAAAGCACCCATCCCCAGATGCCTTTACAACCTGCTCTTCCCCAACCGGACTTCTACCTTGGACCCCTCAATTGATGCGATTTCTGAAAAGGGAACTCCAAACTGTTTGCCCCACGCTGCCCCTTTCCAGCTCAAAAAAGCCAGATCGGTTATCACCCCCTTTCCCTACAGCAGTGAAGGAGTTCCTAGAATTAGAGGGGTAAATGAAGTCAGAAATAGGGGAGTTAGTGTAGAAATAGGGGATCAGTCAAATCGAGGAAATGAAGTCCATGAAAACCATCTGCCTTTGGAGGTCTGGAAGGGGGAATAGACTTTTTACATCTCACCTGCAAAACCAGCCCCAGTCACTTAGGCAGGAAGGAGAGAGAAGGCTTCGGAAAGAACTGGAGAGCAAAAGATTTTCTTATAAAAAAAGAAATGGGAGAATGTAATGTATAAAGCTGCTCCCCTGCCCATTCCGTTGCAGTCATTTTCCCTGCCTCCCAACCACTTTTCAATCTGTGAACATCCTAGCTAGCTATTGGTTCATCAGTCAGCTTGCAAGTATCCTTCTCAGATATTGGTCCCCTGTTAGCCCGGTGGAATTCAACTGTTTACTATAGCTTCCCCGCCATCTTTTCCCATCCTTCTGTCTGTCCTCCTCACTTTTCTCTATCCTCCTGGCTTTCCACTCTCTCTAGCGTGCGCCCTTTCTCTTTCCTTTCTCTTTTCCTCTCATTTTCTTTCTTATCCTGCAGGGAGACACTCTGTTTGCTTAATAAACTCCCTTATGTGATTTCCCGTATCTGGCGTGGTTCCATGGGATTTCCCTTACTCATACATTGATGGTGGAGTTGCAAATTTGTGTAGCCATTCTAGAAAGCAGTATGGAGATTCCTCAAAAAACTCGGGATGGACCCACTATTTGACCCAGCTATCCCACTCCTCAGTTTACACCCAAAGGACTTAAAATCAGCATACTACAGTGATGCAGCCACAACAATGTTCATAGCTGCTCAATTCACAAAAGCTAGATTGTGTGGAACCTACCTAGATGCCCTTCAACAGATGAATGGATAAAGAAACATGTGCTATATATACACAATGGAATATTACTCAGTCATAAAGAAGAATAAAATTATGACATTTGCTGGTAAATGGATCGAGTTGGAGAATATCATGCTAAGTGAAATAGGCCAAGCCCAAAAAATGAAACGTTGAATGTTTTCTCTGATAAGTGGATGACGATACATAACCAGGTGGGGTGGCAGGTGGGGAAGAGAACAGTGAAGGAACTTTGAATGCTGTAGAGGAAAATGGGGCAGGAGAGGGTGGGGGAAGGAAAGATAGTAGAATGAGACAGACAGTATTACCCTATGTATATATGTATGATTACATGAATAGTGTGAATCTACATTGTGTACAACCATAGAAATGAAAAGTTATACCCCATTTGTGAACAATGAATCAAAATGCAGTGTATAAAAATAAAAATTTAGATAAAAAAAAGAACAAAAGCACTCCCTTGCCACCTGACTTCATACCACTTTTGAACCCTAGCAGAGTCAGCCCATCCATCATGGAGGAACCCATATGCATCCAGAGTCCTAGGACTGCTCAGTTTTGGACACCTGGCCCCATCCCTACCATAGCAGAAGGGTGGAATGTGCATAAAGGCATCTGAGAGCACTCTGTCAAACAAGGGGTATGTTCTACCTGCCTGGTCTCTGTGCCCTACAATTTCTGCCACAGTGTAACTGAGAAGAACATTGGTCTCGTGCAGAGAAAGGAAACCAAGAGGAGCAGACTGCAGACAACCTGATGGACAGGGAAGCCAAGGCTGTCCCTTTGCTATGGTTTGAATGTGTTCCCCCAAAGTTCATGTGTTGGAAACATAATTGTCAGAGTCCTCTGAACTTTGATCCTGACTTGTGAGTCTCTGGAACTATGCATTAAATAGACATCTTTCTGAACTACCTAGCCTCTGGGACTCAGTTATAGCAACAGAAACTGGACTAAGAAAACCTCCTTCTTTTCTTCTTCTGTGTAGGGGAATGACCACACTTGCCAGGCTGCCTCCTGGGCTTTAACCACATCCTCGTTCATGTCTCTATTCAAACTGCAAATGCTCAGAGAAACTTCCTGACCTGGGCAACCTCTGTCAACCTGGGCTTTCCTTGCTTCCTTTCCAGCAAATTTATCAGTTGATAATTATGAATTAACTCCTATGACTATATGATTAATATGCCTTTTCTATTATATTTAAATAGATATTACTGATCCTGGATATGTATTTTTTTCTTTTTATGATTTAAGTAGAACATATAGGAAATGAACAAGTCATAAAACTGCAGTTCAGTGAGTTATTACACATGAACACACCACTGTGACCTCCACCCAGGTCAAAAAGTAAAACAAGTCCAGAATCCCAGAGAGCATCTCCCTCTTTCCCAAGGGGACTTCTCTTGATGGCCACAGACTGCTTTTGCCTCCTTTTTAGTTTTTACGCTTATGACCTTTAAAAATTGGCTTACATTCAGTGACAGTTACCCTTTATAGTGCACAGTTGAGTTTTGATCAATCCATGGAGTTGTGCAACCACTATATCAATCAAACTACACAACAGCTCCACCATCCCCCAAATCTCCCTGTGCCCTCCGTAGTCAACCCCATGCCCCACTCCCAGCTCTTGGAAACCACTGATTTGTTTTCTCTCCTTATAATTTTACCTATTCCAGAATTTCATACAAATTAAAAGATTCAATATTTTTTGGTGGAGGATGGAGGGGTGAGGGTGGGGAGTTTGGCCTCTTTTTACTTAACATAATGTTTGTGAGATCCGTGACATTGTGTATAACAGAATTTTCATTGCTATGTAAATATACCATAATTTATTTAGTTTAAAAAATGTTTTTACCTTTATTTATTTTATTTTTATGTGGTGCTGAGGATGAAACCCAGTGCCTCACACGTTCCAGGCAAGAGCTCTACACCTGAGCCCCAGCTCCAGCCCACTATAATTTATTTTTACAACTTGGAATGAATATATCCATTCTATTGTTGATGGGTATTTGGGTTGTGTGCAGTTGGAGCTTTTATAAATAATGCTGCCAGGAACAGTCTTGCACATGATTTTTTTATGTTGAGGTGCTGGCATCTTTAAGGCTTAGTGATCTATGATCATGAACAGGTACTCCTAAATAGGCTTCTAGGAGTTTCATTCTACCTTTCACACTTAACGTGACACCTGACCTGGAATTAGTATTTGTGTGTGATGTGAGGTGGGTGGTGAGTTTCTTTTTCTTTTTCCTATGTGGATATACAGGTCATCTGGCAATATGAACTGAAGACAGTCCTTTCCCATGCTCTGTAGTGCTGCCTCGGAAATAAATTGCCCATGTACACGTAGTCTCCTTTCTGGACCCTCCATTCTGTTCCACCAGTCTATATAGCTTAACACTTTCACTTTATTCTTTTTCAAGATTTTTCTCGGCCTCGCTTTCTTTTTCTTTCCTTTCTTACCTTTCTCTTCTCCTTCTCCGACTTCTTCTTTTTTTGTACTGGGGATTAAACCCAGAGTTGCTTTAGCATGCACTGCATTCCCAGTCCTGTCCCTTTTATTTATTTATTTGTTTATTTCTTTCTTTTTATTTTGAGTCTTGCTAAATTGCTGAGGCTGGCCTCTAACTTGGGATCCTCCTGCCTCAGTCTCCTGAATCACTGGAATTAAAAGCATGTGCCACCCTCCCCAGTCATCTATTCTCAACCTTCTGAATTTCTGTTACAGAGCAAGAGCCCCACTGCAGAGCTGTGGCAACCACAGTGGTCCTCAGTTACTGGTTCTTATAATCACATCTAAAAGATTTCAGACCTGTGGCTCAGAGTAGCAGGCATACATTTATTAGACGGTATAGGAAAAGGGGAAAAGGGAACTTCTTAAGGGTAAGTGGGTCCTTGGGGAAAGGAAAAGGATATTGAGCACCTTCTGCCCTCCAGTTTTCTTGGGTGTCCCAGGGAAGTTTCCAGAGTCCTGCCCAGGTCCACCTCTTGACTTCTGACTGATGGTAATATTGCATCAGATTTCCAAGTTCCCACTGTGTGAGATTTTATCCCACGGTGGGGAGATTTTACTATTATAATTTTATTATTATAGATCCAAGGCAACTCCTCAGCCTTGCTGACCCATTTTGATAGGAAATTGAAGATTCTATGGTTAGGGGCCTTTGCCTACCTCCCTGAGTTCAGGAATCTGGTCTGTGTAAAAGTCACAAAATCCTCTTCAGAGGAACTTGTGTTCTCATCCGCAGGGAGCAGACATTCGGACTTGCATTTCTCTTGCAAATAACAGCTTGTTTGCTGAAGAATGTAATATGCCCAACTGACTTACACCAGGCAGGAATTTTTTAAAAGAAGGCATTCTGGGGGTCAGCACAGTTGGCCCGCTTTATAGCATCATCCGTTTGCCCTCATGTTCCCATTGTTCACGTTCGTCTTATCTTTTCTACATAATTTTTAGGTTCCTATCAGTTGTACTCATTCACGTGCCTGACGCACAGTAGGAACTCAACCTGTAGCTATTGCACGAATGCAGGATCTCGGGACGTCCCAGAGATGATGGCAAAGACGTCCTGTCCTCACTTGCCAGGTGCGAGCAGATCCCGCCCCACTCCCAGCCCCCGGAGTCGCACTTGCCAACTTGCAAGAAATGAAGGCGCGACGTGCGGTGCGTCACTCTCCTCCTGCTGCGCGGCTGGCTGCTCCGCCCTCTCCCGGCGCCCCGCCCCTCCCGGCGCCCCGCCCTCTCCCGGCGCCCCGCCCCTCCGGAAGGGCCATTCGGCCTCTTGCCCTCGGTAGTGGCCGGGCACGGACAGCGGCTGCTGGCAGCTGCAACGCCCGCACAAGGAGGCATCGGCATCGGCATGGACGCCCGGCTGGAGCAGGAGACCGCCCAGTGGCTGCGCTGGGACAAGGTGAGGGGCGAGAGGGGCTGGGAGCGCCCGGAGCGGGTGCTGGTTCCTCCCAGGCGCGGCGCCGCGTTTCCTGCGGCGAGCGCGGATGCCCGAGCTTCCTTCCTTCCCTCGCCTGCCAGCCCGCCGGCCGCCGGCCCCAGGGAAGATCCGGATAAGGCGGCCGCCAGGCCTCCCGGGTTCCCGCTGGCATGTGGCGGCTTACAGATTAGTCCGGTAAAGGTTGTCCCGGAACAAAGCCAGCCATCTGGTCGGCCTGGACTGCAAGATGAGTGTCCGGGCGCGAGCCCCGGAGGTCTGAGCGCTGCGTGACTCCGGGCTCTGTCTACTTGAGAACCGCATGCCTTCCTGTCACTCAGACCCGCGCTCATCCTCCGCATTGGGCTGTGTGTCCCCACAGATTCAAAATCGTGCAGTCCCGCCTGTTCCTTTCGCCTCTGGGATCTTTGCAGAGTAATGTTCCATTCCACCCTTCCTGAGGGCTTTCTTACAGAGTCCTCCCTAGTGGTCCTGGCTGGCTCAGGAATTTGCATTAGTGATACCGCCATTTACCAGTGATGAGTTCTGCTCCCTCTAATGTTGAAGTTTGAACACTAGAGAAGCACGCCAAGGCAAGCATATTAAGCAGGTTTTATTTAAAGGTAATAGTACAGACTTCTCCCGTCAGGAAGAAGGGGGCCATGGCTGATGTTCTAAAGTCCCTGGAAGTGAGTGCACCCTACATCTTTTATAGGTTAAGGTCTCTTTTGTTCTCCAGTTCTCTCCCCCCTTATCTCTCCTTCCTGCCTACGTGACTAGGCCTGGTTTTGCAGGTGAGATGTAAAAAATGAGAAGCGATGGGGCAGGGGGAAGGCCAAAGTGATTCAGCCAGGCAAGGGCCCAGGGGGCATTCATTAATTAGCAGCTCCCTGCCTGTAGTCCCTAACAAGCACAGGTAAATTTGATAGTCAGTGGGGTCCGGAGATCTTTGATATTCCATTCTCCCAGGGGCAGCCTTCAACTTCCAAGGCAGATGGCTTTCATGGCCTTCATTTCCATTATTTGACCCGATCCCCTATTTCTACACTAACTGCCTGTTCCCAATTCTGGCTTCATTAGGACTGCCACTTTTCTGAGAAGGCGACAGAGAACCATTTGGACATAGCATCACTTTTTCTGTTTACTTTCTTAGAGCAAAGAGAGTTGGGACCCACCCAGCTCTGGGCAGCACTTCCTCTCTCCTAACTTCAGTCTGTCCTTTACTACCTGTTCCTTCAGGGTGCTGTTGTTTGCCCAGAACATTTCTCTGCTTGCTTCTGCTGAATTTATGTCTAATATTATAACCCCTGTTTGGTGTCTAAGATCTCATATTATTGCTTCTGTTGTGTAATTTACATAGAAAGGCTTCCCTAACTCCTAAGAGTATCTTATTTCTTTCTAATACAGTCTCTAAACTGCCAGTTCTTTTCCAGAGCTCTTCCTGTGATTGGAAAAAATGCACACGGGCATACACAGAAACACACACACACACACACACACACAACACTTGTAGATTTATTTATTTAGTATCTGTGTCCAGGGCTGACTTCAGGGGGCAGTGAGACTGCACTTGGACAGGACCTGTGATCCCAAGGACCTATTCTTGCCCCCACCCCCACTGGAGATTGATCAAGGGTCTTCAACCATTGAGGCACATCCCAGCCCTATTTTGTATTTTATTTAGGGACAGGGTCTCACTGAGTTGTTAGTGCCTCGCTTTTGCTGAGACTTTCTTTGCTCTCAATCCTCCTGCCTCAGCTTCCTGAGCGCTGGGATTACAGGTGTGTGCCACCCTGCCCAGGTGGGCCTACTCTTGTTGTCATTCTCTGCTGTCTTGTCTTCAAATACTTAATTGTTGAATAGTTTCATTTTCTACTGTTCAGTCATTTTCATTTTGCACTGGGTTCTTGAAAATTATTTAGCCAGTGCCATCTCCTCTCACTTCCATGGTTTATAGTGCCTGGACAGTGCCTGGCACATGGTAGGTGCCTGACATATTTGTTAAATGAATGAACCCAGGGGACTGCAATCCATTCGGAGGGGACCTGTCTTTGTCTTTATTTACCATTCTCTGACTCCTATATATGAAAAGTCAGCAAATCCCATTTCCAGGATACTATTTGCAACTCCTTAGGGGGATTTTTTTCTTTTCTGGAAAAAAATAACTTTGTGATTCTTATGGGAAGGAAAGTGTTTCCATTTCTGATAACTTAGTAATGTGAAGTATATTATTCTTTTTTAAAGTCAGAATTAGTCATTCATTTTTCCATAAATCTTTCTCTTTGAGGAAAAAGAAAATGTCATTTCTGCAAAATGTTGCATCCTTACAGTGATGGAAGCCTTGTTGGGTAACAGTGAAAGGATGTTGTCCTTTTTATTTTTTAATATTCACTTGTCCTTTATGCTCTTTTCCTCTGTTTCTTCTTTGGCTTGACTCAGTCACCTCACCAGCCAATTCATCCTCCGTGGAACTCCCATCACCAAAAAGCATTGCAGCCGTTGGTCTGATTCCACACAGGCTGGGGCGCCCCTGGGCAGGCATCCTCTGCACCTCCTTTGTACCTTCATCCCTGTACTTTTACTGGATGTTAGTTTTGGTCACTCCCAGTGCCAGTCTTCATTTCTGCTGCCCTCTGACTTTTCATTATCTCTCTGTCTGCTTTGTTTCTCTCAGGCTACTGGGTCCTTTATAGATATCCAAGACCAATTAAGATTAACCACATCTACACTGTGAATCAGAATCACTGGATGTTGGATGTGACTGTGAAGTCTAGGTTTTCTCATCCACTCAACAGATATTTATTGAGCCTCTTTTACGTACCAGTTCTGAGCCCTTCCTAGGGGGCTCCTGACAATTTGATGGGTAAGATTATAGTGTGCATGACTTTTAATCAAAAAAGGTGTGGTTTTACGCAATTCCTTTTGAATCTGGAACAATCTGGAAAGATGGGCATACTTCCAGGAAGCCAAGGTTTTATTGCAATAGCATTTCAAAGTTTATGTGGTCACGTCTTGCCTGAGTGCTCATCTACATGAGTGATAAGTATAAGATACCATCTCTATATTCCCCTGAATTCTTTTTTAGAACTTTTTTTTAGTTGTACATGGACCCAGTACCTTTATTTTATTTATTTATTTTTATGTGGTTCTGAGGATTGAAACCAGTGCCTCACTTGTGCTAGGCAAGTGCTCTTCCCCTGAGCCACAACCTCAGTCCCTTCCCGGAACTCTTCATTGAAAAGTCTGATGGGGAGTTAACGTGATTGTCATTATTTTTCTCTGTCTTAATATTTTCTATAACTGTTGTACAAAGAAAATAGGGCAATGTATAATGAACTTAAGTTATTGTCTTTAGTGTCTCATTTGAAGCAATTAATGTAATAAGTGTTTGCCTAGTATGTCTGAGGCCCTGGGTTCGATCCTCAGCACCACATAAAAATAAATAAATAAAATAAAAATATTGTGTCCATCTACAACTAAAAATAATTTAAAAAATTTTAAAAACACTATGAAAGCCCTCCATCTGTTACTTGCTTGCCTCTAGGAGTTATTTTAAGATTCTAACCTAATCAGTTATGTGAACACCTTGTACAAATTATAAAGCATTGTAGAGAATTTGGTTTTGATTTGCATTGTTCACTCTGTCACTCTCTGGGAAAACATGAGGACATTATGGAAGAAAATGAACATTTAATTATATAAGTGCCAAGCAGAGAAAGATATTTTTCATTACTTTAATTTAAAACCTTAAAAACCTTGTCGGGAAAGCTCTAGTTTGTGCCCAGGTTAAAGATAGGGAACCTGAAAATTCAAGAAGCGAGCTGACCTACATGGAGTTGGTAAGTGATGTGTCTGGAATCCCATTCTGGGTCTTCCATTTCTCCAAAAGTGCTTGCCCTGATAGGAAAGAAAATAATACCTTAAACATCAAACCAACACCCTATTTCAGACTTCAAAATCATCAAAAAATTGGAAAGCCTATGTGTATATATATATATATATATTTTTTTTTTTTTTTCCCCCAGAGATTAGAATTGTTGTAGTTTCTTTTTGTTGTTGTTTTTGTTTGTTTTTTTTGGACTGGGGATTGAACCCAGGGGCACTTTACCACCCAGCTCTTTTTATTTTTCCTTTTGAGAAAGGGTCTCACTAAGTTGCTGAGGCTGGCTTTGAACTTGTGATCCTCCTGCCTCAGCCTCCTGGGTCACTGGGATTATAGGCATGTGCTACCATGCCCAGCTGGGTTCTTTGTTGTTGTTGGAGTTTTTTCGATTGCAAGTTTTTCACTCTTATTCATCTTATGTATCTTTAATGTATATTTCTTTTTTGCAGAATCCTTTAACTTTGGAATCAGTGAAACAATTAATTGCAGAAGGTAATAAGGAAGAACTACAGAAATGTTTCGGGGCCCGAATGGAGTTTGGGACTGCTGGCCTTCGAGCTCCTATGGGAGCAGGGATTTCTCATATGAATGACTTAACCATCATCCAGACTACACAGGTACCAGGTTTTTATAATTCCTAGTTCCTCTTAACATAGCCCCTGGCTCCTTTTGTATCTGATGGACCTAATTTGTTATAATTGTGGACACGTTTGTGGACTTGGCTAGCGCAAAGAGTCAGCACCTTTTACTTTATAAAGTAAGGCTTGTGCAGTTCGTCAAAGAAATTTTGTTTTAAAACTCATTTTGACATCCATCTATCCATTCATCCATTCACTTAATAAATTTGTTGAATACTGACTATGTTGCAAACATTGGAGATGTATTAATGACTAAAACAGATCCCCTTGTGGAGATTCTGTGGCAGTACAAACCCACCTACTAAGCTGACTTTTAAGGTCTTAGCATTTCTACCATGGTTTAATAGATGCCAGTGATGAAAAGGTACTGCTAGAGTTACCAAGAGCCTATTCTGCTTAGTTTTAACTTATATTAAATTGAAGCTTACTTGAAATTTTTACTGGTTGAAGTTATTACTGAGTTCCCTTGCCTCAATTTGTGACTTTCATTATCAAAGTTAAAACCCAACTTTTAGGAATAGAGATGAAGAACGTGACAAAACAAGAAAAGCTGCCTCTGAAGACTGGGAGAACAATTGTAGAGGGAGGTGAAGTAGAACAGCTTACTCTCACTATTTCTCCAACTCCTTAGACTTGTTAAGAATGAACATTGCACCCAGCACCAGAAAAAAATAAAGAAAGAAAGAAAGAAACATCACCTTAATTCTGGGAAAGGCAAGGCTAGAAAAATTGCCTAATGATGGTAACTTGCTTGTATACCCCTGTGTAAAAGATGGAGTTGAGCATGTTCTAGTGAAACCCCAATCAGGAAAGCTTATCCAAGGGATGAGCCCTGGGAACCCTGGCCACAAACCACAGGCCTGTCAAGCTACAGGCCTCCCTGAGATGTTTTTGAAGGGAAGGCTTAGGATGTAGTAGGCATGGGAGTCCTTTGCCATTCATTGTAGGGATGGCCCCTGAATGAGATCACTTTTTGTTTCAGTTACTAAGGCCATGGAATAAATCACCCCAAAACATCGTGGTTTGAAACATCCATCACATTTATTTTGCTCACAGATCTGCAGTTCGGGGAGAAATCCATGCAGACAGCTCTTCTCTGCTCCTCTTGGCATCACCTGAGCCAGTTTTATAATAATAATAATAATAATAATAATAATAATTTGTGATATCCTTCACTCACATGTCTGCATCTATTGCTGTTATAGACTGGGATCACCAGGGCTAGAAAACCTACATGTAAAAGCCATATTGACTTTAATGACTAAGTTTGAAAGCCACACAGTTACTTCTACCATATTCCATTTGTTAAAAGTGACTCAGTAAGGCCGATCAAGGAGAAGGAATGTAGAAACTTATTTCCCATTGGAGGAAGGTCAACGTCAGATCATGGGATGGGATATATTGCCATGATTGGTCACACCTTCTGTTAGGTCTAATTGTTACAGGATCTCAAGATTTTAGATGAACCAAAAGCTTTTTCCACAGTATCCATTATATCTACTTTTCAAGAATGAGTCAGTGCATCCCCAAGTAAGTCTTAGAATTTATCTCACCTACCTTTCCCCTAGAAGAATTAGTTTCTTCTGAGGATAGACCCTGTGATAGTTAAGAATCCTGTAAAGCAAAATGAATAGATATGTTAAAGGTCATCTGATTCAACCAGCCACCCCTTGGAACACTCTGCAACCTCAGCACTCCAAAGTGATGATCTAGCTATGTGGGAATACAGGAGATGAGGATGACAGTGTTAAGCAAGCTTCATGAGAGCAACACGTACATCTTTAACTTCAGGATAGTTCCAACCTTGGAGGAAAGAAAATTCCCGGAACAGCCCCCAACCGTGAGGAGCATCCCCAGGCAGAATGTGGATGTGCAGCCATATTGGTTACTCATCCCAGTTCTGACTTCCATTCTGGTGGAGGCACCCTCTGGTTGTGGAGCCCTATCCACATGTTCCTTTGAAATTGGCCTTGTTTGATATATGTGAGTCAACAACAGTTCCAAGACAGGGCAGAGGCTGGAGAAAGCGTCTGTTACTTGCCTCATTGATAGAGGTTATCATTTCCTTCTGATAGTTAATTTGTGTCTGTTTTATGCTGTTTGTGATCCCTAAGCTTAGATTAATTAATCTAGACATGACTTATCAGTGATGGAGAACCCACTATCCTCTGAAGTAGCCCATTCTGTCTTTGGACCATTCTCTATTCAAAGATGGTTTCAAGGCTGGGTGCTGTGCTGCATACCTATAATCCCAGAGGCTTGGGAGGCTGAGAGAGGAAGATAGGAAGTTCAGAACCAGCCTCAGCAACTTAGCAAGGCCCTAAGCAACTTAGCAAGACACTGTCTCTAAATAAAATATTCAAAAAAAGGATTGGGGATGTGGCTCAGTGGTTAAGCACCCCTGGGTTCAATCCCTGGTACAAAAAAAAATGGCTTTATAATTTTGAAACTAAATCTTTCTGAAGCATATACATATTGATCATAGTTCTACTTTTTAAAGTCAGAAAAACAAGTTTCCTCCTGTGTTTTATAATAACTTTTCAATTCTGAAAACCTCCCTCGTTCCCAGTGAATCATTTGTTTAGAATAAACATCCTTTTCTCTTGGCCATTCTCCCAATTTCTTGTCCTCAGCAGGCCCAGAAATTTTTAGAGAATTTGGCGATGTGAGGATTTTGACTAAGGTTGCATGCTTTTCTGGCCCCTCAAACACTGAGGAACAACATGGGTTGACTAGGAAAAGCGAGGCGTGTTCTTGCTGTTGTAAGCCACAGAGTATTAGGAATCCGGATACCTTCCAGGGAGACCATAAAACCTATACCCATGCTTCCTAATTTCCTTGAATCACTGAACCTCAGAAGATGTGCCTAATACAGTATGTTTGTCAGGGAAAAATTAAAGGAATCCTACATTGACACTGCTTTGGCAGTAGGCTATGAAGAGTTATATTTATATTTTACAAGATTTTCTGTAATTAAAGTGAAATAAATGATGGGCTGGGGTTGCAGCTCAGTTGATAGAGTGCTCACCTAGCATGTGTGAGGCACTGGGTTGGATTCTCAGCACCACATAAAAATAAGTAAAATAAAGGTATTATGTCCATTTACAACTAAAAAAAATTTTTTTTAAAGTGAAATAAGTGATAGGAACCATCATTATTGCAAAACCAGGGTTCTCTTTGTTCTATAGTAATATCCAGTAATTTGCATCTTCTTACTTCCAAGTTCACTGTTTTTCAGGCTTCTCTATTTGAGAGTGGTGTGATATCACTCTATCACTGGGGTACAGGAGTAGTGTGCACCATCAGGTCTGGGCAGGTGGTGAGAGCCCCAAACCACACAATTTTTATTTGTCTAGTTGGTTATGCCCTGTATGTGGACTGATTATGGCCTCCTTTAGACTTTTGGAAAATAATATCACAAATAAACTGAACAAAGCTGATTTTGTTCACTTAATTGTCAAAGAGAAGGAATATAGGCTTTGAAGGAAAATAAGAATTAGAACTATGTGGCGCACACTTGGTGTGGGACTCTCAGCATTTAGCATTAATTCTTATGACAGCCCTGTGTGGTAGGTTCCTCCTGTTCCTCCTGTTTTACACAAGAGGAAACTGAGGTGACGAGATGTGACGAAAGCTGTCAGTTGCTTGTAGGTGGTGGAGTGAAGTACTAATCCAGGTTCTGACTCCAGAGCATGTGCTTGAACCCCCTCACTGAACCACCTCTCACTAGATCTGGGGACAAAGCCAGGTGTGCCTGAAACTGAATAAGTCACTGCACCTCTCTGAGCCTTTGTTTTTCCATCTATAAAATGCAATATCTTGGCAAAGTTGATCTGGGGTTAGAGATG
Organism: Sciurus carolinensis; assembly: GCF_902686445.1. Taxonomy (NCBI): domain Eukaryota; kingdom Metazoa; phylum Chordata; class Mammalia; order Rodentia; family Sciuridae; genus Sciurus; species Sciurus carolinensis. The sequence continues at coordinate 110,266,900 of NC_062222.1, read as the reverse complement.
ATAGGTACTAAGCACCCAACACAGTGCCTGGTTGACATAGACAATAAATATAAAGCTATTGTTTTCCTGTTGTTCATCTAAATTTTTTTCTCCCTCTGCTATAATATTCTCCTATAAAAGTAAAACAAAAATGTAATTCAGGGCTAACTTTTCTATATCATATGTATAAAAAGGATGTGTTAAAACACATGCCCTTTTGTGTCTTTAGGGATTTTGCAGGTACCTGGAAGAGCAGTTCAGTGACCTGAAGCAAAGGGGCGTTGTGATCAGCTTTGACGCCCGAGCACATCCACCCAGTGGTGGCAGCAGTAGAAGGTACTGTGACAGTTTTCAGGAAACAGATTTTGGTAGTTCCCTTTGCAAAAGATTTTGTTTTTATTTACCATTTCAATAGCTTGATTTTTAAATACATTCATTAGCTACATTGCTTAACAATAAAAACAATGAGTAAACTCGAGCTTTTAAAAATTCTGGCTCTAGATTTTGGTTAAGAAAACAAAGTGATTTTGGAAAGTAATGTGCATTGAAGGAGAAGAAAAATTACAAAGTGGCAGGATTATTCCTCCCTCTTGCTTGCTTTCTTTTATTATTTTTTTTTTCTTCTACTATTCACAAGCCTCATGGTCCCCTTCCCATTTTTTTAAATATATTTTTTAGTTGTTGATGGACCTCTATTTATTTCTTTATTCATTTCTTTATATGCAGTGCTGAGGATTGAACCCAGTTCCTCACACATGTGAGGCAAGTGCTCCCCACTGAGCCACCACCTCAGCACCCCCTTCCCATTCTTGAACACCCATCTCAGGATGCATTTTTGTGACAAATATTTCCAAACCAGTGGGACGCTTTTCTGTAGCTGTAGGTGATTGTTCATGATGGTACTGATGATAAGAATAGCAGTGATCATTTTGAGTGCTGGTTATGCATCAGGCCTTCATGCATTTACTCTTTGAGTCCTCACAACAGCCTGTACAGTACTTACAAGATCTCTTGGTTTCCTTGGGGGATTGGTCTCAAGACCCCCTCAGATACCAGAACCTGCAGGGGTGCTCAGGTCCCTTCTATAAAATAATGGAGTATTTGCATATAACCTAAGCACCATCTCCTATGTTCTTCAAATAACTCTAGATGACTATAATACCTAATCAATGTAGGCGCTACGTAAGCAGTGGTTATACTGCATTGTGCGGGGAATAATAACAAGAATAAACGTCTGCAGGTCTGCAGGTACTCGGCACAGACACAGCCATGCTAGGCCTAATCACATAGCCCGTGTAAGCAACATCATAACATTTTCAACTCACAGTCATCTGAATCTTTCCCCCAGTGTGACAACTGAAAATGTCTCCATTTCAGATGTCCTGTGGCGGGCGGAATCACTATTCCTCAGTCAATTTTTTTGAAATCTTTAATGAAGCATGATCTAAAGAACAGGGCAGTAGGAAACATGACAGTTGTTGCTTTTAAGTTGACACATGCTCAGATGCTGAGTAACCATTGGATGTGGGGCATGTTGCCTGGCCCTTCTTGGCTTTAGTCCCGTTTCTGTAAAACAGTGGACGGTAATGAGATAACTCCTAAGAGTCCTCTGGCTCTTTTGCTCCACACCAATGTAAATATTTGTAAGGAACAATTTACTTGCTCTGACTGCTGTATGCAACCTATGCATATGCATATGCTCTGACTGCTGTATGCAATATGAACCTGTGTTCATGTACTTCACCCATGGCCCTGACAACTGGACTCTCCTTTTCTTCCTTGTTCCTGCGTTTCTAGGTTTGCACGACTTGCTGCAACCACGTTTATCAGCCAGGGGATTCCTGTGCACCTCTTTTCTGATATAACCCCAACCCCTTTTGTGGTAAGTATTATTTCCTTTTCTAGTTTCCTGTCACAGGATCAGGGATGGGACTTTACTAAATTTTTCAGTCTTCAGTACTTTTGGAATTCAGGTATTTCAGTGACAGAATTGCATCTTTTCATTGATCAGGCCACCTATTTTCTCTTCAGGAAATTTCACCCAAATCCTAATAGTATTCTTCTAGTATTCAACTTTGGATTCTTCAGAGTTGATTTTTTTTTTTAAAGTGTAATTTTCCTTTTGCTTGCATTCTAAGGATATTTCAGGAAGTAAGCAAAATGGTTTTTGTTTGTCTGTCTGTTTTTAAATTGGTGTAGATCTTTTTCCCCACAATTATAATAAGGAAACTTTTTGGGTCTAAATCTGAATTCACTTGAAACTCTGTCTTATGAATATTTTTGACAAGTTGGGGTATAAATAAAATACTATTCCTGGGTAGATTTTTATGGAATCTCTAATGAAGCAGAATCTAAAGAACAGGGGACCAGGGCCTGGGACAGCTGTTACTTTCAAGTAGACAGAACCATCAAGAGCTGGGCCGGATGCTGAAAGTATTTTTTTAGAACTCATGGTTGGATGCAGTTTCTTGCATCAAGTAGCAATGTGAGTGTGTTAGTGTAGAAGTCCGTCTGCTCGCTTGTGTTGGCTGTCCCCAGGACGCTGACAGGTAGATCAGCACCTCCTGGGTTGTAAGTTACCCACCCAGCAGACACTCTGTTTCACATCCACATGTTGTTCGTTTTACTGTCTGATAGGAAATAGCACTATATTAAACATCCTATTGTCTTCTGGACCAAGTGTTCGTAGCTATTATTTTTGTCTCAGGCATAAAATAAATGAGTGTCTCCTGATCATTTCCCTGTATTATGGAGTAGTTCTGACGACCTCTTCTTTGTACCAGGGCATCTGAGGGATGTGACATAACTTCCAAGGGCAGATAAGTGCAGTGACGCTTGGTGGGAAGATGGAGGGGGCAGACGATTCTTGCTTGTGTATAGTCAGTCTTGTTTGCAGCCATAAGGGATATAATCCAAACCCTCTCCTTTATTTTGAAAGTAGTCTTAAAAAGAAGGAGCTAAGTTGAAATATAAGGGAGGGATGTTTAATCCTGGGGTGAGAGATAAATGAGCAATAGGGATTATTTCTCCATTTCCTCAATCTATCCCTTAAAAGCAAATGAGAACCATGTATGGTGGCATATGCCTGTAATCCATCCCAGTGGCTTAGGAGGCTGAGGCAGGAGGATTTCAAGTTTAGAGCCAATGTCAGCAAAAGCGAGGTGCTAAGCAATTCAATGAGACCCTGTCTCTAAATAAAATACAAAATAGGGCTGGGGATGTGGCTCAGTGGTCGAGTGCCCCTGAATTCAATCCCCAGTACCAAAAAAAAAGCAAATGAGAAAGAAGAGGAGAAGGAAATCAGTTGGAGAGAATAAATTGAATATTTGAACTTCTATCTTGAGCAAAAGCTTTAAAAGGATGTGGAATGGAGACTTAGGCAGTCTTTTTTAGTTTGAACCCAGGGGTGCTCAACCACTGAGCCACATCCCTAGCCCCCTTCCCTTTTTTTAAAAAAAAATATTTTATTGAGAGAAGAAGGCTTCTAGGAAAGCACTTACCTTTCTGTTTAGGACACATATCCTGGAATTTTCAGCAACCAGTTAGTTCCAAGTATAAGCAGCTAGCTAGTTCCAAGCCAGTTAGTTCTAGTTGGAAGGGGGAACTTGCATACACTATTTGGGTACAGAGCAAAAGTATCCAGCCAGAATTCTGATACTCACATTTATTAAATAGGAACTAAATTGGCACAGGTAATATACAACAAGCATTTGAAGTCTGTCTAATCTTTTAGAAACCATTTGCATCTCCTTTTCTCTTACAGCCCTACACAGTGTCGCACTTGAAGCTTTGCGCCGGAATCATGATCACTGCCTCCCACAATCCAAAGCAGGATAATGGCTATAAGGTGTGTTTTTCTCTCTACTCGTCTTTTATCAGAATCCCAAACCCAAACTGTTCTGGAGCAGAGGTGATGACTGACTGTTCTGTTTCCATTAACGTTAACTCTCACCCTCCCGAATACACTCCTGGCTTCTCCAGGTCTATTGGGACAACGGAGCGCAGATCATCTCTCCTCACGACAAAGGGATTTCTCAAGCTATTGAAGAAAACCTTGAGCCCTGGCCTCAAGCTTGGGATGACTCCTTAATTGATGGCAATGCCCTTCTTCACAACCCCAGTGCCTCCATCAATACCAGCTACTTTGAAGACCTTAAAAAATACTGTTTCCACAGGTAAGTAGATTGTGTCTTCACTGACGTTAGGGGAGTTAAGTTAATGCAATTCAGCCAAATTCTGTCAATTTCCACTAAGTTTTTCTCTTGAGTTGTTGCATATCCTATAGCTGTATCCTGTGGATCCGGGGTCGTCAGCTTTCATTAAAGGGGCAGATAGTAAATACTCTCAGGCTGTGCAGGCCACCCAACCTCTCTAACTACTCCATATCACTGTTGTGTAGGAAGCAAGCTGCAGATGTCCCTTCAGGGAAGCAGTGCATATGTGACTGTGTTCCCAAAACACTTTACTTACAAAAGCAGGTGGCCAGTCCGTGGGCCATAGTTTGTGAACTGTGACATAGGTGTGATGTGCAATACATGCATGTATATAAATATGTATGTGTGCATATACATATATTACAAACTAATGGGTGCAATGACCTTTAGAACACAGGTTCAGGTCAGAGACTAACACAGGAAGGTGCCCACAGCACACTCACTGGGTGGTAAAAGTCTTCGAACGAGCTGCACACATACTGTATTGTATTGATGATTTTGAAATACACATGTATATGCTTGCATGTGCACAGAAAATTTCTCTAAGCATATATATATGTACACATGTATATGTACATGTGCATATACATATACACACACATATAGCTATTTGAAAATTTGCAGAAAAGTTTCACAAAGGAAGCACTGACATTTTTCTTATCCTTAGAGAAATTTTCTGTCCATACACAAGCATATACTTGTGTATTTCAGAATCATAAATAGCAATATAGTATGTATGTAGCTCATTCTGTAATTTTTACCACCCAGTTAGTTTGCTGTGGGCACCTTGTTTTGTTAATCCCTGTCTGTCCTGACCCTGCCTTCCTGTGTTAGTCCCTGTCTGTCCTGACCTTGTGTTCTAAAGGTCACTGCACCCATTTATTTAACCCTGTGACAGACTCAATCATTTCAGTTGCTAAGCAGTGTAGCTGGGTGGCAGTGTTGTCCTTCACCAGTGTGCTGTAGGTCCCAGGACTCCTGATTGTCCCCAGCTTTAGGAAGCTGAATTCCTGGGTTATCTCCAATACTGTTACTTGTTGGACACCTGGGTGTGGTGGCTGCAGTGCAGGGTATGGCCTCCAATCTCATCTGAAGGGAGAAGCCAGACAGTGGAATTTCACCCTCAACTGTGACATATAAGTTCAAGTTGCCAGACATAGAAATATTTCTCTCCCTGAGGGAAAATTGCCAATTTCTAAATTTTGAGGATCATTGTTTCACTGCTGCATAATCCAAGCAAAACACATCTGTGAACCTTACCTCTGACCCACCAATTCAACTTCACAGAGTTTACAGTTTTTGTTAACTTCAGGTAGCACTGAAGTAAATCTGCTTTGCACATTGCTTGTGTATATTTGTGTCCATGTATCCATAAAATAACTTTTTGAGGCCAGCCTGGGCAACTCAGTGAGACCTTGTCTCAAAATAAAATTTAAAAAGGTCTGGTTATGTAACTTGGTGGTAAAGCACCCCAGTAACCCCCCGCTAAAAAAAAATGTGTATATGCATTTACAAAGTTGATAGTTAACAAATAGCCCTCCAAAAATGTTATAGCAGTTGACAATTCCACCAACAGTATATGTTAACAGTATATGACCCCATAAAATTTCCCATTTTTCCTGATTTGCTAGATGAGCATGATATTACTTTCATTTGCATTCTTTTATGAATAAACTATTTCTTCTTATTTATTAACCTATATTCTTCTATGTGTTTGTTAATATTTTATATTTGGAAAGCTGTTTTATAAAGAAAACGAGTATTTATTTCTGTTGTTACTTTTGGATATTTTTTTTCTTTTTTCGTAGCTCTAGGGATCATCCCAGGACCTCACATATGGTAGACAAGTGTGTCTACCACTAAGATGCATTTCCAGCTCTGGAATTTTTTACTGAAATTTTTTGTTGAACTTTTAAATTTTTTTTTGTTAATATTTATCAATCTTCTAATATGTAGCTTCTGAGTTTATGTCATACTTTTATAAAAAGGCTTTCTCTACACCAAGATTATAAGAAAAGAAAGTCTTGTTTTTTCTAAAATTTTCAAGTTTACATTTTGTAATATTTAGTCTTGGTGTCATTGGTGATTTTTAATTTTGACTGGGATGTGAAGTAGAAAAGCAGCTTTTTTTTTTTTTTTCTGAAAGGTTTGCAGTTATATAAGCCATAAATTGAAGAATGCATCATTTTTTGGATGGATTGGAAATGTCCACTCTAAGAATCAGTTTCCAATGTTAATTGAATGCTATTACCTACCAGATAATTATTGTAATTTCTTCACATATAATTTCATTTTAATTCTCCCCAACAAAGTGTAAGAGTAGGTTCTGATGGTTTGCCGTGTTATAGATGAGAGAGCTGAGACACAGAGGGGTTAAGCAGTGCCTAGCGGTCACACAGGGGCAGAACTCCAGGATTCAGAGTCTCACTCCAGAGCATGTTAACCACCAAACCGTACTGCTTCTCCTACGCCTTTCCCAGTTCAAATTTAATCAGTTTCTAGACTCTGGTTCGTTCTTTTTTTTTTTTTTTAATATATTTTTAATTGTCAATGGACCTGTATTTTATTTATTTATATATGATGCTGAAAATTGAACCCAGTACCTCACACATGCTAGGCAAGTGTTCCACCACTGAGTGACAATACCAGTCCATTTGTTCTGTTCTTTTAGTCTGCCTTTTTTTTATTATAAATAAATATTTTTATTTTTTCAATAATATTATATATAAACATGAGTTTTTATATATACACATATGTAATATGCATACACATAGATACATAATATACATATACGCATATAAACGTGAGTTTTTTTTATATACATATATCCAGGTTGCCAAATTCACGGGTTGCTCTCAGTCCTTATCCTACCTGTGCTAATGAACAGCATTAAAAATAGACGCTCATACCTGCCATAGCCTGATGTTTGTGTTCCCCTTAATCTCCTTTATATATCCAGTGCCAAACTCTGTAATTACTATAACTTTGTAATGTACTTTAATATCCAAGTTTTTTTTTTCAAATTTGTCCTCCCTGATCTTGCATATTTCTTTTTCCAGATGCATTGTTTAATATATGTGTGTGTGTTTTTTTTTAAATTTTTTTGTAAGTGGACAGATGCCTTTATTTTGTTTATTTTTATGTGATGCTAAGGATTGAACCCAGGACCTCACACATACTAGGCAAGCACTCTGCCACTGAGCTATAACCCAACCCTATATGAGTGTTTTAAACTACTGTTCTTGTAGACAAAACCTTGTACATTTATTCATTTCCAAAAAATGAATAATAACTTAAGCTTCTTGCAATCAGAGCATTGGAAGTTGTCAACTTCTCTGTAATTTCTGCCAGTTTGTATTTTTATAGTTATTCTATCTATATTTAAATTCTAGGTCATGACACTTTGCCAAGCAGGACTGTTACTTAGCAAAGAAAAAGATTTTTTTTTTTTTTTTTTTTAACATATGGCATAATTTATCACAATATTTTGAAAGAGACATTTTAAAGTCATTTCTGAAGCTAATACGGAATATATGGAGCCCTGGACCCCAGCTCAGGCACTGCTGTGATCAGCACCCATGGACCTAACTGTGTGTCTTTCTTGGAAACTGAGCTACAGTTCTTTCTTATACCTCCCTTGGACTGTGAAAGCTTAACCGTAGAATATGATAGTAATCAGAAAGTAGTCAGATTTGCTGAAAATAACTACAGAGTAAATTCACATTTGTCAGAGGGAGATAATATGTGTTTAGGGAGAGAATACTAAGCTTTGTTTATTTTTTTAAATGAAATTGGAAAGTTGTTCACTTGTCTTATACATCCTTAACTGCATTGATTTCTTATGTTCTGAGGACTAAGGCTCCTTGGTATTTTGCAAACCTTTCAGTTTTGAGAGTCTTATTTGTAGCTTTAACGTTTTCCATGATGTGTTTGATTCCAGGAGTGTGAACAGGGAGACCAAGTTGAAGTTTGTGCACACCTCCGTCCATGGTGTGGGTCATGACTTTGTGCAGCTGGCTTTCAAGGCTTTTGACCTTGTTCCTCCCGAGGCTGTTCCCCAGCAGAAAGATCCTGATCCTGAGTTTCCAACCATCAAATACCCGAATCCCGAAGAGGGTAAAGATGTCTTGGTAACCTAATTTTTAAAAATTATGAAACCTACGTTTAATCTTCAGATTATTACTGCCAAGTGAATTTTATGTGTTTTCATTGTGCTGGAGGAAAATGAATTTCATCATTGGAAATATGTGTTTATTAGTCATTAATTTCTTAAAGGAACTTTGAAATTAGACACCTTAGAACCAGGATATGAGTTGGAATCTAAATATTGGTTTAGTTAAAATTTATTTTACTGTGTTTCCTTAATGTCAAAAGTAATAATAGTAGAATGGATTTTTTTCATGTTATGATTGTTATTCCTTAATTGTCATTTGTCTGATCTAAAGGAGTATTATTTAAATCATGATTCATATAACATATTTAAAGGTTAGGTAACAATGATGTTGAGAATCAGTTTACTTTGGTTTGTTTGTGATGTTGATCACACGGCTTGCTGGGAAATACCAGTCCAACCACATATGTACTGTCACATGCGGGTTGAATTACAGGGCAGGTATGGGCCACACATTGTACTCCCATTATTTGACCTCTGACCTAGGAAGATATTATCTGACCAAGAAAGACCAGCTCCAGAAATAAAAGTCAGCCTTAGTTTGAAGAAAGTTCTTTTCAGCTCTTAAAACCTGAACATATATAAAAACTAGGATATGCTTGCTTCTTGATTTCAATAATTGTTTTTTTATTTTTCATACTCTCTTTCAGACTTTATCTTTTGCTTTGGCCGACAAAACCAAGGCCAAAATTGTTTTAGCCAATGACCCAGATGCCGATAGACTTGCTGTGGCAGAAAAGCAAGACAGGTGAAATGAATTGTGATTATCCATATAATGGAAATTACAAAGGACAACATCTTTGGCAATAATGTATTTCTGGGAATGCCGAATCCATGGGGAAACATTTTCCATTTATTTTGCATTTGTTTTGCAAATTACCTTGGAGAACTTTCTGTGGAGTCCTCTAACTTAGAAAGAGACACTGATCTCAAGGGCAGGGGGATCACATCATTGCCAGCATGATGCAGGGAACGTCAACACAGTGTGTACTTGGGATTGAAATTGCTATTTGTGCTCCTCTGTCACTTTACGATTGATTTTAATGTAACTCTCAGTGGCAAATAAGGGCACAATACTTTGCTTAGTGCTGCCTTCACAGTTCAGTATTTGTCAGTGTATCTCCTAAGGAGCTGGGTCTTCAAGGAAATGTTGAATTTAGGTGGAACAGGAACGATACCTGTGGGGTATTGGCACACTGTTTAAGACAAGTTCAGCCATAGAATTTGTACAAAGGAATAGCAAGTAAGTCTATTATGTTTCAAAACCAAAGTTTTCGTAGAAGATTAAAATAAAGCATTACCTGTCATCTTTGACATGTTCATTTATACTGTCTTCAGAGATGAACTGTTTGCCCAGTACATGGTTGCTGCTCACATATTTGTGAAGTGGCAGTTAGGTTTCCAATGTGTTATTAAAGATGGGGACAGTCCTACAGAAAGCATAGGGAGGCCTTATCTGCACGATTATCCTACTCTGCTGGCTTCTAATGCCTTCCTTAAGATCACAAAGTTGAATGCATTTTTGTTTCAGTGGCGAATGGAGAGTGTTTTCTGGCAATGAGCTGGGGGCCCTCTTGGGCTGGTGGCTCTTTACTTCTTGGAAAGAGAAGAACCAAGATCAAGGTGCCCTCAAAGACACATACATGTTGTCCAGCACCGTCTCCTCCAAAATCTTGCAGGCCATTGCCTTAAAGGAGGGTTTTCATTTTGAGGTAAGGTGTTGGAAGGACACATTCATGCATTTTTCCTTCTGTTGTCTCTATATAAGATCTAAGGCTTTTTTTTTTTTTTTTTTTTTTTTTTTCTTTTGCATTATCCCTTTAGGAAACATTAACTGGCTTTAAGTGGATGGGAAACAGAGCCAAACAACTCATAGACCAGGGGAAGACTGTCTTATTTGCATTTGAAGAAGCTATTGGTAAGAAGTAATAATGAGGATCAGAGAATCAGTTAATATATAGGATACAAATGGGTGAAAGATTTGAACTTGGGTTCAAAATATCCACAGTAAATAAGAGCACACAGTTTACTTTGTTTCTCTATTGCTCAGGTCCCACTCCAAAATTGGCATCTCATTTTTTTTTTTTTTAACAAATATCTTGCAAATAATCAGGCCATCTGCAGATGACTGAAAACAGAATATTGTACACTTGGCTGCTGGTAGCTTGAGAACCCAGCCTAAATGAGTCTACCCCCTTGCAAAAGTGCTGACAAGGATGTTCGCTGAGTCTCTCCAGAGAGAGGGGAAGGCACTGCTTTGGTGTTCCCATGAAAGGCATGGTCACGGGAAACCATGACCCAGAATGACTGAAGACCCTCGTACTAATCTGTCAGTAAACAAGAGCAGAAAGGAGAGCAGCTCTAGAAACACAGACATCAGATGTTTGCACCAGAAATTGTTTAACTGTTAACTTGGTAAAAGCTTTTGCACATTAACTTTATTTATGTTCATCTGTATATTCCCTGCAGTGCAGCTAATGCACATCATTTGTTTAATTGAATGAAGTGTAATAGCATTTATATTCTTGTCAGAATTGTTTTTATAGCTTTTTAAAAAAGATTGTCTTATATTTGCTTATCAAATATTAATTTTATATCTGTGACTCGGTGACTAGAAGAGATGGATGACGCTGACCTTAGCCCAGAGCTCCTGACATAGTCCTAGTGAGTAACCACATAGAGGCATACAGGCCAGGTGTCCAGGTGAAGCACTTGACTATCAAGAACTGTTGGGTTTCAGAGGAGACAGAGATAGGTATTGGCTAAAACAAGTAGAACCAACTTCATGTGAGCCGGGAGGGCTTGACATGAATCTAGTCGGTGAGCATCATTTGGCCAGGAGGGAAAAATCTCACTGATTATTCTACATAGACTTCTTGAAGATCTCCTTTGTACTAGGCACTAGGTAAATTCTTTACTGTATGGTAGTGAATGAGAAATTGCCTGTACTCAGTGCATACCACCTCTAATATGCAGTAGCCAGGATGCGTACACATGAGCAGCCTGACGTGGTGTAATAAAGGACTCCACGTGTTTCTGCAGGATATATGTGCTGCCCTTTTGTTCTGGACAAAGATGGAGTCAGTGCTGCCGTCATAAGTGCAGAGTTGGCTAGCTTTCTAGCAACCAAGAATTTGTCTTTATCTCAGCAGTTAAAGGCCATCTACGTGGAGTAAGTTTCTATTGACTTTGTTTGATTGTAGTAATATTTTTTAATGTTTTATTGTGTTCTTGTGCATGAGACACTAATATTCTTCCTAATGCTCTTACTTTGGTGATGAATTCTATTTCTTAGGGAAAAAAATGATACCTTTCCTTTTGGTATTTAACCACTTATTAGTAATTTCATTTGCGGTTGGATTTATTCTTTTTTGGGGGCAGGGATTGAACTCAGGGCACTTGACCTTTTTTTGGGCCAGGGATTGAACTCAGGGCACTTGACCACTGAGCTACATCCCCAGCCCTATTTTGTATTTTATTCAGAGACAGGGTCTCACTGAGTTGCTTAATGCCTCACTTTTGCTGGGACTGGCTTTGAATTTGAGATCCTCCTGCCTCAGCCTCCTGAGCCACTCAGATTATAGGCGTGTACCACCATACCTAGCTGTATTTATTCTTAAATGACAACATGAGTGGCAGAAATAGCCAATTGAAGATTGTGATTTAAGTATCCAAGGTTAAAGAAAAATTAAATATATTCATAATTTATCTATCTAGTCTTTGTAGCAAGTACCAAACTCTGACTATATAGTGCAAAAGCAGCTAGAGATATCACACAAAGTAGTGGACATGGTGTGGCTATGTTCCAATAAAACTTTTAATTTGTAATTATGGTATGAAGGCCAGGTAGGCATTTGGTGATCCCTGAGATCGATCGTTGGATGTCTTTTTGTATGTTTGTGGCACTGAAGATTGAATCCAGGGTCACTCTACCACTGAATGACATCCCCAGCACCCTCTGCAACTTTTTTGACATAGGATCTCCCTCGATTGCCAAGTCTGGCCTCAAACTTATGATTCTTATGCCTCAGCCTCCCAAGTATCTGGGATTACAGACTTGTGTCACCATACTCAACATTGGTCTCTTTTTAAATAGTAGATTATTCCTTTAAAGTTAGTTATGGTTATTTGTTTCATTTATTTTAGAATATACTGGTTAATACATACTCTGTATATATTCTGCAGAATTATTTGCTGCTAATTTTGCATGATTCTGTAATTTTTTTGATAGGTATGGCTACCATATTACCAAAGCTTCATATTTTATCTGCCACGATCAAGATACCATTAAAAAATTATTCGGAAACCTGAGAAACTATGATGGGAAGAATAATTATCCCAAAACTTGTGGCAAATTTGAAATTTCTGCCATTAGAGATCTTACAACTGGCTATGATGATAGCCAGCCTGATAAAAAAGCGGTGAGTAGGGTTTACTTTTATCAACTAAAACCTTTTCTATTTATTTTTGGACTCTGGGTGCAACTTCTGCTTTCTATCAGTAGTTCTCAACTGGGAGCATCAGAGTCTCACAGAGGGCTCCTTAAAACAGTGCTGCAGGTGCCCAGGAGTTTCTGATCCAGCAGGTCTAGGACTGGGGCCAGTAATGTGCATTTCTAGCAAGTTTTCAGGTGATGAGGATGCTGTCACAATCAATCCGCCCTTTGGAACCACTACTTGCGTTCTTTTTCTTTTCTTAACCTTTTTTTTGGGGTGTGTGTGTGTGTGTGTGTGTGTGTGTTACTAAGGACTGAACTCAGGGACACACAACCACTGAGCTACACCCCAGCACCTTTCTTTTTGTTGTTGTTCTTGTTAGTTATACATGACAGTAGAATGTATTTTGACATATTATACATACATGGAGTATGACTTATTTTCATTAGGATCCCATTCTGTGGTTGTACATGATGTGGAGTTTCACTGGTCCTGTATTCACAGATGACCGTAGGAAAGTGATGTCCAGTTCAGTCTACTGTCTTTCTCATTCCCACCCCCACTCCCTTTCCCCCATGTTCCCCTGTCTAATCTGGCAAGTTTCCACACTCCCCTCCCACCCCCACAAACCTGTTTATTGTGTGTTAGCATCTGCATATCAGAGAGAACATTTGGCCTTTGGTTTTGGGGGATTGGCTTATTTCACTTAGCACGATAGTCTCCAGGTCCATCCATTTACTGGCAAATGCCGTTATTTCATTCTCCTTTATGGCTAGTAATATACCATTGTGCATATGGTCCACATTTTCTTCATACATTCATCTATTGAAGGACACCTAGGTTGGTGCTATTGTGAATTGAGCTACTCTGAACATGGATGTGGCCATGTCACTATAGTATGCTGATAAGTCCTTTGGGTATATGCCAGGGAGTGGGATAGCTGGGTCAAATGGTGGTTCCATTCCAAGTTTTCTGTGGAATGTCCATACTGCTTTCCAGAGTGGTTTTACCAGTTTGCAGTCCCACCAGCAATGTATGAGTGTGCCTTTTTCGCCACATCCTCATCAACATTTATTGTTACTTGTGTTCTTAATAATTGCCATTCTGACTAGACTGAGATGAAATCTCAGCCCAGCAACTTTTTTGTATGTTATTTTGAGACAGGATCTTTCTAAGTTGCTAAGACTGGCATCAAACTTGCGATCTTCCTGCCTCAGCCTCCCAGGTAGTTGGGATTACAGGTGAGCACCTCCACACTCAGCTTCCACTACTTGGTTTCTAGTTAATTTTACCTGTTCCCTGAATGTATGGAACTGTGAGCCGAAAAACGGGAGTTCATCTTCTTCACACCATGTGGCTTCTCCATTGTAGGCAGAAGGAATGCTAGTTCTGGCCAGGGGTTGGGAGAAGTATAAGATTATCCTATGAGATGTTAGATGTCTTCTTTGATATTTATCTTTTTGTGTATTTTATTTTCATCTGCCCACAAGATATTTTAAGAGATAAATAGTATTAAAACAGTTATGATGAATCCTTGGGACAACCACTTCCCTCTCAATTGGTTCTCCTGGAGTTTACCACCAAATTTCTAAATAATGTGATGTTTTGACTTATCAGGATTAGACTTTATTAATTTTTTTATCATGGAGATAAGGATTTAGTTCTTGTATTTCCTATGTTCAATTCTCCCTCTCTATGCCCTCATGATAAATTTATACTACAACTCCTGGTTAAATCAGATTCTGAGCCTCTATTATTATTGACTAGTAACTACAGTGACCTGCTTAGCTGAGCAGTGTATTTTTTATTAGGCTTCCCTAATTTGTATAAAAAAATTATCTTTCCTGTAATTAATAGTTGCTCTCTTCCTTTATATGCATGGATTTCCATGTAACTGTCACCATTTGTTCTGGATACCTTCCAGTGGTGTTTCCCACACGCCCCAAGGATTCAGCTCTTCTATGGCTCTGTGTTTTTCCAGTGGCCTCCCTCCGGCCTCCCTTGGTCCCGCCATCTGGGCCGACCCAGCTGTTCTCTGGGTCAAGTGCACAGCTGTCATCCTGGGAATGCATGGCCAGCATTGGGACCCTTGCTCCTGACCTCATGTCTTCCTCTTACTATATTTATTTTTCCAGATCATGTTCTCTAATTGTTTCCTGAGAAAAAGTGAGTGGGATATAAATTTTGGAGGTGATTGGGTCTGAAAATGCCTTATTCCTTTCTCATGCTCTATTGACTCAGTTCTGAAAGCTGTCCCCATTGCTGGTTGACTGGCAGGTGTGGCAGGGACACTCACTCATGCCCTCCACAGGGTCGGCAGGGTCAAGGCCCCAGTGTGCTTCACACCAGGTTGTGAAGGCCACACTGAGTCACTTCCTTGCAAATAGTTTTTTGGGTTTTTTTTCCCCCCTCTTTAGGAAGATTTTAGGAACTTTTCTGTAAACTTTATGTTCTAAAATTTCTCAGTGATGTAGGTGCATATGTCTGTTTATCCATTTTTCTGGGTACTTGGTAGTCTGTTTTGGTCTGTGGAATCATTTCTTTTACTTCTGAGTTTTCTTGGTCAGGTGTTGAGGGAGGAGGCTTGTTGGTTGTAAAGTAACTTGGCTTACTTGAAGAGTTCCTAGGTAGACGCCGGCTCTTCAGGATGCATGTTCTACTTATCTTTTTTTGTTTGTTTGTTTGTTTGTTTGTTTGTTTGTTTGTTTTTTCATTTCCTGTTGTCTGTCTCTATCTTCCTCTACTTTTGGGGGGGGGGGGATAGTACCAGGGATTGAACCCAGGGATTCTTAACCACTGAGCCACATCTCAAGTCCTTTTTTTTCTATTTTATTTAGAGACAGGGTCTTGCTAAGTTGCTTGGGACCTGTCGACGTTGCTGAGGTTGGCTTTGAACTCACCATCCTCCTGCCTCAGCCTCCCAAACTGCTGGGATTACAGGATTATAGGTGTGCACCACTGCACCCAGCCTTCCTCTACTTTTGTAGAGATTTCCTCAACTTTAACTTTCAGTACTTCTGTTGACCATTTGTTTCAGCCCTTACTCTACCATTCAAAATGGCATCTGTTCTTATTTTATATATGCCATATTTAATCTAAGGATATTAGTTAGAACTTTTTAAAAATATAGATTTTCTTTTTCCCCTGTATTGTCTTTATTTCCTGAAAGTTCTTTTGGGGTTTTTTCCCTGTTTGTTTTGGACATTGTCATATTTCCAGGGTATTTCCCCAGGCATCTGCTAGTCCCTCATTATCCTTTGAATTTTTTTTTTTTTTTTTTTTTTTTTTAAGAATTTAACCTTTATTTTTTATTTGTTTGTTTTTTTATGTGGTGCTGAGAATTGAACCCAGTGCCTCACACATGCTGGGCAAGTGCTCTACCCCTGATCCACAATCCCAGCCCTCCTTCGAATACTTAAAAGCTGACTGGAAGCTCTGTGTAGGGGTACGAGTCAGATGACTTACTTCACTCCAGGGATATCGGATAGCACGTCAGCTTTTGTAAGAGGACCCCTCATCTGGGGCTGTCTGGCTGCTCCAGGGAAGCCTACGCCTAGTGGATTGCCTTAAAGCTCTAAGTTGGCATGCCAAGGCCCTGGAAACGTGCTGGGGGAAGGCTGGAGTGTCTCAGTCTCAGCACATTCACTTAAACCCTTTTTATACCATATCCTCCATTCCCTGGTGCCTGGTTTCCTGCTCCCGAGATTTTCTGATTCAGGCTGCAGAGAACCCAAGCATCTTCTGCAGGGATGGAGAAGAGCTGACGCCCTGACGATGTGGGCTAGGGTGTGGATCTGGGAAGATCTGTAGCTTCTTTCCAATACTGCCTCCATGTTCCACCCTTGCCTCGTACTGGCCCCTGTGTACCTGGTGCCTCCAGGTCTTGCCATTGGCTGGGCTTCTGCGTAGTGTGCAGGCTCCAGCTGTTTCCTGTCTGTCTCCTGCTCAGGAACCCTGATGCCATTGGCATCACAGCAGTTCTGCAACTCCGTCTGTTTTTTGACTTCCACAATTAGTTGGCAACCCATCAACTGCTCTCTCTTCTTTTCCTCTTTGCCCTTATGTATATGTTTCTGAAAATACTTCTACTGTAATTTTAGCAGTTTGGGGAGCCATCAACTATAAATTCATATGCCAGAAACATTATTTAAAAAAATTGCTGGGCACAGTGGCACACACCTTCATCCCAGTGAGTTGAGAGGCTGAGGCAAGAGGATTGCAAGTTCAAGGCCAGTTTTAGCAACTTTGTGAGATCCTGTCTCAAAATAAAAAAAGAAAGGACTGGGGATGTAGCTGAGTGGTAAAGTGCCCCTGGGTTCCATCCCAATACCAAAAAATAAAAATGAAAAAATTCTTATAGACTTTTTTTATTGGTAAAATTTCACTTAGCAACAGTGAGATGTGGTCTAATTTTTTTGGTTGTGCATTATTAATATGTTTAAGTTAGTGTCTTGTGAAATGATGTGCTTAATGTGAATGAAACCTTTGTAACCTTAGTAGATCTGTGGAGATAAAAAACTGGTACACTAAATTACTGTTTCATTCATATGGAGAACATTATCTCATTTTATCAGAAATGTTCTTTTCTAACCAATATGTTTGACATTTACTTTCTTGCTTTTATCCAGGGGAAACTATTAGTTAAGCCAGTCTAGTTTGTTACTATTTAAATGTGCAACATGTGTAAATTGATTCCTAGGTTCTGCCGACTAGCAAAAGCAGCCAAATGATCACCTTCACCTTTGCTAATGGAGGTGTGGCCACCATGCGGACCAGCGGGACAGAACCCAAGATCAAATACTACGCAGAGCTGTGTGCGCCCCCTGGAAACAGGTATGACGTGGGTAGCAACTGATGAGTCTTTCATTCCCCAGACTTTCTCGTTGGTTCAGTTCAAGTATTAAGTAAACTTTCATCTTTCCAATGTGTAATGTAAGTAGAAATTATGTCAATATTGTGATATTAACAACTGCTTGAAGATCCAGGGATAATAGTGCTCTTTCTTACCTACTTATTTCTCTCCTACCTTTCTTTGTGAAAATTACACTCCTAATTTCAGTAAGGATAATAAAACCCCCCTTTTCTGAGTATTTTCAATGGTACCTGGTCAAATAGACCCTACAGTGAATTTTTCTTTTTCTTGAAAAAAGGACAGTCTTCCTGTGTCTATGATAAAATAAATAAAAGTCCATTCCACAACATCCAATAAATACCTTTGAGTATCTGCACAGGTCTGAGTCAGGTGCTGGGGAGGATAAAGAGCTACCACAGAAAGAGTCCCTGCCACCAAAGAGCTGAGGGTCTGCTGGCTTCAGGGTCATGTTTCTGTGACCTCAGCAAAAAGTTGAGTTGGACGCCCTCCCATAATAGTAACATTTTGAACCCTGGGTACACATCCTTAAGCACAGGTAAATGTGGTACTGTGTACCTATTTAATTCTGAGCTAATTGGCACTTCCCTATTCAGGATATGATTGAGAATCAGCACAATTTTTTCTAAAGGTTCATTAAGCCAATGCTGCCTAATAGAAATAAAATGCAAACCATACATGCAGTTTAGAATTTTTCTACTAACCAGATTTTTAAAGAATAAAAAAGGTAAAATTAATTTTAATAATATGCTTAATTTAACTTATCTAAAATATTTTCATTACAACATATAATCCATGTAAAAAATTATTGAGATACTTTACATCTTTTTTTAAAAAAGTACCTCACAGTCTTCAAAATTCATTCAGTATATGCACTTATAGTATGTCTCAACTTGAATGCTCTATTTTTATTGGATATACTTCATCTATATTTAGAATTCATAAGTTTACAATAGAAAAAATAATTTTTATATCCAGATTATACCAAAAACTGAATCAAGTGTTAGTTTTTAAATTTAAATTTGGGGGCAAAAACTCACCCATTAAACAAACATGTAATGCAGTTCATTGTCTAACAATTCTTGATTATCAACATTTTACTATAGTATTGTACAGGTATCAGTGTTTCCTTATGGTTAAATAATAAACTGTTTGTTACCATTGTATGTTTTCCATAGACATTTCTTTGTTATTCCTAGTTTAGGTCTTTAAACCCTATGCATCATTCCAAATGAACATCAGTTCAGCTTAAGAATCTGTTTTCTCCATGTGTTTGTCCTCTCTTTTTCAAGATCCTATGAAATGTATTTAATATTTCATAACATTTTCCTTTAATAACAACACTAATGTTTAAGATTCTATACTATTTAAACTTTTCACATGGTTACTAATGGGACTTCAATTCAAATATTTGTTTATACATTGATGGAAAAACTGAAAATCTGTCCTTGTATTATATTTATTAAAATGTTGGCCAATAAGTAGAACATCCTGGCTCAAGCAGAATACCAGCCTACCCAATGTACAACAACAGTGAATCCATGACCAAGAAGCTTAAATAATATTAATATGTTTTATATCATGGATTTCATGTATTCATAGAATTCAATAGCCTACTAGTCATGTAGAATAGAAAATCCTTCTCAAGTATAAGTCCTGGTTCTTCAAAGCAGTTTTGTTAGAGATGTTTTACTTTTGTCCAACTTTTTGTTTTTGAAAAATTTCAAATGTGGGCCTCTTTCAAAGCTGAATCTGAAAGCAGCTGCAGTGTTATAGATATAAAGATAATTTATATGATTAAAATTAATTTGGTTGCAGAGAGTTCTCTTTTATCCCAGGAATGTCATTTTGAAGACTGAGACATTAGTTTTATCCTTAAAGATAAAAGAAATCTTTGACCAAGTCTGGATTTTATATAGCAAATGTGAATCGTCAGACTGAATCATCTAAAGGGCCTGTACAACATAGTAGGCATGGGTGGAAACATTTACACCCAGTCAGCTTGAAGATTCTCAAATAGACCCTACTATTGAGAAATCAAGATGGTGGTCCACTATGGGGGATTAAGGAAAATACACCAGAGTGTTGTGATAATATAAAACCAAAACAGGGTTCTTTTAACAGGGATTCCAATTCCATGAAAGAATTAAGACATAGGTTTCTTACCCAACACAACTAGACAGTGGATTTGACTTTCTAAAGACTTTTTGTATCATTAAAACAGTGCATTTCGAGATTTTGAGAAGAAAGATGGCATACTAACACAAATGGTTGTCTGTATGCCTGGAATTTTTTGCATTTTGATTTGAGTATGACCTCATGGAATGTTAACTCTAATAAAATTTCAAACACTTAAATATTTTTCAAACATGTATAAACATCATCATAATAGTGCAGCAAACCCACATACCCTTCACCTAGAACATGGGTTGACAAACTTCCTGTCAAGAGCCAGATAGTGAACATCTCAGGGTTTGCTGCCTGGGTGGTTTCCACTGCAGTTGCTCAGCTTTGCTGTTGCAGTGCAGAACCAGCTGTATACACAAAGCAGTGGATGTGATTGTGTCCCAATAAAACTTTATTTACAAAAACAGGCCATGAGGCATAGTTTGCTGACCCCAACCTAGACTCAGGCATTGCTAACATCTTGCAGTATTGCTTTCCCTCACTATATATGTTATGAATTTTTTATGAACCATTTGAAAGTAAGTTGCAGACCTCAAGATACTTTATTTAGGAATGAAGACCTCAAGATACTTCATTCCTAAATATTTCAATATGCATCTTCTAATATCCCAATGTTATTAGATGATAATTGTAGTAAGACAGGGTTGCAGTGGCCAGTAGAATAGAGATTTATTGCAAGGACTTAGCTTGTGTGATTTTGGGGGGGTTGATGAGGCACATTTGAGATCCATAGGGCAGCTGTCCAGAAGGCAGACTAGAGTTCTTGGGCATGGGTCCAAATTGCAGTCCACAGGTTAAAGTCTCCAGGAAAACATCAGTTCTGCTTTTAATATCTTTTAGGATCTGACCCATCCAGATAGTCTAGGATACACTCCTTCAGTTAAGGTCAACTGGTTTATAAAAGGTTAATCACATCTACAAAATACCTTCACAGTCACACCATAATTCATATTTGAATAACTGGGGACAAAAGCCTAGACAAACAAATTCAAACTTGCCTGAAAGTCCCAGGTGTCATTTAGCTTACATGGTTTTTCATGATGTTAGAGAAAAATAAGTGCCTAATATGAGACTTTGTATACATTTCTGTAAAGGGCTCCAGATTTAGATTTTTTAGAAATAGGGATTCCTCATCCTGGTTTGAGAGGTCATAGGTGGTGTCCTGTTATTTTTTAAAATGTTGTGAAATATTCTTACACATTAATTTAAAAAATGGAACATTTTAGTGATTAGGATGAAGAATAATAAGACAAAACTTTCGGTTATCGCTAAGTCACATACAGTAGTACTGAGTTTTCCCCCTATGCAGAGGAAACACAGTGTCAGAAACATTATAAATCAGTACATAACAGAATCAATATGCATTTGTGCCATGCTTTAACACCAAACTCAATTAATAAGTGAGAAAGTAGTAAATTCACTGAGTTTTAGTTTTAGTTTCGGGGTTTTTAAAAAAAATAATTATTGTGTGCCTTCTTGACAACTGTTATTTTCTCAAAGCACATTTATGGAGAAGGAAAAAAAAGCATTATAATTCATATGCATTTATGAAGCATAATTACTGTAAATGTTGCCAATGGGGATAAAAATAATTATAATGATAGCTACATTTATTGAGGTCTTTGGACCAGGTTCTGTGCTAATTACTTTATATAATGTGTCTCAATCTGTACAACAACTCTCCTGAGAAGGTAAAGTCTTTATCTCAGTTTTACAAATGAGGAATCTGGGCCTAAGAGAGCCTCAGCGACTTGCCCAAGGGCGCATAACTAGCACCGGAGTAGAGCCAGAATCAATGTCAGCAATGAAATTGATTGCTTTAATTGTACTGCTTAGCTATAGCAATGTAAAAATGATTGTACCTAATGGCAGGGATAGCCATTTCCACTCAAATAAACTTTGCATATAAATTTTGTTGATAGTCAAGTATAAAGTAATGGAAAATATGATGACTTGAAGTGTTTAATTTTCATCTTCAGGCTTGGGGGTTTTAAGTGCTTGTAGTAACTCACTAGACTCCATAAGCTGCTAGAAACCTGTTTAACTGTTGAGTCAGTTTTATCTGCTGTTTGGTTTCTAATCGTTTCCTTATAAATATTTCTCACCTGATCCTTGAAAACTGGATTTTCTTAGTGTGATCAATTGCCCTAGATTTTTTTTTGTACTTTAGCTATGAGAATTTTGTTCTGGAGTTGAATAAATAATAAGAAAAAACTTGGGGGCCCATTTCTTGGTATTTGACTGTTGGGGACCTGTGAGGAGGTTCCCACCAGTGTCCATCCTAGGAAGGCAGTTTCATAGTTGAGGATAAGCATCATCAGGAACATTTGTAGCCTGGGACATTGAGGACTTAACAGAACTGTCATTCTTAAAAGTTCAGCAGGACTTAATGGCAATTGAGATCAAGAAAGCTTACACTATTAGGTATAAACACTGTAGATCTTTTAGGGATGCTAGGCCAAAATTTGTGTTTCTTAAAAATTCTTATGAGAAGACCAAGGGCTAACTTTGTTTATAGTCAAGACCTTGGAAAAACCTTTAGGGAAAATAATACGTGTTGTCTCATGGGATTTTTTTGCCTAAGTCAACAAATGTGTTCCCATGCAGTAGTCACTGGAGTTCTGCTTTTTTTCTGATTTAGTCCCTCTCTTAAAGTTAAATTTTGATGTCACTTGGTTAATGAAGGGAGCTTTTAATATGTTCTTAGGAATAATCCATTAATCCGAATTTTTCCTCATTTTCCAGCGACCCTGAGCAGCTAAAGAAGGAACTGAATGAACTAGTCAATGCTATTGAAGAAAATTTTTTCCAGCCACAAAAGTATAATCTGCAGCCAAAGGCAGAGTGAAATATTTCAGCCTTGGACATAATTACGTTTACCTCCAACTAAACTGAACTGGATTTTTTTTTTTTTTTCCAAGTAGTGGGGATTGAACCGAAGTCCTTATGCATACTAGGCAAATGTTCTACCACATGGGGAGCTATATCCCCAACACTTTTTAAGCTTGATTTTTTTTTTTTAAGCAATGTTTTTGAGGGCCAAATGATTCGAATTATCACTATAAAAATATTCATATATTTTAAACAGATCTGCATTCCTTATTGCTTTATGTTTGATCTTGAAGGGGACTAAAGAAAAGATAGCCAAACCTAACAAACCAACTTCTCTATTAAAATGTTAAGCCTGGGCATTATCTGAATTTTTACACTTTAAAAAATAACTTTCAAAAAACAGATTGTAATCAGTATGCCTTAATTTGCATAAATGTATGTCTTCTGTGTAATTCTTTTTATGTGTATTTGAAATCATCAAAAACCTTGTACAATTACTAAATTTTGGACTGTCATATGTAGGTATATGTACATATATGTTTCTGTCAATCATAAATTAAAATAATAGGTCATATGTTGTATTCATGTTTGGGAAAATACAATTTACAGGAACCCATAAAGTGAAACCAAATATATTTTAAAAAGATAAGATTTTTTTCTTTTTTTATTTTATTTATTTACTTTTTATTTTTATTTTTTTTTTCTTTTTTAGTACTGAGGAGTAAACCCAGGGCCTCATACATGGTAGGCAAGTGCTGTACACTGAACTGAAATACATCTCCATCCCCTATTATTAAAGCAAATGGTTGCCATTATTATTATTAAAATCAATCTAAATGGTTACCAAAAGGTTTAGAACAATGAGGATTTATAATACTATTGAAGATCATTTTTTTAAAGGTAGGACAAAAATAATTTTCATGATACACAGTTTGTGTTCTCCCAGAACTCTTTTTTTTGGGGTGCTGGAGATCAAACCCAGGGCCTTGTGCTTATAAGGCAAGCACTCTACCGACTGAGCTATCTCCCCAGCCTCCTCTACCAGAACTCTTGAATCTATATCCAATATATTCTATCAAGGGTTTCATCAGAGAAGCCATAGTTATTTTTGGCTTATGTTTTCTGGTTTCAGACTATTCTCTAGGAAAAAAAAAAATTAGGTCTGTGTTCTCTCTATAACCTCTTTTGGCACGCACCCTGAACCTGTTCTCAGAATTTGTGTCTGAGATGATTAAGACCCAGTCCTACTGTGTCGAACTCACAGTCTAATCCAAAGTCTGACAAGTAACCACAGAACTTACAAATTCAATCCAAGAGTTATTGGCAAGTACTCCGTGTCTGAAGTGCCGGGTTCCCTCTGCCCAGAGAAAGCTCACAGAGGAAGCAGTGATGAGCAGCCTCAGGAGTGAGGAGCAGCTGAAGAGGGAGGAGAGAGGCTTCCCAGCTCAGAGCAGCATCAGCAGATGCAGAGGAGCTGGCGGTGGAGGAGGGGGAAGATGGGGAAACAGAACCGATGAAGCTTCAGGATGCACCCCACTTCTCTACCACTTGCATAATGGTGATCCCTTTGGACCAAGAGCATATTTCCCCCTTCCAATTCAGTTTCTCATGTGCATTACTAAGAAATAGCACACTGTGGATGCTCACTAAGTATTTCTTAACTTCATCTCATTATGGGATAGAAGGTAGTGCCCACTACCTGGTACATAAAGCTCAAAGCAAAAAGACCCCTGGGTTTTATTCTTAGCCTGCAGTGAGCCAGCTCTATGACCTTGGTCAACTCACTTCACCTTACAAAGTCTGTTTTATTATTTAAAAAAAAAAAGAAAAGAAAAACTTTAAGGATAGTTGTAATTTTGCAGCAAAATTGAAAGGAAGGTACAGAGATACTCCATATACTCCTTGCCCCCACACGTATAGGCTCCCCCTTGGTCAACATCCCCTGCCAGAGTGTACATTTGTTACAATCAATGAATCTACATACATCATTAAAAAGCAAACTATTGAGACAGTAAAAAGATGAGTGGGAGCCAGGAGTCAGGCAGGTGGGATGAACAGAAAGAGCACAGAGGATTTTTAAAGCAGTGAAAATAGTGCTCTCTGCTATTATAGTGGAGGATACATGTCATTATACTTTTGTCCAAACCCATAGAATGTACGACACCAAGAGTGAACCCTAATGGAAACGATGAACTCTGGGTGATAATTTTGTCATTTTTAAAATGAAGAAATTTCACTACATGGTCTCTGAGGACATTTCATGCTGCTGGTCTTTAAATTATGTAGAAATCCATAAAGGGTCACTATCAGCAACAACAAATCACTGGCAATTCCCTCTGGCAAAATGCTTAGTTAACCCTCTTATAAGATCATATAAGAGACCATCTCAAAGAGAGGGAAAATATTCTGTACCAAAATAGGGTGACCTTGTGCTCACGACTTCTCTTGCCTTGCAGCCTGAAGGGTGTGCGTGGTCTGATGGGTCAGGTGAGACAGACCTCGTGGTGTGCAGGTGCTGGAAAAGTGCTTGCAAGAGTCAGGGGGTCACTGGCCTCCTATCAGGACTGAGCTGCCACAAAGCCCAGTCTTCATCCTAATCACTAAACCTGCCTGGGGAGATTATCCACCTTGAGCACAGTGGTGGCAGTCTATTTTCTCTTGGTGTTTAGAAAACTCAAGTCCCAAATTACCTAAGAGTCTGACTTGCAGGAGGAAATGCAGAACAACTGTTTTTACTTTTATTCTTTGTGGTCTCTGAACTAACAGCTGTTCCTCTTCAAGAACTATTGGGACTATCTCTCATTTATTTATCCCACTGATCTATCTCAATCACGATGCTATTAAGGGAAAGTATTATTTGGTTGACATTGGAAGCTTGTGTGATTTTTAAAATAAATAAGGGACAGAACAAATATGCACATCCTGCTTTGAAGGGATTTTGAAAGGTTAGCATCTAAATCATAAATATGATTTCTACATCCCAAAAGACAGCTTCCTCAGAGCTAATCATGTACTTATTCATGGTATGGTTTGGTTCTGGAAAGTTCCCAAGTCTTATGTGTTGAAGGCTTGGTCCTCAATGCAGCAATGTTCGGAGGTAGGACTTTGGGAAGTGATTGGATCAAGAGGACCCGGACCTCATGAGTGGTAATGCCATTGATAGCTGAGTGGACTGCTGGGCGGGGGTGGAAACTAGGTGGACGGGCATGGATGGAGGAAGTAGGTTAGTGGGGGCATGCCCTGGAAGGGTATTTCTTGCCCCCAAGCCTTTCTCTCTGGCTGCCATGACCTGAGCAGTTTTCCTGTGCCACACCCTTCCACCATGACACTCTGCCTCACCTCAGGCCAAAGCAATGGAGCCAATCAACCATGGACTGAGCCCTCTGAAGGTTGAAGAGCAAAACTGAATCTTTCTTCCTTTAAGTTGTCCATGTCGGGTATTTAACTCACATCAATTCACATGTTCACTAATTGGGCCATACCTGAATTCAGCCGGACACTTTCCTGGATACTGATAACAAACAGTCCTGATATCAACTGTAGTCTAGCAAGAGAAATGCACAGGTATGCAGGTAATACCTCATCACATGCTGCCTGGCAATGATAAGGTCCTTGAACTATGAGCAAGCAGTTCTGTAATGCCCCTCTTGGACTTGTATTTTTCAAGTTCAAATTTCCAACATTTGTGTTTAAAGCAAAATGACTCTGTGAAGTCATTTGCATGTCATTTTTCTACATTGTTCCTTTTTTCTATTCTTACTACAAGAATATTTGTAGGGCTGGAGTTGTGGCTCGGTGGTAAAGCACTTGCCTGGCATGTGTGAGGCCCTGGGTTCGATTCTCAGCACCACATATAAGTAAATAAATAACATAAAGGTCCACTGACAACTAAAAATAAATTTTTAAAAAAAGAATATTTGTATAGAATAAATCATTAAAAGCAAGATATCACACTCTTGGGCAGATGGGAATCAAAGTTTAAAATAACATTGCTTATTCTATAGAGTGCTCCATGAAAGCAAAGCATAAGGAATACTCAGGTTAACTGAACGAGAAAGAAAACTGGAGAGATGTGCTCCAGCTGATCAGGGTCCTAGCCATTGTCAGGGTTGAGGGATATGGGCTTTTTTGCGGGGGGTACTGGGGATTGAATTCAGAGGCACTCAGCCACTGAACCACATCTCCAGCCCTATTTTGTATTTTTTTTTTTTAGAGCTAGGTTCTCACGGAGTTCCTTAGTGCCTCGCTATTGCTGAGGCTTGCTTTGAACTCAAGATCCTCCTGCCTCGGCCTTCTGAGCCACTGGGATTACTGGTGTGTACCACCACGCCCGGCTGGATATGGGCTTTTTTGACCTGAATCCCCTTGGTATTTCCTCAAAATTAAAATTTGAGAAACAAAGCTGTCATCCACCTCCCACATGGGTCTGGCTAAGCCAGTGTAGTGTTTGGCCCAACTTTGGTGCGAAATGGAGTTGAATGTACAAACTGAAGAGCCAGCTCCAGGTCTAGCCAGCTTCTGAAACTCTTGCAAAATGGCATTGTGCAACTTGCATAGGGAAGTGAGGATGGCGAGTTATAGATGACAGAGCCTAATATATCCCTAAAATACACCTTTCTGGCCTGGGGTTGTGGCTCAGTGGGATAGCACTTGCCTCACATGTGTGAAGCACTGGGTTTGATCCTCGGCACCGCATATAAACAAATGAATAAAATAAAGGTCCATCAACAACTAAAAAAAATTTAAAATAAAATAATACTGTTCACCTTCACTGGGAAAGAGCAGTTTTATAAAAATCTGTAGGTGGCAAGAATGAAATGTTGCTCCCTATTTTATAAGCCTTCCCATGTTTAGTGAACCACAAGAGAACCGAGGAGGCAGCTGAGGCTGGTCATCTCCTCCATTAGTGCCACAGGCTTCCTTTTTTCCCTTCCTAGTCCTAAATGGGCTCATTCCCTATGGTGTCACTGTTGTCCTCTGCCCCCGAGAGCTTCTGTGCGATCCTGGCTGTGGTCTTAGGACCATAAGCTTCATTACTATGCTCTGACTTTATACCAGTACTTCCTTGTTTGGCCTTTCCCTGTCAGATGTCCTCAAATTGCATCCAATGTAGGCTGGCCCCAAATCAGTTTTCCCCACTCAGTTATCCACATCCATTTCATATGACGGACTCTGCACTGACCCCTACCCAGAATCTTCAGTGCTTCTCATGTTTGACTTTCGCCTGTCTTTTCCTTACTGTGAGAATTTATTCTTGTTTCTTCTTATTATGAACAATTTAAAACTTACACAAAGAATGATACTCATCGCCCAGTTATAGCAAAACCTTGATTCATGGCCAACGTTGTTACATCTATTTCTCCCTTGACCCCCATCTAACCATGGAACAATTCTTACATGGGACAAGTAAATCCCAGACTTGTCATTGCACCTATAAATATTTTAGTGTGTATCCATAAAAGATATGCTCTTGTTCACATATAATTACACTACTATTGTCTCTCCAAAAAACATTGACCAATTAATATCAAATGTGAAAATTTCCCCATTTGTCTCCCATTCCATTTATACTTTGCTTGGATCAGGGTTTAAAAAGCATCCGCTCATTGCATTTGATCCATCAGCCTCTTTAATCTTTTTCAATCTAGAAGTTCTTTATTCCTTTCTTCTTTTTCTTATAGTTTATTCTAAAGTAACTAATTTGTCCCTAGCGTTTCCCACATTTTTTTATTGTGCTCATTCCCTGCTCATGGGTGTAGCATGTTCTGTGCCCTATATTTCCTGCCAACTGGTACAGGTAGATTGAGAAGCATGAGCTGATTCAGGTTTAATTTTTTAGCAAGAACGCTTGACGGGAGTGCAGAGTGGGACACTTACCACATTCCGAACTGTTCTCACAGTCCCAAAGTTTAGCAATCACCAGCCACTTGTGCCCACTCCTGCTCTGCCCTGCATAATGAAAGTGTGATCAGTCAAAGGTAACGGGATTCAGTTAAAAAGAGAGGATAAGCCGGGCACAGTGGCGCACACCTTTAATCCCTGTGGTTCAGGAGGCTGAGGCAGCAGGACACAAGTTCAAAGCCAACCTCAGCAATAGCAAGGCACTAAGCAACTCAGTGAGACCCTGTCTCTCAAAAAAACACAAAAAAGAGGGGTGCTAGGGATGGGGCTCAGTGGCCAAGTGCCCCTGAGTTCAATCCCCAGTACCAAAGAAAGAAAAGATAAGATCGCAGGAAATGATCTAGGTGAAAATACTTTATAAATTGCCAAGTGTTAAAAGTATTACTATCGCTGTACGAATGGACAAATTAGATTTATAAATTATTTTCGTAACTTACTATTTAATGTATACAGCTCTGTTTTTAAAAAAATCTTTCCATTGCCCTGTTTCCCAAGAGTTGACAGTAATCATTAAAAAGAAAAAAATCAGCATCATTTATAATATTTGCAAACCATATATCTGTTGGGGCTTAGTAAGTAAGGAGCTCATACACTTCAATATCAAAAAAATCAGATTTAAAAATAGGCAAAGATTATGAATAGACATTTTTTCCAAAGAAGACATACAAATGATCAAAAAGTATAAAAAAAGATGCTCAACATCACTAATTGTGAGGGAAATGGAAATCAATACCAGAAAGAGACATTGCCTGTTATCATGATAATTATCAAAAAGATAAGTATTGGCGAGGATACAGAGAAAAGGGAACCCTCGTATGTCTGTTGGTGGAATTGTAAATTGGTGCAGCCATTATAGAAAATTGAATGGAGGTTCCTCAAAAAATTAAAAATAGAATTACTGTGCAATTCAGCAATTCCATGCTTGGGTCTATATCTGAAGGATATTAAATTAGAACAGATATCTGCATTCCCATGTTTATTACAGCATTATTCACAATAATTTAAGGTGTTCTATAGAATGTTACCAGACAAGGCATGGAAGCAGCATTTCTGTGGACAGATGGACAAATGGACAAAGAAATTGTGGTGTATCTATATATATGCAGAGGAATATTACTCAGCTTAAAAAAAAGTCTTGCTATTCATGACAACACAGATGAATCTAGAGGACATTGTACTAAATAATACCAACCAGAGGTTATAGACAAATACTGCCTGTTGACACCTATATATGGACTCTAAAAATATCAAACTCATATAAAACATTGGGTGGGCAAGAGAATTGAAATGTTGATCAAAGGATATAAACTTTTGGTTACACAATGAATAAGCTCTGGGGATCTAATGTACAGAATTA
This sequence comes from Sciurus carolinensis, assembly GCF_902686445.1. Taxonomy (NCBI): domain Eukaryota; kingdom Metazoa; phylum Chordata; class Mammalia; order Rodentia; family Sciuridae; genus Sciurus; species Sciurus carolinensis. The sequence goes on along the minus strand of NC_062222.1, from coordinate 110,236,953 downwards.
CATTGTAAATTAACTATAATTAATTAATAATTAACAATATTGCATTGTATATATTGAATTTTGCTAAGAAAGTAGATCTTAAAAGTTTTCACCACCCATGCAAAAAAAAAAAAAAAAAACCCTAGGTGATTGATAGGTATATTAACTAACTTGATTGTGGAAATCATTTCCTAATATTTATGTATATCAAATCATTCTATAGAACACCTTAAATTTATACCAGTATACTTGTCGATTATACCTTAATAAAGCTGGAAAAAGAAATATCATTTCTAGGTTGTGCTCACCACAACCTGTAGGAGTTGGGGTTGGGTCTCAGGTGTGACTCCACTGTTTTCTGTGTGATATCAACATACTTCTTGGTGTCTCTAAATCTCATTTTTGGGCTGGGAATGTAGCTCAGTGGTAGAACACTTGCTTAGCATGTGCAAGGCCCTGGCTTCAATGCCCAGCATCTTAAAAAAATTGTAAACCTTATTTTCCTCTTCTGTAATGGGAACAGAAACAATTTTTTTTTTTTTTTTTTTTTTAGGGGCAAGTCCTGGGGATTGAATCCAGAGGCACTTTACCACTGAGCTATATCACCAGCTTCTTTTATTTTATTTTTAAGTTGCTTAGGGCCTTGCTAAATTGCTGCGGCTGGCCTTGAACTTGCAATCCTCCTGCTTCAGCTTCCGAGTCCCTGGGATTATAAGCATGTGCCACTCTGCCCAGCTCAATTTTTTTTTTTTCAAAATCATTTTAAAAAATATTTTTTAGGGGCTGGGGTTGTGGCTCAGTGGTAGAGCACTTGCCTAGCATGTGTGAGGAACTGGGTTCGATTCTCAGCACCACATATAAATGAATGAATAAAATGAAGGTCCATTAACAACTAAAAAGATATTTAAAATTTTTTTTTTTCACAAAATGACCATACTACCAAAAGTGCTATACAGATTCAATGCAATTCCAATTAAAATCCCAATGATGTACCTTACAGAAATAGAACAAGCAATCATGAAATTCATCTGGAAGAATAAGAAACCCAGAATAGCTAAAGCAATCCTTCACAGGAAAAATGAAGCAGGGGGTATTGCAATACCAGAACTTCAACTATACTACAAAGCGATAGTAACAAAAACGGCATGGTATTGGTATCAAAATAGACAGGTAGATCAATGGTACAGAATAGAGGACACGGACACAAACCCAAATAAATATAATTTTCTCATACTAGACAAAGGTGCCAAAAATATGCAATGGAGAAAAGATAGCCTCTTCAACAAATGGTGCTGGGAAAATTGGAAATCCATATGCAACAGAATGAAACTAAACCCATATCTCTCACCATGCACAAAACTAAACTCAAAATGGATTAAGGACCTAGGAATCAGACCAGAGACCCTGCATCTTATAGAAGAAAAAGTAGGTCCAGATCTTCAACATGTCGACTTACGACCAGACTTCCTCAACAGGACTCCCATAGCACAAGAAATAAAAGCAAGAATCAACAACTGGGATAGATTCAAACTAAAAAGCTTTCTCTCAGCAAAGGAAACTATCAGCAATGCGAAGAAAGAGCCTACAGAGTGGGAGAAAATCTTTGCCAATCATACTTCAGATAGAGCACTAATCTCCAGAATCTATAAAGAACTCAAAAAACTCAACACCAAGACTACAAATAACCCAATCGACAAATGGTCTAAGGAAATGAACAGACACTTCACAGAAGAAGATATACAAGCAATCAACAAACATATGGAAAAATGTTCAACATCTCTAGTAATAAGAGAAATGCAAATCAAAACCACCCTAAGATTCCATCTCACCCAATTAGAATGGCGATTATCAAGAATACAAGCAACAACAGGTGTTGGCGAGGATGTGGGGAGAAAGGTACACTCATATATTGCTGGGGGGTTGCAAATTAGTGCAGCCACTCTGGAAAGCAGTATGGAGATTCCTTAGAAAACTTGGAATGGAACTACCATTTGACCCAGCTATCCCACTCCTTGGCCTATAACCAAAGGACTTACAATCAGCATACTACAGAGATACAGCCACATCAATGTTCATTGCTGCTCAATTCACCATAGCCAGATTGTGGAACCAACCTAGATGCCCTTCAGTTGATGAATGGATAAAGAAACTGTGGCATATATATACAATGGAATATTACTCAGCCATAAAGAATGATAAAATTATGGCATTTGCAGGCAAATGGATGAAATTGGAGAATATCATGCTAAGTGAGATAAGCCAATCTCAAAACCAAAGGAAGAATGATCTCGCTGATAAGTGGATGATGACACATAATGGGGCGTGGGAGGGGTTAGTTTTAGGGTTAGAGTTAGGGTTAGGGAGGGGGGCAAGAATGGGGGAAGGAAGGACTGTATAGAGGGAAAAGAGGAATGGGAGGAAGGGGAAGGGAAAAATAACAGAATGAATCAACCAACATTACCCTATGTAAATTTATGATTACACAAATGGTATGCCTTTATGTACAAACAGAGAAACAACATGTATCCCATTTGTTTACAATAAAAAAAAAGAAAAAAAAATTTTTTTTCAATTGCCTTAAACCATGTACAATATTAACCAGTAGTTAAGGAGAAAATGAAGATCATCCAAAGAAATTTATTATCTATTGTAACCTATGAGGCAATGGGCCCCTTGTATGACATCGACATGTACCCATTTTTGTTCCTCCCTAGATAAAAGTTTGAGAAAAACAATAATTTCCCCCAATGGAGAACTGGGGGAAAATACAGATTTATATAAAATGTAAAATTGCATTACAAATACATCTTTCTAACCGTGACTCTAGTAATGAGAGTAAGCACTTAAAAATTTGCCTACATTCAACAAAATCTGCAACAGACTGGGAGAAAATGTTTGTGACTTGTGTCACAAAAAGCTTATCTCCCTAATGTAAAAAAGATCCCCTAGATATCAGTGACACAAAAAATTAACAGAAAAAGGGCAAATGATAGAGATAGTTCACAAAAGAGGAAACACAAATGATTCTGAAATATATGTATATTTTAAGTGCTCAAGAGAATTGTTTTACTCTTAGCTTCCTGTGCTATTTTAGTTGTACATTTGATTTCCATTCTTTTGAATTTACTTTAAAAGTCTTAACATTTATACTTGCTTAATTGAAGCTCAAAGTTAATAATATTCCTATCCTTCACCCAAACGATACAGTAATTTAATTTTTGCTTAGATAGTATTGAAATGGTACAAAACTCACACAAGGCCCCGAGTTCGATCCCCAGTACCGCAAAAAAAAAAAAAAAAAAAAAAAAGGTACAAAACTCAAAAGTGAAAATATAGTGAAAAAATCTCTCTCCTGATTCACAGCCACCCTATTCCCATGAATTAAGGCAACAAACTTTGCCAATTTCAAGTGTATTTTTCCAGGGATCTTGTATACAAAACAATGATGTAATGGATTTTCTTGTCTTGATTTATTTTATCTAAATGATAGGACACTGTACACATTGTTCTACACTCAACTCTTTTTTAACTTGGCAATTATGAAATCATGCTTAATGTTTGCAATTATTCACTCCCTCCTGCCCTGTAGGTGGAGAATACTGAGAAATCCATGTTCATTGTTCTAACCTGCTCAGAAAAATCTGACCCAGACAGAAATACACTTATCTTACATCATAATTTAAGTTCCTTTACTGATAAACGTAAAGGTTGTACCTAATTTATGCTATTTTGAAAAATATTGCAATGAATAACCTTGCCACCTATCATTTAATACCTGTGTATGTGTGTGTGTGCACACGCACACAGCCATTTCATTTTAAAAGCCTCTCAAAAATTATTATTTTTTAAAGTTAATGCTTATGTAGATTCATCAACCTGTTTGCTGTTATTGATTCGCCAACTGTATATGTTCTTGCTAGAGCCCATATTTCAGAGGTTATTTTAATCTTCATCTGAAAATGTCTTTAGTTACCTTCATTTGTTAATTCATGTTCTACTAGGTAAATATTCTAAGCTGATATTTATTTTCTGTTCTAAAGCTGATATTTATTTTCCCAGGCACTTTGAAATCACTATTAAATTATATTCTGAACTTTTCATTTCTGACCAAAAGTCAGCAGTCAATCCCTTTGTAATTTTTCTTTTTCTTTTTTCTGACTTCTTTTTTAAAGGACTCTTAAAAAAAAAAAAAAAAAAAAAAGTATTTGAGGTACAATATACGCAGAATCCTGAATGAATGGCTCAGAGACTTCTTACTTTGTGTAGGGCCCTGTGGCCATGAAGGTCTGAAACATTACAGCATCTCAAAGGGGACCTGGTGTTCTTCCCCAGCTGGAACTCACTCCCTCGCTGCCAGAGAAAGCAGCTCTCCTGACAGTTAACACCATGGATTAGTTTTGCCTGATCTTGAACTTCATGTAAGTGAGGATAGGTCATCTGCTCACTCAGACTGCTTTTAACACACCCTGCCCCTGGTTCTTTGCAGTTTCACTGTGATGTTAGTGTCTTCTGGCTCTCTGTCTCTGGGCCACTGTCTTGGTGACACTCAGAACTGTCATCCAGTTTTCTAATCTCTTTTGAGATGTTTTTTTATCTGCTGTTTAACCTTTCTTTGGAATTTCAAATTTCAGTGATTTTTAAACAAATTTCCAGAAGTCCTTTCTGCTCTTTTCTCAAATCTTCCTTTTCTTGTCCATGAATGTCCCATTTCATCCCATTTCCCATTTTTTTTGCAATGGTCCATTTTTGCATATTTCTGAAGAATCCTTAGTAATTTTTTTATTCTCACTTTTAAATTATTATTTAAACTAAAGTTTTTGAAATACTATTTCATTTGTTGTGTCCCTCTGGTGGATTGTTTACTAGTGTGTTTCTTGTTGTGTCTTTGGCAGAGATTTGTTTTTTTTTTAAATGAGTGAGACACTTGTGCCCTGATTGTAGAAATGCTTTTACAAACTAATTTTGTGTTTGCTTCTTCAAGGTCCTAAAGATTTCAATTTTTTAAAAAAAATGTGGCTTTTGTTTTATTGTTTTTTTTTTTAACTCTTCATTTTGTGATATTTTAAAATTAATTGCTTTGTACACTTCCAATTACAGGTGATTATAAGACACTATTTACACATTGTAAAGCAGACATTTAAATGATTCAAATATGTAACTTTAAATAATAAATTTATATTTAGCAACATAATGCAACTCCAAACAATTGTATAGAGTGATCTTAAAATTCACATAAAGAAGCAGGATGCGGTGGCACATGCCTGTAATCCCAGCAGCTCAGGAGGCTGAGGTCAGAGGATCACAAGTTCAAAGCCAGCCTCAGCAAGTTAGCAAGGCCCTAAGCAACTTAGTGTCTCAAAATAAAAAATGGAGATATGGCTCAGCAGTTATGCACTTCTGGGTCTAATACCCAGTAGACTCCCCCCAGAAAATTCATATGGAAGGGCAAAGGACCACCATGGCAAAATAACACTGAAGGACAGTAGCGTTGAGAGAGAGCTCTCCACTGATGGCTTGCATTTGGGCACATGTTTTGAGAGAGGTGCCAGCAGCTTTTCTTCATGGACTATTTTTTCAGGGATGTTTGTACAAAAAACAGTTTAGAAGAAAGAGATACTGTTCCCTCCAGGTCCATGGGCAGATTTGTTGGATGTTTGAAAAGACCAAGACGTGTGTCCCTCTGAGGTGAAGGACAGGCAGGCTTGCTGCTAGCTGGGGGTTTCCTAAGCTTGGGTTCTTCACTGTGACACGTGCAGCATTCACCTCGGCCCTCCCGGGGCACTCAGGGAACTTGAATGCAGGGGTGACCGAGGTGAAGGAAGCTCAGACCGCCCGCTGTGCCAGGAGCAATGAAGTCCTTTCCTCTGACTCACCAGCCTCAGGTCTTTTGCCTGTATTCATGAAACTCTGGCAGGCTAATTTGTTAGCTTGCAAACGGGGCAAAAATCTAAGACCCTCCCCATTCTTAACAATGAGAAGAGGGGAATTTATTGCCCAATAGCAAAATTTATTATAAAAATATAGAGAGTAAACTTGGTGGATAGACAAATAACCCCATGGGAAAGGTATAATAAATAGGCATATGGACATAGAAGAAAATGTAATATGACAGTGATGACATCACAGGGCTGCAGGGAAACAAGAACTACTGAATTAAAAGTTCAGGGGACATCAGCTATTCAAATGGAAAAAACTGAAATTCGATCCCTGCCTCGAACTGTACTCAAAAGCATATCCAAAAATAAATTCCAGTAGGATCCAAGGTCTAAAAGTGAACAACCAAAACTTTAAGTATTTTCGAAGAAATTGTAGATTATCGTTCTGATAGCATAGTACAGAAGCATTGGTTGGTTGTTTTGTTCTCTCTTTGATGCTGGGGATTGAACCGACTCGCATGCTAGGTAAGCCCTCTGTTGCTGAGCTATATCTCCAGCCTCCAAGGAGATTTCTTAAGATACAGAAAGACCAAACCATAAATCGAAAGATAGAAAGACCAAACCATAAATCGAAAGATAGAACCACATTATAATTAAAAACGTCCATATACAGGAGCTGGGCTGTGGCTCCATGTTAGAGTGCTTGCCTAGTATTGGGGTTGAATCCCCAATACCACCAACAACAAAATCCCTCCTGTATGCAAAAGACTTTATCAACAGTGAAAACACCATAGATAATCTAAGAGGAGTTATTTTAACCTTCCTCACTAAATTACTGGTGACCTTTTATTGGGGGGTGGGGGTGGAGGAGTACTGGCAACTGAACCCAGGGGTATTTCACCACTGAGTCACTTCCCCAGACCTTTTTATTTTTTATTTCTCACTAAGTTGCTTAGGACTTCACTGAGTTCCTGAGGCTGGCCTTGAACTTGTAATCCTCCAGTCTCAGCCTCCCAAATTGCTGGGACTACAGGTGTGGGCTCCTGTGCCTGTGAAGCCAGAATTAAGGACAGGTAGTTAGTGTAGAAGTAGGAAATCGGGTCAATTCGAGGAAATGAAGCCATGAAGCCATCTGCCTTTGGAAGTTGGAGACTGCCCCTGGAAGAATGGAATGTCAAGGATCTCCGGAGCCCATTGATTACCAAATTTACCTGCCTTTATCAAGGACTGCAAGCAAGGAGATGCTAGTTAATGCCCCCTGGGCCCTTGCCTGCCTGAATCACCTTGGCCCTCCCCCTGCCCATGGCTTCTCACTTATGCAAAACCAGGCCTAGTCACATAGGCAGGAAGGAGAGAGAGATAAGGGGGGAGAAAACTGGAGAACAAAAGAGACTTTAACCTATAAAAGATGTAGGGTGCGCTCACTTCTTGGGACTTTAGAACATCAGCCATGGCCCCCTTCTTCCTGCCGGGAGAAGTCTGTACTATTACCTTTAAATAAAACCTGCTTCATATGCTTGCCTTGGCGTGCTTCTCTAGTGTTCAATCTTTAACATTAGAAGGAGCAGAACTCGTCACCGGTAAACGGCGGTATCACCTGGCTACTGATGACTCTTCATGTTATTTTTATTAGCTTTGGTCCCCAGCACCAATTTGTGAAAATAAATTCACAGTCCTACTCCTATATGACACAGGCTGGAAATTTTCTCTTTCGATGGTGAACTCTCCTCAACTCCTCCCCACTGGTCCCAGTTTGGCCCCAGCCTGGAGACTCAGGCACACTACAAGCTTCTTCGATCCTGGACAAGGAGGAAAAGTCTTTTTCTACATCCTTTTCATAGAGTAGCAGTGCTTTCAGGTTTCTGGTACTCCAGGGGTTAGGACAGGACACCAGGGACAAGAACAGGAGGTTTGAAGTATCAACAGAAGCTTCAAGGGACAAAAGGAGGGGTCCAGGCAGTGTGGATGCTACACCCTCAGCCTGGAAACCCCCCCAGGTCTCTTCTTCCTGAAGGTCACAGGCAGTGAGCTGCAGCTTCTGTCTGCCTTTCTTAAAAAAAAAAAGAAAAAAGAAAAAAAAATAGTTCACACATCTTAAATACCTGGGACTGTCTTGTTCTTTCTTTGGAACTCAATTTCATGGGTATTTTAGAAATTTTTGTTCTAGTACAAATTTTTTAAATTCAGTAAGTGTGCTTGTTGCAGAACTGCCCAACCCTGACTATACTGTCCTATACCACTCTATGAGCTCCCGAGAAAACCTCATTGAAGAGAACACGGCTCAGAGACTTTTGAAAGACTTCTTCAATTGAGACCCATTCTCTAAATAAAGTACAAAAAAGGGCCAGGGGTGTGGCTCAGTGGTTAAGTGCCCTTGAGTTCAATCCCTGGTACTCCCCCCCCAATGAAGCTCATATATCACAATATCATATTTTAAGATATCTATTGATAACCACATTTCCATTTAATTTGTTACTCTTGTAATTTTAAGTTTAAAAAATGTTACCGATTTTGGAGAAACTCTCTTGCCCCAATGGTAAAATTCTTGCCATTTCAGGGTGCTGTGTCAAACTTCCTTACAGCAATCTGACAGCAGGACTGCAGGATTCCTGAAATCTTAACTTTCCAAAAGATAGGAATTATCAGAATTTTGACCTGAAAGAGGATGGTCTCTGGGGGTCGCCTCCTGTTCTCCCTGTAGAGAGAGAGAGAAGAGAAAAGAAGACTGTATAAAAACTGATAAGATCCAGAGAAGAAAGAAAAGAAATTGCATCACTGAATAGTAATAATGATAATCACATGCTTTTAGTACGTGCCAGATTCTGTTAAGTATTTTTTAACTCATTCATGCTAACTACAAAATTGCAAGGCGAGTAGTGTTATTGTTATCTCCATCTACGGGGAGGGAGCATTCAGACAAAACAGAGGCCAAACAACTCACTCAGGTGACACAGTCTAAAGTGTCCTTGACCACTTGATGCTGGCCAGAGGCACAGGTATGGGATTTTCCTTCCAAGGAGTGTTCAACCAAATGGTGCTTTAGTTGTTTGTGGTCCTGGAACATTAAAAAGGAATTTAGCACAGATTTAGGGAGCCTTGTCACTAACTTTTTAGGGGTTCTTAACCTGAGATCAAAGGCTCTTCAGCTAGGCTGGGGATATATAGCTCAGTTGGTACAGTGCTTGCCTTGCATGTGTAAAACCCTGGGTTCAATTCCCAGCACCACCACAAAAAAAAAAAAAAAAAAAAAAAAAAAAAAAAAAGGTTCTTTGGTGACTCTGGGCTTAGGATCCAGGAGTACAGTGGACTTAAATGGAGAGTAAAAATACAATTTTTAAGTACTAGTGGCAGTTCTTACCACAATTTAGACATTTTTTTTCATTATTTATGTTGGAAAAAACCACAACAATATTATTCATCTTTGTGATGTTGTCCTCAATAGAAACCATAGATTTTTCATATCACATTTTGGTAACTCAAAATATACATCCTCATCACTACCCCAAAATCATGGTACTGTTAGACCAGTGGCCATACCTTATTTAGTATGTTAAAAATGAAGCTCATTGCTGGATGCGGTGGCCCACGCCTATAATCCTAGTAGCACAGGAGTCTGAGACAGGAGGATCACAAGTTCAAAGCCAGCTTCAGTAACTTAGCAAGCCCCTAAGAAACTCAGTGAGATCCTTTCTCTAAATAAAATACAAAAAAGGGGCCAGGGGTGTGGCTCAGTGGTTAAGTGCCATTGAGTTCAATCCCAGGTACCCCCACCCCGAAAAATGAAGCTCATATATAACAATATCATATTTTAAGATATATATTGATATCCACATTTCCATTTAATTTGTTACTTTTGTAATTATTCGTATTTTATTTTAGGCATTTAAAAACGTTATCTTGAGAAGGGTCCATAAGCTTCATCACATTGGCAAGGGGGTCTACAATACAAGAATGATTAAGAAGCCTTGCTCCAGGAAGGGGTCAGCAGCTGTGGATCAAATCCAGCTGCTTGGTTGTGTCTGTGCACTAAGAATAGTTTTTACATCTATAAATGGTTGGGGAAAAGATTTTTAAGGATAATGTTTCATGACCTGTGAAAATTTACAAAATTCAATTCAAATTTCAGCATTGAATCCACCAGCACACAGCCATTCGCATTTGTTTACATATCAATTAGGGCTACTTTTGCACTATGACAGAGTTAAAATTGGGGGCAGGGACAGAATGGCCTGCAGAACCTAAAATATTTACTAAATGGGCCTTTGGGAAAATGTTGTCATTTTGAATTAGAAAAACTTAGATGCTGAAGACAGGGATGCGGTCTTTATTCCTACAGGGCTTCCCCTCAGGCCCGTGGACCTGGCTTGGCTCCCAGGTTCTGCTACGCCCTTCACGGTACCTACCTGATTCTCTCTCCCTCTTTATTTTTTCCTTAAGCTTCCCAGTCAAGGACCCACATTCCTTGGAATAAAGGACAGCTTCATCCTACTTTTTATATTTAGCAACAGAAAAATGAGAAGAGGACTAAATGTGTCCAGCTCAGCTTTAATGTTAAAGGAAATTACTAAGTAATGAAGCAAGCTCTCACCACAACGCTGTTGCACAAGGTGAATTATTATGCAATAGAAAAAGTGGTCGAAAGGAAGCTACCTCACAGATTTCCCAGCATGTGCTGACTGAGGGAAACTTGGCCCCATGGATGTGCAGTGGCACATGCCCGTAATCCCAGCGAATAAGGAGGCTGAGGCAGGAGGATCATAAGTTCAAGGTCAGCCTCAGCAACTTAGCAAGGCTCCAAGAACTTAGCGAGATCCTATCTCAAAATAAAAAATAAAAAGTGCTGGGGATGTGGTTTAATGTTTAAGTGCACGTGGTTTAATCCCTGGTAACATAAAACAAAACAAAACAAAACAAAAACAAAAAGACAGTAATGTAAAAGGAAGGAATATGCAGCCTTAAAGAAAATTGAAATTATGGCATTTGCTGGTAAATGTATGGAGCTGGAGAATATCATGCTAAGTGAAATAAGCCAATCCCAAAAAACCAAAGGCTACATGTTTTCTCTGATATGTGGATGCAGATCCATAATGGGGCGTGGTGGGAAAGGAGGAGCAAGGAAGAATGGAGGAACATTAGAATGGGCAGACGGAAGTGAGGGGAGGGGAGCGGGTATGGGGATGGGAAAGATGGTGGAATGAGAAGGGCAGTATTATCCTAGGTACATGTACAATTACGCGAATGGTGTGACCCTGTAGTGGGAATCACCAGAGAAATGGAAAGTTGTGCTCCATTTGTGTACAATGAGTCAAAATGCATTCTGCTGTCATGTATAACTAGTTGGAACAAATTTAAAAATACTAAATTGATTGCTAATAAAATATGAATCTTGAAAAGTAAAAAAAAGAAAAAGAAAAAGAAATAAAAGGCAGTAATACGGTTTCGAGGAAAAGAGTGCAGCTTGTAGGCAAAAGTAGGTTAAAATTTCAACCTCTTCCCTACAGGTTTTCTGCCTCAGACAACTCAAACTCCAGAAGCCTATAGAACAGGGGAAAAGGTGAAGTCGCACTTTCCTCTGAAGGCTACTGAAAGGATAAGTAAGAGGAGACACATAAATTACAAAGCACTATACACCCTGCTGAAGACATGCAAGGTGATGGTGAATAAGAGCATTTGGCACATGCCTGTATTCCCAACAGCAACTCTGGAGCTGAAGCAGGAGGATCTTAAGTTTGAGGCCAGCCTCAGCAACTTAGTGATATCCTGTTTCTAAATAAATGAATAAATAAATAAATAGGGTTGGGATGTGGCTCAGTGGTAGAGAGCCCCTGAGTTCAATCACCAGTACCTACCAAAAAAAAAAAAAAGGCATTTGGCACCATGTGGAGTTGAGACAATGCCAAGCAAATTGATATGTTCCTTACCCCATTATAAGTGTACTTATTCATTCATGCATTCATTTATTCATGTCTGCCACATCTCAGAAATGACTGAAGATGGCAAGAAAAAAATTTAAAAGTAAATGAATAAGAAAATCTGACTAAAGGAAGAGAGCAGGTGAAGTCGAATGAAGCTAGGAGTGAGGTAGAAACCAATGCTTCTAGACTTGCTATTTTCTGAGTCAATAAAATTTCTCCAAATACCAGAAATTGAAAAAGTGATACAACCATGTTCTTTTAGCAAGTAAAAACATTAAAAGCAAGACAAAAACAAAACCAACAAGGTCTGGGGTCATATCTCAGTTTTAGAGCACTTGCCTAGCATGTGTGAGGTACTGGGTTCAATTCTCAGCACCACATATAAATAAGTAAAATAAAGGTCCATTGACAACAACAACAAATAAACAGAAAATTATTTTTTAGAAAAACCAACAAGCACAAATTATCCTACCATTTGCTCTGACCCTAACCTCATAAAATAAATAATTTCTTTGTTAATATCCATAAAGTAGAAAGGACATCAGCTCAGAATACAGGGTAATCTAGTTCAATGTTGTGAAAATAACATTGTATTTACATTTTGTGTCAGATGGATGAAAACTGGCACAAGCTGGCAGTGGATTAGAAAGGGCATTCACACAAAATATGCTGGACTCTCTCAGCTGTGAACCCCAAATTGGACCTTTGAGCCTACTGGTCAGTGCAGGGATGGAGACATAACCAGTTGCTCAAAGAAAGAAAGATTTTTCCTGGTAGAGCCCTGAGAAGAACTTTTCCTAAATTTTCCTGAGGATATTAAATACCATCCTCAACAATATCCTCAGACTAAATTGTGAATTTTTATAAAATATATGTTTTTCAATTAGACCAATGGAATAATGTCAAAATATAATTCAGCAAAAGAAATTTTTCTGAGTACAGTCCAGGTTAATTGTTCTTCACTTGGATGGACCTGAAAAGGAATTGAGTTCAGGGGTCCAGGTGCTAGAGAACCAGTTGTACTGTATATTGTTCATACACATCTCCAAAATCATATTTTTCTCAACCAAATTTTTGAAAAATACTGCGCACTGATGATCTCTCCAGTGTCCCAAGGCTTTGCAGTCTTTCTGTGGTACCTCTGGAAATTGGAGCCCATGTTGATGGTTAAACAAGGAGTCTCATGATTTAATATTCACCTCTCCTGGGGGCCAGGACTCACCTCTTAGCAAAGTTGAGAAACCCAGAGAAGGCACAAGGAGGGAACAGAGACCTACAAAGTTTCTAATCTAAGTGAGTTCTATAGCAAGAGATTCGATGAATTTATGAGTATCACATATTATTAATTATTTTCATTCACTCACTCAGGATACAGTTATTGAATGTCTACTATGTGTTGGACTCTGTTTTATGCATTGGAAATAGAGCAATGGACAAAGCAGGCAAAATTCTCTGCTCCTATGAAAGGGGAAGGGGAAGGATAAATGACAAGCAACATATATGAGTCACAAACATAGTATATTAGAGGAAGTACAGTGGAGCAATATAAAGCAGGAAAAGAGGATACGAAATGTGTGTATGTGCACACCTACAATCCCAGCTACTTGGGAGGATGAGGCAAGAGGATCTCAAGTTCAAGGTCAGACTGGGCAACTTGGTGAAACCCTGTCTCAAAATTTAAAAGGCGTGAGGGCATTGGGACATAGCTCAGTGGTGGAGCCCTTGTCTAGCTGGTGTGTGTGTGTGTGTGTGTGTGTGTGTGTGTGTGTAGGTGTAGCAATGGTCCCATTTTCAAAAAGTTGGTCTGGAAGGTCTTATGGAGAAGGTGATATTTAAACAAAGGTATGAGAAAAGTGAAGTAAGGAGGGGGCAATGTGAACATCTGTGGGAAGGGTGTGCTAGGCCAAGGGCACCATGAGTGCGAATGCCCTGGGGCAGGGGCGTGCCTGGCAACTTTAAGTAACAGCAAGCCCCGTGTGGCAGGAGCAGAGTCAAGGGTGGTAGCAGGTGATGTAGTACAGGATCAGTGGTGTGGGGGTGGAGGAGGGGGAAGAGCCCATAGTGAAGCCAGAATTAAGGACAGGTAGTTAGTGTAGAAATAGGGAATCGGGTCAATTCGAGGGAATGAAGCCATGAAGCCATCTGCCTTTGGAAGTTGGAGACTGCCCCTGGAAGAATGGAATGTCAAAGATCTCCGGAGCCCATTGATTACCAAATTTACCTGCCTTTATCAAGGACTGCAAACAAGGAGCTGCTAATTAATGCCCCCTGGGCCCTTATCTGCCTGAATCACCTTGGCCCTCCCCCTGCCCATGGCTTCTCACTTAATGCAAAACCGGGCCTAGTCATGTAGGCAGGAAGGAGAGAGAGATAAGGGGGGAGAGAACTGGAGAACAAAAGAGACTTTAACCTATAAAAGATGCAGGGTGTGCTCACTTCTTGGGACTTTAGAACATCAGCCATGGCCCCCTTCTCCCTGCCGGGAGAAGTCTGTATTATTCCCTTTAAATAAACCTGCTTAATATGCTTGCCTTGGCGTGCTTCTCTAGTGCTTAATCTTCAACATTAGAAGAAGCAGAACTCGTCACCAGTAAACGGCGGTATCAGATTTGGAGGTCCCACCGAGATTTACGCAAAGGTAAGTAAGCTTCTCTCTCCACACACCCCACATCTGTTTGAGGTGCATCTTTCTTTCTGTCTCTTTATTTTTGGAGGGCAAAATGGGCACCCGTCGGCTACTTAAATGCAGTTAGTGCAGCTGCCATCCTTAAGACTCGGGTGAGAGGTTTCCCGGCCCAGGCAAGTTTCCAATCCCCTGCTCTGCAGGCATGTTGGGGCTCTGCTGAAGCCGTTTCCTACTTTTCTGTCCAGGCCCGGAGCGCAATTGCCGCAAGTACACAGTGTCCCTAGTCCTGATCTGCCCAGGATGCGTGGAGGTGGAGGAAGGGTTGGAGCAACTGCGGGGTTCTCGGCCCGGGCTACTCTCGGGTGGACCCCAAAGGTTCCTTCTCCAGACTCCCCCTCCCGACAGCCCTGAGGGGTATCCAGGGTGATCAGTAGACAATGGCACTGAGGGAAAGCGCCAATCACCTTTGCCTCCGTATGGGCTGTACAGTGCACAACACTCCCGCAAATCCACTCCCTCCTGGATGCTCCCCTTCCCTTGCCGGTCAGACATTAGGAATTCAGACTGTAGAATTAAGGCCTGGGATGATTAGTATGAAAATGCCCAGGTTCCCTTTGTTCGCATAGTTAGCCTTCACTAGTCTAGACATCTAGAGTCTCCCCATTACTGTTCCCATGCTTAAATGTGCTCACTGTGTTCTCTTTAAGCTGCAAGAGGGAGGCATTTAAAAACCCCTCCCATGAGACCCTCCAAGCAAAGGGCGTTATACGCCTAACAACCAATAGATGTCCCCTCACCCTCCAGAGATTCCTTTAGTCTACAGGGCAAGAAGATAGGTAAAAGGCACACTTTTTACTTTTGTCATCGCTTTTCATAATTAGGAATTTATAGTGGCAGGGAGGAAAGCAGTAATGCCCTTAAGTCTGAATCCTCCCAGGGTCTCTAGCACAGGGCAAACAGGGACCCTAGCACTTTGCCGAAGAAGGCCAGAAATAACTTTGGCAAAGCCAGGTGGTGAGAGACGGGTTTTTCTGGACCGTAAGGAAGCTCAAAGTTAGGGAGACGTCCCTAATACTTCTAACTCAGAAGGGAGCTTCTCTCTCAACAGTATTGCCAGGTTCACCACTAGCCTGCATACTGCTAAATTGCAAATGATCAAGAAAAATGCCTTTCATATGTTACCATGCTTGACATCAATAATCTCTACCATGAGAGGAGAAAGCCTTGAGGAATCGCCCACTAAGGGAGGAAAATTGAGGGAACCTTCCCAACTTAAGATAGGCAAAAATAAATTTAAGGAGGCTTTTGGAGGATCCTAATAAATATTGAGATGTTACAAAACTTACGCCAGGTATTTGACTTCACCTGGAAGATTATGCTATTAACCATCTAGAGAACAGGCAGTTCCCAGAAACCATCCTAACTGGGATTCGAATAATGAGTAGAATGCCAAAAAACTATTATGCAGCCTTCATGAAAGTCCTGCTATTTTCATGGGGAGACTTAGGAAAGCAATAAGAAAGCACACCACTCTGAATCCTGAATCCATAAAGGGTCACCTACTTTTAAAGTATAAATTTATCATTTAGTCAGCCCCAAATATTTAGAGGAAATTTCAAAATTGGCACATGACCCTGATCAATCCTCAGATGATCTTCTCCAGCTTGCATCTTCTGTTTTTAATAGACATCAAAAAGAAAAAAAGGGAACATATAGGCAAGAAAAAGGCTTATTAAAGATCATTCAAACTGATAGAAACTTTTAATGCCTTGCAATAGTCCATGCAATTTGCCCATTTTAGGAGTTAAAAAGCAAACTACCTAGTCCAAGACCTTAGAATAATGAAGCAGTAATTTCCCCCACCCTGTAGTTCTTAATTCATACACTTTTATCTTGGATTCCAACTGCTGCTTGCTTTACTGTTAGATGTAAAAGATGGTTTTTCCTGTTTATGCTAGACTCTGAATAGCAATTTGTTTGCCTTTGAGTAACCAGATACTGTATCTCAACTAACCTAGACAGTATTGCCTCAGGATTTAGATGGCCCTCACCTGTTCCGGACAAACCTTAGCTAAGGACTTAACAAAATTCAGAGATAAAACATTCTGTGATTGTTCTCCAGTAAGTAAAGTACATACTTTATGTGCCTCCACCCAGGAGGAATATCAAAAGGCCATTGCAGAACTCCTAAACTTCTTAGCTAATAGGAATTATAAGATCTCAAAAAATAAAGCTTAATTATGTCATCAACAGGTTCAATACTACAGGAAATAGCCACCATAGGACAATATTCTGCCCCAGGAAGGGGCCTTACTTCAAGCTCCTGTCCTCAGCTTACCTATGAAGCAAGATTTAACCTGTTTGTCACAAAGGGGAAAATATATCCTGGATAGGCAGCCATAGGCAACTCAATAACCAATGGCATATCTCAGTGAGGAACAGCAAAGTAGCTTCATTCTCAAAAGTAATGGAAAATAAGGTCTCATAATTTTCTTTGACATCCAACCTGTACTGATGAGATGGCTAAAGTGCCTTAGGCACAAGGTTTCTATTCAAACCTGTTAGATCCTTCCAGATCTCAGTCAAGGCTTACATTGAAATGTAAATAGGAAGCCTAAAGGCTCTGTAGGAGACCGGTCTCAAACCCAAGGAAAAAAAAGGTAAAAAAGAGCCTTACCTAAACTCCAGCAAAAGTGAATTTTATGGTGCTTTACTGAAGTAATTAATGGCCGTATCATTTTTCCAGGACTCTTGTTTTTTTTAATTCTATATATTTTTTGAGCTCATGATTTTTTTGATAAGTTCTATTTTTTTATTCAACTACAGCTTTTGAACATCTGTTACATTGCAATGGAGATTCACCTATAAAGTTACAAGGCCTTTGATTTTGTGTTATTTGTATGTCGTGCTGTCTGGTGTTGTCTGTATCAAAACTGAGCGCTCCTAAAATTAAAATTTAAAAATGGATCCAAATACTTTTAATTCACGTGATTTAAAGGTTCAATTCAAATTGGGTAAACTAATGAAAGTAAAATGTCTTTGAAAATAACTCGCAAGTCTCTAGGTGGTCAAGCTAATAAAATATTGATGTTAATAAAATGTCTAATATCAATTGTTTCTAAGACTTTTCTTCAACAGGAAAGAGACAGCAAATACTGTTCAATACACTTGTCTGATTTCTTGGTTTTTACAGAATAAGTGAATTAGAGTTAACATGTATGGGATTATTCAAATGTGTTTGTAGAGACATCTGATTAATTTTCAAAGTTAAAATGCTAATTGTTAAATAACATCAAGTACTCTTAACTCCTTAAATTCCATGGGGTATCATACTTAAACATTATTGGTGTTTTCATAGGTTGGTAAATAAAAGGGTTTAAACTTGCTTTGTGTCATCACTAAACTAAAAACAAGGTTATTAAGAGTTTGTCCTAACAAGTGCAATTCTATATACAAAGGGTCCCAAAAGTTTCAACTGTGTTTCAATTAGAGTACTATAAACAACAAAATATTTAATCTTATTAAAATAGAGCAATTTATCTAAATTCAGAAATCTCATAAGAGTTGTTTCAGAATGTGGACAAAAAGGGGTCAACAAATAGGAAAGAGAAAATAAAAGGTTCTGGGTATGGAAATATATTTAGTAAAAGGAAAAAGGAAATGTTTCTGGGTAAGAAAGTGCTTGTGTGATGAAATACATGAGGGTCTAAGTAAGTGCTAAGAAAGTCTGTGTAAGTAAAGGGCAAGTTTCAACAAGTTTGCATGTAACTAAGTTGGTTGTATGTATGTGAAACAGCTAAAGCTATTTAAGGTTTTTCCTAAGGTGAAATACTAATGTTCTGAACAATTAGTCTTAAAAATTTTGGTGTATACAATTATGGTTAAACAACTGTTAGAGTATTGTACTATGTTACAGAGTCTACATTTTTCTTTTTTTTTTCTTTTTTTTTTTTTTTTTTTTTTTTTGTGGTGCTGGGGACCGAACCCAGGGCCTTGGACATACAAGACAAGCACTCTACCAACTGAGCTATCTCCCCAGCCCTACATTTTTCTTTAAAAACTAAATTTGGTAAGATAAAAGTGTCAAGGTAATTGTGAAATGGTTACTAGTTGTATATTAAATGTGTTCATATTTTTCAGGTATACAAGTTTTAAAGCAGGGAATTTATCAAGCTGCTATTCTCCAGATTAAACTTGCCTGTAATGGTAATTTTAAACTTATAAAGAGTAAATTTTATTGGGGATTTATTTCTATCATTTAATGTTCTATTATAGGACCTGTTATCAATAGGGTATATGTAAAATTTGTTACTTTTTACACTGAGATAAAAAATTTCAAATGTAGATGTATTTCTAAACATTAGAGCCTGACTTGTTTAAAGGTTAATTTTGTGATACATAAAAATATTTTGCCACTTTGACACACAAAAGGAAAGTTAAAAACTCTCTCAGCCTTTCTTTGATTCATGTTTTAGATACAATGTTAAATTGTGTTAATTATAAAGCTTATATAGACTCAGGAAACAGTATATGTAAACTACTTAATGATATTTAAGGAAGAAGCAAAAATCAACATCAGAATAAGAACACTTAAGATCTGTAAAGAGCCACGCCTTACCTGAGATAAGGCTCTGCCTCCCACCTTACTGCATGTTAGAGTGACTCCAAAATAAGTCAGACTTCAGCTTATTTAAAGTTATATGATCTCAAATAGGGAATATAATGTGGTTCTCAGTCAAAATTCAAGATAGCTATTATACAAGCTGAATATATTTTTACTCTTGCTAATTTCATTTTGTAAAACTGTTACCTGTTAATGTTTTGCAGAAGTAGCTGGTTCAAGAACACACAACCTAGGTAACTTGTGATAATAAGCCATCACCTATAGATAGTGGTAACTTCCAGTACTAATGCAGACTCCAGTTAGATAAAAGGGTAAATAACTGTAAAGTTATGGACATTGAAGTTAAAGCCCAGTACTCTTACTTTATGACTGGTGAAACTGGCTTGCTGAATGATTAAGATCAAACTTAGAGATTGGAATTAAGTACAGAAGGCAAGATGGACCAGTATTTAGATCTTTTGCCCTCAGTCAGCCTGAACCCAGGGAATAAGAGAACTTCTCTAAGGAGCTTTGCAACTCTAGGTGACACAACCTCCTGATAAAGGAGATTGTTGAGACTAGAGGATGAAAAATCACTCAGTGCATCTGCTGCAGAGGAGGGTCATGGAAAAAGGGAGACATCCCTTAATGCTTCCAAAGGAAGTCACCTCATCAAGGAGACCCTACATAACCAATGGCACTGGTGGAGCTAAGAAGCTGCTCTTAAGTTCTCTACGAGTGGCCCCTGTGGAAAATCAGCTGACTCTTTAACAAGACAGGAACCAGGTCAATTTGACCAGCTTGATCTTAGACACCCAGCAAAACAGTTAAAACCAAAATATGGCCATTCTTGGGCATTTAAAAGAAATAATAGTTAAATGTAACTTAAGATGTACACTTGTATTAGCCCACTAAAATAAAGACTGGAAGCTACAAATAAAAGATTCTTCAGCAAATGTGCCTGATAACTATCAAGAGAAACTGCCAGAGTCAGAAGTTTTTAGTCAGTTTAAGGCCTGCAGACCTTCCTAAGCTACACAGGTAGACTTAATCTATGTTTGCTCGAATGATTATCTAGCCCTAAGTAACAGAAGTATAGAGCTCTCTACTAAACGCAGGTTATACCAATAAAGGGATATTTTACAAAAATCAGATGACATTAAGTAGTTTAACTATATTTTTTTGGGACATCTATGACATTAAGAGTTAAATGTTGTGTTTACATTCCTGATAACCTGGACAATGTTAAAGTTCCCAAATAAAGGCCTTGTCCTTTCCAGCCTTTGCTAGGCCTAGTTATGGGAACAATTTCTCAGTTCTTCCACCACCTGGTGAGAGATTGACTTCTGTCATTTTCATGATACTCAGTGGCATGTTCCAGATGCTGCAACATTTACTTTGTACTAATCTCATTTCAGTACCCATGTCTTTTTGTTCTTCTATCATAGAAGCACCCACCCCCAGATGACTTTACAACCTGCTCTTCCCCAACCAGACTTCTACCTTGGACCCCTCGATTGACCCGATTTTAAAAAAGGAACTCCAAACTGCTTTACCCCTCGCTGCCCCCTTTCAGCTTCGAAGCAGCCAGAACGACCGACGCCCCCTTTTCCTTAAAGCAGTTAGGAGTTCCTATAGCTAAAGGGGGGAATGAAGCCAGAATTAAGGACAGGTAGTTAGTGTAGAAATAGGGAATCGGGTCAATTCGAGGGAATGAAGCCATGAAGCCATCTGCCTTTGGAAGTTGGAGACTGCCCCTGGAAGAATGGAATGTCAAAGATCTCCGGAGCCCATTGATTACCAAATTTACCTGCCTTTATCAAGGACTGCAAACAAGGAGCTGCTAATTAATGCCCCCTGGGCCCTTATCTGCCTGAATCACCTTGGCCCTCCCCCTGCCCATGGCTTCTCACTTAATGCAAAACCGGGCCTAGTCATGTAGGCAGGAAGGAGAGAGAGATAAGGGGGGGAGAGAACTGGAGAACAAAAGAGACTTTAACCTATAAAAGATGCAGGGTGTGCTCACTTCTTGGGACTTTAGAACATCAGCCATGGCCCCCTTCTCCCTGCCGGGAGAAGTCTGTATTATTCCCTTTAAATAAACCTGCTTAATATGCTTGCCTTGGCGTGCTTCTCTAGTGCTTAATCTTCAACATTAGAAGAAGCAGAACTCGTCACCGGTAAACGGCGGTATCAATAGGACCCTGCAAACATAAGGATCTTAACTTTTAGTCTGGAAGCCATAGTGATATGTTCCAATTGATATTTTCACAGATCCCCTTGGCTTCTGCCTTCAGGATAGCCTGTGGGGCGGTGAGGGCAAACGCAGAGACCAGTTAGCGGACTACTGCATTTAGGTGACATTACACGTGATGAACCAGCACTGGCCTGATGGCTTTGGGATAAAATGAAGTAGGAATCCTGCAAGGTTGACTGCTTAGTCAGCTTATCCAATCTGGGTAAAACCACTGAAATCCATTAACTAGCTCTGCAAATGTACAAAGAAACTCTCATCAACCTTAGATGAAATCTAGATACCATAATAAAAGATGATGTGCTGGCTAGCATTCGTTCAGTTGGGTGCTGGATGCCCACTCCCATGTCCAGCTCAGGTGGGAGGTGGGGACACCTCATAAAGGCTAGATACCATCAGAGAGCTGCATGGAGCACTTGCTTGTGTCAAGCAATGACAAATATGGGCGCCTGCTGAAAAGGGAAGTGGAACCAGTGCCCAGAGTTTTATCTGCTTTGTCCATAAAAGGAGATGAGACACTCCACAGAAGCCTGCTCTGGGGCTTGAGCACACAGTCCACCATGCATGGATTTATGTCCTCTTACCCATTGTCAGCACCAGTTCTTCAGGCAGGAAAATTTTGTTTATTTAAATTACTGAAATTCCAAAATCTGCTCTGGTTAACTGCTTGTTTTATTATTATTTTTAACAACATCATATTTTGTCATCGTTAGTCCTTTCAGAAAGCAATTTCAAGGCCCTAGCATTATAGGCAAGCCAATGAAAAGTAGTCTCTAATCTTGATTTCATCCATTTTCTTGTCATGAAGAATATTTCTTATGGCTAATTGAGATTGAACACTACTTAACATATCTTTGAGGCTAAGTGTTACTGTAGGAATTTGGTGGGGTTGGCAAATATGGTAACACTGGTGCTGCCAGGCTACCTCTCCCAAGTTTCTCAATCCAGTACCCTTTTCCACTGACCATGGACTTGCTTCCTGACCCTTGTGTACCAAGGGCTCCAGAAAGTCACCATCAATCAATGAGAGCAAGTGTACTCCATGAACTACTTTATTACATGGGGATTCTAGCCAATGTAATTTTTTTTTAAATATTTTTTAAGGGGTGGGAGGGGTGGGGAGGAAGGGAAAAAATAACAGAATGAATCAAACAGCATTACCCTATGTAAATTTATGATTACACAAATGGTACGCCTTTACGCCATGTACAAACAGAGAAACAACATGTATCCCATTTGTTTACAATAAAATAAAAAAAAACAAACAAAAATGTTTTAGTTGTAGATGGATACAATGCCTTTATTTTATTTATTTTTATGTGGTACCTCATCCATGCTTAGCAAGTGCATTAGCACTGAGCCACAACCCCAGCCTCTGGTCAGTGTAATCTTTTTTTTTTTTTTTTAATATTTATTTTAGTTGTGGATGGACACAATGCCTTTATTTTATTTATTTACTTTTATGTGCTGTTGAGGGTCGAACCCAGTGCCTCACACATGTTAGACATACTCTACCACTGAGTCGCAACCCCAGCCCTAGCCAGTATAATCTTCATGTTTGTCTTTCCTGATGCCAGTTCTGGAAATAGGCCCACTGATGAGGAACTCTTGCTTCCTTATGTAAATTTTGAAATTAAATAAAAATGGGTCATGGCAATAGAGTTTGGATTCCTCACTAATTATGAATATTTAAATGCCTAGCTGATAGATCTAATGAGTAATTTTATTAAAGGTCTCTTCTACATTAACCAAGGTTTTTTTTTTTTTTTTCCCCCCTTGGGTGTGCTGGGGATCAAACCCAGGACCTCAGGCATGCTAGGTTAACCAAAGACTTTTAATTTTAGATTTATATATTGTTCCCTTAACATTTTAAAAGACACGTGGCCTCTGTTTTCTTGCAGCCTCTGGGCTTCTCACTTGATTTAATGGCATCAATGATTCACAATTTTCAAGAGTTCTGCAGCCATCTTAAAGTTGATATTAATGTTGCTGGCCTTTGGCAATGAATAATTAATTATGTTGCAAATGA
This sequence comes from Sciurus carolinensis, assembly GCF_902686445.1. Classification (NCBI taxonomy): domain Eukaryota; kingdom Metazoa; phylum Chordata; class Mammalia; order Rodentia; family Sciuridae; genus Sciurus; species Sciurus carolinensis. Next base: position 110,213,671 of record NC_062222.1, on the reverse strand, counting down.
CTAAATTAGGAATGATTCCATAGGGGAAGCCCTAAAAGAATGGTGCAGGGCAGGATTTTAAAAGGCATTTGAGGTGCACAGTGTGTAAAAAACAAGGACAGTGCAGCTGCTGTGACTGATTTCTTCCCATCAGGGGTTTTCACTCACCAAGCCAAAGAGTCAGTAACTGATGTCAGCCAAGTGTCCCTTTAGAGAATGTTTCCATATACCTCCTGCTCCTAGGTTACACTCAATCAGAAGCAGAATCACAGAAGGTTTTGGCTCTTTTCCCTACTTAGCTTGAAGATTGCTTGAAAACTGGCCAACCAGACACCTTCCTAGGCCTAGGGGTCTCCATGGCCCCATGGCCCCACCCCTCAGCTAGGGGTGTAAAAGCTCTGCTGAGACTTGCAGGTCTATGCATCACAAGGAAGGGGCCTCTTCCCTCTAGAGCAATGGCCCTACCAGGTAGCAGTCCAGTGGTTAGTGGAGCTCTCCACTCTGTTCTGGGACAATGTGGACCTCCATTTCCTGTTTGACAGTCTTCATCTTGCCCTCCCAGGTATCACTATCAGCTCCAAAGTCCTTTTACTATTTCTTCCAGAGCTGTTAGAAATCTATGGGCAAATAGGTAGGCAAGCTCCCACTTTTTAGGTTAAGACTGTTCTGGGGGGAAAAAAAAAAAGTCAAAAATTCTTCATTGTGTCTTATAGAGGAAGTTCTGTTTTCAGGAAGCAAAAAGTATTAAAAATCCCTCATTATTTCTAGAGCACTAACTGTCCCTGGGAACTGGAAAAGTGATGCAGAAATTACAAGCGTCCCCCCTGGCCTGACCCCCTCTCCTGATGTGTAATTGATTCTACCATTATCTGTTAGGTACGCAGGTAAAGCAGTTTGTGATGTCCCTGAAGTGGATGCCCGTGTGGCCGTCTCAACAGTGTAGCACTCTAGAAGTTGGTATGTTCAACAGGCCACTACAAAGACAGAACTGTACCATGGAGCTGAGGTTAAAACATGAAGAAATTATGGTGTGACCCAAGAGACAACAATAAGGTTTAACTGGTTTACCTGGTTTTATGACTTCAACAATTTCCATTACCCAGTCAACATTCTACTCACTAAAGTATTCATGACTGTATACATTCCTTACCCCTTTTAAAAGTGATTTTGAGGTCAAGTACACGAATAGCTGTATAACAAAGGAGCTAAGCATTACAGGACAGACAGCTACACAGGGTCCAAGGAGAAAGAGTTATAGTTCAACCTACAGCTCCCTACAGTCCAAGCCTACAGTTCAAGCTCCCAGCCCCTTCCCTCAAGTGGAACTCCAGCTTCCCTAGGCAAAAACCGAAAAGATGCCCCTGGTTTTCTCTGATCTGCTTTCCTCCCACACCCCTCTTACTGCCTGCCTCTTCCTCCCCACTTGTTTCTGCAGAGAGCGTTATATCCCCTACTTTTTCTCAGATCCCTCCTCTTCTCTTGGGAGTGAAATTGCTCCTATTTACCTGGTGGAATTGGAGTTGGGGAGGTTTGCTTCTTTCTTGCGCACTGCCAACCTCTAATCCAAAGGAGTTGGCTTTGTCACTCTTTACATCTCCCCTGTGTGTCTTCTTACTCGCCACAACATCATTGGGGAATTCCCCAAAGCTGAGTGTGGCAGACCTGTCAGGGTGTGTGTGTATAGCTGAGTGTAAGTGTGCGTGCGTATACACATTGGCGCGTGCGTGTGTGCTTGGCGTTCGGGGAGAGAAAAAGTGCCCAATCCAAGCTCTGCGTCACACCCGCAATCGGTCAGAAATGGGGTTCACTGGTGTTTAATCCGGGGAGGGCACTTCAGCCCTCGCTGTTTCCCTCAGTCGCTGATTTTTCTTCCTTGCCACCAGCGCCCATCGGGAATCCATGCCTACGTTCATTCCTCCCATTACCCAACCGTAGGGCAGGAAGAAGGGGTGATGCGAAAGAGAGCCAGGTGACTTGGTCGCCTCCCGGTGTTCTGCGCAGTTTCCCCCACGTCCATTTTGGAGGGAGAAGGCGAGGGGGCAGATAAGGCGAGGCTCCTGGGGGACAGCTGAGAGCAAGCGGGAAATGCCACCTGCTGAGGACCTTTCGGGCGGAACCAGCGACGGGTTGTGCCACCTGCTATAAATAGGTTGCCGAGGACAGAGTGTGCTACCGCACATCCCGCCGTAGGGCTCTAATCATGTGCTGGGGCCGGCAACCCCGGCTTCCAAGAGTGCGCTGGGCCAGGATCCTAAGCTGGGGCGGGATGGGGCGGCGGCTCGAGCACCCTCCCCGCGCCCAGAACCCCCAGGGTGCGCTGAGGATGGGCGGCTGGGGAGGATGCGGCGAGGGGGTGAAGGCCGCGGCGGACCCGCACTGCAGCAGCTGTTGCTCGCCTGTGACTCGTCTGTTCAGACCGTGCGGCCAGGGCAGAGTCACACGGCGCAGTGGGGAAGGAAGGCGGGTGCGCCGCGTCCCCCTCTCGGCTCCCAGGGGACCGAGTGGGGAGATCCCGGTTCCTGCCCTCCCCTCGCCTCCCCCGCGCTCGCCCAGGCCGGGAGGAGGAAACGCGAGCCGCGCGCAGACACCCCCTCCTCCCCCCCCTCCTCCTCCTCCTCCCCCTCGTCCTCCTCCTCCTCCTCGGCTGCCGCTGCTGCTGCCGCCGCCGCCGCCGCCGCGGCCGTCAGCTCCACGGTGCCTGTTGCTGCAGCCGCCGCGGGACTGGCAGTGTCCTCAGCCTGGAGAAGAGGCGCTAGATCTGCGGAGCGGTTTCCGCCCAGCACCGGGCGGCCGGCAGAGCGCAGCCAGAAGGGGACGATGGATGCCCCGCCCGCTCAGGCCGTCCCCACCGTGCCCCCGAGCACCTGCGCGCCGCGGCAGGGCCCCAGGCTCTGAGCGCGCAGTGGCACAGGTAGGCGCCTTCTGGGGCTTCGCCCACGCCACCCGCTGACCCTTCCCGGTTGTCCCGATCGCTCCCAATTCCCGGCGCGCCTCAGTGCTCCCTGGCCGCAGAGAAGGCGTAATCCTGCAGCCCAGGGGCGTTCCTGCTGTCCTCGCCGCGCGGGGTCTCTCGGGGCGCGCGGGGTCTCTGGGGCGCGCGGAGCGGGGAATGGAGTTCACTGCCACCTTCTGGTCCCCTACTTGGACGAAAGCGAAACCTTGACGTTCATAGCGACCCGGGAGCTTCGGCAGACTTCTACCCTGCCCCCTCCTCCCGCTCACTAGTCTTCTCATCTCCTCTTCTCTCCCGCCAAATATCTCCAGGGTGGCTGTAAAGCGACCAGATTGGGAGGACGATGATCAGAGTGACCCCATGCCACCCTTTAAAAGTTCAGAGTACTTTGTTTTAGTAACTTTGGCTGCTCCGCCAGTGCGAGTAACATTTCTTTCTATGGGCACATCCTGTACCAGTCATTTTGAAACCCTGCTTAATTGTTTCTAGCAGCTTCCTGATCGCTATGTGATTATGAGACCCTCTCAAACGTTGCCACACATTCTTGTTTTACTTTTTTATACGAAGTATCATTTTGTTTTAAGTCCAGCTAATTGTGGTTTTCTCTGTTGTGATTCTATTTAAAATAGCTTGTTCTCCGGAAGTTGCTTAAAAAGGAAAAGAAATTGAAAGTAATGATTGTTTCTTCCACCAAACAATTAAATTTTCGAAGTATCTTCTTATATTAAAGTGTAGATGTTCACTTCATAGATCTCTCATTTTTGCTTTTAGATGCTTGGATGATTTCATTTACTGATAAAATCAGACTTTGAAAGAGCTTTAAAAATGACCGGGTTTAAATGGGTCACACCCAAATAACTCAGCTATCTCTACAAGTCCAAACTTCCCAACTTTTTGCGTTGAACATGCTGAACTAAACGTATAGGCCCTGATAAAGAGCCCTTGTTTAGAAGAGCAGAAAGTCATTCTCTTTCCCAGGTGCGAAATGGGATCAGTAACCATTGCCTGTCCCTGACTTTTGTTGTGTTTGGGGAGTCTGCTCAGTGTGGGAGGGATGAGGTGGAAGAATGAAAGGAGAGATGTTCTGAGGCTGGGCGGGGAATGTACCTTGCAAAACATTCTTTGCTTGCCTGACTTTTCAGGTTCTATGACTGGCTGGAGTTAGGAATCCCCATTGTGAGTTCTGTACCTTTTTAAAGCGTTCAGATGACTCCTTTTGATTAGGAGGGAGATGTGACTCATTATCAGCTCCTTTCTGGGAGTCCTGAGGATGGTCTTAAGGAACCATTGCATGGTTTGAAAACAGGTGCACCATTTGATATTGGATATGATTGCAGTCTCCAGTCTGCCTGTTTCTTCTTGTTTTGTCCTACAAAGTTATAGAGAACTAAGATCATAATGAGTGCTTTCCAGATTTTTCTAAAAGTACCTATCAGTGTAACATGAACTACTGGACAGTAGGCACAGCTGTGAGTTAAAAGGTACCTATAAAATTTTGAATACAAATGGAGTATTCTGATACTCTTGAGTATAGGAGACATGAAAAGGGCCACTAGTGGTTCAAAGGAGGAAATAAAATCAGGTGGTAATTATTATAAATACATTTATGTGGATTTGCAAACCAGTAGAAGAGGGAAAAATTGGTGTAGTTATGAATTATTAGCATTAAAGGAAAGTTTTTCACATGGGCCTCCCTGCCACAGTCTACCATTATCTATCCTGCTGAGAGCTCTGGGGTTTCCTTGTTCACCATGATAGCATTTCTGGTTGGGTGGTTGTCAGGTCAGTGTTAGCTTTTTATCTCATAAGATAGTTTGTCATAGTGTGAGTGGGTATAAGGAGAAGATGGCCAACTGTGTAGAACTGGGACTTGCCCCTTCTTCCTCATTATCCAGGCACTAATAATCGCTGGGAGACAGCCTGAACCAGAAAGGCTGCAGTTATGATCACCGTGCCCTGTGCAGAGCCAGCTGTAGTGGGCACTCCTTTCTGACCCAAATAGATCTCAGATCTTCTGTAGGTCCCCACTCTCCACACTTTCCAGATTTCCCCCAGAAAACCTAAAATATATATGCATTCATTTGGGGACTGAATGCAAGTGCAAATGCCTGGGCACACTTTGCTCTCCCCTTTCCATGTCTACTGTTCCACCTTCACAAGGTTAATGGCCACAGTAGTCCTAAACTTGATCTGCTCCCCAGCCCTTTTATTTTCTTGGTCATTAAGACTTCGAGAAGTAGAATCTGTGCACTAAAAATCACAGTCTGCTCAGCAGTCAGGGGCTGCACTGATGCCAGAGGATTTTGGTCTGTAGTCAGAACCGTTATCTTGCAATTTCCTCTACCTTTTCTCCTTGTCTCTTCCTTTCCAACTCTGAATTCCAATAAAAATATTTTTTAACAAAATTCTTCACAAGAGACATAGCAGTTGTCAAACCATTTTCAAGGTTTCTGACATTTTCAAGTCAAAAATTCTGTTTGATAGGTTCTTAGATTTAAGGGCGATGTATCCCTTTTCAGGTTTCAAATGTTTATAAAAAGGTTTGTCATATTTGGGCCATATGAAATGATCTTAAAACTTTGGTTTCAGTGAAACTGAAAAATCTAGGAAATATGTTTTAGCACTAAAAAAGAGTCTTTTAATTTTGAATGTTTCTGTTTCCTTTGAGATAACAACAACCATTTTTTTTATCTTGAAAAGAAAATGCATCTATTGAACTTTAGCAAGACATTATACATGATCAGTGGACCTAAACTTCCAAAGTAGGTTGTGTTGTCAGAATCAGTAAACTTATACATGCAAAGTGCCCAGGATAGCACCTGGTTCATAGTGAGCATTCAAGTTACTTGTTGCTATTGCTATATTTATTTGTTTACTTTATATTTTTAGTATAAGTAAAGTATAACTTTAATATTAAGTTTGGATTACTGAGCCAGGTAAAATCTAGATGGAACACCCAAGCTAATCCATTAGAAAGATATTTGAGGGTTATTGCCGTCTGAAGATATTTGTGTGCATTAGACAGATCTGGATTCCAATCCTGCCTTCATCATTTATTAGTAAGGGTCCATTCTGTAATGGGGATGATGACAATTACTTCTCAGAGTTGTGAGAGTACAAAAGTTCATTTATGTAAAATATTCAAGAAGAGGTCGTTGGTTCATAGATTTTCCTCCAGTGAGTAGTTTTTAAAAAGCAAGCACAATCCCTGGACCCAAAGGACCTTGGCTCAAATCCTGATTCTGCCTCTTTCTACTGGTATGACCTTAGGCAGGAATCTTCCCTTCCCTGTGTTGCCAACTCCTTTCTCTTTCTCTCCTTTAAGTTGAAAGTAATAATGATAATAATTGTTTATAATAGTCCTTATTTTCCATGCTTGTTTTGAGAGTTAAATCAGTTAATAGACACATAGTGATATTGTTATGTGTTAACTGTTATGTGTTAACTTTACTTAGAGCAGCTATGCAGGAGGGAATGTTATACATAATCTCTAGAGATCAGTGAGGATCATCCCCAAACTTTGTCCTATACCATAAAGTATAGGAGAACACCAGAAGTGACAGTGGCCAGACACAGGATTAGGCTTGAATTGGCTCTGATTTATTTAAGAAGGCACTCTTTCAAAAATATCATTATTTTACATGTTAAATTAGAGGTGTATCTGATACTGAAGCATCCATGATGATGGTAAGGTTAGAACACTGGCTTTGGGACCTCTGTGTGCTGGTGAATAGCTCACTGGATAGTTCTGAAGGATCATTACGACCTGGGCTATTGCTGGGTGAGAGCATGCTGAACTGACTGGGGTGGATTTCTGTTTAGGCAGTGGACCAATGGTGTACCCAAGCCAGTGGTGCTACTGCATGGGATGAGACTCCTTCAGGTTGCAGTATAATTCTGCTCAGGTATATGTCTACTTTATCTGGGGTAAAGAACAGAAAATTAGACCATTGAATAGCCACGGAAACTCCTGTTTCTTCTGGGGTTCACAACAGTTACTCAGTATTGGCTGGTTCCTAACCTGGCTGGAATCTAGAGGGTCTCAACGCTCTTCCCTCTATCTTACTCTTAGTCATTTGCGTTGTGACAACAAAATTCCTCAGGATGAATAAGGAAAAGGGATCTATTTGGTTTACAATCCTGCAGCCTGAAAAGTTCAAACATCATGACGCTGGCATTTGGTAAGAACCTCCTGTCTGTATCACAGTATCACATGCTAGGTAATGCTGTAGCAGACAGCATGACAGGGCAGGTGCATGTTTGGGAGAGAGAGATTACCTGTTGAGAGAGGAAGCAGAAGGGTGGGGAGGGATGAGGGTACTTTATAACAACCCAGAGTTGTGGGAGCTAATCCAGTTCTTCAGACGAAGCCTGCTCTGTGAGACCAGCATAGATTCCTCCAAGGAGGGTGGTCATGACCCCAACACCCCGCATCAGGCCCTGCCTCATGAAGGTTCCATCACCTCGGGGGACACGCTGAAACCCTCCCATCAGCATTGTGAGCAGGTGAAGGCTGAAATGCAGAGGCTGGTGCATAGCAGCCCCTGGGAAGTCCCCCTCCTACTCTCTGTAGGGGCTGGGAAGAGAGGGGCTTCCCAATAAGCAGTTTACTAAAACCTACCCTCGCTTCTCTTGCTTCCTGATCAATAAATTCCATCCTTTCTTCACACATCTCCCCCACATTTTTGTTCCTGAAGGGAAGATTGGAGCAGCTTTGTTCCCCCATACAATGGTGGAGACATTTTGTATTATGCATTATGAAAATTAGATTCTCCAGATTTTATTGACAGAAGAAAACTTGGAGATGATCTTGTTTTACACTCTCATGAGAATAAACTCGAGATCTGGAGACGTAGTTTGCTGTTTCAGCTTCACACTTTAAAGTGTTCTCCTGAGGAAGTTGAGGTTTGCAGCTCTTGGATTGGAGTCAGGGACTGGGATTGTCCTAATTCTGTCACTAAATTTGAAGAAGCCACTTCACTTCTCCAGAACCCAGTTGCTTCATTTCAAATATGAGAGAAATTTCTAAATGGCTTAAAAGGACTTTGCTAGCTTTACAATTTTATGGTTCTAAGTGCATGCTTCTAGGGATAAGTAGCATAGCAGAACTCACAGGATATTGAAACTGCTTTAAGAAAAGGGTGTCTTTATGTTTTGAGTAGCTGCTGCATTTAAGGACCATGTAGGTGCTGCATAGAATACAAAAAAACAAGCCTTGTAGAAGAACAGGGCTTGTTCACACCTGATTCTACTAACAAGAGAATAACAATGCATTATAGTATTCTCATCGTGGGTATGAAGCAGAAGAGGCCTCCTTGGAATAGGTGATTGTCCCTGAGCCTTGAAGCAAAGGGTCTTAGCTGAGGTTGAGTATGAAGGATATGCTTGAGATGGCTTTAAAAATAATACAGTGGTTTGTTAGTATTATTGAATAGTTCATCTATTCCATTGAAAAGTAATGTGTTACTCACCTAGTCTAAGTCACCAGGAATCTTACATTAGAAGAATCAGAATTGCTTATAAATAATCATGGCTATGTCTGAGGTCAGACTTATAATTTGATATTTTATAAGCAGTGTTTAAGGTCTAATCTATTTTTTTACAGAAGAACTATGAATGTGCCACACCTGGGTAAAAAGTGAAAACTTTAGACATTCATAACATTTTATTGATAAAATGGCCTAACAAATTTGATGAATAGTGCCTGGTTCATAGGGAGCACTCAACTAATTACTTATTTCTGTTACTCTATGTATTTTTTATTTTATGTTTAGAATTTAATATTAGGTTTGGATTACTAAGACCATGTAAAATTTAGAGAAAATTGGTTTTTATCTTAAAGGAAAGAGACACCCTCAAAATTAAAGGCCTTTTCGCTAGTGCTAAAACATGCCGTACATTCTGATTATTTAACGAGTGACTTAAATATCAAGAAAGTTGAAATAATTTTGCTATGCTTGTTGCTACCACATTAATAATTGCATCACCTAAAATAATGGATAGATCTGAGATCTGTCCTTTGTAGTAATTCTAGTACTTCTTTAAACATGTCTTGGGATTAGCGGCTGTCAACAGTTAGAACTTGAAACAGATTCAGTTACAGAACTAGACATTAAGCCAGACATTTAATGCCACTTTCACCTGTAGGCGAGAAAGACAGGGAGAGACTATTATTTACTGGTTTATGTGAAGTTCTGATCTATTTTTTTTGTCAGGGGAAGCTATACTCTAAAGAGAGTCAGGGACTACACTTCCACAAAACATATTTGGGCTCTAAATAAAATGTTGGTTTATTTCTTAACTTTTGAACATTTAAATTTTTAAAAATCCATTCTGAACTGTTTGAATTATAAAAATTTACTTTTACAATATGAGCACATATATATATATATATATATATATATATATATATATAGTAGAAAAACATTAGAGTAAAAAAAAATAGACTTTAGTTCTATTTCAGAAAAGGTTTAAAATTTGAATTTGAATACTGATTTTCATAACCCTGAACCTGAAGAGGTTAAGAAGCGTGCAGTCCTGGGATACCGGTTCAAACTCAGAGTGAACATAATGCCTGGGTAAAAAGTGCCTAAGGACATAATGATGGCTGCTCTGAATCATCTTGGCAGAAGGAGCTGGTGGTCACTTGAGCTGTGATGTAAACATGAGCTGGAACTAAAGGATGGGAATGTTGGGAGACGGTTCTCCCTGGGTCTCTCATGTTTCCTGTATCCTGTGAGCAGGGCCTCTGAATGCCCTTGTTCTGGACTACATTTTTCATCTTTTTTTTTTCTATAGTAAACAGCTATGGAAGATAGAACTAATCCAAGGGTGGGTATGCTTACTCCCATTCTAATATACACGGGCTCCCTGGCTCAGATTCTTCTCCTGTCATCCACTGTGATATGAGTGTCACCGGACCTGTTGGGATTGGGGTTCAGGGAGATGACACAAATTCTGAGTCTCTGGCTATAGCTTTTGGTCCAAGTAATCCATTGTCCTTTGTCTCTGACCCAGGAATCTCATGCTTCTCTCTGCAAGTAGCAGGCTAACTCGTTAGCTTGCCAGTGAGGTAAAATCTCAGGCCCTTTACAGTTCGTGATGGGTCTTGTGTTCCAAAGAGAAAGGACTGGCACGTGCACTGTGGCATGGGAAAGCACATCTTATTTGAGGAACTATAAATCTCTACCTTCAGAGTCAAAAGATATATGAAGGAGGACATTAGGGAGAATATAAAGTTGGAGGTATAGACAAGACCGGATTCCAAAAGTCCTTCCATGACTTGTAGAGGAGCCTAGTTTTTAGGGGAGGGGACTCGTTACTGAGAGACTTTTAGCAGAGGAGTGGCATGATAAATTCTATGTGTTAGTAAAATTGCCTGAGGGATGGGTTGAAGGATGATTTGCCTTTTCTAGGTGAGGGAAACATAAACTTAGGGGCTAGAGTCGTGTAGTAATGAATAAAGAAGGAATCTTGATTCTGCTGTATTTTGAATCCAGACTGTCCTCCCAATGGTCCATGTGATAAAGATTTGGTCTCCAGGGAGGTGCTATTGGGAGAGGTGAACCCTTTGTAGGGGATTACTTGGAGATCTTCAGGTCATTGGGGGTGTGCCTGGAGGGGATAGTTGGACCCTAGCCATTTCCTCTTCCTCCCTTTCATCCCAGTCATGAGGTGAGTGGTTTTTCTCCTCCCCAGAGTCCCACCATGATGTGCTGCCTGGCCTCAGGCCTAACAGCTACGGGACCAGCTGATCATGAACTGGAACCTCTGAAACCATGAATTAAAATAAACCTTTTCTTTTTATAAGTTGATTATCTCAGATGCTTGTTACAGTGACAGAAAACTGACTCACACAACCAATAAGATGAATAGTGTTACTGTTCACTGCCGTATGGCTTACAGGAGGGAAGAGAAATTCTGGGAAGGGAGGAGGGGGTGACACCGATCTGGTTTTGAAGTAACTAAATTCAGGCTGAGGTGCCTACAGGCTATCCAGACAGAATATGTAGTGACTGATACTGATCTGGACCTCAGGAAGGAGGCTTCTATAGCAGAAAAACACCTGGCAATCATTAGGGGAAATGTAGTTGATGTACTTTTATGCAGCAGTCAAGAAGATAGCCTTGAGAGTCAGGTACAGTATCTCTCATTTCACTTTTTTTGTTTTGTTTTTTTGATACTGGAAATTGAACCCAGGGCCCTCTACCACTGAGCTACATCCCCAACCATTTTTATTTTTTTAATTTTGTGACATGGTCTTGCTAAGTTCCTTAGGGCATCACTAAATTGTGGAGTCTGGCCATGAACCTGCAATCCTCCCGCCTCAGCCTCTCGAGTCACTGGCATTATAGATATGTGCCACTGCACCTGGTTCTCATGTCACTTTGAGACAAGCAATTCAAGCTATCTCGAGCTCCCTTATGAACAGTTTCCTGGTTCATAAGAATAGCCTCACTGGGCACAGTGGCACACTCCTGTAATCCTAGCTACTTGGGAGGCTGAGGCAGAAGGATTGCAAGTTGGAGGCCAACCTGGGCAAATTAATGAAAGTCTGTCTCAAAATAAAAAGAGCCGGGGCTGGGTATGGTGGTGCACAACTGTAATCCCAGCAACTCGGTAGTCTGAGGCAGGAGGATCACAAGTTCAAAACCAGTCTCAACAATTTAGGGAGGCCCTAAGCAACTTAGTAAGACACTGTCTCCAAATAAAAAATAAAAAGGACTGGGGGTGTGGCTCAGTGGTTAAGTGCCCCTGAGTTCAATTCCTGGTGCCAAAAGAAAAAAATAAAATACAAATAGAAAGCGCTGGGGGTGAAGCTGGGTGGCAGAGTACCCCTGAGTTCTATCCCCAGTACTCTAACTGGATAAGTATGAAGGTTAAAAGTGAGGCACCACATGGAAAGTTCCTGGTATTCAATAAAAGGCATCTGAGTATTAGAGTGTGTCTGTTGACATCAAAAGATTAGATGAGATTGTCCAAAGAAAAGCAGGTGTCGTGTGGGCAGAGGATGGAGTAAGCAAGGGATGAAAGCCTTCAAAGAACATGAAAAGCCCATTTGTGTATAATGAATCAAAATGCAGTCTGTAAAAAATTCCAAAAATAAATAAATAATTAAAAAAAAAAAAGAACATGAAAAGAAGCCCCTGGAAAGGTAAGAGGAGAAGCAAAAGAGTGTCACTAAGGGAGGTGTGGCCAGCATTGAGAAGTCCAGCAGGGACTAGGGAGCTGCAGACCACAAGGCCCCTGTAGGATCTCACAGCCTTGAGGATCTGAGTGACCTTAATGGGAGCAATTTCAGTGGCTCCGTAGTGCAGACAAGGCACTTTTAAGCAGGAGTGGATGGGTAACAGGTAATGGAGACAGAAAGTGTAGGCTTTACCTGAAGATATTTTTGTCGAGAAGGAAGAATCTGAAGTCAAGGGGAAATATTTTTTCTTCTTCTTTTTGGATGGGAAAGACTTCACCCAACCTTTAAAATATTTTTTGAACCCCCTTCTATAAATCAGGCCCTGTGCCAGGCTCTGGGATCCAGGGGTGAAGAAGACAGATAGTCTGCTTTGCAGTCTCTCTTTGTGTCTGTGCTCAGAGGGATACATGAGAGACTGAGGGTCCAGGGAGCCAATGAGTGCAGGATAGGGCTTGAGATCCTGGAGTCAGCTGGACTTTGAGCTCAAGGGTCTTGTTATTCACTGGGACAAGAAGGCCTTAGAATGCATCAAATTTTGTTGCTGAAAATAGAGAGGGAAATGCAGTGGAGGGAGTTTGGTTAGTAGAAGTAACACTGACATCTATTGATGGAGAGTGGCAAAGTGTGGGCGCAGTGGCTTACGGAGCATGATTAAATAAAATACAGTTTAGGATGGTGCTTGGAACATAGAGCCACTGAGTACATGCTAATAGAACATGAATTTGTGACTCAGAATCTCTAGACTATCTCAGGGAGAGCCTTTTAACTTAGTATCAAGTTTTCAATGCGGCAGATATGTCAACAAAATTGACACAGGTACATTGAAATAGGATGGAAATCATAATTTAGAGCTTTTATATCACATATGGACCATGCATATTAAATATATATGTATATATTGTCTAATAGTCAAAGTATTCACCTATTACTGTTCCCCAAAATACAGACCTCACAAATATAATGATTATTTCAAAGTTAGCATAGGTGGTATACTTGCTGCTCAATTTAAGTTTTTATACATGGTTCCACATCTGGAATGATGGGACTAAATGGGTTAGTATTTGAGTAGAGTCTGGGGATGTAACTCAGTGGCAATGCACTTGCCCAACTGGGTTTCATTCCCAGCACCACAAAAATAATTAATAAATAAATAGATAAAATTTGATTAGTATCACAAGGGATAAGGCCAGTTGTTTAAAACTGGTCTGGTTCAGTATTCTGTGATGATGGTGGATGATATATATATTTTTTTCTCATAAGATTTATTTTTTTATTTATATTTTAGATGTTGATAGACCTTTATTATTTTATTCATTTATTTATATGCCATGCCGAGAATTGAACCCAGTGTCTCACAAATGCTAGGCAAGCACTCTACCACTGAGCCACAACTCCAGCCCCTTCTCATAAGATTTCTATTTTAGGGGAATCATCTCTAGTGGATTTTATTATCTAGAAAAAATTCTTCGAAATAATTACTGGGTAATACTACAAGGTTTAAAGCTGTCAAAGGAGTGCTAGATTGTTTTCTGTTGTGCTTGCCTTCGCTGGCTCTGTGAGGCTTACGTTTAAACGTGGTTTCCCAGAGGGATCTTTGTCCTGTAATGAGTGTGACACTTATGCCATTACTAGATTTTATATGTAATACAATTTCAGGAAAGCTCTTTCTAGGCAGAACAGCTTATTTGAACTAATATTCATTTCTTCTTACATTGGTTTCAGACTTTTAAGTTCTGGAATAATAACTCTCTGAAAACAGCTATTGCTATGACTTCATTAAATTCTAATGCCTGTTTTTCTCCCTCAGGATTCTGCCTCAGAAGTGTATAACAGATTGCTTCATCTAAAATAGGAGAGGAGTGGCAAGGTTTGGCTCTCTCCAGACCTTTCCTAAGATGGAACCAATAACATTCACGGCAAAGAAACTTCTGTTCCCTAATGAGGTCTCGGTGGACTTTGGCCTTCAGCTGGTGGGCTCTTTGCCTGTGCATTCTCTGACCACCATGCCCATGCTGCCTTGGGTTGTGGCCGAGGTCCGAAGACTCAGCGGGCAGTCCTCCAAAAAGGAGCCAACTACCAGGCAGGTCCGACTTTGGGTTTCGCCCTCTGGACTGAAATGCGAACCTGAACCTGGGAAGAGTCAGCAGTGGGATCCATTGATCTGTTCCAGCATCTTCGAGTGCAAGCCTCAGCATGTTCACAAACTGATTCACAACAGCCACGACCCAAGTTACTTTGCTTGTCTGATTAAGGACGATGCCGCCCATCGGCAGAGCATCTGCTATGTCTTCAAAGCCGATGATCAAACGAAAGTAAGTTGAGGAGGGATCACAAAGATTACGATGTGACTAGATGGCTTTTATGGTACAGGGATTGGGAAATGTAAGCATTTTGGATGAGTAAGGGCTAGTGCTGCAGTTCTACGTAGATTATTTAACTGAATTTTGGGTTTGCGAGGATAGTTTATAGTTTTTTGGAAGAAAGTTTTATAACAGATATTAGAAATTATAAGTCTATGAGTTCAAAAATTCAATAGACAAATATGTCTAGAATTTTAAATAAGAGTGAAAGTGTTAGGACCTGTATTTGAGGTATCTGTCTAAAGCTTCAGTGCTTCTTCCAACCAAAACATGCACGTGAACCACCTAGGGATTGTGTTTAGCATCTGATTTAGCAGTTGGTGGACCCCAGTCTGGATTTCTAAGGAGCTGACAGGGTTTGACAGGTGGGATGTCCTGCTTGCTGTTGCTTTGCAAATTGCACTTTAAGTAACAAAGTGCTAGATCAATGATCTCTACATTTTTTAATTCCATTAAGAAAAACAGTTGTTTATGAACCATATAAAAATATTTTTAAGATGGACATGGTGGCCTACACCTGTAATCTCAGCAAGTCAGGAGGCTGAGGCAGGAGGATCATAAGTTCAAGGCCAGCCTGGACAACTTACCAAGACCTGTGTCAAAATAAAGAATAAAAAGTCCTGGGGATATAGCCCAGTGGCAGAGTGATCATGGGTTCACTCTCCGATACTGCAAAAAATAAATAGATAAAAAAATAAATAAAATAAATAAAAAAATACTTTTAGCCATATCCCAAGGTGTAATTTTCACTTATGCAAAGGTCATTGATAAGAATGACAAGTATGTACAATGAATCAAAATAATAATAAAAAGAAAGGAAAAAAAAAAGAATGACAAGTACTATTGGGGGTTTCTTTTGTGTGTTTTTTTTTTTTTTTTGCCAACTTCATGTCAGACTGATTATCTCAATGTGTTTGAGGAAAACATATGAGACATAGTCAGAGCTCTGCTATGTTCCTGTTCATTTGTGCTTGTCTGTTATGTCCAGTGCATTCATTACTGCATCATTATTATATTTATAACTACAAATAAAGCCACTTGTCCATTTTCTGGGGATAAGTCTAAGTAAGATTGAAAATATAATCCATATAGCCCCTTTCTCAATTGGACCCATGAAAAAGTGCAATTTGTTCAACAGACAAAACAGCCAACAGTTGAGGGACCCCCAGATAACCACGCACAGGCAGAGCAATCCTTCTGCTACCTTAGGTGTCAAGCACACCCATGTGACTAAGTAGAGCCCTGGGCCACGTGTACTGAATGAGGATGCCAGTGTCTGTCCCTATGATCAATATCAGTTCAAATTTAAAATATGCATAGAATGCTAATGTTTCTCCCCCACCCCATTAGGTTATTTTGCATACTCTCCAGGGTGTAAGACCCTCATATGGAAATAAATGTTCTTGGTATATATAGTCTTTCCTTCATATCGCTGGTTTCCACATTCATGGATTCAATCATCCTCTGAGAGAAACTATTTGGAAAAATTATTGCGTTTGTCCTGAAAATGTACAACATTTATTTCTTGTCCTTATTCCCTAAGTGATAAAGTATGACAATTGTTTGCATAGCATTTACATTGTATTAGGCATGATAAATAATCTAGAGGATGTGCCTAGGTTTATAACAACTACTTATATAGCATTTGCGTTGTATTAGGCACTATAAGTAAGCTGGAGGATGTTTGTAAGTTGTATGCAAATTTTATGCTATTTTATGTAAGGAACTTGATTGTGTGAACATTTTGTGTTGTGGGCAGGGTCCTAGAATCAAACTCTGACAGATGCCAATGGGCAGCAGATCTGTGGAGACTCACTTTGGCTTGTTAGTTGTTTGATGCTTTTCTTCATTGATTCAGTGTGGTTTGAGAAGTTTTTAGTGGAGGCTAGCAGAAAGGCAGAGATATTGATAGGGAAGAGGAACGCGGAGTGTATGCACAGAGCATGACAGAAAGAAAATAGAACCTAACGTGTCCAGAGCGTACAGAGGCTTTTTAAAATAAAGGCTAGTGTGGAGCTCAAAACCACCATTTCACCCACAGAATCAGATGTCTTATTTCTGTAAATCATATAACGTTATTGCCCATGTACCTCAAATGGACATGACCGTGTTGCGCTCAGAGGGACTAACTTCCTGCATTCTAATTCTATATCTGCCACCCATGCACTGTTTGGCCTCAGGCAACTGAGTCTGTTTCCTCATCTGTCAAATGGGGATAATTACAGTATTCATCTCATAGAGTTGCTGGGAGGACTACATGGGGTAGAACAGGACCTGAAACTTAGTAAGCAAGCTGGGGGAGTTAACTCAATGATAGAGCACTTGCTTGCCTAGCATGCACAAGGCCCTGGGTTCATCCCCCAGCACTGCCAAAAAAGGAAAGAAACTTATTAAGAACTTGTGTCCATAACAATGATTTATTCAGGGGTGGGGGTGTAGTTCAGTGGCAGACAAAGCCCTGGGTTCAATCCCTAGTAGACTGCAAAAAATAAAAAATAAATATTAAATGATTTTCTCAAGAAAGCTTGGCTGGAAGCAGATTAAGTGCTAATTTCACTTCAAGTCTTTGGCAAAAAGGAAAAGGATACTGAGATACATGTCTTCTGCTCTCAGGGAGGAGATCCTGGTCATCCTTGAACAAGGCAGTTGTAAAACTGCATAAGTAAACTTAGCAGTTCTCATTACTTGGGCAGATTGCAGAATGAAAATGAGAGGATTGAGCAGCCTATAGCTAGGTCAGCTCTGTATAAGGACTGAACTTCCTTGGGGAAGGTTTTTTCATGTCTGGTTGTTGAACACTTTATACTGTTGACTCTTTCCCAAAACCTTTCAGGTTCTGATCAGTTATGTGGGTACCTGACAAGAGGGAGAGATTTATAATTAAATTTTGTGATTGGGGCTTTAAGACTTAACCCAAAGTAGAGACTTAGTCTTACTCTATATTCTAAAAAGTTATGGTTGAAATACAAATTAGTTCTTACGTTGTTTTTGGCCTGTGTACAGTTTTTACAAACGCAAATCATCACTACTCAGATATAAATGCCAACCCACTCATTTTATGAAAGGGTAATTTGCAACACAGGTACTTGAATCAGGGATTTTGTTGTTGTCAGAAACAGAATGATAAATGATCCTGACTTGCATAATGTCCATTATGTTCTTGGACTCCACTGGTGCTACATCTCAGCAGAGGATTGTCACTGTAGGAGCAGGTTGACCTCCACTGTCCTTTCTCTTGACTATTTGTAACATTTGCTCAGTGAAAGAATTCCCTGGATTAAGGGCTCTTCTAAACAGATGGGGTCAGAATCAACCGTGCTTGCCCAAGGAGACTTAGGTATTTACTGCCAGCGTTAGAAGCATGAAACTCCTGTGTGAGAGGAAATCTTTTATCAGAATCTAAATTAATTTGCTGAAGACTATCTAGGGAGAAGAGGCATCAAAAGGAAAGATTTTACAGGTACACCATGAGGTTGTGCTTGCCATTCTAGGTTTCATGGAATATTTTCAAGTGGTTCCACACTGAAGAGTCTCCATGACCAAATGCATGCGGGCAGCATCTCAAACCTTTTGGTCTGAGGACCACTTCTCACTTTTAAAGATTATTGAGGATCCCAAAGAGCATGAATTGATGTGGGCAATATCTATCAATACTCACTCTATTCAAAATTAAAACTGAGATATTATAAAGATACGGATGTTAAAATTTATTTTTTAAAAAGTAATAAACTCCCTACTAATATAAATATTATTTTTGTGAATAATAACTATACTTTCCAAAACTATTTAGCAATAAGGGTGGCATAGTTTTGTTTTGTTTTATTTTATTTTTCCTAATATCTAGAATGCCTGGATTAGAAGATGACTGGATTCTCAGAGCTGCTTCTTCATTCATTGTTATGATATGTCACTTTGATTGAGAATAGGAAGGAAATTTGCCCTTACACAGATGTGTAGTAGGAAAATAGGGAAGTTGTGGATATTTTTCTTTCATGCAACAACTCAGAAAGTGATAGTTTCTTTTTTCTAATATTCAAAACACATTTATTTATGAAATCACTTGAAGATAATTTATGTACTTCGATAGAGTATATAATGAAAATTGTGATATACAATGTACTTCTCTTTAGATAAAGTCTTGTTTACAAGTTGAGGAAGATATTTCTTCTAATTAAAGTAGATTTTATATGGTACTAACATAATAAAAATGGATTTCCCAAGAATTGCTCAAGCATCCAGTGAAAGTACGAGGTGAACTAAAAATTTTTCAATCATATCTGGAAAAAAATTAACTCATTTACTTGCTTGTTGAGTCTTTGTCATCTGAAATTTTCAGCTTTGATGATTAACTTCCTGGTTCATCTTTTCTTTTCCCAAGGCCATTTAAGTTTGGCCTGTCTACCAAAATCTACCAACACCTCTGTTTGTGATCACCAGAAAGGACCTTGAATTTCCAGCAGTGATTCTTTTTAATTTTGGTGTGTGCATTATTACAGCTTGAGCATCCTTGGGAGTTTTAAATGTAGCATGTCATTCTGTACCTCCTTCTGGCTAATCGACATAAACAGCTTCTAAGATTTCACAGCCAAAGCACCCTGTATAAAATCACTTGTGACTTAAAAATATGTATAACAATTGTTCAAGTTTTTATAAAAACTCACGAAGAAATGTTTCATCAAACCTACAGAAATCCTGGGCTTCTTGAGTAGTTGTACTGCAACATAGCTCAAGAGTGCCTAGTTTTTGATAAAATTCCGAAATAACTTCTTCTAAACAAGTTGTGGTAAAAAATAATAGCTTCTTGAAAGATAGCTGCAATATGAAATCTGAAACCATATCAAAGCACTTCTGCACTTTCTTTTGCTTTTTTAAAATATTTTTTTAGTTGTAAATGGACCTTTATTTCATTCATTTATTTGCGGTACCAAGAATCGAACCCAGTGCCTCACACATGCTAGGCAAGCACTCTACTACTGAGCCACAACTCCAGCTTAACTTTTGCACTTTCTTATATTAAAATTCATTGGTCTGTATTGTGATTTAATGAATGTTTAAGGATACACAATTCTGTACCATCATGCATTGATTTTTTTTGGAAAATATTGATTGTTCAAGTTAGGCTGACCACACTCATAACACTGTTGTATTAAGGAAATGCTGTTTCCTATTCCCGATTGAGTTGTACGTTAGTGTGTTAAAACCTTTGAAAATTCCTGCAGCAAGGCAAACTGTTTAACCTTCTTAAGCCCAATTTCCCCCCAAATGTGTGGTACTATAGATGACATTTTTTTCATAACACATTCGAGCATCCCTTCAAACCTGTGTGACACTGTGGTATAAAACTCTGGATTGGAGCCTAGTTTTGAGTCTGGGCCCATGATAAGAAACACATCTACTCTGGAAAACTGATGGGGGACCCTGAGTAGACTTTGCCCCATCACATCACAAAGAAATCAAGGGCTCTGTTCAGACGCAGGCCTAGAAAAATTGTCAAGTCAGAAAATCCTCTGGAGAGCCTTCCCCTTTCAGGCTTTTCAGCATGAGCTCCTCTAGCAAAATCTGCGCTCAGGAGAACATCTGAGAGCTGGGTGCAGTAGCACAGGCCTGTAATCCCAGCCACCGAGGAGGCTGAGGCAGGAGGATTGCAAGTTCAAGGCCAGCTTCAGCAATTTAGCAAGACTTTGTTTCAAAATAAGAAATAAAAAGGGCTGGGAATGTAGCTCAGTGGTAAAGAACCCCTCAGTTCAATCCCCAGTTCAGGGAATGAGGGTGGGAGATGACAGCTGATCTGCCTCTCAGAGTGAGGGTTACTTTAGCTCCTTTCTTAAGAGTTTTTACCTTTTTATTAATTCTTTTCTCTATCTAAGGGGTAAAAAGTCCTGCTTCCTTTAAAGCGACTTTACAGCATGAGGAGAGGTAGCGGAAGTATTGAGCTGGCCTGGGGCTTCTTACTTTGTCTTCTGTTTATGACAATCAAAAGAAAGAATAGTTTTTGCATGGAGATGGCAGGGACTATCAAGATGGTAACGAGTGGAGGAGAAACATAAGCTGGTGTGTGGAAAGGGGAGATGACAGTGCGTGCAGAACCCAGGGTAATCTGACATGGGGTACATGGGAGTGTTTTTGGTGTAAGTGCCAAACGTTTTTTAACTGGCGTTCTTTATTGTATTTGAATTATGTCATAGTTCTTCAAATGCTTTTTCTGACTCTGGTCGGATTCTGATCTTCTGGATTTGGTGTTCAGCCTGAGCACAGCGTGGGTGTTTAATAACTGTGACGGGACAGATGTCACCCATGTAGAAATGCTCCCGGGCTTCCCCTTTTCCAACCTGCCTAAGAGAATCTTGTAATTGCTGGTCTTACTCCCTCCCTCCTCTGAAGAGGGGGCCTTGTTTCTTGCTGGGAGAGAGGCGAAGTCTGAGAGGACTGTGTAAAATAAGGAGCGTGGGTGTGGCTGGGAGCAGGCACAGGCGGAGGAGCTGGAGTAGCTCTGTGGAAATAGATACGCAGCGGTCTGCTTAGAGAGGAGGGCCTTCTAAAGTGTTGCTCAGGAAGATGTATTTGGACCCCTTTAATGTCTATGATTTTGTCATTAATCTGCATTTCTTGAAGGACACATAGCTTAACACTGAACCTAGGTGGCTCCCTTCTACTAATTTCAAGACTACTTAATTACTTGTAAACGGAATCTAAGAGCAATATAAATGTCTCCTTTTGAAATTTCCAGTAAAGAACCAATGTGTATTCTTGCTTGAAGCCCCATAAGCCATCATCTTTCCCGATACGTGCTGGGTGACTCCCTCACCCAGCCTCTCTGGACTGGTTGCCTTGTGACCTTGCCTATTAAATGAGAAGGTGGTCTAAAGTTGTTTTCCTGTGATTAGCAGGATTAATTCTTCCATTCCCTTATGTTTAAAGCCAGGGTTGCTTTGGCTGTCATATTACTTAATTTCTGAATTCTTCTGAATTTTATTTTTGATTGTAGCTTTGTTTGGGTTGTGTTTTACCTGTTACTAATTTGTCTTCATAATTTACCTTCTGCTTGGAATTCCCAGTTAGCAATTTCCCACATGCACCGCTCATTTCAGGATTTTCAACAGATCCTGGCTGCCACTGTGTCTCTTGCTTGGCGGTTTTATTTACCTGCCCATTACTTTCTTTGCTACAGTGAAGACTGGGAATTATAAACACCGAACTGGAGCATTTTATTCCTGAGGGTAATCGTTCTGAAGAACATAGTATTCTTTTTCAGATATTCTTATCTATTCTCCCTTCTGTGTATGATGCAATTTCTAAATTTCAGACATTAGCTTCTTTTTTTACTACTAAGGGAATGGATCTGAAGAGTTTTCGTTAGAAATGTTTTGGAGGGCTTTTCATCTGTGTTAAATTCCCACCAGGCACCTTCTATCCATTCTGGTTTTATTACGTAAAGTTTCATTTGGGTTTCACGCGGTGGCTGTGACTCAGGGCACGGTTGCAGGGAACAGTGTATCCGTGTCCACTAATCAGCACTTGACCGTCTGTCCTGCCAGACAGAAGTCGGTTGCTGGATGCAAGGGGTTGGCAAGGATTCCTTTTCATCTATAAAAAGATGTCCGGGACTGCTTGAACTACGAAGTATTTGTTGGAAGGTCTGGGCTCGTGACACTGGATTGATTACATAATTTATTTTTGACTTTGAAAAATGAATCTGAGGACTTCAGAAGCACCTCGCTTGTGATAGATGTTTAGATTGCTTTTAAAAACACTTTTTAGGACATTATCACTTTATATAGCTTTGTATTTTTTTTACCACGTGCTTTGAATTTGATAATTGTTTTTTAATAACTCCAGTCCTAAGAAAAGACTTTAAAAGTATCTTGAAACTAAAGCTGACTTGTATCGCAAAAGGTTTATTTATAGCCCAGACCTTTACTGGTCAGTACAATAATCAGTATCCCTGTGGCTACTGAGCCTTTGAAATGTGGCTCATCTGCATTGTGATGGACTGTAAGTGGATATTGAGGATGTACTTTGAAAGACAGAATGTAAAACGCTATAGTAATTTTCAAGATTGATTTCATGTTAGAATGATTGCTTTTGGATATATTGGGTTAAACAAAGTATATCATTAAAACTGCTTTCATCTGTTTAATTTTCCCTTTCTGAAATGTGCCTACTAGTAAATTTAAAATTACGTGTGCGACTGGCGTCCTTTTCCCACTGGTGGGCTTTGGACTGCACTGGCTTACCGTTATCTGAGTATTCATCCCAGAGGGCTCTCAGGTTCCCCCTCTTCTTTGTTATCTTTTATTTGTTTTTTTTCCTGGAACTTGGGATTGAACTCAGGGGTGCTCTACCTCTGAGCTACATCCCTAGCCCTTTTTATTTTTTATTTTGAGACAGGTCTCACTAAATTGCTAAGACTTACCTTGAACTTGCAATCCTCCTACCTCAGACTCCCTAGTTACTGGGATTACAGGAGTTTGTGACCACATCTGGTTTATTTGTTAATGATAAAATTTTGCTCAGGCTGGGTGTGGTGGGGCATGCTGCAATCCCAGCCACCTAGGAGGCCGAGGCAGGAGGGTCTCAGCCTCCCAAGTTTGAGGTCAGTCTCAACAACTTGGTGAGATCCTACCTCCAAATACAAAATAAAAAGGGTGGGGGGATGCAACTCAATAAAAAAGGTAAAGTGCCCCTGGGTTTAATCCCCAGAGAGCAGGACCCTTGCTTATCTTTTCAAGGCTAGACCCTGACACCTGGAACAGTAGCTGGCACAGTCGTGAATGAATGAATGTACGCATGAATGCTACCTGTGTGTGTTCATTCTTGAAGATGCATTCCTCCTTTCTATTTTTTATTTCTTTAACCTGATCTCATCTCCCTCTACATTAGCTAGGATTTTTCAGAGAAACAGCATCAGTGGGATATGTATTGTAAGATATTGGCTCACGGGATTATGGAGGCAGAGAAGTCCCATGATCTATCTTCTGAAAGCTGAAGGAAGTGTAGTTTGTGAGCTGAAGTTTGTGAATGGCATAGGTTCTAGTCCGTGTCTGCAGTCCTGAGAACCGGAAACAATGAGGAAAAATCAGTAGCCAGGCTCACTCAGTGGAGAATTCAATTTACTCTGCCTTTCTCCTCTAGACCCTCCAGGGACTGGAAGGGCTGTCTGCCATACTCAGTCTACAAATGCACCAAGAATTAATATCTAACATGATATCTGAGCATCCCATGACCTGGCCAAGGAGACACATAAACTTTCCCTCACACCCGCTGTGCGGCCACATTAATTCACTGCTTCCCTTTTCTGTCTTCTCCCACCAGGGAAGACTTCTCTTGTTGTGTTGGGATATCATTTTTAGATGTCACCCTCTCTCCACATCCCTCCTGAACGCCTTTCCTCTTGAATCTTTGGTCATAGAGTAAAAATCACTCTCTCTCAGTCCCTTGAAATCTGCACAGTTCTCTTAGTTTTTATGTACACAAGATTTTCTTGGCATTTATTGGTGAGGGCTGTGGACGAGACTTCCTCAATGTTGAGCTGCCTTTACTGTTGAGAAACCCTTTCTTCTGTGTGGGTTAAGTTCTTTCAGCAGCAACATAAGCCCATTTTCTTTGAATGAATCTTTTATTCCAAAATAATTTTTCTGATTATGGAAGTATTTATGTTGACTGTAAGAAAAATTAGTACAAAGAAATGAAAAGTAAAGCATTCTCTTTATTCCCATCTCTTAGAAAACAACATTAAGAGATTGGTATATATCCTTATTGATTTTATTCTCATGTATATAAACAGATGTTGCTATATGAAATCATTTTATGTATTCTGTTCTACCATGTCTCCCTCTACACACACACGCACACACACACAAACATATATACATATGTATGTATATGGATATATTTTTGCATCTTTTTATGGTAGTGGAGGTGTGTTCTTTTTAGTAGTCACACAGTTGTCCCTTGTTTGCCACATGGTGACAAGGAGGGCTGTTTTCATGGCTATGTCGGAACTGCTCCTTGGATAGCTTGGTGAACCATCTCAGTGGTGAAAAGGGACTGTGACCAGGATGGGCTGAAAGTGACTCTAAGATGTCTAACTTGCTTAGCATAAGAAAGGGATAGGATTTTGGAAAAGTCAGGCCTCCTGAATCAGAAGGGAATTCCTAGGTTGGAATGACTGAGGTCTTCTATCAACAGAACTCCCCACAGCTTCCCTTGCTGTTGTCCTCAAATACCGTCTAGGCTGGACTACATACAAGAAGTGTGTGAGCACTACTTACAGAAATCAAAGAGAAGAGTCTATGAGGAGTGTCTGACGGCAGTGGGCAGAGAAGGAAGAGCAGTAAGAGAGAGTATCCAGAGACTGGAAAGGGAAGAGAGCCAGCGCACCTGGGGCAGAGAGCTGGGGGGACCATGGACTTGTGGGAATCCCTGGAGAGTTTGGGATGGATGCTCTTTTCTTTTTCCCCATGAGAACTTTAATCCAATTTTAAAAAAATCTCTACCTGTTCTGCTGCCTGGACTGTATAGGGACATACCATGATTCCGCCAGCCCTTGTTGATGGTCATTTAGATGTTTCTCATTATCCCTTCTTCATGATAGTTTTCTCTGCAATGAAAATCTTGCATCTGCTTCAAAGTGGATAGAATCAATTTCTATAGGTGAATGGAAACCGTGCTCCTCCTGTTTCCACCCTGCTCTTGCGCTGCCAGGGTGGCCTAACTGAATTTTCACCCTGCCCAACGCTTGCCTCTGAGGACAGAATTTCCTCCTCAGGTGGGCTTGCTAAAACTGGATGGGTCTAAGATGGCTGCTAGAATGAGGGACTGGCAACCTTCACCTTCACTGTGGGGAAGGACTTGACTATTCCTCCCCTTTATTGGTCTGGCCTTCCCTCTCATTTATTTTACCTTATATCTACAAGCTCCTGACCCCCAAGGGGTGAGCAGTTGAAGGGGCTACTCTACCTTCCTTTTCTATTCTTGTCCAAGAATAAACGTTTCCTTTACTGCTTAATCAGTGTCTAGTCTTGTTACCGGTTCCACAATTCTAGACCCAGGAATTGTGTGCACAGGATCTAGCCTATGGGCTTAAACATCAGTAATACTCCTTGAAAAAAGTGCACTAGGTCTATTTTGAAGATAATCCCTTTAGCAGTGGGCACAGCTCAGAGCCCATAGTTGCCTTGTGCTACTTTCAGGATGTTAAATTTCAAACCAGAGATTACATTTTAATTATGATGGCATGCCTTAATGGGATTCAGAGCTTTAAAAAAAAAATACAGCAACTGGGGACAAACTGTACGTGCAA
The DNA here is from genome assembly GCF_902686445.1 of Sciurus carolinensis. Classification (NCBI taxonomy): domain Eukaryota; kingdom Metazoa; phylum Chordata; class Mammalia; order Rodentia; family Sciuridae; genus Sciurus; species Sciurus carolinensis. The sequence goes on along the minus strand of NC_062222.1, from coordinate 110,187,887 downwards.
GTGAGTGAATGTCACATCCATGTGATTTCCATTCTCAAATTTCATTCATAACAATTGGATTTCCAAAGTCTGTTCTTGACATGCTCCTTCCACTCTAATGGATGGCCGCAGCCTTCTCATCACGATAAACGAGCTGACTGACCATCACCCACCTTTACAATGAAGAAGGGAAAAGCAGCATTGCTTTCTATTGGAAGGACAAATAGAGTATTTGTGCTTTATGAAGAGAATAAAATTATGCCAAATAAGATTTTAGGTTTTTTGTCATTGCCTTTTATGTTTAAGATATTAAACAAACCAATATCATCCGTGTGTTTCCAGATTAGCCTTACCCAGTGTAAGGCTAAACTTTTGGTTTTTAATGGCTATGTGATGTCTGAATGCATTTGTCATCTATCAACTAATAATAAATGATGCTGCTATTTTATTGTAGCCAGACCACATATACTATTTTTAAATTTCTTCTTACAGTTCTGATGTGCATAACTTTTTTTTCTTTTTTCTTTCTTTCTTTCTTTTTTTTTTTTTTTTTTTTTGGTGCTGGGGATTATACCCAGAACCTCATTCATGCTAAGCACATCTTCTACCCCTGAGCTCCATCTCCAGCCCTTGTATAACTTTTTTTTTTAAATGCCAGTTAGCATAATCCAATCTCATTGCCAAGAACTGTTGAATAAATTTTCCTTTAAGATTTTCAATGGTAGTCTATTCTTTATAACAAAATATCAACAGCAGGGAGAAAAGCTGTGCAAGGCAATGATCCCCTCTGTAGGCTTGAGGTGGTTTTTTGGCTTTGCTTTTTTGCAGTGCTGGGGTAGAACCCTGAGCCTAGCACATGCTGAGCAAGCACTCTGCCACTGAGTTCCACGACCAGCTCTGGAGGCTGGAACATTTATACTGCAAACCTTTTTACAAAACAACAAAAACTAACAAACAAATCTGGAAACATGCATCTTGGAAATGTAAAGTTCAAAAGAGAATGTTAAAGTTATAGGTTTTATTTTGATCAGTTTCTCTTCAGTCAACTACTGAGAAAAGAACAACTGCTGTGCTTTAAGACTCCTACCCTGATCACTGGTTAAAACTGCATGTGCTTATTACTCAAAATCAATAATGTAAATACAGAATCTGCACCATCATCTGTTTTGTAGTTTATATATAAGAGCTTCCCCCTCTTGACTCCCTCAGTGCTAAGTGACTATATTAAATAATGTATACTGGCACATCGAGTTAACAAACTATTTCTCGCACAAGCACAATGTTTTCATTGAGCTTCTGTGCGGCTGGCAAGAGGTGGTTTCATTCAGTAAAGTGATCCTGTATGTGCCAGGAAGTGCGCCAGGCACAGCAGGTGGGAATCCCACCAGAGCCCGTGTCCTTGAGGAGCTTAGAGTCCAGGTGTGAGGGCAGGGGTTTGGAGAATGGTCACACACAGGTGCTTCATTGTGGTCTGGTAAGGGGTCCTGAAGCCAAGTCAGGCTCGGGGTCCTAGGTGAGCTCTCCTCCACCTGAGGGCTCTGGGAAGCCAGCTTGGAGAACCTGATGTATGAGCTGAATCTTTAAGGAGGGATGAGAACTAGGTGAAGAGACCAAGCCCAGAGCCACTGTGGGGTGGGGAGTGGCAGTAAAGAGGAAGGAAGAGGAGTGCATAGGTTCTGGCCTTAGCGATTGCCCGAAACGGGAAACTGGAAGAATATGGGGCTGACTTGGGAGAGAGCTGAAGACTTCTATTCTGGTCTTTTGGACTTTGGGAGTGATTTGAGGGTCATCTAATGGGCTGAAGCTCAGAGGAGTGGTCAGGGCTGAAGATAAGTACACATATTATTTACTCAGTGCTCAAAATTCTGCAAGTAGTTTGCCCAAGGACAAAGGAACACTGGAAAACATTACCAGGTAGGAGGGAAGGGGGAAGGAGAGTCCAAAATGAAACGTTAAGGCAGGAAGAGGAAGCCAGAGTGTCACGGGAACTCAACCAGCAGGGGGGTTTAAGAACGGGGACAAGAACAGTGTTGAGAACAGTGATGAAGTTTGCGAAGCTAATAGCTGACTGATGTCCCCTAGATTCGGTGGTATGGGTGATCACTGACCACCTGGCAGTGGAGTAGAGGGGGATGGATGGGTGCCAGAGCTCACTGGACAGTAGATGGGGGAAGGGCAGGGACAGGGACATGCCATTTGTGACTTCCAACCCAACTCAGGAATATACATATAATATGTATTTTCATTTTGCCTGTCCTTCCTTTTTCTATTTCTATCTCTTCTCTCCCTCTCCCCACGCCCTGCAAACTTGGGGCCTCACGCATGCTAGGCAAATGCTTTCCCACTGAGCTACACCCCTAAACCACCTCTATTCTTGAATACCCTTCCACTTTGTTTTTTTCCTCCTTTTTACCTCCCTTATCTGTTGGCATTAAAAATAATAACCACAACTAATTTGCATGGTTCTTTGTGATTTACAAAATATTTTTGCATACATCACCATATTTTATATGCTCACCCGTTCTTGTTTTAATATTATAACTAATTTGCAGTTGTTTAGGATAGAGGCTGAGAAGGTCCTAGGTGCCTTGTAGTTCATCCTCTTCTTTGACATTGAGGAAACTGAGGCCAAAAAAACACCTGTGGGGACGAGAAGGTGACTTGAAGGTTCATCATAATTTCTCCATACAGTCCTACGCACAATGCATACATGTTACTTGTGACACCAGTAACTGAGGAGGACGGACGGGTAGAGACATACAAGAAGAGCATTTTCTGGCACTGAAGCTGTGCTGCTGTAGTTTCACAGCAGTTGTTTCTGCATCTCATGTTAGAGGGGATGCCCAGGGGAACTGCACAGAAATACCTGCAGGATGTACCTAAAATGAAAGGGATGCAAATTCAAGTATTTCACATGAGAGGTCAATTAGATAGGAGAGAAGATCGTCACGAATGGATGCCAGGCACAGTGAATCCAGACCTTGCCCTCCTCTCCTTACATGGTCACAAGTCCTACCGAACCAGCAGTCTGGATGCCAATCACACTGATACAACAGCTTGCCCTACTCCCGTATGTTCCCATCTTAGGTAATTACATCATAATATTGCCATTTCTGAAAAAAAGGTCTTATTCCGAGGTATGGGATTAGAACCTATATAAATGTTCTACAAGATATAATTTAACCCATAACACACTCTATTCCTATTTTTCTGAGTTTTTATCCATAGGTGTTGAATTTTGTCATGTGACATTTCTACATAGATCCATACAATCGTCCAACTTTCTGGACTTATCAATGAAGTGCATATACTTTAGTGGGTATGGTCTCGCAAATTCCTGATGCCCAATAACCAATAACATTTCACTTGGTCTACCTCTTAAAGATTCTATCAGCCAACCTTACTACACTGAGGACCAAGCTGCCAATACATGAACCCTTTGCAGGGTGTGCGTGTGGGAGGTACCCACACCTCAGCAACACTATTTCCTTATTACACTGTTGATGTCTTCAGGATCTGTCATAATTAATATTCCATTTAATAGTTGTTATTGAAAATTTGTTATTCTTTCCTTCATCAGTGTATTACAAATTTGTGAATTCTATTAATCATTTCAAGCAAGCAGCTCTTTGTCTCATTGACTTCTTTCATTATCTCTATTTTCAATATAATTTATCTCTGCTCTGATCTTATTAATTCTTTCTTCTGCTTAATTTGGTTTATTTGCTCCTCAACCACCCATCCCCCTAACACCCAAGATTTCCCAGGTGCTAAAAATGAGTATTAGTTTGTGATTATTCCTCATTTCTAATGGGTTTTTAAAAAATGTGTTCTAATTAGTTATACATGACACTATAATGTATTTTGACACATTGTACACAAATGGAGCACAACTTCTCCTTCCTCTGGCTGAACATGGGGCAGAATCACACCATTCATGTAATCATACATGTATATAGGGTAATGATGTCCATCTCATTTCACTGTCCTTCCCATTCCCACTTCCTCTCCCCTTCCCTCACTCCCTTCTGCCAATCCAGAATTCCTTCATTTTTCCCTACCCGCCCCTCACATTATGGATCAGTATCTGCTTATCAGAGAAAACATTTGGTCTTTGTGTTTTTAAGTCTGGCTTATTTAGCTTAGCATGATATTCTCCAGCTCCATCCACTTACCTGTAAAAGCCATAATTTCATTCTTTTTTAAGGCTAAATAATATTTCCATTGTGTATATATACCACATGTTTCTTTATCCATTTCTGTTGAAGGACATCTAGGTTGGTTCTATAGCTTAGCTATTGTGAATGAACTTCTATAAACATTGATGTGGCTGCATCACTGTAGTATGCTGATTTTAAGTCCTTTGGATATAAATCTAGGAGTGGAATAACTGGGTGAAATGGTGGTTCCATTCCAAGTTTTCTGAGGAATCTCCATACTGCTTTCCATGGTTGTTGCACCAGCAATATGTGAGTGTACGTTTTCCCCCACATCCTTGCCAACACTTATGGTTGCTTGTATTCCTGATAATTGCCATTCTGACTGGGGTGAGAAGAAATCGCAGAGTAGTTTTGATTTGCATTTCTCTAATTGCTAGAGATGTTTGTTGATTGATTGTATTTCTTCTTTGTTATTTCCACAATCCCAGAGTGCTGGGGACTCGAACCCGGGTCTCCAGCATGGGAGGCAGGCACTCTATGAGATGGGCTATATGGCCTCTGATTGTATTTCTTCTTATGTGAGGTGTCTGTTCAGTTCCTTAGCCCGTTCATTGATTGGATTTTTTGGGTTTTTTGATGTTGTTTTTGAGTTCTTTATATATCCTGGTGCTTAATGCTCTATCTGAGATGCGTGTGGTAAAGATTTTCTCCCTTTCTGTAGGCTCTCTTCATGTTATTGATTGTTTCCTTTGCTGAGAAGAAACTTTTTAGTTTGAATCCATCCCATTTATGGATTCTTGATTTTACTTCTTATGCTTTAGGAGTCTTGTAAGGAAGTCAGGTCCTAAGCTGAAATGATGAAAATTTGGGCCTACTTTTTCTTCTCTTAGGCATAGGGTCTCTGTTCTGGTACCTAAGTCTTCGATCCACTTTCAGTTGTGTTTTGTGCAGGGTGAGAGATAGAGATTTAATTTTACTTTGTTACATATGGATTTCCAGTTTTCCCAGCACCATTTGTTGAAGAGGCTGTCTTTTTTCCAATGTATGTTTTTGGCACCTTTGGCTAGTGTGAGATAACTTTATCTATGTGTGTTTGTCTCTGTCTTCTATTCTGTACCATTGGCCTACATGACTGTTTTGGTGCCAATACCATGCAGTTTTTGTTACTATTGCTCTGTTGTAGAGTTTAAGGTCTGGTATTGTGATACCTCCTGTTTTACTGTTCCTGCTAAGGATTGCCTTGTGTATTCTGGGTCTCTTATTTTTCAAATTAATTTCAAGATTACTTTTTCTAGTTCTATGAAGAGTGTCCTTGGAATTTTAATAGGTACTGCATTAAATCTGTGCAGTGCTTTTGGTAGTATGGTCATTTTGAGAATGTTAGTTCTGCCTGTCCAAGTATCCAAGAGCATGGGAGAGCTTTCCATCTTCTAAGCTCTTCTTTGATTTCTTTCTTTAGTGTTCTGTAGTTTTCATTGTAGAGGTATTTTCTTTTGTTAGATTGATTCCCAAGTTTTTTTTTTTTTTTTTTTTTTTTTTTTGTGGCTATTGTGAACGGGGTGCTTTTCCTAATATCTCTTTCAGTGGATTCATCACTGATGTATAGAATTGCATTTGATTTCTGGGTGTTGATTTTATATCCTGCTACTTTGCTGAATTCATTTATTAGTTCTAGAAGTTTTCTGGTGGAGTTTTTGGATCTTCTAAATATAGAATCATGTCATCAGTAAATAGTGGTAGTTTGGGTTCTTCTTTTCCTATTCTTATCCCTTTAATTTCCTTCATCTGTATAATTGCCCTGGCTAGAGTTTCAAGGACTAAGTTGAATAGAAGTTATGAAAAAAGGCATCCCTATCTTGTTCCAGTTTTTAGAGGGAATGCTTTCAGTTTTTTTCCATTTAGAATGATATTGGCCTTGGCTTAGCATAGATAGCTTTTACAATGCTGAGGTATGTTCCTACTATCCCTAGTTTTTCTAGTGTTTTGAACATGAAGAGGTGTTGTATTTTGTCAAATGCTTTTTCTGCATCTATTGAGATAATCATATGATTCTTGTCTTTAAGTTTATTGATGTGATGAATTACAATAACTGATTTCTATATGTTGCATCCTTGGGATAAACCCGACTTGATCGTGATGCACTATCTTTTAAATATGTTTTTGTATGTTACTTGATAGATTTTGTTGAGAATTTTTGTGTCTATGTTCATCAGGGATATTGGTCTGAAGTTTTCTTTCCTTGATGTGTCTTTGTTTGGTTTTGATATCAGGGTGATACTAGTCTCATAGAATGAGTTTAGAAGGGTTCCCTCCTTTTCTATTTCATGGAATAATTTGAAGAGTATTGGTGTTAATTCTTTTTTGAAGGTCTTGTAGAACTTGGCTGAGAATCCATCTGGTCCGGGGCTTTTCTTGGTTGGTAGACTTTTGATGTCTTCTATTTCATTGCTTGAAATTGATCTGTTTAAATTGAGTATGTTGTCTTAATTGAGTTTGAGTAGATCATATGTCTCCAGAAATATGTCAATGTCTTTGAGATTTTCTATTTTATTTGGAGCATAAATCTTCAAAATGATTTCTAATTATCTTCTGTATTTCAGTAGTATCTGTGGTGCTGTTTCCTTTTTTCATCACGAATTTTAGTTATTTAAGTTTTCTCTCTCTTTCTCTTCATTAGCATAGCTAAGGTTTATCAATTTTATTTATTTTTTCAAAGAACCAACTTTTTGTTTTGTCAATTTTTTGAATTATTTCTTTTGTTTCAATTTCATTGATTTCAGCTCTGGTTTTAATTATTTCCTGTCTCCTAGCTTTTGGTGTTGATTCATTCTTCTTTTCCTAGGGCTTTGAGATATAATAGGTCATTTATTTGTTGACTTTTTATTCTTTTAGTGAATGAGCTCAATGCAATGAATTTTCTTCTTAGCACTGCCTTCCTGGTGTCCCAGAGATTTTGATATGTTGTATCACTGTTCTCATTTACCCCTTTGTAGTTTTTTATTTCCTCCCTGATTTCTTTTGCTATCTATTTGTCATTCAGTAGCATGTTATTTAGCCTCCAGGTGTTGGAGTAGCTTCTATTTTTTATTTTATCATAATTTATAGTTTCATTCAGTTATGAGCTGATAGGATGCAGGGTAGTATTTCTATTTTTTGTATTTGCTAAGTTTTGCTTTGTGGCATAACATGATCTATTTTAAAGAAGGATCGATGTGCTGCTGAGAAGAAAGTGTATTTGCTCAATGATGGATGAAATACTCTATATATGAATATTAAGTCTAAATTATTGATTGTATTATTTAGTTGTATAATTTCTTTGTTTAATTTTTGTTTGGAAGACCTATCCAGTGGTGAGAGGGGTGTGTTAAAATCACCCAGTAATACTGTGTTGTGGTCTATTTGATTCTTGAAATTGAGAAGGGTTTGTTTGATGTACGTAGATGCTCCATTGTTTGGGGCATAAATATTTATGATTGTTGTTTCTTGTTGATGTATGACTTCCCTTAAGCAGCATGAAATATCCTTCTTTATCCTTTCTAACTTTGGTTTGAAGTTCACTTTATCTGATATGAGAATGGAAACCCCTGCTTGTTTATGCAGTCCATGAGAGCAATATGGTTTTTTTCCTAATCTTTCACCTTTAGTCTGTGGATGTCTTTTCCTAGGAGGCAAATCTCTTGAAGACAACATATGGTTAGGCCTTTTTTTAAATCCAATCTGCCAGTCTATGTTTTTGATTGATGTGTTTAGGCAATTAACATCTAGGGTTATTATTAAGATATGATTTGTATTTCTGATCATTTTGGTTTATTTTTGGTTTTTAACTTGAGCTGGTTTCTCCTTTGATTTACTTTTCCTTTGTTCCTCTCTTTGCTGGTTTTCATTGTTTTTTTTTTTTTTTTCATTTCCTCCTCATGAAATATTTTACTGAGAATATTCTGTAGTGCAGGCTTTATAGTTGTGAATTCTTTTAACTTTTGTTTATTGTGGAAGGTTTTTGTTTCATCTTCAAATCTGAAGCTTAGTTTTGATGGATATACAATTCTTGGTTGGCATTCATTTTCTTTCAGAGCTTGATATATATTATTCCAGGACCTCCTGGTGTTGAGGGTCTGGGTTGAGAAATCAGCTGAGATGTGAATTGGTTTTTCCCTTATACGTAATTTTGTATTTTTCTCTCGAAGCCTTTAAAATTCTATCCTTAAGGGCTGGGGAGATAGCTAAGTCGAGGCCCTGGGTTCGATCCCCAGCCCCACAAAAAAAAAAAAAAAAAAAAAAAAAAAAATTCTATCCTTATTATGTGTGTTGGTCATCCTTATTTAATGTTCCTTGATGTGGGTTGCTGTAATTTTGTACATATGGGGTCCTACATGCCTCTTGTAGTTGATTTTCCATTTTATTCTTTAGATTTGGGAAATTTTCTAATATCATGTCATTGAAAAAAATTGTGCATCCTTTGGTTTGTATCTCCATACCTTCATCTATTCTGATAAATCTTAAATTTGGCCTTTTTGTGTTATCCCATAATTCTTGGAAGTTCTATTCATTGTTTTTTACCATCTTCTCTGTTCAGTCGACTTTATTTTAAAGAGTATATATATTGTTTTCATGCCCTGAGGATCTGTCTTCCAAGTAGTCTAGTCTGTTGGTGAAGATTTCCCTTGAATTTTTAATTTGGTTTGTTGTTTTCTTCATTTCAAGGATTTCTGCTTGATTCCTTTTTATAATCTCCACCTCTTTTTGAAGTGATCTCTCACTTCCTGTATTTTCTTTCTGATTTCATCCTTTAGTTTGAAGCCACATGTGACTATGTACCTTCCAAACTCCTTCTCTGAAATTTCTTCTACTGTGTTGTCTATGGATTCTGTCATTGGAATATCTTGGTTTGTTTGAGGCACTTTGTTCCCTTGTTTTTTCATGTCGCTTGTGTGTTTTCTCATCTAGCGGTATGGATCTGAGGCAGTACAGTTTCTGTCCCGTAGTCTTATAGTGTCCCTGATGACTTCCAGTACCTCACCTTTAAGGGGGAGATCAATATTAACAACACCCAATGCAAAGAATATACAGCCTTAAACCAAATAGCTCCTATTCAGGTGACTATAGTTTCATCCTAATAAACAGAAGTGATGCGTTCAATTATTGTCCACAAGAAAATTATTGTCGGGCTGGGGAGATAGCTCAGCTGGTAGAGTGCTTGCCTCGCAAGCATAAAGCCTTGAATTCGATCCCCAGTACCGCAAAAAAAAAAAAGAAAGAAAATTATTGTCTACAATATAAACAGGAAGTTTACTAAAAGGGTTTACCATTTCAAATGATGGACAAAGAGGGAACAGAAGTAGTAAAGGATGTCATGTTGGTGAGGGAGAAGGAGAGAAGATAGAGGTAAAATTTATAGCAAGATTGAAGGCGGAATTAAAGAGAGGTTGTCTGTTAGCATGAGAGAAGTGAGAAAGAGAATCCAGAGAGACAGATAAGTGAGAGGAAAAAATATATACAGATTTTTTTTAAAAAGTAAAAATATAAGAATACAGAACAAAACTGTAATATACTATTCAGACTCCCCACTCTTCAGTAAATTCATGCATGAAAAATATTTGGTTTCAAAGATGGTAGAGATGTGAGAGAGGGCACAAAATTGAATGATTGCTTCCATTGGCTTTCAAACATTTGCCAGCTGCCCTTCTCCGCCAATAGGTGAGGGTGTGTGGAGTTTGACAGTAACTCTAGTCCAGTGGGTGCCTGACCGGTTGGCTTGGCGGGCAGATAGCAAGACGCTCTCACACCTCCTCCAGTCTTCCCACCCATTGTAGCCAGACCCTTCTGTCCCCGAGCACTTCAGGACTCAGCTGGAGAGAGTCTGATTCTTTCCAGTTTCTCCAACCTGTGCTCCCCCCAGGAAATGCCCCTGGTCTCCAGGTTTCCACAGGCTTGTTAGACCCAGACTGGCCCAAACAAACCCAGCTGCAATTTGATGTACCTGGGTTTCAGATTCACCAGGCTCTATCTCGCTGCAGTACCAAGATCTCCATGTTATTCCAACTTGCAGAGAGACCACCAGGGATGAGCTCACACAAAGGAGCAACCCTGCAGAAAGGTAGCAAGATGGCGGCCACTAGCACACCCAGCAGGAAGACCTCAGGTGCAACCAGACCTGCAGGTACCCCGACAATATATCTCCAGGCTGGTGTCCCCAGACGGAGGCGCCGCACCTCAAGATGGCGGTGGTGGCAGCTGCAAACCTGAAGACCCAGTGGACCTGGACTCCCAGGCCCTGACCAGTGTTTTAAGATTGTGGTGGCTGCGTGTACCCTGACAATGGACTTTCAGGCTGCAGCCGGCAGTGGGCGCTCTGTGAGCCAATGGCAGTTGGTCTGGGGGCAAATGTTGGGTGAACACTGTGGGTGATCAGGGGGCGAACAGCTGGGGCGAACAGCTGGGGATCGGCAGGCAGCAAAGCGAGCGCTGCCTCTCAGAGAACCAGCACTTCCTCTGCTGGAATCTCCACTTGCTCTTAATTCCTTTTTTTGTTTCTGTTCAGCTTCCTACCCGTTGATTTTTGTCTCCTACTAGAAAACATCCATCCTTTTGGCCTGTGCAGATCCTTTTTTATTTAGTTTATCAACAGCACCTCCATGTAGTCCACTGGGGAGGATCCATGGTTAATTAGCATATTCTGTTATGCTGGCCTCAGTGATAGGTTGAGAGATGGGCTTGCAATTAAAGACGGGCAAATCAGAGTCAATCCTGGAAAGAGAATCTCTACCAGGGCCGCCAAGGATCCCAAGGCCACTGCCTGGAAAGAGTGTTTGTGATAGAATATTACTCAGTCATAAAGAAAAATGAAATTATGGAATTTGCCAGTAAATGTGTGGAACTGGAGAATATCATGCTAAGTGAAATAAGCCAATCCCCCAAATCCAAAGGCTGAATGTTCTCTCTGACACGCGGATGCTGACTCATAAGATGGGTGGGAGCGGGCAGTGTAGGTTCACAGGATTGGACAGGGGGCAATGGGGGGAAGGAAGGGGGATGGGAATGGGAAAGACAGCAGAATAAATCAGACCTAACTTTCCTGTGTTCTTATATGAATACACGACCAGGGTCAACTCCTCATCATGTACAATCACAAGAATGGGAAGTTATGCTCCATGTATGTATGGTATGTCAAAATACATTCTACTGTCATGTATAACTAAAAAGAATAAAAATTTTTTAAAGTAAATTGAAAAAAAAAAAAAAAAAGAGTCTCTGTGAATGAAATCAGCAAAAGAGCAGCACAGCTAAAGGACAGGGCCACAAGGACTTTTAACATCATCCAGTCTGCCTGGAGCTGGATCTCTCCCTACACTTTTCAAGTGCACAAGCCAATGAAGTCCTCATTTATGTTTAGTCCTTTTGAGGTGACTGGCAGTTGCAACCATAAGAGTCTTAACTATTTTTCTCCAGTTTAGCCTCATTTTGCACCCAGACATAAGGTCACCCTGTATGACAGACTGCATGGTGCCTGGCCCGCCTTCCACAGGTGGAGTTTTGTCTTCTCCATTTACACTGATGGGCTTTATTCTTACCAAGCTTGTAACCAATTCTGCCAGCATCTTTCAGTATGCACATGAATACTTTTTTACATGAACCCAACCCTGTCTGTAAATAGAACAAAGAGACAAATTAAGAAGAAAAAGTATATACTTCTTCTGATTATAAAAATGACACATAATCATTGTAGATAATTGGAAAAAAATAGAAACGTGTACCAAACAAAACAGAAACCACTCTATAACCATGCCAGAGAGCATTGTTTTTCATGAGTGTTTAAAATGAATTAATAAAATGATCTAATATCCTCTATAGCAAAAGATCAAAGTAGTTTGGGATCAATTTACTCTGTAAACAAAAGGGATGAATTGGTTCTGAAAGTCCCCCTGTCTACCTTTGACATGTTTAAATTATTCAATTCTGTTACTGCAGATTTATGTCTTTGGGCTTAGAGGACATTCATCCTACAGAATTTGCCAGATGGTGCCCTGGGATGGTACTATGATAATCTGTCATCATTAGAAGGAAATGCTCCATAATCTGTCTGCATTAGCTCTAACTATTTGGAAGGAATGTGTGTGCTTTGGAAGAAAGTTATCATGAGACAAAAGCATACAGGAAGACCTCTCTAGGGAAGATCACCAGTTCTAGCAGTAAATATTATTATCTCAATGCTAATGCCAGAGGCAGAGATAATGTAAATGACCCTGGCTACACACCAGGACAAGATTTCCTCCCTTTCTGACTCCATGGGGGTATTCTCTGCCTCCATTGCTTTTGATCAAGTTGCTGTAGCTCCTTTTTTTTTTTTTTTTTTTGTGGTGCTGGGGATCAAACCCAGGGCCTTATGCATGCAAGGCAAGCACTCTACCGACTAAGCTATCTCCCCAACCCTGTAGCTCCTTCTTCATGCTTTTTAGATTTGCTCTCCCGGAATGCCCAAGTCATATGGCACCTCTGTACAAATTTAAAAAAAAAGCACCTTCTTCCTCTTTTTCACTTGCTTCCTTGGGCAGGTACCCTCGTTCAGTGAACAAAACAGTGCTCTGTGTAATGCTCCTGGCTCTGTCCTGTGGAGGCTGGCTCTCCTCTGGGGATGTGGATGCTATAGATGTTCTAGATTAGGTAATGCGTCCCAACTGTAGGTGAGCGCTGGTGATGTGACCCTCAGTTCAACACGTAATTACTATCCAAGTCTACTCCCCCTGGAGAGCTGCCTGGACCTGGACATCAGTCCCACCTTCTCCTTGGCTGCTGCCACCTCAACTCTCCTATAAAGACTAGAACTTTAAACACAGTCCCCTAAATTGTGGCTGCACTTATTGCAAGTCGTTTTGTGGAGAGGTGCTCTATGTCATTATTAACCACTTTTCAAATGAATATAGGCTGGTAGGAGAGGTGGGAACAGATCTGCTAAGCTACTTCTTCCAAAGTCATGGTCCCCTTTAACATTCTCCCCACTCCTAATTGTTTTTTTCATTTAAAATAAAAGTCTTCTCTTCTGCAAAAATTAAGTGTATTTATCCCATGGGTCTTTGTTCTTAAATTTATAAGGGCTGCTTGGTTTCTCATCTTTTCCCGCCTTAAAACTGCTCTTAGAAACTTTCTCATATCCATTGCTCTTTAATTCTTTCTTTCTGTGGTTGGGGAGCCCAGATCTGTAGTTCCAGCTACAGGGATCTCTAGTTTTTGTTTAACCATGGTGATGTTGTTATAAAAACAAAAACAGCAATTACACTGTCTTAGACATAGTACATGAATTTTTCATGTTAGAAACAATCACTGTGTCATTATGTAAATGAAACATAATTTTATCAAAATATGTGATGCAAAGTGAAGCAGAGCTGCTTAAATACAAATCCTTATTCTTTCATCTGGCTAATGCACTTTTAAAAATATGGTTAGGTTGAAATTCAGGTCATTATTGTCCCTTCACATTAAGAGTCATGACTGATATGTGGCAACTGTGATAAAAAGCATGCACTCTGAGCTGCTCGCTAGCTTAAGGCCCTTGGGAGAGGCCCTAAATCTCTTAGTCTCCCCGACTAAAATGAGGATAATAATAGCACCGCTGCTCTTGACTGTTGCAAGGATTAAATGAGTTAATATGTGTGAAGTGCTTAAAATAGGGCCTGGCCTATCGTAGAAACTACTCATGTTAACTCCTACATGAAAACTAAAATTTAGGTCCACATTCTACTATATAGTATTCTTTAATTCTTTGAGTAATGTAATTGTGATTATATCCAACAGTGATAAATACCAGATGTTTAAATGTGTTAAAATAGGTGGTATTTAAAGAAAAAAACTTGATGCTAGGGATAGAATACAGGGGTCTTTACCATTGAGCTATATCCCTGTCCTTTTCATTTATTTACTTATTATTATTTTATTTTGTGTGGTGCTGGGGATTGAACCCAGGGCCTTGGGCTTGTGAGGCAAGCACTCTACCAACTCAGCTATCTCCCCAGCCTTTATTTTTTATTTTGAAACAGAGTCTTACTAATTTGCTAGGCTGACCTTGAACTTTCGATCCTCCTGCCTCAGCCTCCTGAGTCCCTGGCATTATGCTGCCGCTCCAGGTCAGAGTGGTGTTTTGTAAACTTTGTATAAAATGAATTACCCTAGGTAAGAGTTTTCCCTCTTGGATAGGGTATGTTTGATATCAGAGTTAGAGTAAACATCATTAAGTAGAACCATACTTTTTCTTTCTATTACATCTGTTTATTGAGTCTCTGTTTCTCTTTCAGTTTCTTAATCCCTGTGGCAAGACCCTCCGCTCTGTTTTACATCTTGTGCAGCCTATTTGGATTCTACTTTCACTCACCTCACTAAGGCAGCCAGCCTTTGCAGTGGGTTATGCCTTTGAAAATCTGGATCTTGATTTTGCAGGCTTGTCTATGTACGATAAATAGCCAACCTGTACCAGTTTTCTTCTAGGCTCTTTTTTAATTTTGTCAGATAATTGGCTGCTCTACTCAGAAATACTGTGCACTCCTCAGTGGGAGGCCAGAATTTTAGATAAAACACAGGAAATCTAACTTTAAGCCATTGCAATTTTTTCTATTGAAGATATAGATGTCATTATAACTTTGATAAATTTATGATGGTCACCTACTTTCCTTTTTTACAGTACTGTAATTATTTTAGACAAGTAACTTCTTGAAATCCAAGGTCAGACAAATCACAGAATTCTCTGAAACCTTGTGCTTCTTTCTGAAAGGTCTCCAGGGTTGCTATATAAACCGTGGATAAGGAAACAAAGAATTCATTCATTTCTGGATTCCTAGTCTGAGTCCATTATTGTCTCCCTTGATTGATGCTTTAAATTTATCATGATAAAATTGTAAGACGGAGCCAGGTGCAGTGGTGCACACATGTAATCCCAGCGACTCAGGAGGCTGAGGCAGGAGATTGCAAGTTCGAGGCCAGCCTGGGCAACTAAGCAAGGCCCTAAGCAACAAAGGACTGGAATATAGCTCAGTGGTAAAGCACCTCTGGGTTCAATCTCTAGTACCAACAAAAAAGAAAAAGAAAAAAAGAAAGAAATGTAAAATGGTTCAGAATAAAACTACATTCAATAATTCAGTAATTTGTATCTTAATCTAGTTCTGGTGATTTTTTTTTTCTTTTTGTTGTTATTTGTTTGTTGCAATGCTGGGGATCAAATAGGGCCTGTATGAGGTAGGTGAGACCTTTACTGCTGAGCTACACCACAGCCCCTGATGACTTTACAGTAGCTGGTGGCATCTGTAGTTGAGGGATGCCAGAGTAACTCTTCCTTTCTGTGTATCTAGCCTAACATTTCTCTATTTCTCTACCAGTCCAGCTTTTGAAACAATCACAGGTGATTTCTAAGTAGATATAAACAGCCATATTCTATGGATTAGAAGTTGGAATGTAAAAGAAAAACAGTGGTCATGATAGTAAGTCAGAAATGAAAGTTAAATGCCATACATGTGCCATTATCCTTTGGTTTCAAAATTTAGTGTCTTTTGGACTCCCTGTAGGGTATTAGTTTAAAATGCAGGTACCTTAACCTCAACCCAGGAACCCTGGCACCTGCATTGTGGAACCCTGCCCACAGGGGATCCTGATGGAGGTGGCTGCTTGACCATACTCTGGAAGAGTTGACCAACTTACTTGCTGCAGATGGGTGAATTTGGCTCCAAGTTTTCTGGCAGTCAATGTGCAAAAGGAAGACTGTGTTTTCATAGTGTGCAGATAACATCTTTGACATATGGTATCAACGAACATTTAACTATGTTTATATCAACTTGAAGAGCTGATTAGGATCGTGACTTGTGCATATAGGAATTCAGAAAAGAAATGTCTTCATTCATCCTCCCTGACATGAAAAATGTCAGTGAGCCTGTTGCAGTCTATGACATGGCATTAACTGACCTTTTGGGAAAGGGTGCTAAAGTCTTTTAGGGAAAGAAAAGGTGCAAAAAGAGGGAAGAAGGAAGATGAGAAAAAAGAGGAGTGAGCAAATGATTATGAATTTGGCCACTACTGTGGACAAGGGTTCACTACCATGTACAACAGAGAAGCACACACGTACCTTATGCTGTGGTTGGGATATGGTGTGTGTCCCCCAAGGGTCCATTGTTAATGAGGCTTGGGCCCCAGAGTGCTAGTATTGGGAGATGGAACCCTTGAAAGGTGGGGAGGGCCTTAGGTCACTGGGAGAGTTCCCTTGGAAGGGATTGTGGGAGTGAGCCCTGTCTTTCTGACTTCCTGTTCAGCCATGTAAGCTCCTGTATACATATGCCTCTCACATCTGAGGCAGCTGAAAGAGGACCTTCATCAGAACTTAACTGATGCAGGTACCATCTGTGAGCTAAATAATCCCCTTTTTCTTTATCAAGTAACTTGTCTCAGGTATTTGTTATGGTAATGAAAAACTTCCACTCCTAAGATTGTGGCCTAGGGATTTTATGTGCATTAATGCCAGAAAACATGAATGGAAAGTTTATAGGAGCATGATTTGTCACAGCCAAAAACTGTCAACAACCCAAATGCTCATCAACATTACAATGGATAATTGTGGAATACACTGGAATACTAAACAGCAAAGAAAATGAACGAATTACAGTTCTGTGCAAAAACATGGATGAATGCTAAAATCAAATGCTAATCAAAGTAAACCAGATGGGAGAAAATGCATACTGTATAACTCCACGTATCTAAATCTTAAAATGAGTAAAGAGGACTGACATATTGTTTAGGAATGTATACTTAGAAGTTGGAAGTCAAGATGTTTTCTGAGGTCTGGTGGTGTGGCCCAGTGGTAGAGCACTTGCCCCTCACGTGTGGGGCTCTGGGTTCAATTCTCAGCACCGCATGTAAATAAATAAAATAAAGGTCTGTCAACAACTAACAAATAAATAAACAACAGCAGCAAAAACAAAAACAAAAAAAATTTTAAAAAGATGTTTTCCAGAGAAGGAAGGGGTTGGGACCATGAAGCAGGACTTGAAGGTTTATGGGCAGAAGATAGTTATCTGCCTCCTTACTTGAGAGGCAGTTATATGTGTGTCCATTTTGATATAAATTGATAAGTGGTCTTGTGTCCGTTTCTGTAAGGGTGCTATTTTTCACAATAAGAAGTTTTTAAAATACCAAGGGAATGTCCATCAGCAGGCTCATGGTTCATGGATAAACATAGAAAATTACTTAGCAATAAAAGGGAGGAAATGTTGATACAGGCAACAAACAGATGACCTAAAAATCATTATGCTGATTAAGCTGCTCAAAGAGAAAATGCACTGTTTGATTTCACTTACATAACATTCTAGAGAGGAAGAACTACCCCACAGTGACAGAAGGCAGCTCAGGGATTGCCTGATAACTAGGCAAGGTAGGAATAGACAGAAGAGTTTACCAAGGCACAAGGAAACTTGTGAAAGTGATGATACGTTTTATTTTTAGTTGGTGCATTATAGTTATACATAAAAGTGAAATTCATTGTGATATGTTCATACATGCATGTGACTTGGTTTGGTTAATTTCATTCTTCTGTTCTTCCCCTTACCGTCTCTCTTCCTTTCCCCTCCTTTCCCTTCCCCTATGCCATTGTTCTTTTTATTTTCATGAGATCTTCTTTCTTAAAAAATCCATATTTTTTTCTAGTTTCCACATAGAGAAAACATTCAACCTTTGACTTTCTGCATCTGGCTTATTTCACTGAACACAATGTTCTCTAGTTCCAAGTGATGGATATCTTCATGATGTAGTTGTGTGATGATTTCACAGTTGTATGCAAAGATTATATCTTGAATATATGCATATTATTATATGTCAGTTATACCTCATTGAAGCTGTTAAAAATGTGTAGGGGAAAAAAGAAGGTGTCAGAAATGCTAAATAAATGGAACTGCCTCATTTAAGTGTGGAAACCCTTCATGCAAGAGACATGATGTGCTTGATCAGCCAGGACTTGCCCTGTGTTGACAGATAACTAACCACTGATTCTTGCTGTGCCTTCATTGCTTCATTTGTAAACTGATCCTTTATTGAGTAAGGGAAAAAGAGAAGAAATCTTAAGTTGGACAATTTAGTTACTCACTAACGGTTCATACAGAGTTCAGATAAGAATGCTTTGAAGGAAACTTGAGCAAAGCCTCTCCGTTTACCCATCCTCTGTGCTTTTCTTCCATTAATGTCAGACATTTTAAGATGGCTAACTCTATTTTGTTAAGCTCTAATCCTCAGCTATTAGGCAAAAGACTAATGTTCTCATAATGTACAAAGTTTTCAAGGCAGTGTATTATACTCCTGCATTAAACTTTTAGAGATTCATTAGAATAAAAATCTATTCTAAAGACAAATTTATGTGTTGATAGAGTGGGGATACAAACGTTTGCTGACTCTGGATGGTGTGACTTATGATGTTTCGGCTTTACATGGTGTGAAAGCAATAGTCGTTCAGTTGAAATGATATTTTTAATTTCGAATTTTGATCTTTTCCAAGGCTAGTGATCTGCAGTAGGATGCTCTCATGATCTGCAGCTCCAGTTAGGCAAGCAATCATAGGGGCAAATGACTAGAGTGCTACTCTACAGAGTGCTGTGTTGCTAAGCAATGGTCTTTGGTCATTTAGGTGTATTAAATGCATTTTCCAATTTTCTGACTTATGATGGGTTCATTGACAGATAACCCCATTGTAAGTCAGGAGCATCTCTATTTGTAATAACCCAGAGTGTAAGGTGCTATGAGCTCAACCCATTCAGCTGTGTTTTGTATTGGTCCTATTTTTGTGCTTAGTTTTAATTGTTACTCAAATATATTAAATAAGATCATTTCTCATGATCACATCTAACTCAGAGTGAAGTAATAAATGCCAAATATTTGAATGAACTAGATAGAGCTTTGAAGTAATTAAACCTTTTAAAGTTAGGAGAAGCCAATTAAGTTATTAGAGTTGTCTGTGAAATGCTGTGCTCTGTGGCTACAGTTTTCTAGAAGGACTGGTTATACTTTTAAGCAAATCTGCTTTTGTCATTGAAGATGTCGATTCGCTGAAATTCTAAATACACTTTTGTTTCTCTAAAGGAGTATTTTCCAGGTGTTAAAGTTATGAATGATTATTGTAAATTATAAATAATGAAAAGATGAAGAATTAGGCACATTTAAAACTCATTTTAATACAGGCAGAGAGAATCTTATTGGATTATTCTTTGAGTATTCTCTCTTTCATATGGAGACAGACTAGATTGGAGAAGCACGAGTGCTTCCAGGGACCCAGCCCAGAGCCTGGAGCATACTGAGTGATCGCTGTACCCCTGAGCTCCAACCCGCCACCTGAGGCTCTTTAATATTGGGTTTACTTAAAAACAATGATGGTAGCTGCCACTTCTTGCGTGCCACTTCATGCCATGCACCATGGTAGAACTTTTGCATTTTATATTCACTTGTCTCAAATTCCTGGGATGAAGAATTGTTTTACTTATTATCCCCCCACCTTTTCCCACTCCCCTCATTCCTTTGACTTCAAATTCATTCACACAGTATGTTTCTGAAATTTATCCTTCAATGTAACACGTTTTACTTTTTCTGTTCTTTTCTGTTTTTTTTTTTTTTTTTTTTTTTACAGACTGCTTTTTGATTCATTGCACACAAATGGGGTACATCATTTCATCTATGGTTGTGCACGATGTAGATTCACACCATTCGTGTAATCATACATGTACATTGGGTAATGATGTCTGTCTCTTTCCACCACTTTTCATACCCGCCTCCCTCTCATTTCCCTCTACGTAATCTAAAGTTTCTCCATTCTTCTCTCACCCCCACCTCCCCACCCCCGTTATATATCATCATCCACTTATCAGGGAAAACATTCGACCTTTGGTTTTTTGGAATTGGCTTATTTCACTTAGCATGATATTCTCCAATTCCATCCATTTATTTGCAAATGCCATAATATTCTTCTTCTTCATGGCTGAATAATATTCCATTGTGTATATATACCACAGTTTCTTTATCCATTCATCTGTTGAAGGGCATCTAGGTTGGTTCCACAATCTAGCTATTGTGAACTGAGCTGCGATAAACATTGATGTAGCTGCATTACTGTAGTATGCTAATTTTTTTTGCGGTACTGGGGATCGAACTCAGGGCCTTGTACTTGCAAGGCAAGCACTCTACCAGCTGAGCTATCTCCCCAGTCCTGTAGTATGCTAATTTTAAGACCTTTAGGTATAAAGGGAGGAGTAGGATAACTGAGTCAGAAGGTGGGTCCATTCCAAGCTTTCTGAGGATTCTCCACACTGCTTTCCAGAGTGGCTATACCAATTTGCAACTCTACCAGCAATGTAAAAGTGTGCCTTTTTCCCCACATCCACGCTAACATCTATTATTGCTTGTGGTTTTTTTTTTTTTTTTTTTGTGGTGCTGGGGATCGAACTCAGGGCCTTGTGCTTGCGAGGCAAGCACTCTACCAGCTGAGCTATCTCCCCAGCCCTTGTGTTCTTAATAATAGCCATTCTAATTGGAGTAAAATCTAATTGGATGAAATCTTAGAGTTGTTTTAATTTGCATTTCTCTAATTATTAGAGATGTTGAACACTTTTTCATATATTTATTAATCACTTTTATGTCTTCTGTAAAGTGTGTTTTACTTTTTCTTGAACTTTGATTCTTTCTTTCTTTATTTATTTTACTGGGGATTGAACTCAGGGGCACTCAACCACTGAGCCACACCCCCAACTCTATTTGTATTTTATTTAGAGACAGAGTCTCACTGAGTTGCTTAGCCCCCCACTCTTGCCGAGACTGGCTTTGAACTAGTGATCCTCCTGCCTTCGTCTCCCAAGCCACTGGGATTACAGGTGTGCGCCCTAATGATAGTAACTGAGCAGAATCAAGAATTAATTTTTAAAATAACTGAGTTAGATCGAAAAGCCTTCTATTTTATATCTGTTCCATTTTTACCACACACACCCCATGAGCTTAGGTCGTTTAGATTTTGACAAATGAATTTGGAATCATCTGAGCAAATCTTGAACTCATCTGTCATTGTTTTTCACTGGTGGCAGCTAAAGATTGCATTTGTGGGGTTCTGCCAGAGTGAGCAGTCTGCCTCTTCAGCGAGAAACCTAATTCCCAGTCACTGGGGAAGGATGTATCCTGAATGAGGCCCTTTGCCCTTTACAAAAATAACTTCTATCTGTTCTCTATAGTCCATTCCTTTTGTGATGCATGGTTTAGCCCACCAAGCTTATAAAGAATGTACAATTTCAGGGCTGGGGAGATAGCTCAGTAGGTAGAGTGCTTGCCTTGCAAACACAAAGCCCTGGGTTCGATCCCCAGCACCACAAAAAAAAAAAAAAAAAAAAAAGAATATACAATTTCATTCACTTCTGAGCTCATAATTTATGGGGAAAACTAAGAATTACCGCTAAGGATTATTTATTTATTTATTTATTTAGTTTGGTTCTGGGGATTGAACCCAGAGATGCTTAATCACTGAGCCATATCCTCAGCCCTTTATATATATATATATATATATATATATATATATATATATATATATAAATATATGTATATATATATAAATATATATAAATATATATATGTAAAAAATATATATATATTTTAAATTTCAAGACAGGGTCTCACTAAGTTGCTAAGGGCCTTGCTAAGTTGGTGAGGCAGGCTTTGAACTTGTGATCCTCCTGCCTCAGTCTGAGTCACTGGGGTTACCACCATGCCTGACCCACTAAGGGTTTATAAATTGTTCTATTTTAACACATTCATTACACTGAAGGTCTTATGAAATAAACTTTTTTTTCTCATCAGTACTTGGAGGAAATAATTTAAAAGCTTTCAGATGGAAAAGGTATTAGAAAATTAAAGTACAAATTCTAATACCCCTGAATGAGCAAGTGTTTGTCTTTAGATATTTAAGAGTGACTCAATTTACCCTTTCTTCAGAATTGTGGCATTTTAGAGTGGGAATGGCCCTGATAAGGCCTCAAGTCCTTTATTTTGGAGATTAGAAACTTTGATGCAAGAAGGTAGGTGCTCAGCAGTGGCAAAGCTGGGACTAGAGCCAGGTCCTGGCTCTTTACCCTCAGAGTAATTTTTAAAATATTTTGGAACTTCTGTTAAAAACTACTCTGCTGTCACCAGTGGTTAAAAAACCATGTATTGCCAGGTGTGGTGGCAAATACCTGTAATCCTAGCAGTTCAGGAGGCTGAGGGAGGAGGATCACAAGTTCAAAGCCAGCCTCACCAACTTAGGCCCTAAGGAACTCAATGAGACCCTGTCTTTAAGTACAAAATAAAAAGGGCTGGGATGTGGCTCAGGGGCTCAGTGGTTAAGTGCCCCTGAGTTAAATCCATGGTACCAAAAATAAAAAATAAAAACTCTGCTTTTTAAGATCAGAAAATGCTAATGCTTTTCACTACACATGAACATACACACATACATACATACATGTGTATATGTGTATACGTGTGCTCCATACACACATATATCTATACACATATACATATACACTACATATATTACACATCTTCACATACACATTTACCTATATGTACATGCACACCTCTGTCTACACACACACACACACAAATAGCAGAATAATAAAATAATAAGGGCTCTGGAACCAGGAAAACCTAGATCCATACTGGTAATGGCTGTGTTCCTCAAGCAATAATGTAAACATTTTCTTTTTTTTTTTTTTTGCGGTGCTGGGGATCGAACCCAGGGCTTTGTGCTTGCAAGGCAAGGGCTCTACCGACTGAGCTATCTCCCCAGCCCCGTGTAAACATTTTCAATCTCAGTTTCACCTTCGGTATAATGGGGGAAATAATAGAATTCTTAACTGACTATAAAGAGTAAAATAGTGACTCCGTGCTGAGTGCTAGCGTTTTGCCTACCATCTCACAAGTTTTCAATAAATGTTGGTGGTAGGCTGGGGGTGTGACTCAGTTGGCAGATTCTCCCCAGATCTGCACAAGGCCCTGGATCGAATCCCCAGCATCCAAATAAATAAATGTTAGTAGCTAACATTGTGAACGACATGTACACCACGTTGACCGATGAGTAAACTTAAGAAAAGATAGGTATGACTCACAGTCTGGACTGCATGCTGCTCACAGCCTCTGTGGGCTGGGATGACTCTGGGAGGCCTGGCAGCCCTCTGGCTTGGGAACTGGGAGTAAACCAGGGGAAGTGGCACAGTCCTATTAATTTGGAAGAAAAGGCACTTTTAAACACACAGCAGCATGCTCCATCCTGATCCATGGTGGAGGGAACAAAACATTTCAGGAACCTGGAAGGCAGGGACCCAAGGGGCCTGTGGAAGGTGAGCAGAAGCCACCGATGTTGCATAAATTCAGCATAAATGAAGATGTTTGCACATGTCAATCTGTTCTGGGTGGCAGTGGCCCTCTGGATAGACTGGGAGAAAACCAGAGGATGAGAGGTCTTGGCTACAGGCTTCCGGTGTGTCACGTGGTCTGAATGCTGAGGTGAAGGGGCAGCAGTGTGGTTGGAAGGGGAACCAGAGTGACCGGAATCTGGAAAGGTCAACTGACCGGACAGCTGTCTGTCCAGGGGCACATCCAGGAGTAAGGGCAGAAACTCAGCATGTGTCAGAATGGCATGGGCAGCACGGGTGTAGGGTGTCCCAGAGGCTGTGCCAGCGGGTGAATGGACATCAGGCTGCCCCAAAAACTCAGGCACAGGATGGAGTCAAGAGCAAGAGCAAGATTAGCCACAAGTGCATCCAAAACTTGAACTGGAAACTGGAGGGAGTAAGTCAGAGGCCAGGACAGGACAGGGACAGATTGAAGGGAGGGAGAAGGTGTGTTGCTCTGCTCTCACCCATCCCCAGTTGCGCCCCTGGCCAGACAGTTTATGCGTATCAAGAGAAGGGAGAAGAGCAAGCAAAAAGAAAAGGGTTTTCTTTGGGTAGGATGGAAACCTGAGTTGACCAGTAGAGGGGAGTCTGACTAAGGCTACTGTGCAGAGGTTTCTGTGAGTGAGAGGCCAGGGTGGGAGGGGGCTTTCTTTGTAGGCTCTGCATTGTCTGTGTCTGAAGTGCTGCTTTTCCTCAGGGTTCTGTCAGACCTGCTTCTCTTTCCACATACAACAGAGTACGCTCCGCTTGCTGCAGTAACAAGCGAACCCATGTCTTATTGGCTTAGAACAACACACTGTATTTCTTTCTCTGGTGAAGTGTTTGTTGTGTTTGTTGCGGCCGCAGCTTGGCTCCTCATGACTTATTCTAAGACCAGCTTGACTAAGCAGCATTTCTCTCTGGAATGCTGCTGCTTGTTGTAATGGAGGGAAAAGAGACCCAGGGTAACCTTGAGCTGGCCTTGAAGCTTCTGCACCAGAAGGGAGGGACACATATCCTTTCCACTCACCTTTCATTGGACAACACAAGTCCAATGGCTAAGCCTGACATTAACAGGGAGGCAAGATCTAGTCTTTCCCAGGGAGGGACAGTGACTATTTGTAGCAATAGTACAGTTCACTGAGTAAGTGTGCTTACCCCAGGGTCATTTCACTACTGGCATGGTCTCAGTCACTGAGGAGTTTTCTAGCTCAGATCTCCATGCTGAAAAGATCCAACAGTTCTCCCTGGTCACTTCAAATGAAAGTCATCTCCTCCTCTGCATTTTTTTTTCCTTATGATTAATGGCCCAAGGTCCACCTGGCTAGCCAGATCAGACTCCTGAGATTCATCTTTGATTTCTCGATCTCCTTCATCACCCCATATCCATCCATCAATCAGAATGTTCAGTACATGTCCATTTTATATTTCTTCTTTTTCTCATCTCTCCCGCCCCTAATAATATAATCCATGGCTGGTTTTTATCATCTGGATTACTTTGGCAAGCTCCTAGGTAATCTCCATGCCCCCATCTTTTTCCTCTCTAATTTGTTCTCGCCATCATCCAGGGATGGTCCTAACAACACACCCTTGGTGGCCCCCTCTGCTTAAGCTCTTATAAGGCTTCTCATTTTTCTGAAAACTGAGCCTTAGTAAACCTCTTCATCTACTTGCCCAGACTCCACTTAACCACTGCTCATGTCCCATGCCTGCTCCCCTCCAGGCCGATCCTACTGTCCTTTCTAATGTGCCATGTCTCTCTCACTGCTAGAATGCTGTGGGCTCTTCTGTTCCTGCTAACTACAATGCTCTGTATCCTTGAGGAATTGGCCGACTGTAACTCACCCCTCAGATCTCTGCGTAGGCAACACTTTCCCCAGAAACCCTCTCTCCCCTTCCTAAACTGGTACCCCTGTTCCTGTCTGGTGCTTCTTGACACTGGCAGCTCCAACTCAGATCACTGTTTAGAGTCAACCGAGGTACCCATGGTCTGTCTTGGTGCCTGCACTGTCATCTGTTTGGGACAGTGACTAGTTCAGCATTGTATCTCCTGCTGCTGACAGAGAATCTGGAATAATATAGGTGCTGACATTTATGGAGCCATGATAAAGGTCCACACATGGTGTCCAAGAGTGGACTTCAGTCTGACTTCAAGAGCAAGGTCAAAGGGTCACAGATAGTGACTGCCTTATTGTGAAGGGGAACTGATTAAGAGTAGAAGGAAACAGTGAAGCAAGGGAGTCTATAGAAGGATAGTGTAGCTCACCAGAATATAATAACCCACAGGGAGGGATTTTCATCTGTTTTGTTCACTGATGCATCCCCATGCTTAGAACAGTGCTCAACACATAGTAGGCAGCTAGTAAGTAATTTATTGAATGAATGAACAAATTGTAGGATTCTTTGACTCCAAGAACCAACCCTGATCAACTTAAGCAGAAGGAATTCACGGGAAGTTATGGAATAGTTTGCAGAATCATCATAAAGTCTAGAGAACCAAGCCTGGCAAATAAGAGCAACCAGGGGAGCCAGGCAGGTCTCACACGGCCAAGGCTGTGTCACAGGAGTACCTGCCAAGGTCACCACCCTGGCACTGCCAGACACCACTCGCTGCCCTGGCACTACTACCACTGGTCATTAGCGGCGGTGCCACTGCCTGCTTGTGTGTGGGTCCTCATTGACCCTGTGACTTGATCTTACCTCTGAGAGTCACAGTTCCAGACAGGGTCACCTGCTTGACTGAAGAGAATGCTGGTTAGTTGCCTGAAAGCAGGAGAGAGGGAGTACTCGTTTC
Source organism: Sciurus carolinensis (assembly GCF_902686445.1). NCBI lineage: Eukaryota > Metazoa > Chordata > Mammalia > Rodentia > Sciuridae > Sciurus > Sciurus carolinensis. The sequence continues at coordinate 110,161,563 of NC_062222.1, read as the reverse complement.
GGCCAACAGAGGGGGCCATGCTGCCACCTGTTTTCAGATGCCTCCTAATAAGACCGTCATTTAATGAGGAGTAATATCACAGGTTTGAGGTGCATAAGTATGGTAAATGCTTACTATAAAACTTCAGTCCATCCAGAAAGGTGTAAAGTATAAAATATATATCCACTTCTTATTTCCCAATCCTGATTCTACTCCAAGAAATGACCAGGTCATGTGTTGGCATGATAGGTTCTTACCCATTTCTTCAAGAAACTTCTGGAGTAAGAATTATTTCTTGAACTGCACAGAGCTGAACTTCCTAGCCATTATAGAGTTCTTGCAATTTCTATACAAAGCTTGCATTGTTAAGGCGATATTCCAGTATCCAAAATAAAAACTCCCGGTCCTTCTGAAAGAAAAGACAAAGATTTATTCTTGCCAGGGCCTGGGAAACAGAAAGCAGTCAGTTCCGCAGTCTCTGACACCCGCCTGGGGGTCGATGGCAGCTTAAAAGGTGGGAAACCACAAAGAAACGGGGAGAGAGGGTGGCTGTTACAACCCAAAGTTACATCACATAAAGTGGGAAGAACATTCTTAGAAATTGCATCTTTTGTACATACTCAGGAGAGCAAGTTTATATTAGCTCCATAGTTCAAAGGCATTGTGATCAGGGTGCCAGTGGGTAAGGGTAGAGGTATTAGCTTCTATGTGAGCAGCTCAGGAGGAAAGGGGGGCTGATTTGACATAGGGTCAGATTCGACATGGAATCTATCATTTTGATGGGTGAGCCAAATTGGGGTTTAATGGATTTTAGTGGCCAAGTGACCACTTCCTAATTTAGAATGATGTACTGGTGAGTTCTGCTCTCCACCTAAAATATTATCTGAAATAATATTTTCTGGGATTTTAAAGGAAGTTCTAGAACTAAGCTGTCATCAGCTGCCTGCCAGGGAAACGTGTTCTAGGTAAGCAGCTGCAGACGTTCCTCGCTGTGTTTGTGGCTGGCTGGCTTACGGTGCCTGGGAGGCAGCGCTCAGGTGCCCCTCAGTGCTGGGCAGCACAACATAAGATGCTTTTAGAGGAGACAGTTTCACATAAAGAACAGAGTTGTTGCTCAGATAAGTTGTTTGAATTTTAACGAAATAGAATAGTCATTCTTATTTGTAAGAAATAGATGAAGAACCATGTTACAGCAGTTAACTGAATAATATATTTAAGTGAGGTTGGATATCTGCATATCAGATTGTCACAGGGCTGACTCCAACCCATCATCAAGATTGGTCCAAAAGTAAGGTGTCAGGCTGGTGTGTGGTGTGACCTCACAGGAGCTCGAAGGAAATGCCAGCACTTCCCTGCAGCTTACTCGGCTCAGCTGCCACATGCTCAGGGTAATGTCAGTGAAAGATACATCATGGGAATGTTTGAATAGTGCCAAGCACTTCCTTAATAAATAACCAGTCCCACACATAACACAGCTTATAGGATACGATCATGGCATAACATCCAGAATTCCTATACAAATCTTGTATGTCTGAAATCAATACCATCCGAGTATTTAAACTGGAAGCAGTTATTTTTTATAGTCTTAAAAATGGGATAAATATTAAATCTTTTTGATAGAATTTCATAAACAGCTACAGGTTGATCATTTGAAAGTACAAATTGATTCAGTTGAGCCTTGTCAGCTGTGATTCATTTGAAAACATTTTCAGTGCTGATAACAGAGAAGGGCTTTTATTAAAAATTATTATTTGCCTTGTGTAATGAATATGACAGAAAGACATGGTATGCTGCTTATACCCAGAAACACTGGCTCTTTGAAAGGAGGACCAGGTATAGTGACAACATTTAAAAATAGGCGGAAGTGACTGGTTGGTCGCAGTCGTGGACTGAGCGGGCGGGTGAGCCAGGCCGCCTATATCGTGGAGGTAGGCGGCGGGCAGCTATCCCGCCCAGTTCAGCAGGCCAAGGACAGACATCATAACTGAGCGACCCTGCCTGACCCCTGCACCTTGGACGGTGCCATCACTGGTTGGTCGCAGTCGCGGAGCTTGCATCGTGGAGGTAGCAGGCGGGCACCCAACCTGCCTGCCTTGCAGAGCTGGGCTACAGGTAGCCAAGCCGCCCAACCACCAGGCCGAAGATAGATGCCACCACTGAACAACCCCTCCCGACCACTATGCCGAGGCTCGTTACCATCACGGAGCTAGCCAGAGGCTTCTTTCTAGGCTGGTGCAGGCATTTTGAATTACTCCTGAGGGCGTGGCCATCATCATTGGAAGGGCAGCTCCCTTCCTGAGACACCTACAGAAGGCTAGAGGACCTTTGACAAGACCCAGGAGCCAAGAAGAGGAGGTATTGAGAGACTCAGGACCAACTCAGAGCCACTGGGGAATATATCCCACATGAAGGCCACCACCCGTAGAAGGCCAGCTTCCTAGTGGAGCACCGCATTATCAAGTTCCTCCAAGACTTCAGGCTACTGAAGGCTAAGAGGTGAATTATTGGAAATCTACAGAGACAATATTAGTCAATAGAGGAAATCTGCAATATCCCAGAGTTTCACTATTAGAGGGATAGATACCTGAACAATATGAGAAAACAAGGGAAGAAAATGTCCCAAACAAACCTAGATGGTATAGCAATAAAATCCAATGACAGCATGACAGAAGAAATGTCAGAAAGGGAGTTCAGAATGTACATAATCAAAACGATCAGAGAAGGAAACGAGGAGATGAAAGAGCAAATGCAGGCATTGAAGGATGAGATGAAAGAGCAAATGCAGGCATTGAATGCTCACACCAATCAACAGTTGAAAGAGCAAATACAGGAAGCAAAAGATCATTTCAATAAAGAGTTAGAGATATTGAAAAAAAAAAAAGCAAACAGAAATCCTTGAAATGAAGGAAACAATAAACCAAATTAAAAACTCCATAGAAAGCATAACCAATAGGATAGAACACCTGGAAGACAGAACCTCAGATATCAAAGACAAAAATTTAATCTTGAAAACAAAGTAGACCAAACAGAGAAGACAGTAAGAAATCATGAACAGAATCTACAAGAACTATCTTTTCAAGATATCATGAAAAGGCCAAATTTAAGAATCATCAGGATTGAGGAAGGCTTAGAGGAACAAACCAAAGGAATGAACAATCTATTCAATGAAATAATATCAAAAAAATTCCCAAATCTGAAGAATGAAATGGAAAATCAAGTATAAGAGGCTTATAGGACTCCAAATACACAAAATTATAATAGACCCACACCAAGGCACATTATACCTAACATACAAAATAAAGACAGAATTTTAAAGGCTGCGAGAGAAAAGAATCAAATTACATTCCAGGGGGAAACCAATAAAGATATCAGCAGATTTTTCAATCCAGACCCTAAAAGCTAGAAGGCCTGGAACAACATTTTTCAAGCTCTGAAAGAAAATGGATGCCAACCAAGAATATTATACCCAGAAAAACTTACCTTCAGATTTGACGACGAAATAAAATCCTTCCATGATAAGCAAAAGGGAAAAGAATTTACAAAAAGAAAGCCAGCATTACAGAACATTCTCAGCAAAATATTCCATGAGGAAGAGATGAAAAACAATGATGTAAATCAGCAACGGGAGGAACTACCCTAAAGGAACAACCAAATAAAGGAGAAACCAAGTCATGTCAAAAAAAAAAAAAATGAGCCAAATGACCGGGAATACAAATCATATCTCAATAATAACCCTGAATGTAAATGGCCTGAACTCATCAATCAAAAGACATAGCCTGGCAGATTGAATTAAAAAGAAAGATCCAACAATTTGCTGCCTGCATGAGACTCATCTCATAGAAAGAGATATCCACAGATTAAAGGTGAAAGGATGGGGAAAAACATACCATGCACATGGACACAGCAAAAAAGCCAGAGTATCCATCCTCATATCAGATAATCAAGCCAAAGTTAATAAAAAGGGATAAAGAAGGACATTTTATACTGCTTAAGGGAAGCATAAATCAGCAAGACATAACAGTCATAAATATCTATGCCCCAAACAGTGGCTCATCCATATATGTCAAACAAATCCTTCTCAATGCCAGAAATCAAATAGACCACAACACAATAATACTAGGTGATTTTAACACATCTCTCTCACCACTGGACAGATCCTCCAAACAAAAATTGAACAAAGAAATCATAGATCTCAATAACACCATCAATAATTTAGACTTAACAGACATTTATAGAATATACCATCCAACAAAGAGCAGATACAGTTTCTTCTCAGAAGCACATGAATCCTTCTCTAAAGTAGACCATATATTATGCCACAAAGCTTCTGTTAGCAAATACAAGAAGATAGAGATAATACCTTGTATTCTATTAGATCATAATGGATTGAAATTAGAAATAAATGACAGAGTAAAAAACAGAAACTACTCCAACACTTGGAGATTAAATAATATGCTATTGTATGATGAATGAATAACAGAAGATATTAGGAAGGAAATTAAAAAATTCTTAGAGGTAAATGAGAACAAAGAAACAACATATCAAAATCTCTGGGACACTATGAAAGCAGTTCTTAGAGGAAAATTTATTTCATGGAGTGCATTCAATAAAAGAAGAAAAAACCAACAAATAAACGACCTAACACTACAGCTCAAAGGCCTAGAAAAAGAAGAACAGAGCAACACCAAAAGTAGTAGGAGACAGGAAATAGTTAAAATCAGCGCTGAAATCAACGAAATTGAAACAAAAGAAACAATACAAAAAATTGACAAAATAAATAGTTGGTTCTTTGAAAAAATAAACGAAATCAATAAACCCTTAGCCACACTAACAAAGAGAAGAAGAGAGAAAACCCAAATTACTAAAATTTGGAATGAACAAGGAAATATCACAGCAGACACGAGTGAAATACAAAACATAATTAGAAGTTATTTTGAAAATCTATACTCCAACAAAATTGAAAATCTCGAAGACATCAACCGGTTTCTAGAGACATATGAATTACCTAAACTGAACGAGGAGGACATACACGATTTAAATAGATCAATTTCAAGTAATGAAATAGAAGAAGTCATCAAAAGCCTACCAACAAAGAAAAGTCCAGGACCAGATGGGTTCTCAGTCAAGTACTACAAAACCTTTAAAGGAGAGCTCTTTCCAATACTTCTCAAAGTATTTCTTTTTTTTTTTTTTTTGCAGTGCTGGGGATTGAACCCAGGGCCTTGTGCTCGCAAGGTGAGCACTCTACCAACTGAGCTATATCTCCAGTCCAAAGTATTTCATGAAATAGAAGAGGAGGGATCCCTCCCAAACTCATTCTATGAAGCCAAGATCACCCTGATACCTAAACCAGACAGAGACACATGAAGGAAAGTAAGTTTCAGACCAATATCTTTAATGAACATCAACGCAAAAATTCTCAACAAAATCTTAGTAAACCACATACAAAAATATATTAAAAAGATAGTGCACCACAGATCAAGTGGATTTTATCCCAGGGATGCAAGGTTGGTTCAACATCTGGAAATCAATAAATGTAATTCACCATATCAATAGACTTAAAGTCAAGAATCACATGATTATTTCGATAGATGCAGAAAAAGCATTTGATAAAATACAGCATCCCTTCATACTCAAAACACTGGAAAAAATAGGGATAGTGGGAACATTCCTTAACATTGTAAAGGCCATCTACACTAAGCCCATGGCCAATAACATTCTAAATGGTGAAAAACTGAAAACATTCCCCCTAAAAACTGGAACAAGGCAGGGATGCCTTCTTTCACCACTTCTATTCAACATTGTCCTTGAAACTCTAGCCAGAGCAATTAGACAGACCAAGGAAATTAAAGGGATATGAATAGGAAAAGAAGAACTCAAACTATTCCTATTTGCTGATGACATGATTATATATTTAGAGGAACCAGAAAATTCCACCAGAAAACTTTTAGAACTCATAAGTGAATTCAGTAAAGTAGCAGGTTACAAGATCAATGCTCATAAATCCAATGCATTTTTGTACATAAGTGATGAATCTTCAGAAAGAGAAGTTAGGAAAACTACCCCATTCACAATAGCTTCGAAAAAAATAAAATCCTTGGGAATCAATCTCACAAAAGAGGTGAAAGACCTCTACAATGAGAACTACAGAACACTAAAGAAAGAAATTAAAGAAAACCTCAGAAGATGGAAAGATCTCCCATGTTCTTGGATAGGCAGAATTAATATTGTCAAAATGGCCATACTACCAAAAGTACTATACAGATTCAATGCAATTCAAATTAAAATCCCAATGACGTACCTTACAGAAATAGAGCAAGCAATCATGAAATTCATCTGGAAGAATAAGAAATCCAGAATAGCTAAAACAATCCTTAGCAGGAAGAGTGAAGCAGGCGGTATCGCAATACCAGAACTTCAACTATACTACAAAGCAATAGTAACAAAAACGGCATGGTATTGGTACCAAAATAGACAGGTAGATCAATGGTACAGAATAGAGGACACGGACACAAACCCAAATAAATACAATTTTCTCATACTAGACAAAGGTGCCAAAAATATGCAATGGAGAAAAGATAGCCTCTTCAACAAATGATGCTGGGAAAACTAGAAATCCATATGCAACAGAATGAAACTAAACCCCTATCTCTCACCCTGCACAAAACTCAACTCACAATGGATCAAGGACCTTGAAATCAGACCAGAGACCCTGCATCTTATAGAAGAAAAAGTAGGTCCAAATCTTCAACTTGTTGGCTAAGGATCAGACTTCCTTTTTTTTTTTTTTTTTTTTTTTTGTGGTACTGGGGATTGAACCCAGGGCCTTGTGCTTGCGAGGCAAGCACTCTACCAACTGAGCTATATCCCCAGCTCAGATTTCCTTAACAGGACTCTCATAGCACAAGAAATAAAAGCAAGAGTCAATAACTGGGATAGATTCAAACTAAATAGCTTTCTCTCAGCAAAGGAAACTATTAGCAATGTGAAGAGAGAGCCTACAGAGTGGGAGAAAATCTTTGCCACTCATACCTCAGATAGAGCGCTAATTTTCAGAACATATAAAGAACTCAAAAAACTCTACACGAAGAATACAAATAACCCAGTCAACAAATGGGCTAAGGATATGAACAGACACTTCACAGAAGAAGATCTACAAGCAATCAACAGACATATGAAAAAATGTTCAACATCTTTAGTAATAAGAGAAATGCAAATCAAAACTACCCTAAGATTCCATCTCACCCCAATTGGAATGGTGATTATCAAGAATACAAGCAACAATAGGTGTTGGAGAGGATGTGGGGAAAAAGGTACACTCATACATTGCTGGTGGGGCTGCAAATTAGTGCAGCCACTCTGGAAAGCAGTGTGGAGATTCCTTAGAAAACTTGGAATGGAACCACCATTTGACCCAGCTATCCCACTCCTTAGCCTATACCCAAAGGACTTAAAATCAGCATAATACAGAGATACAGTCACATCAATGTTCATAGCTGCTCAATTCACAATAGCCAGATTGTGGAACCAACCTAGATGCCCCTCAATTGATAAAGAAACTGTGGTATATATATATATATATATATATATATATATATATATACACCATGGAATATTACTCAGCCATAAAGAATAATAAAATTTGGCATTTGCAGGCAAATGGATGCAGTTGGAGAATATCATGCTAAGTGAGATAAGCCAATCTCAAAAAACCAAAGGACAAACTATCTCACTGATAAGCGGATGATGACACATATAGGGGGTGGGAAGGGGGCAAGAATGGAGGAAGGAGGGACTATGTAGAGGGATAAGAGGGGTGGGAGGGGAGGGGGGAGAAAAAAATAAACAGAATGAATCAAAAACTATTACCCGAGGTAAATGTATGATTACACAAATGGTATGCCTCTACTTCATGTACAAACAGAGAAACAAGATGTGTCCCATTTGTTTACAATAAAAATTAATTTAAAAAAATAGGCGGAAGTAACCAACTTTGATATTTTACTTGAAATTTAGTTTTTTCTTGCCTTGGTGCTTGACTGGTACACAGATGGTCCTTAGGAGATCTGGTAGTTGGAAATAGCATGATCATGTGACTCTGTTAAAACACTGCCCCTGCTTTGCTTGAATAGGAAGTGAACAATTCGGTTGTTTCTCAGAGGCTACACCACAACAGGGGCATCGAAGAGTCAGTAGTGGCTCCAGGAGAAGAATCAGAGGTGTCAGCTACAGAAGAAGGAAGTTGAGCTGTGGGGCCCGCAGGGAGAAGTGAGAGCTGAGGTGGGAGCAGCTGGGACACTGTGGTTTCTGGTGGGAGTGTAGTATGCATGCTGGCTGTCCCCTCTGCCCACATGCTGAGAGCCATATCCTCTACTAGGCTTTGCAAAAGTGCCCCTGGGGCCACAAGACTCCACTCCGTGCTATCTGTCCAAGAGGAAGTCTTGCACACGAGTGCTCCCGGCAGTTTTAGTTGTTAGAGCCCCAAATGGCAAACAGCCCAGATGTCTATCTATCTACAGGCAGCAAAGAGAATGTTCCTCGACAAGAAAAAGAAACTGATCATTGAGTGCATAGTGGTAGGGAAAATCTCAAGATCATTTTGTTGAGTGAAATGGGATGGACCTCCCTTCTCTCTCCATAAAAGAGTATATGCTAGATCATTTCACTTATATAAAACTCTGGAAAATGCAAACTAAACTTCAATAGAGGAAACAGGAGTGGAGGCTTAGAGAGAGGGTAAAAGGAGAGACGGATTCCAAGAAATGTTGCGGGGCAGGTAATGGAAATATTTGGTAAATGGTGCTGGTTTTATAGATATGTTCATGTGTCAAAACACATCAAGTTATATTAAGTTTTTGTAAAAAAATATGTTTAAAGAAATGAGAACAGGGACTGTTAGTAAGTGCTCCAAAATGTTAGTTAAAAATAGGTGGGCACTATTTTTATGTCTGTTTTACAGATGAAACCAAGAGAGATTAAATAAGTTGCCCAAGGTCACACCACCAGCCAGTGGTGTGGCCAGCATGTTGTTGGTGACAGGCAGTGTGTCAGAAGAGCAGCCAGGGGCCAGTGGAGAAGAGACACAGGAAGAAGAGCTTCCATTGACATTTTGTGGAAACTCTTTTATTAGTTATAAAAACTTGCCTCTTCTCATTCATTTGTTGATTCACGGACTAGACAATTCGCCTACTTAAAAAAATACATTCAGCTGGGCTCGTTAGCACACACCTGTAATCCCAGTGATTTGGGAGGCTGAGGCAGGAGGATTGTGAGTTCAAAGCCAGCCTCAGCCAGGCCCTAAGCAACTTAGTGAGATCCTGTCTCAAAACATAAAAAGAGTTGGGGATGTGGCTCTGTGGTTAAGTACCCCTGAGCTCAATCCCTGGTACTAAAATTAAAAAAAAAAAATAGATTCAGAAATTTTTAATATATTCACAAGGTTGTGCAACCACAACCACGCTGTAATTTCATAACATTTTTGGCACCCCCAAAGGAAACCGTCTGTCTGTTAGACCCATGTTTCCTCCTTTCTTCCCTCCCTGCCGTCGCCCCAGACAGTCAACTAATCTGCTTTCCATTGCTGTGGATTTGCCTCTTCTGGGCATTTCATATGGATGGAATCATTGTGCACGTCACCTTTGTTCCTGGCTTCTTTCACTGAGTATGTTTTCAAGGTTCGATCCCCAGTACCCAAAAAAAAAAAAAAAAAAACCATCCATAGAGTAGCATGTATTAGGACTTCATTTCTTTTTATGACTGAATAACAAATATTCCATTATATGTTTAGGCCACATTATGTTTATCTGATCATCAGTTGATAAATCACATAGGTTCTTTCATTTGGGAGATATTATGAAGAATGTTGCCATTCTCAGATTTGTTTAAACAACCAATGGTTATATCAGTTGGTAAAGAGAGGCAGGTATCAATCACAGGCATGAATTCCAGCCTAGAAGAAAACTCTGTATTTATTTGGAGGCCATCTGGTTATGTTGGGATTAACAAAATGTGTGAAGACTCATTTGGAATACTTTCCTATGTGGCAAAGAATTTAGGCTTAGGTCATGGATATCAGTGATAGTGTTGCCTAATGACTAATGCTTAGGGAAATTGCTTAACAATTAATAAGGTTTATTGAGCACTTCCTATGTGCGAAGCACTTCCTATGAGATCGCTATGTATTTTCCAAAATAAGTCTTACACTAATCTGTATCTGTTATCATTCTTATAGATGGGATTTCTGAGGTACATGACATTGTGGCACATGCTCCGCAGGTCTGACTCCTAGCCCTTTGGCCCGTCTTTGAGTCTCCCAGCCTCTCATTTTACCTCGACAGCTCTCTGCTTTGCCTGGGGCGTTCTCAGGAACCACAGGAACTTGCTCAGACTGAAGGACAGCTTGGCCGTGCTAGGGATCCAATGACCCCAGGAAAACTCACTCCAGAAGGGGTGAATAAATGCTAAGCTTCCCTCTTTCCCTGCTGAGTCTACATCAGAGGTCAGCAAACTTTTGCTCTTAAAGGCTCGATGGTAAATAATTTCAAGTTTGCAGGCCATATAGCCTGGGTCACAAATATGCAGCTCTATTTAGCAGAAGAGCAGCCATAGACAGTTATAAAAGAATGTGCTTGGCTGTGTTCCAATAAAACTTTATTTACAAAAAGAGGCAGTAGGCCAGATTTGGTGGCTATAGTTTGCTGACCCTATTCTTCCAGTTCCTCTGCCCATCCCCCAGAGAGTGGACTCCTGCTTCAGAGCTGGCTCATTCAGGGGCACAGCCTGGGCTGGCTTTTCTTTCTTCCTTGCATTTTTGTTTCCACATCCTCATTTGTGCTACCTGAGATCTCTAGGAAACAAACTCCCTACCCCCAATTCCTTTTCTCGGCATCTCTTTCTGGGAAGCCAAGACAACACTCTTCAGTGTGGTGATCCAGCAGGCTGAGACTATGTGTGCTAGCAGCCTCTCTGCTCCTGATGGCCCCGGACAGAGGACTTCCCCCCGCTGTGCCTCATTTTCTTCATCTGTGCTATGGGCATCATCACAGAACCTACCATTGATCAGGAGGATTTTATGTGTTAATTTGAGTAGAAGAGTAGCATGCCTAATAACAGTGCATTTAACTGTTGTAAAATATAGAGACTTGTGAATAGTTCAAAACGGTTTTCTCCCCTGCCTTCACAGTTCTAGAGATTGAATCTAGGGCCTCATGCATGTGTAAGCAAGTGCTCTACCACTGAGCTACATCCCCATCCCCTTTTTTTGTTGTTGTTGTTTAAGACAGTCTTCCTAAGTTGCTGAGGCTTGCCTCAAACTTGTGATCCTCCTGCCTCAGCCTCCTGAGTAGCTGGGATTACAGGCACGCACCACCAGGCCGGGCTTCCACAATGTTTTTCATTCGTTCATGAAAAAGTGCCATGAGGCACTGCAAAGAGTTTGCAGGAAACCTTCAGATTGAATTGATGGCTTTAAATTTTTTTTCAAGATATTTTATAGAGCAGCTGGTTCATAGCAAAATTGGAAGGAAGCTGCTCCCTGACTCCCCCACCCCCCATCTCACAGCCTCCAGCCTCCTCAACTCTCAGAGTCACAGCAGTGCATTTGCTGCAATTCAGGAACCTACACTGACACATCATCACCACCCAAAGTCCTTGATTTCCTTAGGATTCTCTTGGTCTTACATATTCTGTGAATTTGGACAAATGCATAATGACATGTAGCTATCTTTTGTATTATTTATTGTGATAGTATAAATGGATGACTGATAGTATGCATTCCCTCAGTTTAGGTCTTGATGATTTGAAATCTGTTGTCTTTCACGTCTAAAAAACGAAAAGAATTCTTTTCTCTTAGGGCTATCTACTGAACTACGCATGAATGACATAAAATGTCAGGAATTATCTTTAAATGATCTTTGGGTGTGGACATGGATGATACAAGATTGGTGCCGAGATGACATATGTTGACGTCGGATGATGGGACCTGGGAATTCATCATAATATTCTCTTTACTTTCTCATTTCTTTGAAAATTTCCATAAATATAAGTGGCTTATTTAAGATCCCACAGTTATAAAAGGGAAGGAGATAATTGTCTACAACTTAAAGGCTAAGGACTGCAGCACTTTAATTCTTTAACATATCAGAAGTACAGGTTCTTTTTTATTCCTGAGTGTACCAGAGACCCACTGAAAGATTTATGTCATATGATCAGCTGTGTGGGGAGGAAACTTGTGACCCTCAGCTAGGGAAGATGAGACTTGGTGACCCTGCAAACTTCAGAAAGAATATTGGGAAAGGATGTTGAAAACAAGTATTTGAAAGAAGTCGGAGTATCTATTCAGGAAAATTCTTAGGATCTATAAAGTGGTTATGGTATTTGTTCAGGAGAATAAAATACTGTAGGTTTATAAAGAAATCACAATCTTTGCCTATAGGAATAAGTCATTAAGATTTTTAACTTTGGAGCTGGGTGTGGTGGAGCATGCCTGTAATCCCAGCAGCTCAGGGGGCTGAGACAGGAGGATAGAGAGTTCAAAGCCAACCTTAGCAATTCAGCGAGGCCCTAAGCAACTCAGTGAGATCCTGTCTCTAAATAAAATATAAAAAAGGACTGGGGATGTGGCTCAGTGGTTAAGTGCCCCTGGGTTTAGTCCCAGTACCAAGAAAAAAAATTAGCTTTGGGCTGGGTACAGTGATTCATGCCTGTAATCCCAGCAATTTGAAGGCTAGGTAGGAGGATTCCAAATTTCAGTCCAGCCTCAGCAACTTAGTGAGAAGAAAACAGGGCTGGGGAGGTAGCTCAGGGGCGAAGCAGCCCTGCATTCCATCTCTAGTTAAAAAAAAAAAAAAAAAAAAAAAAAAAGATTTTTAGCTTTGAAAATATTGACATGAAGTCAGTTGATAATGAAAGAATACTTTTCAATACTCCCTGCCTCATGAGTGTACAAATCTCCACCAGAATCCCTGAGAGTCCTAGACTATGGATACGCCTGGATTATAATTGCATCACCATCAGGGACCTTTGAAGTGGGGGAGAAGCCTGCACCTAGAAGGTAACAGGGAGCTACCTGGGTTAGCAAGGGCAAGATTGACAAAGCCACCCATCAATAGCCTAGTGGCTTGCCGCTCATACCAGTGGCCCTGAGACCATTCTTTGCACTATTCTTTCAGATTCTCTTGTAATCTTCACTGAGTCAATTGTGGGTGTCACAGGGTAGTGCTTAGATTTCTAACTTGTACAATCTGTGATTTGAAGTTCTGTTGACTTAAGGAGGGCGCCGATATTCTTGTGCTGTCACTGGTGGAATTTGAATGGAAATCTCCATCTCAAGTTCAGGTTTTTCAGTTTCCCATGTGGTCTTGTCATTTACACAGATTATGTGGCAGGATTAAATTGAGAAATGGTGCTAATTTACTGTGGAAATCAAATCACATCAAATCACTGTTCGATGGATGAAGAACAGTCATCATCATGTGCTGATTGATGGTGGGCTCATGGATGTGTGGGGTCCTGTGACAGCCTCAGGTAGTGGTCACCATGCGTGCACATTTTCTTCATGTCTCTTCCACTCTGGCATAGGGGCATATTTTAAGCATTCAGATCCACTAATTTGGTGGTTTTTCTGACAAGTTTGGACTACAAGTCTGAATGCTCAATTCTGGAATACCCCAAGGTGGTATGACAAGCATGTAATAATGAATGAACTAGAACCAGATGGACAGATAAGAGAGGAAATGGTGTTTTAAATCTGGGACTGATCATGAATAATTCTTTTGAGTTCAGTTTCATGCTGATACAAATGCCTTCAAAGTGCCATGTGCAATTAAAGCGTCACCAAGTAGAGGCACCTGTATGTCATTCCTGGTGATAGAACACTGTTAGTTTTTAATTCTCACATTACTGAAATGAAACACGACCACTTACATAGAGTAACATATTAAATCTACTAGGAATTCAGTAATTTTGCTATTAAGCTTAAGGTCTTTCAAAATCATTTTGTCCATTAAGCATGTTGCTGTAATTATTTAATGACTTGAATAAAAGACTATGGAAAACATCCTTGGGAAAGTGCAAATACAAAGGATGACTGAAAAAAGACACCAAGGCTGATCTGTAAAATAACAATAAAATCTACAGAAACTTACAGCTCCTTCCAGGGAGGGTTGAAACTGAGCCAAGCCCAGGATGCTGTTGATATATATTGAAAAGTTCGAGCTGGGCATGGTGGTGCATGCCTGTAATCCTAGCGTTTTAGGAGGTGGAGACAGGAGGATTGCAAGTTCAAAGTCAGCCTCAGCAACTTAGTAAGTCCCTAATCAGCTTAGTGAGATCCAGTCTCAGAATAAAAAATTTTAAAAAGTGCTGGGGATGTTGGTCAGTGGTTAAGCACCCCTAGGTTCAATCCCTGGTACTAAAAAAAAACAAAGAAGTTTGGATATTTGGATGGTTAGCATGGTTAGCTGGCATGGTGTGTGTTGGCATGTGGGAAGGACAGTAGACAGCAAGGATGCCCAATTTAGGGTGGCTTATAGCCTTGTTCCTCAATTTGTGGTGCTTGGCAGTATCACCAGGGAGCCTGTCATTAACAAGGATTCTCAGGCCCTACCTCAGACCTACTGAATCAGAATTTTCATTGTAGTGAATTCTCTAAGTGATTCACAGGCACATTAAATCTGGTTTAGGCAATAGAGGTATTTAGGTATCTCACTTAAAAATCAGGGTCCAGAGGTGAGCAGTCCCAGAGTGGCCATTGACCATCATCAGCGACACAGGTTCTCACCTCATTCTTGACTTTCAACTTTTCTGTTTGTGATCTCAGAGTTTCAAGATGCTGCTCTGATTCCTCACACCAGTGAGTTCCAGGCAGGAAAGATGGCGCAGAATTCTTCTAATATCGCCCCCCTTGCTAGACTAAACCCAGTCAACCCGTGTTGACTTTTAGACTACTCTTTGGGAAGGGGAATGGCATGATTAATGGTACTATTCATTCAGGTAAAGCAGTTGATTATCTTCTACGTGCCTGGTAATGAGCAGCCTGTAGGGCTAACTGATCAAGAGTCTGTTCATTGTCTGAACAATATTAGGGTTCTGGTAGTAAAGACAAACTGGGGGATGTATTAGTAGATAGCAATCAGTATCTGCCATAGGCAGGTTAAGGCCAGATTTGGAAGGGTCTTGGAAATCATGACAAGAATGGACATAGAGGCTTCAGTTGTGGCTCAGTTGTAGAGCGCTTGCCTAGCATGTGTGAGGCACTGGGTTCGATTCTCAACACCACATAAAAATGAATGAATGAATGAATGAACAAATAAATAAATAAATAATTTAAAACAAAAATGAATGTCACCTGGTCATCACTGGGGAATCCAGACAGTGACATCTCAGATCTGTGTTTCAAGAAGTAAACCCAGCCACTGGAGAATTGAAAGGAGACCTTTGAAGTGATCTGAGTGAGACATGATGAGGATTGACCCAGCACAGTCTCAGGTGGAGCAGAGGAAGGGGTACATTTAGAAGGCTGCTTAGAAGCAGCCTTGAGCTGGTGGTACTGCCTGCAGAGGATGATGAAGAGAGATGTCCCTGAGACTTTGATAGGATGACTCACTCAGCTCTCTGATACTAGCTTACTTAAAAAAAAGTCTATGGGACTGGGGATGTGACTCAGTGGTAGAGCTCTTGCCTGACATGCATGAGGCCCCAGCACACATAAGTAAACAAAATAAATCATCTATGCATTACACACACATACACACACACACAATATTGGGATACAAAGCTCTAGAACCTTGATTTTTCCACATAATGTGTCACAAACTGATTTCTATGTCAGTACATACAGGACTATGTCCTTTCTCTCTCTCTCTCTGTCTCTGAGATGAGATTCCATTAAGTTGCCTAGACTGAACTTGAACTTTCAGTTCTTTTGCTCAGTTCCCAGATCACTGGGATTATAGGTATGCACCACCAGACTCAGCTTTCTTCCTCTCTTTAACTCAATTTTTCTTTTCCTCTGAGGTGCCGGGGATTCGAACCTTGGCCCTTACATGCTAGGTGAGCACTCTCTGAAACGAGCTACCTCCTCAGCTCCTAACTCAATTTTAATTTTTATTTATTTGAAAAACTATGTAAAATAAACCAAATTAAAAACCATTTACAACCTGAAAAATTTAAGAAACTATAAAAAGTAAGTTTTTATAAAAAGTAAGTTTTATAAAAAGTAAGTCCTCTTGCTTCTGGAGCATATGCCTTCCCCAGTTTTTTTTTTTAAAGATAATACAGACAAACTGAGAGATTCCTATGTGCATACATATAGGAGTACCCCTTATCTGCAGTTTTGTTTGAAATTGCATTCCATTGTCAGTAGCATAATGAAATCTTGTGCCAGGAATGTGATTTCTTTTCCCAGCATATTCCTACTGTATATGCTACCTACTGGTCAGTAATCTAGTAGCCATTTGTTATCAGATGGACTGTCACAGCATCTCAGTGCTTATGTTCAAGCAACTTTTATTTTACTTAATAGTGGCCCCAAAGTGCAAGAGTAGTGATGGTGGTGATTCAGTAATTGAAAGGAGACCTTTGAAGTGATCTGAGTGAGACATGAGCTAAAGAGAAGCTGTTAAGTGCTTCCTTTAAGTGAAAAGGTGAAAGTGTAATAAGATATTTTGACACATAAATGTATGTGTGCATATATAGTATATAAAAATATAAAAATAAATTTTAAGGCCATATTGGCAGATGGAAAAAAAAAGATATTTTGAGAAAGAGACTATGTTCATGCACCTTTTATAATTGTTGTTATTATTGCTGTTATTAATTTCTTTTTTTTTTTTTTTTTTTTTTTTTTTTTGGGTGCTGGGGTTCGAACCCAGGGCCTTGTGCTTACAAGGCAAGCACTCTACCAACTGAGCTATCTCCCCAGTCCCTGTTATTAATTTCTTACTGACCTAATTTATAAACTAAGCTTTATCATAGGTACATATGTTTAGGGAAAATATGTAGCACATAGAGGGTTTGGTAATGATTCAAGGTTTCTGGCATCCACTGAGGGTCTTGGAATGTATCCTTCTTCAATACCGAGGAACAGTAGTACCCCCAACACTACAATTTGCAGATTTTATTTTACTCCCTTGCACAAAACACTGCCCTTTATTTGTCATGAGCACCTGTGTATCAAGAATGATCAATGCTAATAACAATGAGAGAGCTTAACCTCAAAATTTGGACTTTTCACTTTTCTGTTCATGTGTATAGGTAATAATCCACACAGTCTGCTTTCAGTGAACTTCTAATATACTATGCCACTTAAAATTTTGTTTTGTCAATGTTCATCTCTTTACTAGGATTTAAATTTCACGAGGGCAGGAGTTTTTGTTTGTATCTCCTCAGCCTACACAGTACTTGACCTCAAATAGATGCTCAATAAATATTTATGGATGAATTAACACATTTCCAGCAATTTTTCTTCATTTTTCTTTGCTTGAACACACTTAAGATTCCCAGGAGACTTTTCCCTATACCTCCATTCTGTGTCTTTTCCCCCCGAACCTCGTGTGGTATGCTAAGGAGTACCAGCAGATTTTAATATTAACTTAAGAAAAGAAGAATATAAACCAGGCATGGTGGCACACATCTGTAATCCCAATTGCTCTGAAGGCAAAGACAGGAGGATCACAAGTTTGAGGCCAATATGAGCAACTTGGCAAGACCCTGTCTCTAAATAAAAATAAATAAAAAGGTCTGGGGATATAGCTCAGTGGTATAGTGTTTGCCTGGAGTGCTTTAGGCCCTGGATTCAATCTCTAGTACAGGGTGGGTACAGTAAGGAATTTTCCCAGAGCAGCCACTTAATGCATGCCATATGAGGTATAAAGAATGATTGTTATCTGGATTGGAGTTATCTGCATCACTGCCTCCTTCCCCTTGCATGAAGGGTCAAACTGACTGTGTAAACAGTTAGGATCCTTTCCTGGGTTGGGAGGTTATAACCAGCTGATAAATTTGCATAAGTCTCATGCCCTCAGCAATACAATATAGCAAGCATGTCCTTTTCTCTCCAAAAGAAGAAACCAGGTGGATGCACACGATACACAATATCATACAATGCCTTTGTCCTTTACAATCACTAAGATAATAAGGAATGTTACCCATTTAGAGATGAAAATTTATCAGTAAAAGAGAATATATAATGAGGGGAGAGAGTGGAGATTCCAACATAAACTTTCTGACTCCAAATTCCAATTTCTTTTCAGCCTATACCATTTTTTCATAAAAGTTCAAAGTAGATTGTTTTTCCCTATTATTACCTCTTAAAAAGTTAATTTGTGCACTTGATGTACGTTTCCTGACAAACTACATTTCTCCCCTCCCTTCCTTCCAAAGGAAACTTCCATTTCTCCATTTATAAGGCATCTGATGATAGCTTTTCATGATGTTTTGTAGATGGTATATTTTATTTTAAAATGCCAGATGACATTATCAGCAGTCACTTGTGGAAACTTCTGGAAAACATGACTCCAGCTGTAGTTATATATATAGATATATTTTAAATATACATATCTTATGTCAATGGACCTTTTGTTTTATTTATTTATTTATACACAGTGCTGAGGATCGAACCCAGGGCTCACACATGCCAGGCAAGTGCTCTACCACTGAGCCACAACCGCAGCCCCTATAGTTCTATATTTTTAAACACTCCATATTTGTTGATCTCTACTTAGAGCAGGGAAACCTAGGTGGCCACAGTGTCTGGTTTTGCTGCCAGTTTCTGTGCCCCCCTTTCTCATGTACAGTTCCGCTGACCAAGTGTACTTTTAAGAACATATGCTGAGTAGTGACAACTTTTTCAGAGTTGGAATTGTCTAGGGAAAAAGCACTCTTCATGTTAAGTTTCTGTAAGAGCAACAATGCAGATTCATTCTCTGCGTGGCCATTTTCGTCTCAAACCAACAAACACCAGAAGCCTTAGCTTGGCAGTCAGGAACCTGGACCACAGCTGGTCTCAGGTGATGCTTCACACCCTTTCCTCCAACTCCAAGACGACGTACTCTACTCTCCAGCAAAATGGTACAGCATCGGGGCTGAGGATATAGAGTGCTTGCTTAGATGTGCAAGACCCTGGGCTCCATACCCATCACATAACAAAACAAAGCAAATGAATAGACCACCACCACCACCACCCCAATTAGAAAAGCAGCCCATCTCTCCCAGATCAAATGCCACCTCCTCCAGAGAGCTTTCCTGGATTGGATTTGCTTTTACACTTGTACTTCTTCAGTCTGTATCCTTTCCTTGGGACACATATGCTATGTCTTTTAATCTGTTCTCCCTAGATACAGAGAAACTTTCAAGGCTCTTCATAAAAACAAACAGGTCAAAACACTTTGAGGGTGGAGATGTAGCTCAGGGGTAGAGTGCTTGCCTAGCGTGTGTGAGGCCCTAGGTTTGATGCCCAGCACTGCAAAAACAAAACAAAGAAACACGCTTTGCAAGAAGACAAGTAGCAATCGTTCCTGCTGATGGTGTAACGAGGGGCATTGTGTTCTTTTTGTTGCTGTTTTTAATTTTCCTAGTACAGTGTTTGAAGAAAAACAGCTGAATTTGAACACCTGCAGACTGGCATGCACACTCTCCCCCAGCCCTTTCCCACTTCCTATTGCCTTCTCCTGCCAAGTCATATTTACATTCTCCGCCTGACCCCCGATGGCACTTGGGTTTACAGGCACCACGTAGCGATTAAATCAACCACAGATACACCAGGTCTATGTCATGGCTTTGTCACTCACAATCTAGCTGTCTTGGATTAAATGTAAGAGTTCTAATAATACCTTTGGCCCATTGCATTGAAGGTGGTAAGTTAGCCTTCAATACAGGTGTGTGTGTGTAATAATGATTATATGTGTGTGTGTATGTGTGTGTGTGTGTGTGTGTGTGTGTATTATATATATATATATTTTTTTTAATCCTGGGGATTGACTCTAGGGCCTAGTATATGCTAGGCAAATGCTCTAAAAATAGGTATATTTTTAAATGGTCATATATAAATAGGGACAGTTTTGCATATGGGCTCAAATATAGACACAAACATGGCTATGGGTTAAAAATTTCTGGAATGAGATAAAGAAAAGTATATTTATCACTGAATTGAAAGAGCTCTCTGAAAAATTTCCTTCAATTTCTATTTAGGCCTTAGACACAGAAGTGACTTTTTGCTGCTATAAATCAAGAGGTTGATCTAAGTTAGAGTAAGGGTGACAAATGTAAAATCGTTCCAACACTGCAGTACCCCGTGTCCATGGCAGGCGCCTCAAGTTCCGCAGACAGGGCCTCTTCCTTCTCCCTACCCCTGAGCTATTGTTCTCATGTGGTGTGTGCCCACCAAAACTCAGCTTACGGCTTCATCCCAAGGCAGCAGTTTGGGCAGGCGAGGCCTATTGGAAGGTGCTTGGGTCATGGGATGGAGCCCTCATGAACGGATTAATGTCTTTCCTGAGTGAGTGAATTCTCTTTCTAGGGAACTGGATTCACAATGGTAAGAACCAATTGTTGTAAAACAAGGCTGCCCCTTGTGTTTTGTCTCTTCCACTCACTCTTCCTCTTTCCCTTAAGTCCCTCCCTCCCTTACCAGATGTGGCTAGTCTGGGACTTCCCAGCCTCTAGAACTTCTATTCTTTATAAATTACTCATTCTCAGGATTCTGTTATGGCAATGGAAAGTGGACTAAGCCACACTGCATGATGGATCCCCATTACCAATGCATCAGAGTTGACTAAAGAGATAAGCCAGGGTGAAACATGTTGCCATCTTGAGATTAGAGGAACTTTGGGGACACTCTTAGTTAAAAAAAAAAAAAAAAAAAGGAAGACTCGAATTTGTTAAAGTTGAGTAAGAAGTGAAATCATATATGCAAAAGTACATTATAAATTGGGCATGGTGGTGCACACCTATAATCCCAGAAACCAGGAGGCTGAGGCAGGAGCATCACCAACTTGGCCAATTAGCAAGACTGTATCTTGAAATAAAAATTTGAGAAAGGTCTGAGGATGGGGCTCAGTGTGTAAGGTTCTGAGTTCAATCCCTAGTACCACAAAAGAAAAAAAAAATTAGAAAATACTATGAAGACAGCTGCATTTATTCGCTGGCTGCTCTTTACTTGACCTAAGAGCTCCTTCAACATTTCACAGCACCTATAAAACTGCCATCACTTCTATTTTATGGATGTGGAAATAGGGCTTAGATGCCAGGTGACTTTCCCAAATCTCATAGCCAACAGAAAGTTGTGCTGCTGAGATTCCCAGCTAGGTCTGTCTGACCTCAGGCCTGTGCTCTCTGCATGGGGTCATGTTGGCTCCCAAACCCTGTGCTAAGTAGTGAGTTAGTTATTACAACAATGGTTCCCACTATTATTAACAGTCTATTTAAATATAAGTAGGTCTTGTTCTCCCCTTATTCTCCCTCATCTGTTCCCTGCTTATACATTCCTTTATAGTGAGGCCCTACCTTTTTGGGATATGTGAACATGATTTATTCCCTCAGAAAAAACAGGAGACAGGAAATAGCAAAGGATAGAAGGGAAAAAGCCAGGATCAGGTCAAGAGCTTCCCACATCTTGCGTTCCCAGCCTAGAGAGAGCCAGATGGAAGCCTTAAGGAGGTTTTAGAAACCAGGGGAGATAATCAAGAGAAGGTTGAGAGTCAAGTGGCATGCTGAAGGCACAGGGAATATATTTGCAGCGAGGAACACACTACTAACACTCATTTTGGTCACATAATATTCATGAATTCTGGTTTTTATAACTTAAGCACATTTCTGTCCATGCCTTGAATTCTGTTCAAACTTTTGAAAGAGACACTAGTGTCTGGTGTCAGTCTGCGTCCCCTCTGAGGTTGAGGGGCTGTGTGGCTGAATTCCAAGGCTCGGTGAGTTTTCGTGATCAGAAACTGGCCTTCATCATGCATGTTAGTGGTTTTGCTTCTTCTACTGAAAGTGGGTATCGTTAGATCTCTAGACTTGTTATCCCACAAAACACCATCTGCATGTGACTATTTAAGGACCAGTAGAGGCAATGAGGGGGAAGGTTCCAGATTCCTTCTGAATCACAGGATGCCCAGAACTGGCCTCCAGAAAAGAGGCACATTTCATCCTTCGTCTGCCCTATTGCACCATATAGGAGAGAAAATTTTGTGATCCACTCTCCCTCTTAATTTTTCTTTTTGCCTCCATGATATTTAAAAATCAGAGAAAATTTCTTAAGTATAAAAGTTTAAGATAAACACTAAAATCTTTTAAAAGTGACTTGCTTATTGCCTGTGTTCACACAGGTGCAGGAGGAGTGTCTATTAGATGTGGGCATATGAAAGAGTGGGCAGTCAGGAAAGGCAGATTAAAGTAAGAAAATAGCATGCGGTGCCCATTTGAATTACAAAACTTCAGAGTTTGAGACCATCAGTGTTGGTGAGGGAACAGGAATGCAGTCACTCCCGGTCAGAATCTGAATCGATAAGGTCATTCTGCAGAGGAAGATGGCGATGGGAAGTAAGTCAAAGATGTGAGCATCTGTAATTCAGAGTCATGGACTGCGTGTCTGTGTCCCCCTAAATCTAAGTATTGAGACAATAATCCCCAATGAGTTGGTATTATTGGCCTTTGGGAGGTAATTAGGTCATGAGAGTGGAACCCTCTTGCTGGGATATGTGCCCTTATAAGAACACATATCATATCTCTTATGAGAGAGCTTGCTTCCTCTCCCTCTCCCTCTTCTCTCCACCACACAAGGATACAAGAAGGCAGCTCTGTGCCAACCAGGAAGCAGATCTCAGTGGACACTGGGTCTGCTGGCACCTTGATCTTGAATTTACCAAGCTCTAGAACTGTGAGAAATGTTTGTTGTTTAAGCCTCTAGTCTATGGAAATTTGATAAAACAGCCCAGACTAAGACACCCAGTAATTGGACAGATGCACAAGGAGACAACTATAGAGGTGCTGGTGTTAAGCCCCGCCCCCTAAAAATGTAAGTGTCCTTAGCCAGGCACTTTGGTGCATGCTGTAATCTCAGCGGCTCGGGAGGCTGAGACAGGAGGATCACAAGTTCAAAACCAGCCTCAACAACTTGGTGAGGCCCTAAGCAACTCAGCAAGACCCTGTCTCTATATAAAATACAGAAAAGGGCTGGGGATGTGGCTCAGTGGTTGAGCACCTCTGAGTTCAATCCCCAGTACAAAAAAAAAAAAAAAAAGATAGATAGATAGATATGTATTTGGACCACAGCAATGGGTGTCTGTCATATGTTATTTAATTTGGTGGAAAATATGTTACAATTTTTTAAAGACCTTAGAAAACAAGGATCCTATAATTAAAAGCCCAGCATCAGATTCTGGTCCTTTGTAGGTTAGGAATAATCTGTCTCCTCTTTCATCTCAAGTGGTTAATCTCTCTGTGGCCTTTGGGTGTGTGCATGTGCTCCCGGCCCTCTGGAAGGGCTGTGATGATGGGCAGGGCCTTCCCTGTTGCCTTCATAGCACTCCTTCTCCTCCTTCCTGCTCTTCTCACCCATTGTGCTGTTTCCTGTTTACTTGCTGTGTGGGCTTGCTGGACCATAACCTGATCCTCCGGGGGCAGGTGGCGTGTTTACTGTCGCATCCTCAGGGACAGTGTGCAATGATGTGCAGTTGAGTGACTGACGAATAACTGAAGTAGATCCTTCAGTGGTTTAAGTTCAGTGCTGTGCACACGGTGGGCAGGGGTTGGCTGTGTGAAATCCCCACTTGACGATTGGAATCATTTAGCAGCTGTGACCAACTCAGAGGAGCTGTGTGCCCCTTTCTTGGATTCTGCCAGCCTTCAGCCCCGGTCTCATAGTTGGAGAAGAGAGAGGTGATATGCTTTGTGTAAGATGATTTAAATCTCGTCTAGATTCATTGACATAACTAAATAATCAGGTTCCCATTAGGCTTGCACAGGGGCCAAACCTCATACAACCCCAGGTGGGCCCCCAGCCCACCCCAGGCCAGTTTTTCACAGGGAAAACCACTTCTCCTGCCTTTCCCAAATCCAGAAGCCCAGTCCTTGCTTTGCATTGGGTTCAGGTGTCAAGCTTAAAGCTCTCAGCAGGGCCTCCCTGGGCAGCTCATGACAGGCTTCATTTCCTTCTTACCAGCTTCTGGCCTGCCTGTCCCCCTGCCTCAAACCCAAAGAGGACTCACTTCCTTTCCCTCTTCCTTTCTTCCCCTTCTTTCTTTCTTCTCTCGTTCTTTCAGTTATTCATTAGGATCTGTTGCCATTTCAAGCCAACCTCCACTTATTCAGTCTATTACTATTATTGGCTCAGCCCTCCAGGCCCATGTGGGAGGCCAAACTCCTTCCCTGAAAAAGCTGCTTTGGTTGGAAGCTGGCAGAGCCTGGTGGATGTCTTGAGAACTTCTCTTGGCCATCTCAGATCCTTGAAATCTTAGAGCACAAAACCCTGTGTTCACAGTGGTTAGGATCTGCCTGGAGGGCCTCTGACCTGTGGTACATGGAGACGCTGCAGGGTGCAGAGCGAGCTGTGGCTCTACCCAGGCATGACCTGGAGTGAGTGAATTATCCTACTTTTCTGAACCCAGAAATCAAAACAGAATAAATAATACCTTGCAGCAGCATTTTGAGATAATAATCAGGATGATGAGGTAAATTGGTTAAGTTGGCAATGCCCGTGCCTGTATCCTGCTTTGGCCCTTTCCCAACTGGGTGCTCAGTTTTCCCATCCCAATAAGTCATCACACTCCCTACTTCCTGCATTCTAGATACTTAAACAATGCCTGGGGCACAGTGGATGCTGTCCAGGGGTTTTCTGGGTTTAGTTGTGTCTAACAGGTAGAAAGCTCATTATGTTCTATTTCTATTATTTCTCTAACCTCCTAGGATTGTGCAGATTAATGAGACGTGAAACTCCTGCCATGTGATAAGTGCTCAATGGGGATATTGCTTTCTTCTTGACCTTGACCTTGGAGAAGGGATATCTCAGAAAGGAGGCAGTTGACCCTTGCCACAGAGTTCATATTCATTCTTATAGGAGCTTTGGTGACCTTCCCACAATATGACCTTGATATGGATGAGCAAGTATATTTTGTTCCTTGACACTGAACTAAGGCTTCCAGACCCAAACCAAATACATCATGGGTATTTAATTTAGTATACATCTTGGCATTCAGAGGGAAGCTTGGAGGGGACCTGGGAGATCATAACTCTAAACCGCACAGTTTTTTTTTGGCAGTACTGGAGATTGAACTCAGTGGAACACTATCATGGAACTCTATATCCCCCGCCCTCACCTTACCTTTTTTTTTTTTTTTTGAGATAGGATATTGCTAAGTTACCAAGGCTGGCCTAGAACTTGTGATCCTCCTGCCTCAGCCTTCTAAGTCTGGGATTACAGGTCTACACCACCACACTGGGCAAATGTCCACAATTTATAAGGTGGAAGCAAGTCCAGAGATGCTATATGAACTACCTGAGGTCACATAGCTGATCACCAGTAGGTAGAAGCTCACACCTAGTGCTGCCTCACAGAGAGAAAGGCTCCAAAATCCAAGTGCAAATCAAACAATTTAGATAACTCTTAGCCCTCATCTGATAGTTGGATTTATCTTCACCTCACCCAGAGCATAACCCTGGTCATGTTTGGAAAATTCCAGGTGAGAAAAGCAAGGACTCAGACTTCCCCACTTAAAAGCGTTTGTGGAACTGGATGAGATTCCAACACAGATAGAAAAAGGAAGCCATTTCCTTCTTGGATTTTCTCAACCATTATGCTTGTCAAAGCCGGTAGATGTTGTCATCAGTTATATCCCTCTCTAGCTGTGGGGTGTAAAAATCAGGAAGCACATGATGGTTTATTTTATAGTGGATGCATTCCTTTGCTAAACGTTGAACCCAGAGACATTTTTTACCTGAAAGTTTTTCAGAGGGGCAGTTACTGAGGAATGTGGCACTTGGGCCTTGATTTCTGGAAAGTTTGCTCATTTAATACATCTGAAAATTATGCAGAGAATAAGCAGATTATTGGTAAAATCCAAGTGTACGTGGCTTGGAGCACTTTATTGGAATCTTTTGTTACAGCAAGGAAACAAATGCAAATTGTTCTATGCACCTGTGCAGAGCATGGAGGCTCTGTCGTGGATTCAGTAGCAAACGCAGAAGAGTCCAACCATTCTTCCTAGGTGCTGGCTGTGTAGTTCTGATCTTACACACGGAAACAGAAAAATTTAGTTGAAAAGAGTGGGGACTTTTACAAAGAGCTTTGACTGTGTTTAAAACTGGACAATTTTAAAGGAATTTTATTTAGGTAAATGGTAGTAGTTTTAGCAAAGAAATCATATTCAAAGGTAAATGCAACCATCTTATAAAATATATAGGAAATTATGACCTACTATGGAAGCAGAGGAAAAGAGGAAGTTTGGATGAGACTTTTATTCACTAATAGATTTGATCAGGAAATAGAAATGGGTACTTATCAATCTCATCTTTTTTTTTTTTTTTTTTTTTTTTTTGGGTGCTGGGGATCGAACCCAGGGCTTTGTGCTTACAAGGCAAGCACTCTACCGACTGAGCTATCTCCCCAGCCCCAGTCTCATCTTTTTAAGGAGGATAATAACTTTCAGTTTAGAAAGGAAGTTATATTGGGGGGTGTGAGATTAGTGCTATGTAAGCGGACATTTTTTAAATGTTTCCATTATAAATTTCAGTAATATGTGTGAGTTTAAAGCTGAGAGCCTATGTTTAGTTATAACACAGGGTGTGGATGTCAAAATCTTGACTAAATTTTTACTGTTTTCTTTTATGAGCTCATTACTGCTGGATTTTTCCATGAATTTGAAACATCTGTACAGTGCTTTGGAAAGATTATTTGTTTAAACTTTATAGACTGAGCTAAAAATAGATAAACGCTGTTTCTATTTCTGGAATGTCTTCTAAGCTAAAAAGTAAACACACTTACTATACATAATAAACAAAACATTGAGAACAGATGTTTAAATCACACAATATAATAATATAGCTGGTTTTGAAATTCTGGAAGCATTTTTAATGAATTGATTATTATTTTACTTGAAGGGATAAATTTGTGTCATGAAGTACATTTCTGTTTTGGCAATACTTTTGCATGCATGGAGGAAAAAGGCATCTCAAAACTGGTGTGAACTTTATTCTCCAGGAGTTCATTACTGTTTTGTCCTCTCTGGAGTGACCAATTCAATGACTCTCCTTCATTCTGCAGTCTTCCTAGTATTTCTTATTGGGCTGCAGCCAGCTTTTAATTTTGTAAGACTTTTGGATAAATTTAGGGAAGGTGTCTGGAGCCACTAAAAATGTTCTTATTAAATCTGCTTGCTGTTATTCTGGCTAACAAGCAGCTACAATTTAACACACAAAATAAAATATAAAATTAGAGACCTTAATTTAAATGTTACAAAGTACAGGTTGAACATCCCTAATTTGAAAATCCAAAATCTGAACTGCTTCAAAATGGGAAAACTTTTCAGTACCAGCATGACTCCACAGGTGGAAAATTCCACACCTGACCCATGTGACCAGTCACAGTCGAAATGCAGGTGCTCTGAAAGTATTGTATAAGATTATCTTTAGGCCATATACGTAAGGTACATATGAAACATAAGTGAATTTCATGTTCAGACTTGGATCCCATCCCTAAAATTTCTCATTAAATCTGAAATCCAAAATTCTTCTGGTCTCAAGCATTTTGGATAAAGAATACTCAACCTGTGCAATGTTCTTTAGGTAATTCCCTGAACTTACAGCTTGCCCCCAAATAAGTTCTCACCAAATTTGTCCTTCGATCCCCCACCCCCCACTTTCTCTCTTCTTTATTTATTGAGCAATGTCTGCTTGGAAGTTGATTTCAAGTACTCAATTCAGGTCACTGGAAGATTCCATTTTAACTGTGGCATGACTTAAAAAGTGAGTTTGGGTGTGTTCTTGAGAGAAAGCCAGGGGTATGGACAGGAAGGGCTGAGGAGGGGGACAGGAGAAAATGAGGATCAGAGTCTGAGGAAGCACGGTCCAAGACCTTGGGAGGAATTTCTGAGTTGCCAGAGTGAGGGCTAGTGATGCTAACGCACACCAGGTCTCTGCTCAGCTAGAATGATAGGAATTTGCCAGAGAAACTTGGGTGATTCACGGTTTGGCTTATGGAGTGAAAGTAGCAAACAGAACGATCTTGTTGCTAGACATAGCAACTCATAAAAAGGGAGAGGAAAACATCCAGATATGTCCCGGAGGCCTCCCTATCCTGGAGTTAGTTCTGTCTAACACTTTGATCTTGTTTCTCTTGTCATATTTTGAGTGTTTGTGAAGGCGGCTCTGGACTTGAGGCCCCTGGACTATCATTTCTGTTCTGCTTATCATACCCATCATTACTCCAATAGCAACTGCTGTTACCTCCACCTCCACGGTCACTAAAGCTCATGTTTGCTGAGTACCTAGTAAGTGCCAGCATTCGGGTCAGCGCTTTATGTGTAACATCTCCTTTATTCCATTATGATAAAGACTCAGGGAATTAACGTGCCCAAAGCTGTTCAGCTATTATCACATAGAGGGATTTTTGAAATTGAGATATGAATCACATAACACAAAATTGAGGTTTATAGTATGTTCACTAAGTTATGCAACCAGCACCACTATCTAATTCCAAAACATTTTCATCACCGCAAAAAGAAACCAGGTACGCATTTGCAGTCTCTCTTCATTTTCTCCCCACTCCAGTCCTAGGCAACCATTAATCTGCTTTCTGTCTCTATAGATTTGCCTACTCTAGATATTTTGTATAAATGGAATGTTGCAACATATAGTCTTTTGTGACTAGCTTATTTCAAGTAACAGTGTATTCTAGGTTCATCTATGTTGTGGCATGTATCAGTACTTTATTTATATTTTAAAAATTATTATTTATTTTTACGTGGTGCTAAGGGTGGAACCCATTGCCTCACACATGCTAGGCAAGCACTCTGCCACTGAGCTATAGCCTCAACCCTCATTTATTTTTATAGTTAAATAGTATTCCATTGTTTGCACCTACCCCATATTATTTATCCATTCATCATTTGAAGGACTTTGGATTGTTTCTACTTTATGGTTGTTATTGATCATGCTTCTGTGAACATTCATGCCAAGTTTTTTTGTTTTTGTGTTTATTTTTTTGGTACTGGGGTACTGTGCTTTACCTCTGAGCTACATCCCCAGACCTTTTTTTTTTTTTTAATTTTGAGACAGGGTCTTGCTAAGTTGCTTAGGGTCTCACTAAGTTCACTAAGTTGATAAGGCTGGTCTCAAACTTTGCAACCTCCTGTCTCAACCTCCCAAGTTGCCTAAATTACAGGCATGCAACACTGCCTGGCTTATACACAGGTTTCTGCATGGGTATGTTTTCAGTTCACACAGAGGGATTTTCAGTATTGGGTTTTCTATACTTGATATTATCTTTAGCAAAACAACCAAAACCCAAAAACAGAAACTTGTTCTTCTAGAAACAAACTTTTATGCTTATAAGTGATGACTACATACCACCCAACTACCGAACTATCACTTATCTCACCGTGTAAACTGAGTATCGTGCTACATTCTCCTATGCAGACCTAGTTTCCAGAGATGAACAGGAGTACGCCAAGTCTGCATGTTTTCTGCTTTCTTCCTCGACAGGCTACTCCCTCACCACCACCTGGTGAAGGCCTGGCTTCTTCCAGCCAGGAACCCCATTCTTCCTTTGTAATCTGAATTTATGTTGCCTTCTCTGAAGGCACCTTGAAGCCTCACCTTGGTCTTTCCAGGGGCATTTTTCACTTTTCTCTGCCTGAGCTTCCTACTACCATTATGTTCCTTGAGGGCAGGATTGATTGATTGATTGATTGATCGGTACCAGGAATTGAACCCAGGGGTGCTTAATCACTGATTCACATCCCCAGCCCTTTTAAATATTTTATTTAGAGACAGGGTCACTGAGTTGCTTAGGCCTTTTTGAGACTGACTTTGAACTTGTGATCCTCCTGCCTCAGCCTCTGGAGCCGCTGGGATTACAGACATGCCTCACCGAGATGGCGAAGGCAGGATTCAGGTCTGTCTGCCTCACCTCTACTAGTATTCCCTGCAGGGACTAGGTGGCTTTCACAGTAGGTGCTAATGAATATTCATATTTGTAAACTGAGTAAATTCCTGGTCAGTTGCCAAGTGGTTCCGATTCACTTGGAACTCAGTTGAATTTCCTCCTTGAGTTATATTACAATGGGTCTATTTTTACTTAGATCTTGTGATGGGGAGGAAGGGGTTGGCCTGGTGAGGTCATGCATTTGTATGTTGTGCCACCTCTCTGACCTCCACTTCTGAGTTGGTGGAGGGTAGCCTGTCTGCCATCGCCTTAGTTCTCAGGTCATTTTGCTCTCCTTGCTTCTAAGTCCTCCTAAAAAGAGGAATTTGGACAGGAGAGCTGTGCAGGAGAGAGTGGATTGATTCGGGGGATAGAGTTAGACAGTATGATGCAACCTTCCAGTCCTGCACCTGCCCCACTGCCACACCTTTTAAAATCTGCCCTTAATGTCTTAGGAAAACTGAGGTGGTGAGACATTCAAGCATCCTTTTAAAGTCACTCAGAGGTTAGCAATCCTGGATTTTCTGTAAGGCCACTGTTACGTTTAGAGCTCTGCAGTTCCGTTTAAATAGCCTGTTGCTCTCCACAGGGCAATCATATATACATATTTTAAAATAAAGAATCTAAAACTATGGAAGTGATTCTTCATAGACTGATACACAGAATAATTTATTAGAATATATGTAAATATATATGATATAAATGAATATAATATGTTATATGTCATATGTCTGATCCAAATTTTAAGGAGACCCAGACGTCAACCCCAATAATGACCTCTCTGGCTGAATTTAGTTGATTGACACATTTTGCTTGGCTGGGCAGGGTGTATTAATGATTGAATGTACATTCTCCAACGTGCCACTGTTCTTTCATTCTTTATTGCCTCACATTTGGCCCTCTCTCACATATTTGTGTGACCTGCCTGCCCTTTGAGGTCTCTGAGAATTTGACCTTGTCCCAAAGCAGCCAGATCATCTGCTGTATCTTTGAGCAATGATTATTCTGTTTGTAGAAATTCCCAGTTTTAGCCGCACTGCCTAAAAATCCCTTGGGAGCTGTTAAAAATTTCTGCTGCCTGGTATATACAAAGTCCTTTCATGGGGGAATACACAGTTTCTAGGGGGCGGGGAAGGATACATTTTTCAGATGGTAGGGCAAGTGCTTTTAAGGAAAATTGTTTTATTTAGATGTCATATCAGTTAGATTATCTGATGTGAACAGTTGCCCCATAATGAAATTCCAGATTGTAACAGAATTTCTTTGTGAGATGTGACCGACAAGGTATATGTTGGCGGTAAATGAAAATAGGAACTTACATGTAGATTTCTCAAAATACTTGGTGTTAAAGTTCCACAAATTACTGTCAAGTCACCCAATGGAAAGACTCCTACCTTCCCAAGAAAGGAATGTTTCTGCCCACTTCTGGATTGGGACAGGAGACCTGGATCTGAGGAAGACCTCTGTGAACCTAAAAGATACATATGCAAACTTCATACAAGTTCAAACCAGGTCAAGCCTCTACCCTGAAGGAGTACTTATGGGGGACTGGATTCAGTTTTCTTTTTCAGTACTGGGCATTGAACCCAGGAGCTCATGCATGCTAGGCAAACACTCTGTCACTGAACTACCTGCCCAGCTCTGGTTCTAGAATTAAACAATGCAAGCTTCATGTCTCTATTTCACCTGTATGCACACATTCCCATTGTAACTGTTACATTCAGAATTTGATCAGACTTTATTATTTTTTTTGCAAGAAATGTAGTTTTTCATTCTCCTAAATTTAGTGTAATCTCTCTTTTGTGCCTTCCCTCCCTGTTATGGCAGAAAACTTAACTCAATAAATTCCAGGTACTTCAAACTTCTGTAGCCAATTCTGGGGACTTCTTACTCTCTCCCCAGAGTTGTCTAGGGTCTGGGCATTTTTGGAGAGCTCAGGGGGGGCTGGTTTAATGGCATATGATAATGTTTGTCATGGGTTCAGCTTGTGAAGACTGGTTCTTGCTGCCCAGTCCATTCATGTCCAGACTCTCCAGGTCTCTCTCTAGCTTAGCTGGTTCATACATCCCAAGGGGTTGTTGGTCAATAATCTATTAGTATTATTTTTTAAGACTAATGTCAATAAATCCCACATATTAGTGTTTTTTCAAACTCTAATGTGCAACTAGTCCTCAGGTTTGTCTAGGAAAAAACAAACTGCCTGTCTTTCCTCTGCTTTCACACCACAATCAACACAGGAGACTGACATGGCCTCAAAAGGTGTGGGACCTTTTCCCCACCAGCAAGCAAGCAGTCATTTCTGCAGCAATGGACCCCAGCTGGGTGTCATCTATTCCAATTCAGTTCTTACACTATCCACCTGAAGAAAAGTGTCAGATCCCACAGGTTGGGGATTCTGTCCCAAAGGCTGCCCCCCATACCACATTAGATGCCCATTTTGAAGTCTCAGGTTATTTTCCCCTGTGCTTCTGGCTCATCTGCTATAACTCAGGGTTCCCACAACTCCCTCCTCAGGTTTAATTTGCTTTTGTGACTCACAGAACTTTGGGAAACACATTTACTGGTTTATTATGAAAGATATGACAAAGGATACAGATGAAGGGATGCACAGGGTGAGGTGCGGAAGGAGAATGGAGCTCCCATGCCCTTGCAGGGTGTGCCACCTCCAGAAACCTGCATAGGTACTGCTATCCAGAAGCTCCCTGGACACTGTCATTTTGGGTTTTTGTGAAGGCTGTATTGCATAGGCACGACTGCCAATAGATCTGGGGCCAGGGACATGAGGAACCCAGCAAAGCCTGTCAGTTTCAGTATTATTCTTGGCCTCTTTGTGCCCCATTCTTTCCTTCAGGGTATGGGGGCAGGCCCTCTCTGGAATGAGGAGGATCTTATGACCTGCTACTGGGCAAAGGGTTGGCCATTGAGATAATGGCCAAGGAGGAAGATTAGCATTTTTATGGTTATAACCTGCTTTGGGGAAAACAAATTCTAGTTTCATTTCCTTCCTTGTTTGGCTTCCTCCCGCCCTCCCTCCCTCTTTCTGTCTTTCCTTCCTTCCTCCTTCCTCCTTCCTTCTTTCCTGAACTGAACCAGAGCCTCACACATGCTAGACAAGACTGTATCACCTGCATACATACCCAGTCCCTACATGCCCCACCCCTCTTTTTTTGGTATTGGGGATTGAACCAGTGCTTTACCACTGAGCCACATCCCTAGATCTTTTAAATTTTATTTTGAGAGAGGGCCTTGCTAATTACTCAGGCTGGTCTCAAATTATGATCCTCCTGCTTCAACCTCCTAAGTTGCTGGGATTACAAGCATGACCCACCATGCCCTGTGAGAAATTCTAGTTTCTATGGCCAACTTTGGGGAGGGAGTTATGGACAAAAACCAAAAAAGTGTATCATAATGTCATAACAGGAATCATGTAAAGATGAAAAGTCCTGAATCAGAAGGTCTGAATTAGGGCAGGGGCTTGAGACTCAGCATTTCCATCAAATTACCAGCTGATGTGGCAGCTGTTGGTCCATGGGCCACACCTTGAGTAGTAAGGTGGTAGAGGCCAGAAGCATTCTCACTTTAATGATGCTCTTAGCCTTCATGTCTTCTGTTTGCTTGAGAAAGTGATGTGGTAATAGG
The DNA here is from genome assembly GCF_902686445.1 of Sciurus carolinensis. Taxonomy (NCBI): domain Eukaryota; kingdom Metazoa; phylum Chordata; class Mammalia; order Rodentia; family Sciuridae; genus Sciurus; species Sciurus carolinensis. The sequence continues at coordinate 110,127,812 of NC_062222.1, read as the reverse complement.
AGATCTGCCTAAATGACTTCAAACTCTCCCCTTCTCCACCTCTTAGTGATCTTTAGGGAGTATTGCTGCTTAAAAGAATGCACTGCCCTTCCTTAAGATGCTCCTAAGGCCCCTGTCAGTTACTCAGAGCCTTTGTTGGGATATCACTTTGGACTTTCCCCATGACTCTTACCCCCATGATCCTCCCCTTTTGATATTCATGCCCTTGGGTAATCTCCCCAATGTGGAACAGACTTATTTGTGCTTCCAGGGAATAGAACACAGCACAAGTGCTGGGATGTCACTTTTGAATAATTTATAAAATGACTGACTTCTTTTTTGGACATGTGCTCTCTTTTGAGCACTTGTGCTGGGGGATGCAAGCTAAATAGCCTTTGGTGGGGACCACAAAATGCTGAGACCCTGGGTCTAACCACCCCTGGGGACCTAAATCCTATCACCAGGTGAACTGGCTTGGGATTTTTTCCTTTAGTCCCACCCATCCTGAGAGGACTGCAGCCACAGCTAACAGCTTGACTGACACAGGCATCCAGCCAAGATGCCACCAGATTTCTGACCCACAGAAATTATTATAATACGGGTTTCGGTTTGGGGGTAACACACTTGTTAAACTCAGAAGCCATTTATTTAGGGAACATTAAAATCTTACTGATCCATCGTGAGGATAAAGCACACAATATAACAATAGGAGAAGAGAAGAAGAAAGCTTGGGTTCCTTGGCCAGAGGGCCTGAAAAGGAGCTCAGGGAGTAGCTCAGCCTGACGCATGCATCACTCATCAGCTCATAGACCTTTGGACTTTCTTTTTTTTTTTTTTTCTTCCTCAGCGTGGGACTCAGGAGTGTCTGGGTTTGAAACTCGGCTCAACCTTTGTAGCCATAAACTGACCACCTCGTCTCATCATCTAGCCTTGGGGGAGAAGAAAACTGATGCAACTTAGTTTTCTCAGGTTGCTGCAACCTCTGGCTTGGCAGGAGCTGAAGGCTCTGCCTCTGCCCCATTTCAAGTCTCAGTAGCAGTTTTACGACTCCAAGAAAACCACCTCTGATTACATAAAGGTATTAGGCGCTGGGGAAACACTGGCGCTTTTGTTACCAGCAATCCCGAGCGCTCAGAAAGAAACGCTTTGGGGGTAGGGGGAACCCCTGGAAAGTTGGGCGGGCTTTGCGTTCGCTCCTAATTCTTGAGTTTTTAAAAATCAAACCCCAGAGAGAAAGGAATTTCAGATTTCTGAAAGTTGTACGAAGCCGCCCAGAGTCTTGGCAACCCGCACCTCCAAACACCGGGGTTTCGACACAGCCGGGGCAGCCAGGAGGAGCTCGACCCTCGCGCTTCCCAACTTCCCGCCGCGAGCCGGGCTGGGTGGGCGGGGTGAGGGCGGGGTCGGCGCGCTCCCTCCCGCCCCCTCCCCAGGCGCCCCCTCCCCCGCGCTGTCCCCTCCCACTTCCCTTTCTCGGCCCGGCGGGCGCGACCTCACGGGCAGTGACGAGCGGGGAGGAGCCCGCCACCCTCGCCGCCGCCTCTGAGGGGAGGATGCCCGGGCCCCGGCGCGCCCCGAGCCCGCCCCCGGCTGCCCGCGGGCCCACGGGCCGGCCGCGGGAGTAAGCGGGAGCCGGCGGGCGAGGAGCCGCCGCCCGGCCCGCGATGTCACCATTGTTCAGCTGGGTGGCCAAGGTAGGCGGCGTCGGGGCAGCGGCGGGCCGGCGCCCGTTACCGGAGCGGACCGCCCTGCGGCGCCCGCGTCCCGGCCGGCCTGGTCGGGCGGGGGCTCGGCGCGGCCGCCGGCGGCGGGGGGCGCTGCGCAGCTCGTTTCCCCGCACTTTCATTCATTAGTCTGGGTCTCCGCGGGGCGCGCGGGCCAGGTGGCGTAGCGCCCATTTCCCAGGTGCGGCGTGCGAGGCAGGACGCCGGGGGCCCGACGCCGCCGCCCTCCGCGCGGGGCTGTGCGCGGCCGGCCGCGGGGAGGTCGGCTGCCTGCAGGCTGAGCCCGGAGCGCCCGGCGGCCTCCGCCTTCGGGGTTCAGCCCGCGGTCCGGGGCAAGTGCTGCGGGCTGAGTTTGAAGCGTAGCTTTTTGCTTTCTGTTCTGTAATTTTATTTCTAGAACATTAGTGCTTTCAGAACCCCCGAGGGTTACAAACGGGCAAATTCCGCCCCTGCTGGAATAAAGGCGCTGGCGTAGACTTCTAGGGCTCCCACCAGCTGGGGAGAACACAGAAGTTTTGTTATCCGCTCCTGTAACACCAGGTGTTTGAGTGTTTTGATTTCTAATCCCTGGCAGCCTTTTGAGACCTGCTGGTCAGTCGGGCGCCCTCCTCCCACCCCGGGACCCCCTGAGCTGGCCCCTCGGCTTCTCTTGCCTTCTGTGTGTGGCAGGTGAGGAACAAGCTCATATTGAGAGAACCCGTTAGCCATGCTCTGACCTTAGCAAATAATAATTAGGTGGTTATAGCGCTAGTTATGATGTGAGACTTTTACGGTGTTATTTTCTAATTACATTTTTATGAATACCTGTTTGTGAGCAGATGTGGCTTCTCCTATTATTTTTAGTGATAAGAAAATGGAGACAGAAATTAGATAACACTAGGTATTAGGCACCGTGTAGTGACATACCATCTCTGAATCCTCACTAGAAACAGCTGGTAGTGAGATGAGATAACTTTGAAAAAAGTTTGGAGCCACTATAATTTTGTACTGAAGAATAAATTGATAATACCCACATTTTCTTATGTGAAGATTAACCTTTAATAAATAATGCTAAATTTTGAAAATGGTGTGTAGTATAAAATGTAATTCAGATTGTGATTGTATTTTACTTATACCTTCTTGAGGATTTGGGTCTTTTATATTGTGTTGCTGTACATTGTTGAACTGTAAGTCCAAAGGGGGAGAAAATTGAAACTGAGTTCTGGAGCTGGGGTTGTGGGTCAGTGGTAGAGCGCTTGCCTGGCATGTGTGACGCCCTGGGTTTGGTCCTCAGCACCGCATATTTATATAAATACATAAATAATAAAGGACCATGGACAACTAACAAAAATACTTAAAAAAACCCTGAGTTGTTTTAATTAAAAATCAGTAAGGAGTAAGTTTTAAAGAACTTGTTGCTAGTCCTGTTTTTAAGTTTTATTTACTTTTCCATAGCATAATTAATAAGCTGCTGTGCATGATAGGAGTGAGATGGACCTCTGTTTACTTCACTGCAGAGGGACAGTGAAAATACCAACCAAAGCCATATTTTTAAAAACATCAAGACCTTAAGATTCTTATCCTCCTCCAACTGGCAGTGCTTTTGAAGAGTTCATGTGAATGAATTGTATGCTGACAGCTGATTTGGATTCCGAATCAGCTTATTCCAAAGTTGTTATTTAAATGACAGAACAACAGCAGAAAGAACCTATTAAATGTTTTTGGAGCAAATTTACCTGTAACTGTCACATAATTTTTTAAAATGGATTTATTTTATAATTTCCTCTAGCTTGTGCAGTTTATTACAAATTATAACTTTTTTAAGACAATGTTCTGTGAGAAATTTAGAAAGTAAAATTATTCTTCGAAAGTTCATTTCTTGAGATTATTGATTTCTAAGAGTGATGTTCTATAGGGCCTGTTCTGTTTATGGTGAAGAGACAACACTCTTGTGAACTACGAAATGCTCTAAAGGCAGAGATGAAAGGTAATGGTAATAGAAAATGTGTATGATCCTAGAGTGTATTTATCTTTGATTTAAAAATGTTCCTTCAAGAACTCACAAATGCACATAAACACAAGCCTCACACAAACACACGTGCATCCATTTAGCAGTTGGTTTCTTTTCCATTTTGACCTTTGTATGTGCAGCCCAACGCCTGGTGGGGAAGGAGAGTGGATGTCAGTTGATGCAGATGATACCTGTGCATGAATTTGTTTTTCTTGGGTGATGCATTTATATTGTATGAATATTGAATTGGTAGGATAATTTCATGTTGTAGGAATAAAGCCAAAACTGGAATGAGTTTTAGATTAAAGAGATTATCTTAAAAGAATAAAAAAGTAAGTTGCACTTTTAAAAATTAGGTATGATTTGGAACATTAGGGCAGGTGGGGATTGAATCACAAAATGGGACTGGGCTTATAAAAGTGTGATTTCTTTTTTGTTACTGCTTTGTTGGGGACACTTGACTTTTTTTTTTTATAATTACAAAGATTATAATTAAAAATGAACTTCTCAAACTTTGTGATTTTTTTTTTTTATGCTAAACCTACAGATGTCCCCAACAATCTGGTAGTTTCAAGTCTATCTGTTGATATCTCCATGTCTCCATGTATTTGTTAGTGAAAACTAACTGCAACAGAACTGCTAGGTAACTTGATGTATTTAATCAGATTTGCACCTGCCTGTGAAGATTGTGGCTAAGATTATTGTTAGTATGTTAAGATAATGGATTTTTTATCTATCTATCTACACACATGTCAGTTTATTAAATATATATATGTCAGTTTATCAGATAAAATGGAAAATGAGACCTAAATATACCCCAGTTTGCTATTTCAAATTCAAGTGCAGTTTTGTATAGTTTTTGCTGGGTATTAGTTTCCAGTCCTCATGGGTTTATGAGTAGATATTTGGGTACTTTTTATGTACCAGGCAATATTATATCCTGGGGAAATTGATTCACTTTGCACAAAAGATTTATCCCTTAAAAATAAATATTTTTAAAAGATTGATAAGCACACTGAAGATATGTAAACCAAGTATTTAAAAATGCATTAGGGAAGCAATTCTTTTTTAAAGCAAGTTATTGCTAATTAGTATTTTAGGTAAAACCAAGTTTTCCATATTTTGGCCTTTCCTAAACATAGGTTTATAGCCATTATTTATTCAACATGTCTTTTAACAATGTGTTAAAAACAGATAACTCATGATTAGTATCTGTATGATGTGTATCTGGTACTATTCGATGAGCTAGGGATTTAGCAACAGGCAGATCAGTTTCCTGTTTATATAAAGTTTGCATTTCTAGGCGAGAGAGATAGCAAAACAGCTAGAAATAGATAAACAGAGGCAGTTTCAGATGGTAGTCAGTGGTGGGAAGAGAAGCAAACTAAGAGGGACTGGGGGCTAGGGTAGTGCAGGTTGGCATTTTGTGAATGGTGACAGGGCACAGCATGCTCCAAGCACAGTATTGAGAAGGCGGCCCAGGTTGCTGGAGTACAACTGTGTGCAGAGAGGCCTGCCTCCCCCCAGACCGGGAGGGGAAACTGGGCAAGGCCAGCTAGGGCTCTGTAGTCACCAGTGCAGGGTTTGGATCTGCTCCTAAGTGTAGTGGGAAGCTGTTAGGGTGTGTAAAAGAGAGGGGTGACTAGCTGATGCATATTTTGGATGGAAGCAGAGGGACCACTTAGGCCGTTCTGGTTCTATTAGGTGATGGTGGTAGCTTGGACTTGAGTGGTAAGAGCAGAACATTGGGGGCCATGTCACTGTTCTTTTCTTTCAGAAATGATGTGACCTGATGGCCTTCCTATCTTGTTTGTCTGAGATTGGTACAAATGACCAAGTAACTAATTGCTTCTTGTGTGTTGAGTACATCTTGTCCTTTGATCTGCTGCTTTTAACCATAGTGTTCAGGCACAGTCCTGTCCTCACTCTGGCTTGTTTATTTGCCTTGGAGGTCTCCTTCAGACTGAACCAGCCCACCTTGGGTGCCCCTGGGTAGTTGGACTTGCCCTTCTGTTGACCAGCACAGAGCTAGTCAACTGTGAGTTGTGAACATGTCCACTGCAAGTATTTATTTAGGTATCGATTCTGCTGTCTTGCTTGAAGTCAGTCTGATGTTGGTTTGTCCTTGAGGTGTATCCTAGGTTAAGGTGATAGATTCTTTTTTTTTTTTTGGTGATAGATTCTTTAAAAAAAAAAATTTTTTTTAATTGTATTAACTCATGTTAGATTTAATTAGTACTTGTTTGAGTTTAATAAAGAGGCAAGAACACCCTGTCATAGTCAGACCATTCATTGAATTTGAAAAATGTGCTGCCTCTGCTTAGTAAAGCTGGTATAACCCCCACCAAGATTTCAGCAGAGTTGCTGTGGAGCACCATACCTGTTTATATAAAGTGTCAGCAGCCTTTCTTTGGTCTCTGGGAACTCTGGTCACGAAGAGTGCTGATAACTTGGGCACAGATTGGTTTTTACTAAGAGAGGATGGAGGAAGGCAGGGGTAGAAACCCCACCTAAACACAGTAGAACAACCTAGAGTAGGTGTCATAATGAGAAGAAACCAATTAAAATACAGTCTAGTCTGTTCTCCTGGACAAATACCCTAAACTGATCTTAGGCTACATTTCTGTTCCCTCATCTTCCATTGCTGACCGCCAGCCCTTTGATAGATAGGACTGGGGATGTAGTTCCATGGTGGAGTGCTTGCCTGCCACGAGGATTTTCTTGGGTTTGATCTCCAGCGAGACACACAACAGAACACCCCTTCTAATTCTTCATACCTTTCCTGACACATCTCTGATTAATCATCCATTCATTGTGTGAATGTACTAAATAGGGTGGAGGGTAACGGGAAGGGCAGGGTGTGCCAGGCAGTTGGAGAACCTCGTGCAAAGACCTGGCAGTGTTGGGGGAACTAGTCATAGGTGGTTGTGGGGTAGAAGGAGACTGCTATGCTGAGTCTCAGAGGTGAGACTGGACAGGTAAGTGGGCTCCAGGATTTGCATGGTTTACAGATTCCCTTTTTATGAGCTGCCATTTTATCCTAGGGCAGTGAGGATCCATTAAGGACCAAGACTGATCTTTCCCAAACTCTTGTAGGTGTCTTCTCTGTATGATGCCTTGTATAGTCTTCCCTAGCCTGTAAACTCCATGAAAACAAGGGCGGTGTGTCTTATATACCACTATATCAGATCACTTGGTGTCTTATAACATTAGCTCTGGTTTGGTAGGTTTGGTTTAGTATTCTGCATTTCCATCAGGTTCCCAGTGATACTGATGCTGCATTCCCAACAAGCTCTCAGGTGATGCAGTGCTAGCAACTGGTCTGGGGACCACACTTTGAATAGTAAGGTTCTCAGTGCATGTATTTTCTGTCACACTCATCCTTGGACATAAGAATTCATATCTTTTAGAACAAATGACATGATTTTATATTAATCCCTTATATCTTTTGGGAGAATAATAGTGGAATAAGTGTCCCATGAAGCAAAAATTAAATTAACAGTGATCTTAAAATTAGGTGTCTGGGGAATAGGAAAGGAAGGAAAAGTTTGTACTGCATATTTTTGTAATCTTTATGCTAAAACATAAAAACTTTGAACTTTTTATGCATTGTTCAGTTTATCAAATTGAAAAAAAAAAAAAGATAAACTTTGACCTTCCCTTTTTTCCCGCGTATTTAACTTTACTGCACATACCATTAGGATATTGTCACAGACTAGGAGTCAGGTATTATTTGAAAAAGACTTATTTCCTACTTTTCTTTTTATAAAAAAGATAATTTTTAGAGCAGTTTTGATCCCATAGTTCCCTGCATCCAGACACGCACATCCTCCCCTTTTGTTAGCATCTCCCACCAGCATAGTTTGTTATAGTTGATGAACCCACACTGACACACCATTTGTCACCCAAAGCCCGTAGTTCACATGGTGGTGTATGCCTGTTTCACCACTGCACTAACGTATATTGATGAGTATTCCATGTGTCCTAACCTTGCACCAAAGACAGTTTAGTAATAAATGATTTTGAAGAAATACTGGCAATTTTTTTTAAAAAAAGCTTTACATAATGGCCTCAAAATTTGGTATAAAACCTGCAACAATTATGCAGTGAAATATGGTTCTGTTTGGTTTTGGACAAATCTCTAATGTCATGTATCAGCTATCATAGTATCATATAAATGGTTTCATTGCCCTTCAGATCTTCTCTTTGACTGTTCCTTCATCCTTCTCCTGAACCCTTGAAAACCTCTGATTTTATTTTACTGTCTACTTTTGCTTATGGAGGATGTCATGTAGTTGGAATTGTACACTGTGTAGCTTTTTCAGATTAGCTTCTTTCACTTAGTAGTATGCACTTAAGTTTCCTTCATGTCTTTTCATGGCTTGATAGCTCATGTTGTTGTCCAGATGCACTGTAGTTGATCCCTTTACCTCTAGGAGGATATCTTGGTTGCTTCCTAGTTTTGAGTCATGCCACTGTGAATGTCTGCATATCAGATTTTTTTTGTAGATGTACATTTCCAACTCCTTTGAAAGATACTGAGGAATTGTGATTGCAAAGTCACATAGTAAGAAGTGTTTAGTTTTGTGAGAAACTGCCAAACTGTCTCTCAAAGTGCCTATACCAGTTTGCATTTCCACAGCAATAAATAAGAGTTTCTGTTCTGCATCCCTATGGCATTTGATGTTGAGGTATTCTGGATTTTGGTTATTCTAAAAGGCATAAAAATGGTATCCCCTGGTTTTAATTTGCATTTTCCTAAAGACTAGAAATAATACATTAGTCCTTTTTGGGTCTATTTTATAATGTACCCATATTTATTCAGGAACATCTGTAAAACTAAACCTTTTTTTGGTTATATTTGTGAATCTAAAGTATCTGATTTCTCCATTCTAAAGTTTATTTCTGATTTTGTTACTGGGAAAATGATGAGCCAACACTATGCTGTTTTGTTAGATTTATATGAAAGACATGATGGGAAAAGATCTTGATTTTCATGCCCTTTCTTTTCCTACAAATTATTTTTGTACCTGTCATGTGTTGTAATGAGATTTCAAGAGGCTCACAGTCTTCATTCCTTTACTTTGGTTGAACTTGGCTAAGTTAACTTTGTTAAGCTTGTTTTCTCTGTAAAATGAACTTCATATGTTCTATATTTACCTTTCTGTTTTTTTAAATTGTTTTCAAAAATTGAATAATAACAAAATCTGCCTAGGAAATTATGAAGACTAACTGCAAACAAACTAAAGTTTGTTGAGTGGGCAGTTGAAGTCAGTGGCTGTTGGACGGGCATGATGTTAACTGGGTGGATCAGAGACAAATAGGACACTATCCAGCCTTTGGGCAACTCGCAATTTGTTTGGGAGGGGGAGACCTCTGATGATAATTTTTTTTTCTAGCACTGGGGATCCAACTGGGGCCTCTTGCATGCTGGGCAAGCACTGTACCACGGAGCCACACCCGCAAGCCTCCATAGTTTAATTTTGTGATAATCTAGGTGGATGCCCAAGAAATCACGCAGTCATAATTTTGAGAAGGTGAGGTCTGAGTGTAGTCTTTAAAAAAGAATAATTATAGGTCATTGATGTGGTAAATTATGTAAAAGAATAGTTAGGAAATACTAGTGGTAGTTTTCCAGCATGTTTCAGTGTTATTCAGGGTTGCTTTCCAACTCTTTTTGCCTTGTTTTGAGACCAGGGATTTTAAACCTTGAGGAAGGCATCTCACTTGAACAAATTAACCTGGATTCAGGGAGATTCAGAATTAAGAGTGACCCTTTTCTGTTATCTCAGCATACCCTGTCAATAATCATGGCTAGGATGGTGGACATTCTGGGATAACTTAGTAATGTAATTCTAGTGTAACCCGAATGTAGCAATGTGCTTCCATTTGTTCTTTTCTGCTTCAGGACACTGATACCCAGAACAATGAAATATTTTGAATAAGGTCATATAGCTAGTTTATGGCAGAACTTAAGCCCAAATTCCTTGACCTTAGGTTTTTGTGTATCTTTTCAGTGTTGCCTTGCTGATTTGTTTGCGCTCTGCCTTCAGAATATTCTGCCAAAATCAAAACTATGTGTTTGAAACAGTACATTATATGTCAGAATACTTAATCACTCAAGAATATACATGAAAATTTCAGGCCATGGTGTCTGTAGGGAAAGGGTCAAGGAAAGGAATTCTGAGCAGCGGTTGGGATGGGTAGAGATCCTTTGGCACGTGAAGGGTGTCATAAACGTCCCTGCAGCCTGGGAGCACTAACCTGTCCTGTGTACTGTGTGCAGGAAGGAACCAAAGCCTGAGTGTCTGCAGAGAGTCAAAATCCACAAAGTCCAGTGTGATGACTTGGCTCCCTAATACTGGGCTGCAGTGACCCACTGACCCACTTAGTCTCCTGTTCCACGGTGGTGTCCTTGGGAAATGGAGACATGCGTAATGTATCTCTTCTCTAATGTGGGAGATTGATTTTGCTTGGGGAAAATATCACCTGCAACGAACATATAAAAGGAAGAAAATTAGGTTAGCTTTAATATAACCAAGGAGGAGAACAGGTGATTACGATTCATAATAAATGATTATGAATTACTTAATATGATGGCAGCCCTTGTGTTGAGGGGAGTCAAGTTCCATAATTTATTTAATTCTTGAAGTAATTGTAGTGTTGTTATTCCCTCTTACATTTTTGTTTTTTTGGAAAGGCATATGAAGAAATTGAAGTCCAAGAGAGGTAACTAACTTCTCTTTTAAGCTACTTGTAAAATTTTTTTAAATGCATATTTACTTTGTATGTATTTACCATCACAACATGTGTTTTGAATTATACAGATGTTGTGCCGTGACTAAATCTAGCTCGGTAGCATATGCATGACCTCATACACATCATTTTTGCCGTGAAAACACTTCGCATCCACCCTCAACATTTTTCAAGGATGTGATATATTGTTAACTATAATCACAATGTTGTACAATAGAAGTCACAGCTGTTAAGATTAAAGCTTGAATTGTCCTGCTCTGAATTCATTTTTAACTGCCATGACTCTGCTCCCTCTGTCAAGAGGGAATGATGGCACATGTTCAGAATGTGAAACGTGGTTGACAGAATTTTGAACAATATCTTGTCCCACTGAGAAACTGAACTTTTTTTCTCACTCTTAGGAGGCATAAAATGTTCAACTAGCCTGTTTTTTGAAATAGGTGTACAAGATTGAAACTACATAACAAGTGTAAAAGTTTTTTTTTTTTCTTTTTTTTTTTTTTTTTCATGATGTTCTTGATTAGAGAGGGAAGAAGACAGGAAATAAGAGACCAGTGGTAGAGGATTTGCAGGTAGGTCAAGATTGAAAAAATGTTAAGGGCAATTCAATGATAGGCCAAGAGAGATCAGTTTTTTTTTTTTTTTTTTTTTTTTTTTTTTTTTTTTTGCGGTGCTGGGGATTGAACCCAGGGCCTTGTTCTTGCAAGGCAAACACTCTACCAACTGAGCTATATCCCCAGCCTGAGAGATCAGTTTTGAGGTGACTTCAGCCTAAGCTTTCCTTCTCTTGATGACTTGAACTGGAAGCTTTAGAATGCTTATTTATTATCTGATATTCCTTTCAAAGCACCATGGACCCATGTCTCATATGTCCACCACGTTGGACATTTCTCCTGTCTCTGGTATCACATCAGATGGGGAGTTCATGGTATGGTCTGGAGACCCAGGTGTGTTCTCTTTGCTCTTCAGCCTTGGCTGGGTGACATGAGAAAGGTCATCGTTGCCTACTGCCCATCAGATAGTTCCATGTGGGTGGCAAACTAGGTGATGCAAGTGAGTATAAATGTCCAAGCTTTCTTTAGCATGAACTTGTCTTGGAATGAATAGGTGTAGGCATATGTTTCCAATACGTTTTTTGATCTTGGACAAGTTACGTGTCTCTGGGCCTCAGCCCTTGAGCTTTAAAATGAGAGCATTGTGTTGAATTATGGCTATGATTGTTCTTAGTTGAGAATCTGTGTTTGTGTGACTGCAGTTCAGGCCAATGATCTAACATCATCCAACCCTAAGGGAAGAAAAGGGCCTCTAGAAGCCCAGGACAAGCCTCTTTACCTGTTACCAGTGGAGGTATGACTTTGGGCAATTTATTTCTCGTCCAGGCTGTTTAGAAGTTAGCCACATAGCGTATGTACGTGGAATGGAGCCTGGCTCAAAGGAAGCCCTGGGTAAATGTGAGCCACACTGTCGGCGCCATTGTCTTCACTGAACTTAGCAGTGGAGGAGACCTTTGCATTTACTTAGTTCTGTTCCCTCCTTTTAAAGGTGAGAATCATGAAGTGCTCCATAGGTGAGATGGTTCACCCAATGTCTCAGCTGAGATTAAAACAAGGTGTTCTGACAGTGTCTTTAGAGCTCCTTGTATCCTCTGCACTTGTTGTTAACATTTAGATTCTATCTGTTGGGCAGGAGTTAAACATAAGCCCTGGCTCAGTAGTATGGAACAGAAACAAATGCTTTCATCAGGTTACAGGCAATTTAGATCAGATAAGGGGATAATGGGGCAGAGAGAATTATACTGCTTCTGCTACCAGTAGCCTGAGCGACCTTGCTGAAGGTCAAAATCTGTACCTTTATTTCCCCTTCCTTAAAATAGGGTAGGGAGGGACTGCTCAACAGTTTCTGTTCTTTTTTTTTTTTTTTTTTTTTGTCTTAAAATACTATGAAGAATTTCTTTTTTGCCAAGGCTGTTAAACCCCAGAAGATAGTTTGCCAACCATGGATGGAGAATATCCAATTTTGGAAAACTTTAAAAATAGGAAGGAAGTTTATTTGTTTAGCACAGTTTATTAGTGTAGGCCTGCCAAAGACAGAGAATTAGCTGAATGGTATTTTGAGGAAGTTCTTTTAACAGGGTGGATCCAAAGGAAACCAGTCATTAGGTGAAAATAAACTAAGATTTTTGAGACAATATTTGCTTAAAGACATTTGCACAGGTCTATTGTTATGGTCTCTATTGTGTCAGGCTCTTTTATTTTTTAAAAGAACACTTGTAAATTTCCAAATGCAAAATGCTAGAACTTCTAAAATTTCACTTCAGAAAAACAAATCAAAAACCCACTTAATGAGTGCTGAGTTTGTGACTTGTGTATTGATTTTTAATAAATTCATTAGATAGTAAGCATGAAATATTACTAATCTACTATGGCCCAAACTTTCTTATTGTTCCTGAAATAACCTTGTTCCTGAGTTTCCAAGTGAGTGGAAGGGATTCTAAAATATATCCCATTTCTAAGAGTATATGAATATAATACATGGAATTTACATTCCCTGATATTTCAGTAAAGGCAACCCTGCGAGTTTCTCCCACCCAATTTTGGTGTGAGTGATAGGATGTCACGCCAAAACTTGATTTTTGCCAATTCTCCAGTGTGTTTCAGTCAGCTGGTATCCCCCCTCCCCACTTCTCTCTCTCACACACACCCCAGGGAAAGAGCTCCATCTAGTAGACCACCAGAGCATACAACTCTGTATTGGTTGTTCTGCAGTTACTGCACATTATTTTGGCAAGTAGTGTGGTGTTCCCAGACATTCTTGACCAAGAATCTGGTTGTTTCTCCAAATTCAGTGTCAACTCTGATACATCACTGTGTGTGTCCTCTGTGCATGCAGAATGGGAGACATGATCCATTCCTGAGCTCAGAGAAGGTAGTTTCACAGTGGTCTTGCCATAAAACTGACTGGGAAGCTCTTGGACCTCCTGGTAACCTTTTGATAGATAGTGGTAGTAATCTTACAAATATAGTCAATCCCACTTTACAATTTCATTGATATTATCAGGGATAACCAAACTAGTTGTAAACTGTTAGTCTTAAATATCTTCTTAAAAACATGATTTTCAGTCTAAGAGCATGATGTGGTTTAGATGCAGGTATTTAGAAAGAGCCACAGTGTCCTCTCTGCTGGTTTGGGAAGTCTTTAGATCTCTCTAACAGATTTTGTTTTAATCCTGATTGAATAGATAGAGGCATTGGAGCCTACCTGCTCCTATCTGTTGGGGCAGGGTGAGTCTTCCTTAATCCCTTCATGCACACACTCCAGGATTGGTACCAAAGCCCTTTACATGCACATAGAACCTGCTGCTAAACTCAGAGATAAAAACCTGCTGACTGTGAGTATAGAGACCCCCCCCCCCCCAACATACTGGAAATGTGGGCACTGGCTACTCTATTTATTTATATTTTTAAAAAATTACTGGGCCTGAGGGTTGAGCTTAAAAATAAGGAAATTTTACACCAAAGACTGTTTCATCCCAATTAAAAGCAAATCATGGGGAGCTGGTGTAGTCTAGAAGAACAGCCCTAACTGGAGAGATCCAGTTCTGTCCAATCTGACTGTGACCTGAGGACAGTCATTGTAGCCTTCTGTGGCTTCATTTTCTAATCTCTGAAATGAATAGTTGAATGAGTGAGTTGAGGGGTCTCATCCAGGGCATGAGAAAAACATTCCAGATGGAAGAAGCTGCATGAGCAAAGGCATGGAGGTGTGATCACAGATGGACACAGGCTTGGGATTTGTGCAAAACATGTTTGGTAAAAAGGGAACTTGGAGGGAAACTGAGAGAAATAAGGCAGTGAGTCAGTCAGAGCTCCATAATGGAGAACCCTGAGTCGACTGGGTGTCTGTGTTTTAACAGAGATTGGAGAAGGGCTATGGATGGTTTTTGAGTGGTAGGCAGACTCCATCAGGACAATGCTTCTGGAAGATTAGGCTGTCAGTGGAGAGCAGAAGATGGATGCAGGGAAAGGCTAGAAGCAGGTCCTTGGGCTTGAGGGTCTTATGTTCTGCTGAGCCCAGACCTGGACCAGCACTTGAGATTTTAGGCTCATGATAGCTGATGGAAAGATGGATATAAGGAGAAAGGAGTTAAAGCCACTTTCCAGGTTTTGAGCCCAGTGACTTAGAAAATATTTGGGAAACAGGAAATGAAGAGAGAGGCCTATTGTAGGGCAGAGAGAATGAACTTGATTTGAATGTTTTAAGGTCAAGGTGCACAAAGACTAAGTGGTTCTTTAAAGAGGTGTCTAGAAATTTCAGTCAAGTCTAAGAAAGAAGCGCTCATGATGTCGATTAAGAAATCATCTTTGTTGACTTTGGGAGAGTAAATGAGATTCCTAGAAGGAGAAGGTAGAGAGGAAAGCAGAGCACAATGAAAAGTCTTCCCCAGTTTGTCTGTGGCCAGGAAGAGCATTTTAATAGATAATTCTGAAGGAAGTAATTACCTCAGAGTTCATTGCCCCACTTCTGCCCTTAGGGCTTATTTTATTTTCCCCCCTTATCCTTGTATCATGATAAAGTGTCACTTTTGAAAATGTTAGAATTCAGACTACAGTTCTAACTTGAGAGATGGCATCTTGTTCCTTGATTGTGTGGGTGGACCAAAGTTCAGTTCCAGTGAGTTCAGACGCCCTTGGACACACAGTAGTGCTCCCTTGGCATGGGAGACACAGCCAGCTGTGGGCAGGTTCCCAGCAGCAGCTCTTGGCTGGAGCAGCCGGTCTTTATCTCTTCTCAGCCTTGGTTTCAGTGTTGGTTCTCTAGGAATGTTCCGGATTGTAAAATAACTGATCTCGTGAAGATGAAGTCATCTCTGACTCCCACTCCAAGTGGAGGAGCCGGGTGGGTGCATAGCTATGCTTGCCCACTCCTGTTCAGCAGGCCCTTTTGCCTATAAACTTAAAGAAAAAAAAAATTGAGACATAGTGATTGTCCATATGTATGGGGGTACAGTGTGACATTCAAATCACATTCAAGTCACCCAACATTGTGTCACATCGCTCCCCCCCCCCAATTACGAGAGAGGAACAGAGGTAACAACACTGCTTTCCACAAGACAGATGTGCATCTGGGCTTCCCCCTCCCCAGGCACAAGCCCTAGCTCCTTCCCCTGGTCTCTGTTCAGGGCTCTGCAGACCAACATGTCACCCTTACTGCTGCTGCTGCTTTTAAAGTTTCCTAAAACCAAACACAAAACTTCCTATGTGGCCTCATCAGCAAGAAGGATGGGGGCTCTGACCTGTCTCTTGATGTAAGGAAAACATTGTCCTGAGCCCTGGGCTTTTTGTTCCCTCTCATTCTTTTGGTATCCAGGCCATTCTGTGGGCTTAGTCTGAGCTTGCAGTCAACTAAAATCCTTAAATCTTTTCACATGAACTTTTGGCATACTGGGTCAACCCCATGAGTACTTACCAGCTGCAGGGTTTTTGCTTTTTACCATTTTTTTGTGTTTTGCAAATTACATATATACTTTATGTATATCTATTACCATGTTTTTGATGCCTGAGGCTTTTTTTTAATTTATTTACATTCTGTTAGCTAATTTGTTTTAATAGCATACTACAATTTGAAACTAAAAGTGATTGGAGTGCTGCAGTTTTGTATGGGACATGATGAGTAAGTGACCTTGGGGGAGCTGATATGGTGGGATAATTGGTCCCAAGAGGAGATCTGGTTTTCTCTCTCATTTAGTAATGGAGGAAACATTAGCTGAAGGCAAGGCACTGTTACAAATTGAGACTTGGATAACTTTATTTTCTGTGTGACTTTATGTTGTTTCATTTTTGTCTTGTATTTCTTTGCTTTCTTGTATTTCTTCATCAGTGAAAGCAGGAAGGAAGTATTTGTTTCTCTATTCCGCTTTTGAGGTATCATTTGCCTAGGATAAAGTGGTTTTATAAATATACTGAAGCTCTGTAGCGTTTATAACAGGGAGAAAGCTAAGGAGCAACAAATAGTATTGTTATTGTTACAGTATTATTGTTAACACTTGATATTACATAAAGTCTATAATATATAAAACAGACTAGACTACTTTTAATTAGCATGTTATTGGCCAAAAGTTCATCTGATTTGCCTTTGATCAAGATTAAAGAAAAGGAATGACCACTGGTGAATACAGTTTCTTTTCAGAAAAAGACCAAAATGCTGTGAGAGAAAAGACCTGTTTCTACCACGGAAACTGAATGAAGTTGAGGATTCTTGAACATGTGTGATAGGTTTTACTCAAGAATGCAGTTAATGCTGTAAAAACTAGGTGATCTATTTCAAAATTGTGAATAGGTGTTTACAAGATGTTAAGGAACCCTTTCCTGAGATTGAGTGTGACATTTATGCATTAGTAACTTTTGAAATTCATTTGGAAATTGTCACGGATCTCACAGGTGCTGGCGACAGGGCTGTATTTGTGCAGGTTGTGTACTGTGCAAAGGCAGACAGACAGCCAGTGACATGAATGAGGACAGAGATCCACACTCAGCTTACCAAAATCTGCCACACGTGGGTTCTTGTCATTTAGGTGTGGGGTTCTGGGGCTTGCCTTTTAATAATGTCAACAAAGGTGCAGTATATTTGCGTGGTAACTGTGGATTTTTTTTGCGTTTTAAAAAGACTTAATATTGATGTTGTCAAGGTGATTCCATTCTGTACATCTGTCTACAAATGTAATAATTTGAATTATGTTCATTTTTCTGTAATTCCTAAAATGAGCAGAGAGTATGTATGTGATTAACAGTCTACTGTTTTATCTAAACTGAAATTCGAACCATCAGCTTCCTAAAACAGGACAGTTTTTAGTATTATCACAATTTTAATTGAAGGTACAGGTTTTCTCCTTAATTACCTATACATATATAGAGATAGTCTTGATTATTGCTTCTGGTATGTTATCTAAATTTTTTGGTTTCTATAGATTTTGAAGTTTATTTTGTTTTCATCACTTAAAGAGTAGATGCTATATAGTGAAGCATTGTGGGGCACTTAGAAATCTAAGCCATTTCCTCTTATATGTTGAAATAATTTATCATCATACTTTTAAAATGTAGATTTTTTTCCTTCTCTTCAAGTAATTTTGTCCTCAAGTCTTTACCTAACAATGGTAGACAGTAATTTTTAAAGGACTAGTTTAAGAAAATAGTGCTTTTTTTAAAAACTAAAAATAACCTTGCTAAAGTGGTAAAAGCAGTATGTATAAATTGATACAATTGCCACCCTGATATGCAAAAATAACAGACTGCCATGTTTCTACTGCCTGGAGTCTATGGCAGGAGCCCCATCCAGGTCTTTTTTGTTGATAAGTCCTATTTAAATTTGTATCTCTTTTGCTGAAATAGAAGAAATAACTGCTTTTCACACCGTACTGCAGTACTACTTCTTTTTGTTTTAAATCTCAGAATTTTTGTCTAGACTGCCAAAATGGACTGGGGGATTGCCTTAAATTTTGAACTGCAGTGCACCCTGGGTTCACGACATACACAGTCCCCACTTTTTGTTTGGGAATATGATGTCCCTGAAAAGACAGAAATCTCCTATGAATATTAAGCTGTCATTTGTAGTGAGATTTCTGGATTTGGTTATTTGGTCACAGTGGTTCTGCTTCTGAACACTGAGCAGCACTCCGCCCCTCTCCTCACATCCTGTGACCGATTCTTCCCAGTTTTATCTTCTCTGGGTCTTGACTTCACCCTCTTCTCTCCATTGGAGTTGTCTCTGCCCCACTCAGGTGGTTCTTTTCTTTCTCCTCAGTCATGTGCTCATTCCTTCCTAAGTCATTTATTCGCTCTGGGTGTGAAGAACAGCACCACGTCATAAAGTCAGCACACCCTCCTGCCTGCAGTGTGCCCTTGGTTGTATAAAACTTGCTTGATCACACTTTCCTTACATAATATTAGGTAAAATTAGAAAATGAAGCCTCCTTACCTTTTGGTTTTCATTTTAACCAATGCAGCTTACCTGCACTGTTACCTAGTTAATTTATTTAAATTGAGGTGAATTAGTGTTGGCATTTTCCAGTTTACACTTGAAGGTAGAGAAACAGGAAACTGCTTTTTGTTTACCTCACACATTAAAGTTTGTGTAGTTAGCAAACACCCTGACACAGGCCTGCAGCAACGTTGGAAATGAGTCAAACAGTACCCTACTCCAGCTCTGGCACCAGGTGCCATGGGAACCTGGGAGAGCAGCCCTCTGGGAAATGGAATAGAGGATAGTTGAACTGGATCCAGAAGAATCAGATACTAGTAGAGGTGATGGAAGAATGTTCTAAAATAAAGGCTCACCTCCTTGCCTTCTGTTTGTTAAATGTGAGCTGCAACCCAAACAATAGTTTCTTGAAATGAGGTTTCAAAGTTAGTTTGTCTTGGGTTTCTGTTCTCCATTGTCAGGAATAGTGTAAAGTTAATGGTTTTCCATCTTCCTGTATTGGACTAAGTTACCATGTTCAAGGACTAACTTAGGCAATAAATCACGTGACTTAAACTGAGCCCTTGTAATACTTGAATAGAGTTGTGATGTTTTTGTATTGGTAAATTTGTTATGTACAAATTAATTCTTCTAACTAATAGACACTTATGGTTTGCTTCATTTGAGTTTGCTTTCCTTGTAGATTACATGATGTCATTTTAACTTCTCATTGTAGATATTGATGACTTTATATCTTCTGGCAAGGCTTTCACATTTTTGGCTGGATTTATGTTCACATTGGTATGGTGGGGGTGGTTTTGAGGCATTTTTTATACATGTAGTATACGCACACCATGGTCCAAGAGATGAATGGTGGTGATGGTTTTCTTATCTTCGAATTCTTGCTAGTTTCCCTCTACCTCAGGGTCTTCCTTTAGTTCAGTGGTCCTTACAGTGGGGCTGAAAAAGAAGTCAAGGGGTCTGTGCTTTGGGGGAAAAAAAATTACATCTTTATTTTCACTAACTTCCAACTAAAATCTAACATACTTCAATTATTAGTAGGTAGTCATCAAACAAAACTGCATGAGCAGTTCCTGTGACAATATCTTCAACAAAACCACAGCTCTGTGATCTGTTTTCACTCCCAATACTTCTGATGTCAAATGGATTTTTACCCCATCAACAATCAGCTTTCCAGCCCTCTGGGCACTAGCTGGGGTGGCCAGAGATTCAGTTCAGTTCTGACACTGACTACCCAGCTAATGGAGATTCTGCAACCAGTGTAAGAGGTTAGTCTTACAAGACTACACCTACCAGGTATAGATGGCAAGTCCCAGGTCTCCTGTACTTCTGAAATCAGGATTTCCCACAACCCCTTTTTTGGTTCTACAGTTCGCTAGAATGGCTCACAGAACTCAGAACCATTTTACCATTTTATTTTTAAGGATACAACTTAGGACAGCCATAATGGAAGAGAAGCATAGGGCAAGGTATGGGTTGGGATTGGGAGGTGTGAGACTGTGCTTCTGTGTCCTCTTTAGGTGTACCACTTTGATCTGTTCACTAAATGGGAAGCTCTCTGAACCCCATTTTTTTTTTGTTTTTTGTTTTTATGGAGGTTCTATCAGGTAGATGTGGTTGCTTAAATCACTACCTCTTGGTGATTAACTGATTTACAACTTTGACCCCTTCTAAGGGGTGAGGCTCATATTCCAACCCTGCAATCCTCTGGCAACCCAGCCCCTGTCCTGAGCTTTTCTAGGGGCTGAGAGTTACCTCATTAGCATAAACTTAGGTATGGTTGAAAGGGGCTTACTGTGGATAACAAAAGGTTTTCCTATTACCCCATCACTCAGGAAATTCCAAGAGATTTGGAAGGTTTTAGAAGCTCTTTTGCCAGAAATCAAGACCAAATATTTCTTTTTTTTTTTTTTTTGGTGCTGGGGATCGAACCCAGGGCCTTGTGCTTGCAAGGCAAGCACTCTACCGACTGAGCTATCTCCCCAGCCCCCCAAATATTTCTTTATGGTCATATCACAGTTATTTTCATATTGCCTTTCACTTATACATTTCTCTAAAATACTGTGTATGCTTATTATTTTGAATGACATAGGTAAGTGACTTACCAATAG
The DNA here is from genome assembly GCF_902686445.1 of Sciurus carolinensis. Taxonomy (NCBI): domain Eukaryota; kingdom Metazoa; phylum Chordata; class Mammalia; order Rodentia; family Sciuridae; genus Sciurus; species Sciurus carolinensis. Next base: position 110,107,278 of record NC_062222.1, on the reverse strand, counting down.
ACTTCATTAAATAATGGTGACAAATGCATAATACTGTATCATAATTATCTAGGTAATTACACTTCAGTATAATTAAGTCCTTTTGTATTCCCTTGAATATTTTATGCCTTGAAAAACTGAATTCTGAGAATGGTCCTTAGGCTTTACCAGGCTCTCAGAGGGTCTGTGGCATAAACTCTTTTAAGAATCAACCTCTGAGATGCATTTGAGAGAACAGGCCAACCACCATTTGCTTAGAGAGGACCTGGAGGAATGTGGGGTTTGTTGTTGAGAGCTGAGAGACCACTGAAGCCATTAAGATTTAGTTTGCATTGCAGTCATTCATATATTAAACACATATGATGAGGATCTTTGCTGTGCTGGGTGCTGCTTTGGGCCCTTTGACTTGCCTCAGTGAGTGATGTGGTAATTCTACTCTCTGGAAGCTGACATTAGAGCATTTAAGAATTTAGCTCTCCATTTGTAGGGCTCTAGAGTTAGTGGAAGGAGAAGGGCATGTTCTGCTTTCTCAGCCCCACTTTTAATCTAAACACTTCTCTTATATCTGTGGAATTGCTGGGAAGTTGAGGGTGGGGTGAGGTAGAAGAGATTTATGTTGCATACAGAATATTTGGAAATTCAAACATTTTGGGATGTGATTGGCATTACCTGTTGCCAGAACGATGGTATAGAATAACTCTTTTGTCCTTTATTATCAGTTCTGTACTGAAAGGCAAATTGAATAGTAGTGAGCCTGTTGCCTCTGAGTACTGTTACTTTAATAGAAAAGTGCTCTTTCTTTGCCTTGCAGACATGAGAACAGCATTCATTGGCAGCCACTATGTGCTAGGTTCTGTTCTGAACATTCACACTCACTATTTAATTTGTCTCAGAATAACTCTACAAGTAGCTGATAATGTCCCAGTTTGATAGAAGAGGTAACAGAGGTTCTAAGATTTGGGTGGCTTGCCTGGTTTGCACAGGAAGCAGTGACATGTGGAGCTTATTTTAGCATTCCAGTTACAGAATTCCCTGTAGGACCTGTCAGCGCAAAACGAGTTTTCATGACTCCAGTTGTGGTTGGAGGTGAGCTGACTTTCTCCTGATGGTTGTGACCAGCAGCCAGAGTCCATCTGTCTTTTTAGAGGTTATTCTACATCAATTTCTGCTCCCAGGTCCTCCCTCTGCCTCCCAATGAAATGTTTGTGGTCTAGTGAGCAATATTGACTTCATTCCCCCAAATTGTCCTGCTGACCACTCTACCCAGCACACAAACACTTTATTCTAAAATGCAACAACTTGGGGTCTGGGAAAAGGTTGGGGTACACATTGTGCATTTATCAAAATGATTTATTAAGTAATAATCATGATGGATCCTGAATAGGCTTAAAAAAAAAAAAAACCGTGTATTTTCCATGTGTGTTAGTCAACTTTCTGTGGCTGTAACAAATATCAGAGATAAATAGCTTATAAGGGGGGAAAGGATTATTTTGGCTCATGGTTTTTAGTCTATGGTCACTTGACTCTGTTGCTTTTGGGCTTTTGGGGAACCAGACATCATTGTGAAATACATGGTGGAGAAGAGCTGCTCATTTTGTGTCTGCTGGGAAGCAAAGAGGGAGACAAGAAGAGGCCAAGCCCCAGATCCCTTCAAGGACACACCCCTGGTGACCTGCTTCCTCCAGTGAGACCCCATCTCCGAAAAGTTTCGCCATCTTCCACCAGTAGTGCCACTGTTACAGAGCTTCTCCAGCCTTCTGAGAGGCGGAGGCAATGTGAAGGCTTCTTCTTCAAACCCCTGATTCTTGAGGTGAAGTCAGAAAGATCTCTAACATGTTGCTTAGAGTAACAGGAATGAGTTTATTGAAGGGATAGGAAAAGGGAAAGGGGAACAATCTTAAGGGAAAGAGTGGGTCCTTTCAGAGAGCAGAGGGACAATGTGCCTCTCCTACACTCCAGTTTTATTGGGGATCCCAGAGAAGTTTCCATGGAGTTCCTTCCAGGTCTTCCTCTTGACTTTCGAGTGACAGCAGGATGACATCAGATTTTCAAGTCCCCACTTTCATGGCAACTCTAGGTTACCTGGGCCCATGCCGACCGGCCCTAATTGGATTCTTAAGCATACATTTTTACAAACTTTATGGTTAGGAGGAACTATCTTTATCTCCCAGAGTTTCAGGATCTGGTCACAAAAATCTCCTGGGTTCTTCTCATTGACATTATCTTGGGTCTGCTTTTCTCCTGCAGTTAACAGGTAGTTTGCTAAGGAATGTGACATATCCTGTCCACTTAGGCCAGGCAGGGTTGCAGGTAAATTGCTTCTTATAAAAGAAAGCCTGTGGGGATCAGCACAGTGGGCCCATTTTATTGAATTATTCCCTTAACCTCGTGTCCCCTGATACCACCAGCAGGGTCCTAGCCATCCACACTCAAGCTTTTGGGGGACATTTACGATCCAGACCATATACCTCATCTACAGTGCTCATGGTGTTGAATGCACTCACTACCTAAGCCACAAATTATCTAGTAGTTACTGGAAAGGAACGAGATGATTCTGCATGGGTTGACATCAATGAAATATGCCCATGATAATAAATGTTACAGAGCATTGTGATCCCTTTTCTGGTAAGGGAAATTACCATTAGACATACACAAAGAACCATGCAGAAGAAAAATCAAACTATTAACTGTAGATGTTTCTGGACATGGGGTTGTGGGTGACTTTATATATCTCTGTATTTTCCTTTTGGGGCACATTTATTAAACATTATTAGGAATCAAAGTTATCTGAAGAGTAACTCTTACTGCTGTTTTTAAAAAGGAGAATGGATTATTGAGAAGTGATAAAACATTCATACTTGTTCTTCCTTGGTTCTTGAGGTTGGCCCTTTTAGCCACTCTACTCTTTGAAGAAGCCAGGGCCAGCCTTTGCCTCCTTGAGGGGAGGGGACTGAGGAGAGGCTTTGTTTTGTTTTTTTCCCTGTCCATTCGGCTCAGTAGTAACCAGCCGTGACATCTTGGCCATAAAATGACTGGCCTCTTGGGGATCCCAGTCCCTTTAGCTTAGAGACACCTCTGCTGCTTCTAATTTGGACTGGGAGACCTGGGGATTGGTGCAAGAGGTGTATGTTCCAGAGATAAAAACATATGTTTATGAAATTTTCCTCTTCAGGCAAGGGGATAGAGAGGGGACGATTGAAAGATCAAAGTTTACATATCTCAGTGGATGTCTCAGTTCTGATAAACTGATTTCATTCTTGTGGTTGAGATAGACTGAGTTTGTAAGGTGCTGACCATCTGGGACTAGTTATATCTTAATCTTGGGCATTGCACATTACGCTGAAAATTAAGGTTAGGGTTTGATGAAAAGTACTAGACTGCTTGTGGCTTAGGTAGTGTGTGTGTTCAATGATGTTTTCCTTCCCTGGTGTTGATATCTGGTGTGCGTTTGCGCCAGCATATGTTTGAGTTGTGGAGGTTCCTCAGAAGGGCAGCCTCCTTGGGGACATCTCTATTTCTCGTTGCTTGAGATCTGAGTTCCACATCTGCACAGGGAGCTTTTGTTTTTTTCCTTCAGTGCTTTGAGCGAGGGAAGCCTTATCTTTTATATGCAAGATGAAGTCTTGCTCTTGGAGATACTGCTAACAGTGAGAACATTCCTTTGCTGTGTTTTCACTGAGTTGCATTCTGCTGATAGGTAAACAAGGCATGAATGTGAATCCCAGCGAGATTGGGGCCACATGATACCTCAGGGGCCTCAGTCACTGAGGACTGACACCATTTGACTTCAGACTTAGGCCCTGGTGCAATGTAAAAATTGCCTTTCAGGAGAAACAAAATGATGTCTGAGAGGCACATTTTGACCCTTGTGTGATGCAGTGTGTAGACACTTTGCAAATGACCTGTATTTTCTGGTCCAGTTTTGTCCATTCCAATACTTACAGCAGCAAGTGCATGGGAATAACGTGCAAGCAAGCCATCAGACATGAATTCCACTTTGGCTCTGTTTCTGAACATTTTCGATATAATCTAAAATTTTATTAAACCCTCTTTTTTTATAGGGGAAAAAAATGAATCAGCTTAGACTCCCTGGGAGTTTTGGTGACTGGTATTATTTTAAGAAGAGCAGAGTTTAGGAATGATTTAAGGCATCCTGTTGACTCTGCCTAACTTATTTGGAATGCACTGTGCTGAGATTTTCTCTCTCTGTCATCTTTTTCCTCTAGCATTTGGCTTCTACCTTGTTTAGTCACTTGCATGTGTAGTTCTTTATCCCCTCTAGATGGATTTGGTATTTTTGTCTTTACCAGATTGTCTCTGCTCCAAGTGTGGTAGGATCCACTGTGCAGTTTGACTGCTTTTGTACTGTTCACACTTTGCTGAGGGCTAAATAGGATGGTGCTGTGGACCCTGTGTGTCAGGGACATCCCTGCGAAGCAACCACCTCACCTCTGGCATGACTCAAGACAGGTGATAAATCCAGGCTTCTGGACCCAAGACAACAGCGAGGTGTTGGTTGGTTTAGTGAATGGCTATAGTGAATTTTTCAAATGATTATTTTGGAGTATAATGCTGCATTTTATGTTTGTGTAGACCACCCTTATGGGGTTTAAAGGCTACTTATTGTTCATCCAGTTTGCCATTTCAGAAGTAGGGAAACCGAATAGTACTACTTCTGTTTTATATGTGATGAGGTGGTTTCTAGGGACTGGGTCATTAGCATTGCCTCCCTGCCCAGGCGCTACCTCATTCAACCAATGAGCATGTCTGATCTATGTGAATCCTACCTGTTCGCGAATTGGGACCACAGAGCACGAGTTGAGGCATTAGTTCATCACATGGATCCATGATGGACAGAACAGGCTTCTGCACGGGCTACCCACAGCATGCAGGCAGTGCTGCCACTCACTCATAGTTGTGTGTTAGCATCTGTCCCTTTATACTGGAAGTCATGTATTTAGACATATCTCTTACTTCCTAGGCTATGAGTCCTCTAAGGCCGGGGGGAGTCTGGTCTTGTTCGTTGGAGCAGGTGCATTCTGATCTTCATGGGTGAATCTAGTCCTGTCAGGCTGAACTGGTCTGCACCTGAGTACTTCGTACTTGTCACATCTGGGTGTCTTTTTCTCTCTGATATAAGTGGTGGGCACTATTAAGATATTTTCTTGAGTTTTTTTTTTTTTTTTTTTTGTGTGTGTGTGTTTGTGAAATTAAAGGCGTACAAGTAGAATGAGAAAAAGTAATTTGTTTTCTGCCCTTTTTCCTTATTTATGACCAATATACACAAATAACCACTAATTAACAACAGCAAAGTGTCTTCCTTCTAGAAAATAATTATGCTGAATAGATTATTTTCTGTTTGAAGTGCTTGTTTTAATTTCTTGAAGTGAGAAAATGTTTCATCTAAAGGACAAAGCAATGCGTGTGTTTTGCCATATTTTTGCAGCTTTAGAATGTTTTAATATTATTTAACAGAAGAAATTGCTGGTATCTTGAATACAAATACCAGACTTCTTTAGGTATATGTAGTATTTATTTTTTACTAGTTTGCAGAAAAAGAAAACTGTAAATGCAAAGAAGTGACTTTCTGTTCTAAATATTATTTCAGAAGCTTTATCCTAAATCCTTGTGAATAAAATTACAATTGCAGTATGTTTATAATCCCTTAAAATCCCTAAATCCTTAAAAAGAAAGTTGACCCAAATGCTTAAATAAGGACTTTATTTACTGAAGTGAATATTTCTAATTCTCTTGGAAGCATCATTTTCCTTCTTCTAAAACAAAATCACTTAAAGCCTGATCCAGAAACTTCATCCTTTACATTTGTTAGTATGCAGATTCCATAGAATCTTGCTTTGGTTGTGAACAAAGTAGAAATTTACCCTCAAATTTGAACTTTAGTGTAAATTTAAATATATTGAAAGAAGAGGAGTTTGGTAATTAAAAAAAATTTGGGGGGGTACCAGGGATTGAACTCAGGGACACTTGACCACTCCTGGCTGAGGCTGTGCGTCCCCTGGCAGCACTCTCCTGCCTGCCCGTCAGCTCTTCCTTTTCCTTCTTTCTCCAGTGCCTCCCTCATTCCCATGTGCACACGCCCTTGACTCTTGGGCTGTTGGCCGTGCCTTCCAGGAGAGAAGTGAGTATTTAATATACTGTTAGAATAGGTCATTGCTGAGGTCAGTAGATGTTTTTGTTTTGATTTGAGTTAATGTACTTGCACATTTTAGTACTGCTCTTCTCTGTCCTGTGGTGGCTCCGGCAATGCAAAGTACACATAGCCAAGAATGTGATACTGTTACTAACCCAATGTCCAATGTCTTTAGAATGGTCTCTGCTAGAGTGTTATTCTTCAAGAAAAGAATAAATATTAACTAAAACTGAAAGTACCTTGGGAGTCACAGCGAAATAGATTTCAGTCTCCGCAAAACTTGGAAACAAGATTATGTGAATTATTTGAATAATTTTAAGTTGCCCCAACCCTCCTTTTTGGGGGGAAGCCACTTTTCTTGGAAACTTGAGCTACACTGTTTCTTGTGTAACATGCCATAAGAAAACTGGCTACACAACAGATTTTGGGAGTTCCTACTTTCCTGAACAATAGTATTTACAATGCCTGTTTCATGAATTGCCCAAGCAAAGGCAACAGTACTCCTCAGGAGATCTGTGGGTTTTCTTGACTTGTAAAGCTGATAATCACGGCTCTGGATGGAGCTATTCCTTGAATGGTCATCCACAAATAGGGTTGGGGGTCTGAGCTGTTCTTTAGCTGTTGGTCAGAGCATTGCATGCACATCCACTACTAAAGGGAGGAAGAGAGTCTACAATTACTGATATTCATTTTCTTTTTTTGTTTTTCAAGGTTTTGGGGATGGAACCCAGGGCTTTGACATGTTATGCAGGCGCTGTACTGCTGAACTGCACCCCAGTCCTTCTTAATTTAAAAAAAAAAATATTTTTGGTACTGGAGATTGAACTCAGGGGCACTTGACCACTGAGCCACATCCCCGGCCCTGTTTTATATTTTATTTAGAGACAGGGTCTCACTGAGTTGCTTAGTGCTTCACTTTTGCCAAGACTGGCTTTGAACTGGAGATCAGGCCTCAATCTCCTGAGCTGCTGGGATTAACAGGTGTGTGCCATCATGCCTGGAGAGTTTGGTAATTTTTTTGTGTGTGCGGTACTTGGGGATCCAACCAGGGCCTTGTTTTAAGCAATGTTAAGCCAAGTACTCAATCATGGAACTGCACCCCTACTTTTTTTTTTTTTTTTTTTTTTTTTGTACCAGGGATTGAATGTAGGAGTGCTTAACCACTGAGCCACATCCCCAGCCCTTTTAAAATGTTATCATTTAGAGACAGGGTCTCACTGAGTTGCTGAGACTGGCTTTGAACTCTCGATCCTCCTGCCTCAGCCTTCCAAGCTGCTGGGATTACAGGCTTGTGCCACCACACCTGGCCCTAATTTTTATGTATCTAAATGTGCTTGTTTCTTCATTAATTGTTGTTGATTGATCTTAATTATCTAGCATTTTTATTGTGATTCCCAGTATATGAGGAATTAAAACCAAATCCAAATCCTTGTTTATTCCAGTAAAATGCTTTTCACATTTCAACTTTCACTATAATTAGTTTTGATTTACTAATCTGCTTATCTGCAGACAGAAATGACGTAGAGATCACTGCTCTGACTAAACGAAATAAGATTTTCATTGAAAGTACCGGATCTTATCAGTGGGAATAAACAAACTCCAATGGCCTCAGTGTATTTAACCTCAGAGGGTCTATTTATTTGCAGTAAATATTGTAACCTGAAATACATGTTTTTGTAGACTAAAGTTTCACCCTTACACATTTTTCAGTTATGCTTATTTTGGGAGTAGTACTGACAGCCCAACCCCCTTACTTCTCTTTTTACATGTCTGTATAAGCTGCCAACTCCAGCCCACCCTTCTCAGCCCTGAACCTAGTCTTAGTCCACTACTCTTCCTGTCTTATAGATGGGGTGGCCCCTTCTCTGCATCTCTAACCTCAGGCTTGCCTTGATTCCCTCCTCCTCCTCTGCCTACTATTCCTCAGTTTCTCCATCCTTGAAATATTGGGTATCCCAGGCCCATCTTTGCTCCCTTCTTTTATGTTCCTTATTTCTGTTCCCAAAACTTCAGTTACCTCCTGTACATGGGCTGATGTCTTGTCTTGGACCTAGGCTTAGATGCCTTTGCTTTCTCTTGGTCACAAAAGCAGAACTCATCTCCCCAAACCTGTTAATTCCTTTTCTGCCTGCCTAAACTCAAGGCACAGCCATCCATGTAGACGCCAGATTCTGTCTGCCAGAACCTTCATTCAGCCTCTTAATCTTGAGTGCTTAGTTCTTGGTTCAGTCTCCCAGCTTACCTCATCTCCATTACCATCAGTGGTTCAATCTAAACCGCCTGGGGTCCGCGACTCCCAGCCAGGTAGGGATTCACTTGCATTCATTTCCCACATTGCATCCCTGACATCTAAAGATACCCCTGAAGAATGTTTGGAAATGAAATGAAGGGCTCAATTCCCCTGTACAAAAAAGTCAGCACAGGTGAGTCTAGGACAGAGCTGTGAAGAATAGGGAACTAGGATTTCAGACAAGTGAACATTGTGTCTGTATTTTTCAAAAAGCAATACTCCAACTCTGTTCTGATAAGAGAAACTGAACTTCTTGGTAAAGTTTAAAAAACTTACAGGTAGAGCCCATCTTTTAGTCTGTTAGGACACACAATTAACTTAGAAGTAAAATATGAAACAGCATTATATTTTTAACATTTACAACTTACTGGTGAAAATATGTTTGGCAGTGTGCCATTTGCCTTCAGATATCCCATAATATCCCAAAATTATAGTATTCTTTTGATCAGGATCTCAGGGATTTTTATTTTATTTTTTTTGAAAACCCAATTATCTTCTTTATACCCATATTACACACAGCTTCTTGGTGCTTTTGAATGGCAGGATGCTCTTTAGCCTGTTCATCAATAATTCTTGAGCTCAGCTCTGCCTGAATAATAGAACTCATCAGAGCAAGGAGAGATTGGCTGTATCTTTTTTAGATTTCACTTAAAGTATCAGATATTTGGTTGGAAAAAGTCCATAGCCTCAACTCTGACCAGTATGTTGATGTGCTCTTTAGCTGCATCTGACTCTGTGAAGCCAGGGGACAGTCGTGTCCTCTTGGATTTGTTCCACTTACTGCTGAGTTGCCATAAGTTCATGTGACTTCTCACATTTTCTCTCCACTAATATATATAATATAAATATATATATATATAATAATGAAAGAACACCACTGCTTTCTTCAGTTGCAGTGGATGTATAGAAACATTCAAGTGTTTTAACAAACCCCAAAGGTCTGAATAAACTTTGAATTTTTGGCTCATGGAGTAGGGTTAATAATTGAGAAGATTCATATGACTCCTGATAAAGTAATCTCACACATTTGCTAAGAAAAGTGACTTGTAAGGATTGGTTGTTTTGGTTTGAAAAAATACTATTATTTTAACCACACAGAAATAATAGTTTTTCCTGGAAAATCTTAGAACTCTTACATTCTTCTAAGCATTTTTTCCCCCAGAAAGAAACTGGCTGTTTTTGCCAATGTTCTGTAGTTGAATGATTGGCAAAGGTAGGATTGAAAGCCAGGCTTTCTGCTCTTTCTTTTCTCTGTTCTCTTTTCTTTTTTCTATTGATCAACAATTTCATGGCCTCCACAGGATGTATAATTATTTGGCAGTGTAGTATGTATTTAGTGACATCTGCCCAAATTTTAGATTAAAACTTTTTTAAAAGCACTTTGATTCTTTGTATGATAAAATACCTTGAGAGAGAATAGATCCTAGTCTTTATGGCAGAAATATTATATTACCTTCTCTTTTTTTATTTCATTGTGAGGCAGGGCGTGCCAAGTTGCCCAGGTAGCATGGAGCTTGTGATCCTCCTGCCTCAGCTTTCAAAGTAGCTGGGATTACAAGTACACACGACCATGCCTGGATCAGGAAAATAATCTAAGGTGTGCTTGATATTTAATGACAAAGAGAAAACTTTTTGAGTTGTTGAGTCTTTATGTTATGGACACAGAAAACAAGCATACTTTTAAAACCTTCTCAAACCACCTCCCTTTACTATGCATATTGATCTTTGACCTGAATTGGAAAGGGAACATTTTTTTTTTCCCCTCTGTAAATGTTGTTAAATAGACATTGGACCTGTGGGCATTAGGCCATCAATTGAATTTTCCTTATATAGAAAAATGGAAAAAATCAGTTTAGGTGTTAGGTCATAACAAAAACAAGACTCTTGGTGTTGAAGATTAATTTCATCCCTCCTTATCATGAGCCTTGAATATTGAACTGGTTGTTGTGGCTGTTTATCATCTAAGCAACTGACAGATGTGTATTCACTGCAGTGTGGTTTCATCTCTATATCTGATCTGCTTTGTTGAATCTTGTCAGAAGTTAACAATTAGAGGGTGTAGTGGTAGAGACATCAGAGCCAGTGAAACCCTTTGGTACCTTCTTTTAATCATGATTTTTACATTAGAAGCCAAGAGCTTTATAGACCCTAGCGAGCAGCTCCAGGGTATTGCTTGAGGATATGAGCCTTGGTCGCTCGTTCCTTGAGTAAAACCTACTAGCTGTGTTGTCACTCCATATCTACTAGGAAATACAGGACTGAACATTAGCTCATCATTGAAGAGAATAATAATGCTGTGATCTTCATACATAGTTCAGAAGATAATTTCCTATTTATGCCATCATTTACTGAGAAAGGCTTCCATGGCGTACTGCCATGAAGTCTAGAATAACTGAGTAATTTTTTTAAATATATATTTTAGTTGTAGGTGACACAGTACCTTTATTTTGTTTTTATGTGGTTCTGAGGATCCAACCCAGGGCCATGATCCCCGGCCCCTGAGTCATGTTTTGGTGAGCCATGTTGGAGACAAACATGGAGATGACAGCTTTTCCGGAGAGCACCCTTGGCTTTGGACTGGCACCAATCTAGATTTGAATCCAAGACCTGCTGCATGATGCTGTGGTGTAGATTGCTTACCTTGTAGGGCCCTCTAGTGAAGCCCCTGACTCGTGCTTAGTGAATACTGCTCCCTTCCCTTCTCTGGGAAGTTGTGTTTTCCTCCCCGCCCTCTGCATCGTGCTTCTGCAGTGACCAGTAGGGTGGCCCTTGTGTAGAGGGTGCGGTGTGTTGGTTCCCTGGGTGTCCATGTGGTGTCCTCCGCTGAGGTCCTGATTGACACTCTCTTTTGCTCAGGTGCCTGAGATCATTAGCTCCATCCGCCAGGCCGGGAAGATCGCCCGCCAGGAGGAGCTGCGTTGCCCCTCGGAGTTTGACGACACATTCGCCAAGAAGTTCGAGGTGCTCTTCTGCGGCCGCGTGACAGTGGCTCACAAGAAGGCCCCACCGGCACTGATCGACGAGTGCATCGAGAAGTTCAACCACATCAGCTGCAGCCGCCGGGCGGACTGGGTCGGGGCGCCGGAGCCCCGCAGGCCCATGCGCAAGTCCTTCTCCCAGCCCGGCCTGCGCTCGCTGGCCTTCAGGAAGGAGTTTCAGGACACCAGCCTCCGAAGCAGCAGTTTCTTCAGCTCTTTTGAGGAAAACGACATTGAGAACCACCTAATTAGTGGACACAATATTGTGCAGCCAACAGATATTGAGGAGAATCGAACTATGCTGTTCACGGTAAAATATTGTCAAGCGTGTGCTCATCTGAGGTGTGACACCTGTTCAACAGAAAGTCTGCTTTGTTGAGTGAAGATTCTTAGTAAATTGCTTTTGGATTTATGTGGGAATCCATATCTTTTCATACTGAATTATTTTTTACTGAGGATAAGATCCATATATTAGCATAAGCCTTTAAAACCACCAAAGGGAAGCATAAAGAGAATCCATCTCATATGCTTGTATAATTTTTGTCTTATTTTCACTTCCCATGGTTTTAACTCTACCTTTTCAAGGGAAAGAATAGTTCAGATATGGAAAAGAGACCAAAAGAGGGATTTTCAAAAATATTAATTTCAAGTAATGTATTTCAGCAAAATCATTTAGGTGGAAAATGTTCTCTTTACTATTGTATTAATTTATAAAACCTTCACCCTTTGTTGATCTGGATAATTTGGTTTGTGAATAACCTTATATTTGAAGTTTATATCCAAACTGAAATATTAGTTTAGCTAGTTGCTTGGTGTTTTCCTAGAAGAAAATTGTTAAACTGACTGTGAGCCACATGCTAGAAAAGAGATGGGTGCGGGAACTATCCCTTGGCAGAGGGCTCCTGGATTTCAGACTACTCTGGGTTCTTTTGGAGGCTTGCCTTCCTGGGGAGGGCCCTGGGTCTCAGCTGATGGGACTCTGGGGTCTCCCTACAGTGAGTTGGTTCCTGCTGATGTGAGGAACTAGTTTTCCTTGATCCCCTTTCTGCCTCTTCTTAATGCTTACTTTCCATAGTGAGCAAAATTGCCTTAAATGTGACACATTATTATGTAATGTGATATAGTAGTGTTGCTTAACCCAAAGCAATGAAATGCTTGGAGTGAGGAAGCTGGCCATTTGCGTTAATGTTGTGTGAATGTGTGCAGGTGTAAAATCCAGGTGGTGTGACAGGGTAAATGGGACTGATTTCTTCCTTTTTTTTTTTTTAATCTTTACTTTGATTAACCTTTAACTGAAATCGAACATTCCATTAAAATTTTTTTTATCTTTATTTATTCATTTTATGTGGTGCTGAGGATTGAACCCAGTGACTCACACATGCGAGGCAAGTGCTCTACCACTGAGCCACAACCCCAGCCCTGATTTCTTCCTCTTTCATTGTTGACCTTGTATGCTGAAGAGTGCTGTGTCGGCCAGTCAGACTTGCACTTTAATCTGTAGTCTGAGTCCCCCCTCCCCCTCAAGCAACAACAACAACAAAATCATCATTTAGATAACTGCTTCAGTGCATTTATCTGCATGTTCTTACTGTGTGACTGCTGTGTACATGGACTCCTGTTTTTTTGAACCAGGGATTGAACCCAGGGGTGCTTTACCACTGAGCCAGTTCTTTTTAATATATTATTTAGAGACCGGGTCTTGCTGAGTTGCTTAGGATCTTGCTGAGTTGCTGAGGCTGGCTTTGAACTTGTGGTCCACTTGCCTCAGCCTCCTGAGCCACTGGGATTACAGGCATGTGCCACCGTGCCCAGCTGTACATGGACTCTTGCAACATGCTAGAGACACAGTAGTGAATGAGACGGGTATGGTCTCTGCATGTGTGGAATTTAGGTTCTAGCAAGCAAGATGGGCAGCTGATATACTGATAGTTATCTAATTACAATTGCCATGAATACTGCAGAGAAGTAGAGGATGTTGTGAGAATGCTCAGGGTATCAGGAGTGGCTTCTTTGTGGAAGTGATTTATGTGTGTGTATGTCTGTGTTACCAGAGATTGAACCCAGGGGTGCTCTACCACTGAGCTTTTTATTTTCTAATTTATTTTGAAACAAGTTCTTACTAAATTGCTGGGACTGGCCTAGAACTTGGAATCCTCCTGCCCCAGCTTCCCAAGAAGTTGGGAGTACAGGCACATGCCAGTATACCTGGCCAGGAGGTGACTTTTCACAGAACTAAGGTTTCTGTGTGGCCAACTGGCAGGGTCTTGTGAGTTCAGAGAGCAGCAGGTGAGAAGGCCTGAATGGCAGGGTTGTTCTTGGACCTCCTTATTAAAAGTATAATTACTCTTGATTCTATCCCAATTGCCAGCAGTTTTGTATTATCTGCTTTATATTTTACTTAAAGATGCAAATAGTTTAGAGATAAAGGGACTGAGTAGCAGTAACAGCATCAGGATCTGACTGACATGTTGATCCTGAGGAGGAATTAAATCTTCAGAAACAACACACAGAGGAACCAAGAAGCTTAGGAGTATGGAGGCCTAGAGTCCAGGGAGACAGTCGTCCAGAGCCAGGCAGGGGCCACTCTGCCAAAGGGGTTGCTTCACAGCATTCCAGTATAATAGGTGATTTGGACATCGCCAGTGAATGTGGAGGTGTTAATTTATGCTAGTGCTCCAACTTTAAAACGTCAGGTCTCTAGTATATAAATGCCTAACACATTATGTGTACTCTACGAATGGTAAAAAATAATTATTTCAAAACATTTTGAAAACTTTTTTTTTTTTTTTCAATATTCACTTATGTAGAAACCTCTTATGAAGGTGTCAATATTCTGAGCTTATTGCTAACTTTTGGTCCTTTCCTCTCGAAGAAGATTGCTGCCTGTGTAGATGAATGTGCTTCAGTTGACCTGTGCCACTTGAAATCTGTGGATAAATTAGAACCTTTGAAATGATTTCCCATAACTCTATAGTTAGAACTTTATGAGAACATGCCCCCTTTTCCTCTTTTATTTTCATAGGTCGTGACCTGAGACAGTTTGTATGATAAATATGAATTCAACTTTCATGAGAAACTGGTTTCTTTTTTGTCTTTTAAGATTGGCCAGTCTGAAGTTTACCTCATCAGTCCTGACACCAAAAAAATAGCACTGGAGAAAAATTTTAAGGAGATATCCTTTTGCTCTCAGGTAAATGGAGACTGGTTATTGGCTAGATTGCAAATGAATTGGTTAAAGAATTCCTTTAATATTTGTCATACTTCTGTGCTAAAGGTATAACAAGTGTTTTCTAAGTATTTGATTTATTATGTTGTGTTTCTTTCTCTTTTAGACTATTAAGGCAAATTATAAATATAATCTTGAAATGAAAAGATTTGCTCTTAGCAACAGTATACTGAAGAAAATAGATCTACTTTCCATTTTTTTCAGTTCTTGGTATTCCCTAGTCATGATTTCTAGTGTTGTGGGTCTATTCATATGTCTTATATATGTTTATTCAAGCATATAAATATGTGTATATACTAATGGTTTACAAAAATTTCATAACTTTTTGGTATCAATATATCATCTTATTTCTTCTCTCTTAAAATATAGTAGATAGAGCTTATCTTTGATGGTTTTACCCAGAATGTATTTATCCATGAAATCTTCCATATTAATGATTTCCCAGCAGTGTTTCATAGGAATTCATGTTAGAGGAATCTTTCAAGTATAATGAGCTGTGTCAGTTTCGTTCTAACAAATATGGAATCTCTTAAGTTAGTGTTTGGCTATTCTTTTAAACTATGATTTTATATTTCCATAGTAAGATATGTGAGAGTCTTAGTATTGATTTATAATTTGATCTGCTTAATTGTTCAAAAGTAATTTTTTCCAGAATATGAAAATAATGGTCTTTGTTTTTTTCTTTTTTTCCCCACATTTTTTAATTGATGCATTATAGTTGTATATAATGGTGGGGTTTGTTGTTGCATTAATGTTCTTTCTTAGTAGATGAAATAGGGACCCATTTTCAAAGATGTTTTCCTAAATCATATTTCTGTAAGTAGCAGTCACTAGTATGTGCTTAATATGCTACTGGGGAACATTGATTGAGATGCCAGGATATATCAGGGATTACTTACTGGAAAATAATCAGCCTGAAAGTGAGATTACCCACAAAATTTTGATCTTGATTTGCTTCTGTTTAGGTTGAAATACTAATGTTAAATATTTTCTTTTATGATGTGTTAGTTTATTTCCTGAAGAAGTACAGCCTGCGTTTCTGTGATCCCCTGAACTCCAGTCTGTCAGCACTCAACTCTGTGCTGAGTCTTTCAGAAGACCTTGATGTTTTAATATTTACAGGGGATATCTCATCTGTATTAAGTTGCTTCTGTTGGCTGATGCTTTCAAAACATGTTTATATATTAATGTTTATTTGAAAGAGCTCTTAGGAAACAATGGCAGAACCTTGACCTGCTTAAAGCTTCTCTACTCTGTATATGTGTGATTTTTTTTTTATTTCATTGTCAAACTAGTTTATTTCAGTATTTACCTCTTTTTTTTATTTGTTTGTTTATTTTTATGATACTGCAGATCAAACCCAGAGCCTTCTACATGCTAGGCAACATTGTACCACTGAGCAACATCCCCATCCCCAGTAACTTGTTTGTTATTTTAGAATTACAACTGTTTTAAATCTTTTTTTTTTTTTTTTTAGTTTTTATATGTATGTGAGTTTGCATGTGTATGTGTACGCACACACAGTTGCATTTCTTTATTAATCTCTAGTTTGCCTTTGTTTTTCAAGCAGTTTTTTTGTACTTTAAGAAAAGTTCTAATTTTTTTTTTTTGTCATACTAGAATGAGTACCAAAACTTAGTTCTCTCACTGGGAGGCAGAGTAATAATTTAGTGGAGCAAAGTTAATTCTCTTATCTGAGAGATGATTTAAAATATTTTTTGATTTTAAAATATCTGAGAAAATAGTAATTTTGTAAGTGCTGCATGCGTCTTCATTTGCATTTTTGGCAGTGTTGGCTCTGCTGAATACAATCCAACGTTTGTTTGTCTTCCCTTGCCTTCCACAGGGCATTAGACATGTGGACCACTTTGGGTTTATCTGCCGGGAGTCTTCAGGAGGTGGTGGCTTCCATTTTGTCTGTTACGTGTTCCAGTGCACAAATGAAGCTCTGGTGAGAAAGGATGAGTGCTTCTTACCTAGAAGTCTTATTGACAAGGAATTTTAGCCTCACCGATTTTTCTGTCCTTAGCAGAACTGTATAGCCTCATTGACATGTCATTATTTGGTTTTAATTATTTGCTCATGACTAATAACTAAGTAGTACATATCTGAGACTTTTGGATATGCATTTTAAATTTAAATTGTTTTTGAAGAACATGCTCACTTTTACCTTCTGGTCTAACGTAGCATTTTAAAATGTCATTGAACTTTCAATCAGAGGAATTTGCTGTTCACTCAGTATTTAATTTATACTTTTACTTTTTACCTTAGCTGCTTTAAGAGCCCTGAGCCTCTAATTAGTATTTCTCAGACAATAATCCTAATGTTAGTATCATTATTGTCTGTCAACCTGTGTAGCATACTCCAGAATAGTCTTAAACTACCAACTCTCTTCCATAGCTTTCTTGACATCGCAGCCCATCCAATTTTAAATTGACTTTTTGCTGGTTATAATTTCTCTTCTCTTCCATTAGGTTGATGAAATCATGATGACCCTGAAACAGGCTTTCACAGTGGCTGCGGTGCAGCAGACAGCAAAAGCTCCAGCCCAGCTGTGTGAGGGCTGTCCCTTGCAGGCCCTGCACAAGCTCTGTGAGAGGATAGAGGGTGAGTAGGGTCACTTGCAGCCTCTACATAGGGTTGTTAAAGGTCCAGGAAAACCATAGATGGTAGCATTTGCTGCAAGGTTCTGCCTAACAGAGGGTCCTTTTAGTCGCAGGGTTTGTAGGTACACTCACTGTGCAGTGGGTATCTTCTGTGTGTCAGGTATTTTGTGGGGTGCTGGGGATATATAGATAACCATTTCCCCCTTTTGCCATCTCCCCATCCGAGGTACTCTGAGGACAGTCGGGGAGTTAGGGAAACAAAGGTTTCCAAACTAGTTGCCTCATGATTATTGAAGTTGTGTATGGTCAGTCATGTTGGCCTCTGTGGGAGGTCTAGTAAGAGAAGATGTAAAGAATTTTTATTAGGCTTCTCCATTAGAAGGTGATCAGTGACCTCTGCCAGCACTGTTTTAATGAAGAGCAGAACAGAAGACAAGTTGTAGTTGAGGAGTGAATGGGAAAGTGTAACAGATGTAGCGACTGTATTGACCTTGGCTTCTTAGAAACTCATTGCAGAGAGAAACTGTAATGAAATGTTAGGATTTGCTGCTGGTATTTGCTGAAGATGTGCCAGGCACGGTGCTAAGTGCTTTCGTTAGCACATGCCATTATCCTTTTAATATTTTCTGTATTTGTGGGAAGGAAAGGCCCCATTTATTTTGCATATTTTACAGATAAATAAATTGGAGACATCTAGAAATAAGCTAATATCTAATGAACTCAGGATCCAGTCCCAGGTGGCAAAGCCCTTGCTGTTTCCTGCTGCTCTTGTCTTTGCAGAATAAGGACATGCTGGGGGAAGACCCTGGGTATCAGCTGACTGCTTTTTTAGAATTGGAGAGAAGTTTGAGCATGGTCAGGATGAACTGGAGGGGTCCCTCCTGAAGGATAGTGGGAAATCTACCTCAGGCAGAAAGAGAGATTCTGGTTATCTCTCTTCCTGAGAGGGGACATGGAGGAGCTGAGGTATGGGTGACAGTGCTCACTGAGGGAATACAGAGGTGAAGGGGTTTATGCCTTGCTCTTTTTGATTTTTGCACCTTGTTCCATTTATGGGAGAATCTCTGAAACATTTTTGTGTGGTTTTGGAGTGTTGTATGATTTAAACTACCCATGTTTCTATAAAAAACAATCAAAGATTTCATTTCTTATGTAGCTAGAATACTTACTATAAACTGTAATTATGTAAAGAAAAACCACATTGATATTCAGATCTTATTTCCTTTTTTATAATTATAAAAGTACACATAACAAAGTTTGCCATTTTAATTTTTTTTTAAAGCATGCAATTGAGTGGAATTAAATACATTTACATTTTTGGGTAACCATCACCACCATCCATCTCTCATCTCCCCCAGTTGCAGCTCCTTCAGTACTAACTCCTCTTTTCTACTCTCCCAGCCTCTGGCAACTACCATTCTATTTTGTTTCTGGGAATTGAACTACTCTAGGTAATTCATATAAGTGGAATTATGTAGCATTTGTCTTCTTTTTTCTAGTTTATTTCACTTAGCATAATGTCTTCTCAATTCATTTGTGTTGTAGCTGTGTCAGAATTTCATTCCTTTTTAAGGCTGAATTATATTCTATTGCATGTTTACACCACATTTCATTTATTCATTTGTGGACTTTGGGTTGTTTCTACCTCTTGGCTATTGTGAATAATGCTACTGTGAATGTTGGTATACAAATATCTGTTCAGATTTCTGCTTTCAGTTCTTTAGAATTGACATTGCTGGATCATATGACAATTCCATGCTTAATTTTTCTAGGAAGAGCCAAAAATTCTACAACCGTTACATCATTTTACATTCCCATTGTCACCGAAGTTGACAATTTCCAATTTTTCTACATCCCCACCAAAACTTATTTTCTGTTTTTCTTTTTTTAATGACTATTTAATGAGTTAAATGAAATTAATCAAATTTGCAGTCTGTCGAATTTAATATTACAACCTCCAACTCTTCCAAGTTAATCCCTTGTTCCAGTAAAGAAATTAAATTCTAACAAAACTATTTTGTTCTTCTTTGTTCCCTTAATGAGTTCCAGAGCATCTCTTCTTCCTTTATTTTCTCTCATTATTCTTGGCTCCAACCATTAGGGGAGTGGTCTCAGTGAAGCATGGGCCATCAGAATAGAGGTATTCTTTCAGCTCAGGGAGATCTTTTAATGTGACAGGTTTAACTTCTTTAGCAACAGGTTCAAAGGGGCTGAGGCACAAAAGCAGGACTTCACTTATAAAACAAAATCGAAGCCTGTGAAGATCCTGATACAGGCCACCAAGAAACATCATGGGAAGAGATGTCTCTGAAGAAGGGTCTGAAGAGTTCCCAGAGAAAGTCATGACCAGTGGGGTTCTTAGCATATATGATGCAAAAAGAATTTCAACTTGCCCAAGTCAGAGACTGATAGAGATTTATTTAGGAAAGCAGAGGAACATTCAAGGGAGAATGTAGGCCATCTTCAGAGAGAAACAGCAAACAAAGAAACAGCCTTTTTTCTTTCTTTCTTTGATGATAGCTATCTTAATGGATGTGAAGTGGTATCTGGTTTCTCCTTTAATTTGAGATAGATTAATAGGCGACATTTTAAAGTCTGGGAAGGTTCATTGTGCATTACAGTGCTCTTAAAAGTGAACATGATTCATATTTTGACTATGTTTTCCAAGTTGTTGCTATTTGCTGACATTAAACAAAATATTTCTGGGAATGAGCGAAGTTTTGCTTTAACTAGTGCTCCCAACCCAGAGGATCACTAACCCTTCCCTTAGTGGTTGTCAAGATAAGGCAAATGATGATGGAAATGTCCCTTAAGAGTTTATTAAGAAGCCAGCAATGACTTTGGCCTTGAAGATAAAGCAGATCATGATCTGCAGTACTGGAACGCTTCCAGGATTCTACTTGATAAATCTTTCTTTGGTCTGGCTTAGATTTAAGAAAGTTATAACTGAAAATTTTAATCAGGGTAGGAATTTTGCTGCTGTAGTTTTAGAAATTATCATTTAATTCATTTTTTACAAAATCCAACCAAGGCAAAGAGCTCTATTAATGTAAAAACAAACCATTAAACAGTGCCCTCAGAAGTCTGGGAAGTATGTTTACCTACGTGAAATGAAGCATTTCTAGAAGTATGAATGGCACATTATCAGAGGCATCCTTAGCAGAGGAGGTGATTATTTTAAGGACAGTTTTGGAGTTTCTTGCTTTTTGCTATTGTGTTCCTAATAAGTAGAATTAAACAGTTTTTAAAAATTATTGCATGTTGCTTTAAAGCTAGTCCTAACAGGAAGTTATGGTTTGACCACAAACTCCATAAAATGTGGAGTGGACCAGTGATAAGGTCAGAAGGAAAATTAGAGACTGTGTTTTCTTAATTGGTTGTTGTCATTAAGTTGTGCCCCAGATTCTGTAAAGTAGAATAAATACACTGTAGGTGTCAGTGATGCTGGAAAAGCCACTCTGAATTCATATACAGCCTGTTAAGAGGTCAGCTTTCCTCAGTCCTGTGCTTGACCTATATGACTCTACAGCTGCCATGCTGTTTATGTGGTACTTTCCTTAAAGTTCAGAGGAGCATTTGGGGGATTACTAAAATAATTATACTTTCTCTGGGACAAAAATGAAAAGGTGAACTGAGATTTTGTTTTGCTCTCAGAGCAAATTTTCCTCTAGCAGTGCAACACCGTTCATCAGAGCTCCCTGTAATAGATCTTTTTAGCACCTGCACTGTGGGGTGTTCTCGTTAACAATGGGATTTCCCTCTACTCTGGTTACCCTTTCCTGCTTTGTTCCTTGCCTCCTGCCCCCAAACTCTTTTGGCATCACATGGGACTCTCAGGGGAGATGCCTTCACATGGCTGCTGGAATGGGTGGTGAGAAGCCATGTGGAAGGTGCTGGGACCTGGTGGGACTCGTGGGTTGGAGATGTGCAGGAAGGACCTGGTGCCTTGAGGCATCCTGTGTCAAATGGAGACTGCGGGATTCCTTCTCAGTGCTGAAATGAAGAGGCTGCGCCCTCCGATGCCACCTGAGATTGTCAAGCGTATAGTCTTACCTCTTCTAGTCTGATGCTCCTTACAGCTTAGGATTTTCTCCACTTGTTACTATTTCATCAAACAATGTGCTGTTTCCAAAATACGATGCTTAGACAGTGTCAGAGATATCTGCCATTTTGGGGGAGGATTTTTAGCTAATAGTTTATTTTATTCATAAATAAAAAGCACTATTTTGCTTCCATATTTAAGTAGTTTGTTTTTGCAGTGCTGGGGATTGAACTTAGGGTCTCATGAATGAGGGACCAGTACTCTGCCATTGAGATGCGTTCCCAGTTGTGCATTTAAGTGGTTGATACAGTGAAACCTGTGTCCGCTTCCCTGGCTTTGTGTGATAGACAGCTGACCAGAAGAGTATGTGAATTGCATGTTGATAAGGCCACCTATCCTTTGCAACTTAGCCCACCTCTGAATTCACTCTGTTTTAAAGCCACCTGGCTCAGGAGACTTGGCTCTCCTAATCAAGGGAGTTGGTGGAATCTGTAAGAATCTGCTTTCTGGAGGCAGACAGATGGGGTTCGGATTCTAACTCTGTCCATAGTGATACTGGTGACCTTGGATAAATGCTTGACTTTGTTGTGTCTCAGTTCTTTATACTTCCTAAAAATACAGTGCCTACTTCAAGGATAATTTTGAGGAATAAATGAGATAGTACCCATGAAGTGTTGAGAGAAGTGGTGTACCAGTCATTCACAAAACATGGGGTACCCTCTTGGGGTTATCTTGGGTTCAAATAAACAAACAAATAAAAGAAAATGACTCTGGATGCAGAGGTTTGTAGCAGCAGTGAGATGGGGCAGCCACTTCTGTCTCAACTCAGCCTGTTAGGAGGGGGCTCTGCCTGCAGCTCCAGGGGGACATGAGCAGAGGCTGCTGCTGGGCCTCCTGACCAGGCAGTCGCCGGCTTCTCTGGGTTTCAAGCAGACTCAGGTGTCAGGTAAAGGTATAATTTCCAGGTTACTGCAGATGGGTACCTGGCTCAGCAGGGTTTCCTCTTGCTGTCCCCAGTCATGAAGTGGGTCTGCCACTATTGTTGGCTCTGAGCCTTCCGTCAAGCTCCTGTCCAGGGCATCCCCAAGGATGAGCAGGGGTGGCGGTGAGTAAGGAGGACTACCCTTGGAAGAAAAGGAACCGGTGGCAGTTTTTTTCTTCATGGCAACTGGGTCAGCAAATTCTTTTGTTCTCAATCTTCTCATCTTGTGTAGCATTTATCTCTGGTCATCAAGGAAACACAAAACAGGGCCTGAGTCATATTTGTGTGGAGATGGAACAACTTAAATATCAGATTCTGATGGGCACTAAAATTTTACAGTGATTTTTATTCTAACTGTACCTCAGACCCTTTGTGATGTCAATCAAATGGTCTAAACACTATTAATAAATGTGATAGTGATAGTAAAGGATGATTGTTAGCCACTTGAATTTTATGTGAAGGAAATCTCACACAAGAGAAAAATGTGGGTCAGTTTTCAAAACCAAGAGTAGTTGTTTTTTCTTAAGAAAAGTTTTCATGTTTACATATAAATGTCCATGTGAATTTATAGTTTTTCTGAGGAGAGTGTTCTGATTGTGTGAAGTGTTTTAACATGGAGAAAGTAATTTGGAACCTTGCAGACCTGAGGTAGAGCCCAGGTGGATGGTCTTTGGAAATTATGTGAACTCTTTAGGCCTCAGTTTTTCTAACTGAAATGGGAGTAACAGCACCCTCTTCTTCAGGTGGTTTTGAGAATTACAGGAAATGCAGGTGAGATGCTCAATACACAGTACCTACCACATCAGCACTCATTTGAAAGATGGTGACAGTGCTAACACTGGGACACTCACTGATGGGAAGTCCCACGAAACCTTGGCAGCCTGAAGTGGGTGGTGGGTAAGGAAATGAGAGTGCGAGCATAGAAGACGTAGACTGCCACGTAACTCGCTAAGTAGCTTTTCATGTCTTTTTTTTTTCCTCTCTCAATAGGAATGAATTCTTCCAAAACCAAACTAGAACTTCAAAAACACCTGACAACATTAACTAACCAGGAACAGGCAACTATTTTTGAGGAGGTTCAGGTACAGTACAGTTTTTAATTTCTAGCAGGAAAGAAAAGGCAGGCCTCTGACTTGTGAACTGTTTGTGCACAGTGTAGTGAAGTGGTGTTGTCATGGCCCAAGGAAGAGCCCCGGGTTCCTCTTGGTGTGAGCTTTACCAGTCCTGCAGAGGGGCTCCTCGTCTCGGCCTTCATGGGAAAACTGGGGAGAAGTGACACCTCTCCTAGAACATTATGTTGAACTCAGAGGGCAAATTGCAAAAGGAAGAGAACCTCAGCCTGGAGGAGAGGACCTGTATGCTGGTTCCCACACTCTACTCTGGCCCCTGGGAACCTCTGCCAGCTCCTTCTTGCTCAGGGTTTTGCTGAAATATGGGAATTAAATGAAACATTTTGTACGTGAATTTGAACAGAGCTGTTTCTCCTTCCCTTTTTTTTTTTTTTTAAGTTTTGAAAACAAATTTTGGTCATGTTATCTACTTAGAATCACATGAGATATCAAACCAGAAAGAAAAAAGAAAAAACAACAACAACAACAAAAAAAAAACACAAACTAGAATAAAACCACATTTATTGACTTTCCAAGTTAAACAACCTGGAAAACAGCTCTTACACAGCGTTTAGCTGCATCATATCTCGGGGAAGCCATGCTGCGTATGCTGGTACGTCTGTGGTCTGTTCTGCGTGAATCTTTAATGAACTCATCACAAATTTCATGTCTGCTTTAGCCCAAAAGCATTTTCTGTGGTTTCCTTGCACTTTATTAGGTAGGTGAGCACACCAGGACAAAGAGTAAATATCTTTTTTTGGAGAGGGACGTGGTGACCAGCAGGTTCTACAAATAAAGGAGTTATTGAGCAAAACAGGACTGGCCATTGTATGGGAAAAGTTCACAGATAGGGCCCACAATCTTTTTTTTTTTTTATTTCGGTGAAAGATTCGTGTCCTTTTTAATCATATGCTGGAGTTCTTCTGTTCCCTTGTTCTCTGCCCGCAGTGAGATTGGCACCTACTTGTAGAAGGAAAGCATGGGGAAGTTTTTTAAATTTCACAAATGGCCCAGAGGGTAATTTCTACTAGCCTTTGTTTTTGTTTACTGAATCAACTTGAGACTCACTACTTTGTTTTTTCTTAAAGAATCCTCTTGGATAAATGTAATGCGATTTGTACTTGGACTTCAGAAATGGACAGACTATTTGCTGCTACTTGTTAATGCACTTATAGTTGAAGCTCAGGCACAGAGCTGATCCAGTTCCTGGTCTAGAGCTGCAAGTCAGTTTGGGGAGCATCTTCCTGGCAAGTGTGGAGCACACACCTCCCTCCCTAGTGTGGGTTTTCACTTTTATTTAAGCATTGGCACATAGCTTTCCCTAGAACAGTGTGGTGACTTGGTTTTGGCAATACACACACGTTTTGCAGCAGTAAGAAGTTGCTGTTGGTATGATTCTGAGAGCTTCTGCTCCACTGCAGGATTTCAAATACCCCACACATTATGGCAAACAGACTTTAGGAAACACAAAAAGCAGGTGACAAAAGTTCTCTTAAAAAAACTAACATTCAGTTAATATCCCAGAGCTCAATGTGTTGTTCTAGACTGCAGTATATTTGGTTGCTGTGAACCAAAGAGAAGTGACTGTAAAGTGGCTTTAAAAGTCCAGCTCATATTTTGGTTGTCAGCAAGGCTCTTTCTTGAATGATACAAACTGGCTTGGCTCTTTTCTTCTAATACCTTATTGATGGTCTTCTTGGTTTTCCTAAAGTATTTTCTAAACCAAATCATTGGTTTGTCTTTAGGTAGCAGTACCTGATAATCTGTTTGAAAATTGTGCATTTCAGAAAGGGCATAAAGAGAAAGGTAGCTTTGCTGTTTTATGAATCCTGTTTTAATGGGATAGTGTATGTTTTTCTTTGTAGTCTTTGCTGGAGAGTACTTTGTGTCAAGGGCAAATTTTCATGAGGTAAATTAATTACTGAAATTAATGGCTTAGGAATACTTAAATAGTTATGAAAGCATGCATGCCATATTCAGTTTTTCGTAAATAAATTTAATATAAAAAAGTAACAGAACCATGAGGAAAAATAAATAAATAAATAATAACTATGCAGATGATACCAGGGATGGTTGTTGCTGACCTTGAGCACCCCTAGAGGACTCAGGGTCAGATGGCTGTGTGGGAGCTTAGCCCTTCTGCTTATTTAAGAGAAGATGCATGATACCACAAAGCCATCTTTTTATTTATGACCTGATTGACCTGTGTACTTTTCATATGCATCTGGCGTATATGAAAGTGATGCCCTGGGGTCTTGCTGCTCTCGGACAGCGCCACTGCCACAGAAAGCACTAGGTCCAGATTGGTGACCTTCCGCTCGAAGAATTACTTTTCAAGCTGAAGTAGGGCTAGTTAAACATAAAAACCTCAAAGTCTAACTCTCCTAGTTGGAATGAGTGTATTGTATTTCAGGGAATGGTTTAATTAAATACTGAGCAGATAAATCAAGTAGATTTATATTCAGTAGGCATCAGTAATTCATTAAATAGCTTGACTTTTCACAAGTTAAGGATTAATGGTTAGAAGAAGCTGTTCATTTTTTAAGGAATGTTTATAAGATTGGTTGGACTTCCTGTGGCTTTAAAAATTATTTCAAATAAAGGTTTTATTATAATTTTTAAAAAGATATCAAAATGTATCCAAATGCAGTCTTTTTAATATTTATTTTAAAAATTCTTATAAGTCCCTTATACTTTTTTCAAATACAGTTCTATTTTTTCCCACGTTTTTTTATTGGTGCATTATAGTTGAACTTAAATGATGGGATTTGTTGTTACATATTTGTGCATGCATACACTGTAACCATATAATTTGACCAATATCACTCCCCAACACTTTCCCCCGCCCTCCCTACCATCACCTACATTGTCCTTTTAAATAGGTTCTTCGGAACACCACAGACTTTCTCAGCATTGTGGCATTCAGTATCAGTGTTAGAAATTTATTTTTCAGTGACCTTTACAATTTTATAAGATGCTCATAGAAATGAGGTTAAGAACCATGTAACAAAAATAGCATTGCTTTCAGCAGGCAATTTGTTGTTGTTGTTTAAATTTGAAATTAAAGTGTAACATACCTATAGAAGAGCACACATATTGATGGTGTGTAGTTCAGTGACTTTTTATTTCCATAGTGCTGGGGATTGAATCCAGGGCCTAAGGCACGCTAGGCAAGCCCTCTACCACTGAGCTACATCCCAAGCCCTTTTTATTTGATTTTGAGACAGGGTCTCCCTGAGTTGCCAAGGCTGGTCTTGAACTTGGATCCTCTTGCCTCCTCCTCCTGAGTAATTGGGATTATAGGTGTGTGCCACTGCTTCCAGCTCAGTGACTTTTTATAAGGTGAACATACCTATGAATTCAGTGCCAAGAAAAGAAGTCGAGCCCCAGTGTCACAGAGCCCCACCTGGTTACTGCCCCCACCCCACCCAATCACCATACACATTTCTGACACCATAGATTGTGAACAATTCATGTGACATTTTTGACTGCAAAGTGATGTTATGCAACTTGATTCACCATTATTTTCTTTGAATTTGTCTGATTAATGAATGCCTAGAAAAATAAATTACTTTTAAGAAGTAATGATTTGCCACTCCTGAGGATGGTGAAGTCTCACGGGAGGTTTCAGGATGGTGACACCTGGCTAATCTGTTTGAACCCAATGGGAGGACAGCCTCTAGTCATATTTTAAAATCATTTTGAGGAAAGATTTATTTCTTGACCTTGTGTGACCCCACAGACATGTGATTCTCTGCTGTAGCAACTTCCTCTGTGATGTGTGGCAGCTTTGGGATTCGATCTCTGGTTAGAGGCTTCAGTTTCAAATGGGAAGTAATTGTAAGAGTGCACTGCACCCATTTGTCATGTCATTTTCTGCCTCTGGTAGTTTCTTTCATGTATATTTGGAGGGAAAAAAATGTAGTAATACTCTTTCTCATTAATTGCGTGCTTAGCCTTTTTTGGTATTTTGAAACAAGCAATCAAGAAGAATCTTTCCAAGCAAAGTACACACTTTCCCGTCAGTAACTCAGGTTTAAGGATACAGGAGACAAAGGGCGGGTCAACCTACTGCTGCCTGCCCCTGCTCAGAGGCCTCTCGTAATTCCTGTCTGTGTCTAATTCCTGTCTGTCTGCTTCCCTCTGCCTTTTTAAATTTGATTTTAAAGCAGTTATTTTAGGTTTACAGAAAAATTGGGTGGAAAGTACAGTGTTCCCATATAACTTTTCAGCTTCCCCTTATTGTTAACAGCATTTTGCATTGGTGTGGTACATTTGTTACAACTGATGAGCCAGTATTTGCTACATTATTAACTAAAGCCCATAGTTGACATTAGGATTCTCTCTTGGTGTTATACATTGTCCGGTTTGGACAAATTATAATGTCTTATACCCACCGTTACAGATCATACAGAATAGTTTTGTTACTCTAAAAAACCCTTGTGCTCAGCCTATGTATCCCTCCTTTCCCCCAGCTTCTGGCAGCCACTGATTTTTTTTTTCTGTCTTCATAGTCTTACTTTTTCCAGACTGTTAGTATAGTTGAAATCACACAGCAGATAGCCTTTTCACGATGGCTTAATGATGTGTACTTAAGGTTCCTCCATGTCTTTTTGTGACCTAGCAGCTCATCTCTTTGTACTGCTGAGAAATACTCCATTCCATGGATGTGTTGCAGTTTATCCATCCGCCTCGTAGGACATCTCGGTTGCTTCCGAGTGTTAATAATCATGAATAGAGCTGCTGTAAACATCCACATACAGGTTTGTGTGTGGACATACGTTTTCAGCTCATTTGGGTAAATAGCAAGGAGTACAATTGCTACTTCATGTGGTAAGGGTACATTTAATTTTATAAGGAACTGCCCAACTGTCTTTCATAGCCACTGTATTGTTTTGCAGCCCAGCCAGCAGTGAATGAGAGCTTCTGTTGTTCTGGGGACTTTTAATCTCAGTATATCTATAACCTCTGGATATAGCAGTGATTAAGTTGGATCTTGGTACTTGCTTACCACTTTCCTTTTTTGAGGATCTAATGGAAACTTTTTCTGGGAAAAAACCCTCTTGTTGCATTTAACATGTAAAATTTTGTAACATCAGGACCTGTGGTCTGGAACTGAGGTCTGTTTGACCTCTAAAATATTTAATACTGAAATCTGAAATTTGAAAAGAGCAGTAGGTTCTTAATTGTGGGGGGTCTCTCAATCATGTCCCATGTGGATGAGAAAAGGGATAACAGCCAGAGGAGGATTTGGCTGTATATCACTCAGTTGCCCAAAAACTATATACTCATTAAACACACAAGAGCCAGTATTCTTTCTAAACGAGATGGGGCATGACGGGTCTGGCCATACCCGCTCTGGCCTCTAACAACAACAACTCACCCAACTCTCTTTTATTTATAATATACAGGGAAAGGGGGCCAGGACCTGGAGGAATTTCTTCTGTGATGGACAGGATAAGGTGGAGTTAGGGGAGCCTTTCTCTTTGGGGAAATATTCCAGTAGGAGATAGGGAACCACTCCCATGCAGCACCACATGCTTCCTGGCAATCCAGGACATATCTCCGTGGCCGTTAGTTCCTGGAAGCCAGACCTCTGCATCCCATGGCTCAACCTAGTCTGTCTGATTCTGCTAAATAAGGATGGCTTCCCACACTTATGAAAAGAAACTGTCCTAATCATCTTCTGTCTTTTTCCTTGACTAACAGGAACAACTACTTTGAAATGATCTGTTCCTTCAAGGGAGGGTGCTTTAGAAGATCTGGATTACAGTGGGTCACCTTTGCTTTTAATACTGCAACATGAAGGGTAATAAATATCAGGAGTAGCCTTGACCCAAGAATCATCTCTGTGTAGTTGATCCACTTAGCATACTCGATCTTTGGGTTAAAGGCAGGCTGGAAATTTGGAGTTAGAGAAGGAGAACAGGGCAGTGGATAACTGTCAGTATAAGAGATATATTTCTAGAGTTCATAGATCAGAAACTGTCTCCAGAGTAATTCATTTTGTTTTCTTCACATTCAGAGAAAATAATGTTAAATTAGATGACCTTATAAAAATGGACTCTGATTTTTCAAATCTGAATAATGCGGGAGATGGTGGAAGCATTCTGATTTATTTTGTGCACAGTTCTCCTTTTAACTGGGGTTGGGGTGGGGCTAAGACAGAGTGACTCTGCTTTAGTCAACAACTAGAACCTACATGTCTTGATTTCTAGTCCTTTGCCACTGCTCTGTCTAAAAATTAAAGACTTAAAATGTAGAGGAGGGAGAAATGAGTAGGGGAGGAGTGGGAGAAGGAGAGAACAGCTATCAAATTTTGTGTGGTAGCTCATGCCTCGTGGGATTCCTCAGAGTGCTTCATGATGAACATATTTGGCATGTGAAATTGTAATCCTGAATTCAGTTACTGTATTCCTTTCTGGTTCCCTAACTGAAAGAGCTTATAATGACTCCTGACCTCCGGGTGTTTACATGGATTTTGTTTCTTCCTTGCGTTTTAAAAACTGTTGATTAAATATTTTGCCTGCCTCAATCTGATGTTAAATTTTTCTCAGTAGAACATCAGGGATCAAAAGCTAAATCTGGATGGCTAGCACCACTGTCTATCCCTTTTAAAAAGTTGTCTTCACTACTAAGATTGTTGGCGCCCCCTGGTGAGATGATTGAATAAAAGCGCACTAGTCTGGGTGGAAGCTGTTGTCACTTCCAAAGGGATGGTTTAACTTTTGTTGATAATTAAAAATAAATATAATATATTATGTTTCTGATTTTTTAAAAGAAATTGAGACCAAGAAATGAACAGCGAGAGAATGAGTTAATAATTTCTTTTCTGAGATGTTTATATGAAGAGAAACAGAAAGAACACATCCACGTTGGGGAGATGAAGCAGGTAGGCCACTTTTGCCTCTAACCTTTTTCCAAGACAGCATATATGCAGAGCCTTGGGGATTTTCTGAAGGCTGAAACATCTTTTTCTGTTCCCTTTTCACTTGTTACATATATAGGGAAAATTTGCCTGGGCTAGATTATGCTTGAAGAAGATGAGAGGAGTTTCTGGGTCTCCTGGGGGGTTAGAGCAGGTGCTCTGATCTGAAGAGTTCTTAGAGCACAGGAGAGTTAAGTTCAGAGTGGATACTGCTGTGGGAGCTCTGTGACTGTGGGGAGCTGCTCTGTGTCCCCTTACCTTTCCCCCTTAAGAAATGGGTATGACACTGCATGGTTGCTTTGGAATTACACAGAGTGCCTGCAAGTGCTTTATAGTGTAAATGCTATGAGACAACAAGGTAGCATTAACAGTATGTCAAATACAGTGTTATACAGTCTGGATTAACAGAGTCCTATCTTCTGCCCACAAGCTTTATTTAGCTTTTTTATTGGTGGGGTACCGTGTTGGGGGCTGGGGCTACCTACCTTCAAATACCTTTGAGTTTGAGGTTTATTGTACATGATGCCATGGTTCATTTTCCTGTGTCTCTTGACTCCACGTAAATCAATTCATCAGTGATAGCTTCAAACCATATGTGTTTTATATTTCCAGAAAATTTAGATAAAAATCAGTATAAGTGAAAGATGTTAAAGTTTATTAGTTTTCCAAAAGCATCCTGCCTTTACCTTTTTTGTTTTGGTTCTGGGGATTGAACCCATGGGTGCTTTCCTAGTGAGCTACATTCCCTAACCATTTTTAGTTTATTTTAAAATTTTGAGACAGGGTCTCACTAAATTGCTTTAGGGCATTTCTAAATTGCTGAGACAGGCTTTGAACTTGAGATCTTCCTCCTTCCTTCGCCTCCCAAGTTCCTGGGATTACTGGCATTTGCCATTGCACCCCGTCTGCCTTCGTCTTTTTTTTTTTTTTTTTTTTGCGGTACTGGGGATTGAACCCAAGGCCTTGTGCTTGCGAGGCAAACACTCTACCAACTGAGCTATATCCCCAGCCCTGCCTTCATCTCTTTAACCCTGTGTTGAGTGCTTATTCCAAAGGCAAAAGCCATGTTAGTGCTCAGTGCTCTGCTCTCCCTATGGACACCCTTCACTGTCCAGAAACCTAAACTCAAGCAGTTATTATTATTTTTTTTTTGGCTATATTTCTTATTGGTGTATTATAATTATACAAAATGGTGGACTTCACTGTTAAATATTTATGCATGCACACAATGTAGCAATATAATTTGGCTAATCTTGGTGCAGTTTTAATTGGATGCACACTTAGCAACTGCCCTTATTTGATTTCTGCCTTCCAGTGGGCTTTGACAGTCATGTCCTTCTTCTGAATTCTTGGGGCTCCCATACACTGTCCCATGTAGTTTTGTTTACATTGACCACGTAGGGCCCCACAGTAGTGATGCTGATGCCAGTATGTCAGCTCTTTGGATCTTAGCTGTGGTTTGCTGCTGCTCTTCCTTCCCTACCGTGGACCTGGAGGAAAGCCTCGGGTTCCACATTCTCCTGTCCATGTGTGAATGGACAGCCCCAGTTGGTTTCCAGTGAATTCTCTAGTGCACTTTTCAACCTATTTTTTTTCCTTCTGTGTACCTTTTAAAACATTTTTCTTGTGTGCTAGTAATAGTCTTTTCCTTGTTCTTATTTTCTTTTTTTCTGAGTCAGTCTGACTTGTTCCAACAGGAAATTGATAATTTTGAAATAATTCATAACTGTCAGGGAAATGAATGAAGCATTTATGGTAGATGGAAAGTTTTGACCTAAGTGCAAACTCAATTTTATGGACCACTGTAATATCTTTATGATTTGAGCATAGATCTGTCCAGTGGAGAAATATATTAAATTTTTATTTTCCATTTTCAAAACAGAGGCTTTAACGTAAGAGAGCCTTACAAGCAGAACTGGGGTCTGCAGCACTCTCACTATGGGTTTCTAAACAGTCTGTGACCTGGAAGGCTGGTAGCCGTGTCTGGGCTTGTGGTTGGCAGCTCCTGCCTGGACACCCCACAGGCTCTGAGCAGCAAGATTTTTCAGAGCAGTAGATGCCTTATAGGTGGATCACATGAGATGGAATCCTGTTTGCCTTTTTTGCTGTCAGATAGTTTAACCCCATGGATTTTGTTGCCTTTTTAGTCAGGTAGGACCATGACTTTGACAAACAATTCCCTAGTCACCAGCCTTCAACGTGTACAGAGGAGCATGAGTCTTAATCAGCACATATCAGCAGTGACATCTATGAACTTTTCAGACTGAAAGGACAGTGTCAGATGCTGACAGAGGAATTGATTTTTATCAGAAAGAAACTGAACGAATTTTCTGATCTTATGGAAAAGGAGTCAGTTTGGGCAAAGACCTAAGAGTTAGCAGTTAACATATACATATTAACAGGATATCCTGTCTCAGTCAGTGGGCCTATCATTTCTACTTGTATTTGTATCTACAGGGGTGGCACAAAAATTAATATTAAATCAACTGTGACTTGCTGAGTGCTGCTACCCACTAGATACAGTTTCTTGCTGAAACAGTGTTTTTGTGTGGGAAGTAACATTTTATGGTGGGAACAGAGGTCAGCTGATTTGCTAATGTGCAGTCAAGCTGATTTGTCTGAGGTCTAGGTACGTTATTTTGATCATTATTTTTTAAGGAATTTAACAAAATTTAGTGCTATATAACTACTTATTGATTAGTCTGGGTCCATTTTCCAGTAAGTTTGTCTGTCTGCCTACCTTTCTTCTCACATTTTATTAGGAAAGTTTCAGACATACGGGAAGGTTGAAAGGATTCTGCCATGCACTTAGATACCCACCCTCCAGATTTTGCAGATTTTACCATTCTATTAGAGTTGCTCTAATATACATCTGTCCATCTTTTTAGTTCACCTTATTTTTTGATGCCTTTTGAAGAAAGTTTCTGATAAGCTCTTTATCCCTAAAAACTTTAGCATCTTATTAAGTAGAATTCAGTATTCATTTTTAACTTTCTGGAGGTAAAATTTGTACATAGCAAGTCACACAAATTGTCATTGTAGTGTCCACTGGGGTTTTTATTTATTTTATTTTATTTTTTTCATTCATTGTACACAAATGGGGTATGACTTCATTTCTCTGGTTGTACATGATGTAGAGTCACTCCATTTGTGCAGTCATACATGTACATAGGGTAATGATGTTTGTCTCATTCCATTATCTTTCCTTCTCCTCATCCCCTCCCCTCATTTCCTTCTACACAATCCAATGTTCCTCCATTCTCCCTCCCCTTCCCCACTATGTATCATCATTCACTTATCAGAGAAAACATTCGACCTTTGGTGTTTTGGGATTGGCTTATTTCACTTAGCATGATATTCTCTAACTCCATCCATTTACCTGCAAATGCCATAATTTTACTCTTCTTTATGGCCGAGTAATATTCCATATACCACAGTTTCTTTATCCATTCATCAATTGAGGGGCATCTAGGTTAGTTCCACAATCTAGCTATTGTGAATTGAGCTGCTATAAACATTGATGTGGGTGTGTCACTGTAGTATGCTGATTTTGAGTTCTTTGGGTTTAGGCCAAGGAGTGGGATAACTGGTTTAAATGGTGGTTCCATTCCAAGTTTTCTAAGGAATCTCCATACTGCTTTCCAGAGTGACTGCACCAATTTGCAATACCATCAATAATATCTGAGTGTGCCTTTTTCCCCCACATCCTCGCCAACACCTGTTGTTGATTGTATTCTTGATAATCGCCATTCTAATTGGGGTGAGATGAAATCGTAGGGTAGTTTTGATTTGCATTTCTCTTATTACTAGAGATGTTGAACATTTTTCATTTCTCTGTTGATAGCTTGTGTATCTTATTCTTTGAAGTGTCTGCTCGGTTCCTTAGCCCATGTATTGATTGGGTGATTTATATTTTTGGTATAAAGTTTTTTGAGTTCTTTCTGGAAGTCAGTGCTCTAGCTGAAATGTGTGTGGTAAAGATTTTCTCCCACTCTGTAGGCTTGCTCTTCACATTGTTGATCGTTTCCTTTGCTGAGAAAAAGCTTTTTAGTTTGAATCCATTTCATTTATTGATTCCTGCTTTTATTTCTTGTGCTTTGGGAGTCTCGTTAAGGAAGTCTGGTCCTAAGCTGACATGATGAAGATTTGAGCCTACCTTTTTTTCTGTATAGTGCTTTTGGTAGTATGGTCATTTTGACAGTATTAATTCTGCCTTGCCTATCCAAACATGGGAGATCTTTTCATCTTCTAAGTTTTCTTTAATTTCTTTCTTTAGTGTTCCGTAGTTCTCATTGTAGAGGTGTTTCATCTCTTTAATTAGATTGATACCCAAATATTGTATTTTTTTTTTTTTTTTGAGGCTATTGTGAATGGGATAGTTTTCCTAATTCTCTTTCAGAGGATTCATCACCTATGAATAGAAGTGCATTAGATTTATGAGTGGTGATTTTATATCCTGCTACTTTGCTGAATTCTTTTGTGAGTTCTAGAAGTTTTCTGGTGGAATTTTTTTGGATCCTTTAAATATAGAATCATATTGTTGGCAAATAGCGATAGTTTGAGTTCTTCTTTTCCTATTCGTATCCCTTTAATTTCTTTGGTCTGTCGAATTGCTCTGGTTAGAGTTTCAAGGACAGTGTTGAATAGAAGTGGTGAAACAGGGCATCCCTGCCTTGTTCCAGTTTTTAGGGGGAATGCTTTCAGTTTTTCTCCATTTAGAATGATGTTGGCCATGGGCTTAGCATAGATGGGCTTCACAATGTTGAGGTCTGTTCCTACTATCCCTTTTCTAGTGTTTTGAGCATGAAGGGGTGCTGTATTGTATCAAGTGCTTTTTCTGCATCTATCAAAATAATCATATGATTCTTAACTTTTAAGTCTGTTGATGTGGTGGATTACATTTATTGATTTCTACATGTTGAACCAACCTTGTATCCCTGGGATGAACCCCACTTGATCATGGTGCACTATCTTTTTAATATGTTTCTGTATGAGATTTGCCAAAATTTTGTTAAGAATTTTGCATCTATGTTCATGAGAGATATTGGTCTGAAGTTTTCTTTCCTTGATGTGTCTTTGTCTAGTTTTGGTATCATGGTGATACTAACTTCATAGAATGAGTTTGGAAGGGTTTCCTCCTTTTCTATTTCATGGAATAATTTGAGGAGTATTTGAATTAGTTCTTTGAAGGTCTGGTAGAACTTGCCTGAGAATCCTTCTGGCCCTGGGCTTTTCTTGGCTGGTAGACTTTTGATGACTTCTTCTATTTCATTGCTTGAAATTGATCTGCTTATATGTATACACCTTCCTGATTCATTTTGGGAGGATCATGTGTCTCTAGAATCCTGTCGATGTCTTTGGGCTTTTCTGTTTTGTTGCAGTATAAATTTTCAAAATAGCTTCTAACTATGTTTTGTATTTCAGTGGTGTCTGTCATGATATTTCCTTTTTCATCACAAATTTTAGTAATTTGAGTTTTCTTTCCTTCTCTTCATTAGTGTGGCTAAGGATTTATCAATTTTGTTTATTTTTTCAAAGAACCAACTTCTTGTCAGTTTTTTTCTTCTGTTTCAATTTCATTGATTCCAGCTCTGATTTTAATAATTTTTTGTCTTCTACTACTTTTTCTGTTGATCTGTTCTTTGCTAGGGTTTTGAGATATAATGTTTTGTGTGCTCAGGACTAGGAAAAAACAAAAGTAAGTGGTAGTCTCCCTTCTAGAAGGAATTTCCAAGCCAGAAGTCTCTTTTTGCAGTGTGTTGTTATTTTTATACAAAACTGAATGTATCTCTTATCAGAACCTTTTCTTATGCCTTGAAACATGTGTAACATTCATTGGCAAATTAGGATTTCATTATTTAAGAAAAAGATGTAGTGTCTTTGAGCATCAGATTACTGAATAAAATTAAAAGATGCTTAATAGCAATAGGTTCAACAGAAATGTAAAAATATGATAATACTCTGTAAATGTGACCCTCCTGTGCTAATTCTGGTACCATGCATTGGTACCATTTAGGGGAGAGAAACTTGACAATATCCTTTATTGCTAAAGATGCATAATTTCAGTGACCCAGCAAGGGCATCCTAATGATTTACCTTGCATAACCTTTCATATGAATGGAAGAATGTCTGTATAGGAGCGATCACTGCAGACTCCTTCATAGGAGCAAAGAAAGGGGACAAATGTTTAACAAGAGGAACATGAATAAGTTGGCTTTATAGTTGAGGTACTACAACTATAACTGATGTCAGATGTCAAAGAACATTTGTCCACCTGGATAAATCCCCAATACAACAACAAGGAGAAAGATAATTACAGAAGAATTTGTACAGTAAACTTTATATTTAAAGTTTCAGCTACACATAAACCAGCATGTATGTTCTTTGGATACATACATGTAAATGTACAAAATTTGAATTGATATAAAAGCCAGATTTAGGTGACTGGTTATATGGAGTGGGGTGGTGTTGACCACAGGATTTCAGGATGTATGTAATGCTTCCTTTTAAGAGTAGGAGGCATGTAGAGTAGATGTTGGCATGATTGCTAACATTCATTGAGGTCCAGTCTGCTTCAAGTGTTTTAATGTGTGTTAATTCATTAACATCTTGTAACAGCCCTGTGAGGAAAGTTCAGTCTTCAAGTGATGAACTGAGAGGGCAGGTAATAAGCTGAACAAGGCCACATGGCTGGGGACCAGTGCGAGGCATTTGACCTGGGTATTTGCTCAGTCCTCTAACCCTGGCAATGTGAGCTTGGCCAAACCTGGGTGGTAGCAGAGGTATTTGTTACAGTAGTCTCTACACTTTTTTATATGTGTGACATATGTAATAACTACAACAAAGAATGTGTTGGAATTCAGAGTAGTTGGGCATTTGCTTATTTGTGTGTTTTTCTAACAGAATTGTCTTGCTGGAAGCAGTCGGGTGAGAATCCATATAAGAAGCAATTTAATTTAGGTTTTTTCATTTTTTTTTCTTTTTTGAATATACCTTCTTATTAATAAGTAGCAGTAAACTACATTTAGTGGTTGTCAAACTCC
Organism: Sciurus carolinensis; assembly: GCF_902686445.1. Taxonomy (NCBI): domain Eukaryota; kingdom Metazoa; phylum Chordata; class Mammalia; order Rodentia; family Sciuridae; genus Sciurus; species Sciurus carolinensis. The sequence goes on along the minus strand of NC_062222.1, from coordinate 110,069,944 downwards.
TTTATGATTTCAGTTTTATATTATTGTTAGTTAAGGGAGAGAGAACTCCTCTACCGGATGGGCTTCATGTTTCCTCATTTTGCTTGGGATAATCAAAGCAAGCTTTTGAGGACAAACTTCTCCTGAATCTATAGCCATTTCACTAAGGAGCAGATGAGCTCACAGGCAGATTCAGAATGATGGCCTGGTTTCAAAAAGATGAATCCTAGAAGTTTCTTAGGGAAGCTAACATCACTGAACTCCTCATGATCTCATGTTTTCAGGCATCACAGATTGCAGCAGAGAATATCGGAAGTGAATTGCCAGCCAGCGCCACTCGATTTAGGCTAGATATGCTGAAAAACAAAGCAAAGAGATCTTTAACAGAGTCTTTAGAAAGTATTTTGTCCCGGGTAAGTGGCCTAATTTCTTCTGATTTAAGTTAAATCACTTTTTAAGAAAGCGTGAAATTCAGTTCTATGATTTTATTATATCTGTTCATCATAAAGGGTAAAAAATGTACAACCTTTTTTATGTCTTCTCAGTCTTAAAACAATTTTATCTACATTTTAAATTGGTTTTAAGTCAGTCTGTTTTCTGTATTTTTTTTTTTTTTTTTTTGATACTGGGGATTGAACCCAGGGGTGCACTGATCCACATCCCTGGCCCTTTTTATTTTTTATTTTGAGACAAATTGCTTAGAGCCTCACTTAGTTGCTGAGGCTGGTTTTGAACTTGTGTTTCTTGTGCCTCAGCCTCCCAAGTTGCTAGGATTGCAGGTGTGTGCCACTGTGCCCAGCTCAGTCTGGGTTTTAAAAGAAATATTCTCCAGTCTTTTGTATTCTATCCCATGGGATTTTTTCCTCCTTCCTAAATAGTGTTCTTCATTGACCAGCCCTTAAAGAGAACAGATAGACTGTGGTGTGGGTTTTGTTCTTCTTGGTGTTACTAGTTACAACTTAAAAAACCAGTTCCTGTCAGCTACTGTTGTTAGGTGTCTGGAACTCTGTAGCAGGGGTCTATCCAACCACCTCTGTTGTACTTAAAGTAGTATTGGAACAGTTATGTCCATCCACTTTCCTGTTGTCTAAGGCTGTTTTTGTGCAAAACTGAGTACTTGCCATAGACAACATATGACTCACAGTGCATAAAAGCTTTTCTGACTGTTTACAGAAAAAAGTTAACAACTACAGCTGCAGAGGAAGAACGAAGTACACATACGTATCCATCTGGGAGTTCTTTAAGAAACCTCCCTGCCCCAATTCCATGAGTATAAAATAGCCTTGGTGACACTTCTGAGAAATCAGCATTTGATTTTCTGTCCCAAGTTTCACACCTTTTTGGAGCTTGCACTATTTCGTTGTGATTCTTTGTTATTTTATGACAAATTCCCTTTGAAATGTGCTTTATTTATTTAAAGAAAATTAAAATTTATTTTGTTCAAAGATATTTCTGACATAATTTGTAACATCCCTGAGATAATTAAACATCCCCTGAGATAATTAGAAACTGTTCAATTTTAAAACAAGGGTTAGAAGGGCTTCGATTGAGAGCTTCCAGAGGGACAGAATGTTGGTTGCAGACTGTGCAGCTGGCTAGTTGTGATGACTCGTGACTTGGGAAGGAGGAGTAGAGAGTGCTTGCTTGAGCACCTGCTTTTCTTCACAGATGGATTGTCTTTCTCCAGCCTATTTTTCCTGCCAAATGACTGGATCCACAAGTGTTTTGAAACATTTAGCCTGGAGTGGTACTTTAAAAAAAATAAATGACAGAAATGTTGATTTTCTTAATGTTTATAATGCTTAGCAGCAATTCTCAGTAGGTGTTTTTTTCTTGAGTTCATATAAATAGAACAAGATGCCTGTAGCTGATGCTTTTGCAAAAGCCTCAGGGGTCATAACTCAACTGCCTTTTCTTCATGTAGGGTAATAAAGCCAAAGGCCTGCAGGAACATTCTACCAGTGTGGATCTGGACAGCTCTATGTCTAGCACATTAAGTAACATCAGCAAAGTAAGCATGTTTATCTCTTTTTATGGTACTGAAGAAACTAGCTAACAGTTATCTCGACGCTCATCTTCTAACTATAGATCTCTTTTGAAAAGAACAAAAGAATCCTCATACAAAAAAAAAAAAAAAAAAAAAAAAATTGGTGCTTCCAGCCTTCTTGGTGCAGGTAGAGGGCCTGTCATGTAGTTCTACCATGACATAAAAGTTTTACATTAAAAAGCAGATGCTGTTCCATAAACAAAGAAACGATCACAATTTTAGACCACTAAGCTAAAATTTCTTTCCCAAGTAGATTTTCCAATAATAAAAATAATTAAAATTGAGAGAACCTCAAAAGGGGGTTTGTGAATTCAGAGTAATACGCTACTGAAATTCCTGAAACTTTATCCTCTAGGTGGCTCCATGATTGTAATCTTTAACATTTTTCTAAATAAGCATCTAGCTTCATTCTTCTTCCCTGCCACCAAACACAATTTTAGTAGTATATAGTTCTCTTTGATAACAAGCCTGGGTATATGTCCTTGCCTCATATCCTTCTTCCTAGATATTTAGGCATATCTGAACCTGATTAGTTTAGCAACATAATTGCCAAAAAGTGGGTTTGGGGTTTTGCTGAAGAGACCAGCTTTTCTTTCTGTTATCAGGGTATGCTCTGATGCAAGAATGAGGAATTTTGTGGAGGCCAGCTCCTTACCACAGGAATGGTTTAAATTCTTCTGTGATCTCTTCTAGATGTGTGACTTTCAAAGTTTTGAGGCCATAACCAACAGTAAGAAACACGATTAACATTGTGATGTAGTTCACAAACATATTTATACATGCACATGAAATTGAAAATCCACAAGATGGTTATTTACTTTGAATAGTATGCAATATATACTTGTATTTTTTTGACCTGTTTTATTTAGAAACTGCTCATGGCAGGCCACTAAATTGATACCACTAACCTACTAGTGTGCCACACTGTATGGTTTGAGAAGCATTTCTTACTAAGTGCTTCTCAAATTTTAAGGTAGGGGTTCTGGTTAAAGTGCAGATTCAGGTTCATTAGGTCAGGCATGAAGTCTGAAATGTCGGATTTCTGACCAGTGCCAAGATCATGCTGCTGGCCTACAGACCCCCTTTGGGGAGTGAGACCCTAGAGTCCAGTCTTCTAAAGGTGATTTTCTAAATTAAAATATAGTGAACCACAGTGTCATCTAGCCTCCATCTAGTACACACTGATCCTGCCCTGGAGTCCAAGGGTAGAAATGTTATGATTTATCTGTCATAGACAGATGAGTAAGTCATAGCACCTTCTCTTAGGAGCCTACCTCGTAGGTCAGAGATAAAAGATACAAATAGCCCCAGCATCAGGTAGACACTGTTGAGAAAGCCCCTCAAGTGACTATTTCAGAAAGTCTTATTGCTTGCTTTTTATTCATTTCCAAGGTGGAAATATATGCAGTAGCTTCAGTTTTTAGAGTAATCGTAAGAGAGAAATGAAACTTTTCAGAAGCTACTGTATAGATTGTATATGTTTGGTGCACTTCTTCACTTCTTCCATTTCTTAAGCCTGAACTGGGGAACTGCTGTAAAGTTACATACTTGGATCTCTTCTAATAAATGATCATCCTCCAGTTGCAAAGAAGCAGTATATCTGACCTCTTTAGTCTACAAAACAAGCTAAGAGTTAAGGGCTCTTGCATATAATTCAGAGGAAAGCTAATCCATGTTTAGATGAATAAGTTTGCATGATGGAGATTGTTTTCTGTGATATATTATCTTAAACAAAATTTTAAATCCTTAAAGAGATCTTCAGAACTATAGAGTTTTAAAGAATGAAAAATTTTAGTTACGAAAATAACATTTATAGTATGTTGGGAACTAAACTTGCCCTATGTAATTCCTATAGAATTAAGCGTGTATAACCTCTCTAATAAACTAATTCTTTGAAGTTAAAATCCCCAATATCTATCATCCAAAAGGTATTCAACTGTGTATCAAATGAAAAGGTAGAATTTAGGTTTTCCATTACAGCATTAGATGCACTCATTCCTTTTCAGTCTATTTATGCTGATGTACCTGTCCCTCCTAGCAGTTTCAGTAGGGGTCTGCTGGTACACTTCCTCTATTTTGTCATTTTTTGATTTGATAAGAATGTATTGGCCATTGCCATGTCTTGAATGTAGTGCTGAGCACTGGTGTGCATAAATGGTAGTGGTTCATTCCTTCAAGAAAACAGCATCTTAAAACATACAGTGTTAAACGTTGCTATGATTCTTAATGTTTGAGAACTCAGTTCTGGGCAGTCCTTAATGAAACAGGAACTTGCATTTGTATTACATTTTATGGCACACAAAATATTTAAGCTGTATTATCTTGCTTTGTTTATGAAACAGGTAAATTTTCAGTGTACTCTCTTATTTGTAGATAAGAAAATGAGGTGCAGGAAGAAGTTGAGCATTTTCCCCTGAATCATAACAAGTGTCTATAGAGAAAAGTTCCATAATCTAAGAATAATATAAGCTAGTTTTTAGTCTCAAGATTATCAAGTTAAACCTCAACACTAGATCAGATTCAGAGAGAGCCTTGATGTGTAATGCGAACACACTTGGCAAAGATAAACTTGATGAAACAGCAGAGACAAGGTGAACAGCACTGGTGCCACTTAAAAGTGGTAGGAGACTCCTGTTTTCCAGGAACTACTCATGGTGTTGCTCAGGACAGTTGTGTGATGACCAATTCTTGAATTGGGGCACTCTCCCCATTTCTTCAGCAGACTAGCATCTTGTGTCTCTGACAAGATGGATTTTTATGTCATATTTTTGGTGACCACTAGAAAGAGTTCTAATCAGATGTGTCTATATACTAAAATGTTTTCCTCCTCTAGGAGTAGAGATTTCTAAATTCCACAAATTCCCCTGTAGTATGTCTGATCTGTTGTCTGTCTGCTGCCAGGAGCCGTCTGTGGGTGACAAGGAGGCCTTGCCCATCTCTGAGAGTTCCTTCAAGCTCCTTGGCTCTTCAGATGACCTGTCCAGTGACTCGGAGGGCCATTTCACAGAAGAGCCTGGTTCGCTGTCCCCTCAGCAGACCTTCCGGAGGCGAGCGAACACCCTGAGTCATTTCCCGGTGGGGTGCCCAGAACTTCCAGAGCCCACTCAGGGCTCTCCAGGGGTCTCTCAGAGAAAACTTATGAGGTATCACTCAGTGAGCACAGAGACGCCTCACGAACGAAAGTAAGATTTGTTTAAAACATAAAATGTGTTGTGTAAATAGCTGGGATATATCTGACTAACCAGGTATGCGGGTCCAAGGGATGCTTACTGGGTGAAAGAAAAATCTGAGTCAGGTTTTTAAGCCCAGGTTTTACTCTGGGCTTAAAAAGATAAAACTGGTAGCAGTGATATATTCTCCTCAGTTCCCCTAAGAAGTTTGCAGATAGGGGATGCTTGCTACTGTTCAAGTGAGGGTATTGTCAGGGAGCAAGTAAAACTGAGCAGAATGGTCCTTAACGTGTAGAATTACTCCTCAAATAATGTAAGAGAGATTGTTGACTTTGGAACTTGGCAGCTGGCCTTGACCAAACTGGCAAGTGGGTGAGCAGACTCTCACTTGGAGACCTAGAATGAGCTGTGGTGGAATTGAGGCTTGGTATTTGTACGGGCAGAGTGGGAGAGGCAGGTCTTGCATACAGGGATGAACCCAGTAGCCTGGGTTCTGTTTCTCCATCTTTCTTCAGCTAGTTGTGACCTGGGCAAATCTTGGAGTAGACGTTATCTAAAATTTCTTGGATTGTCTAAAATTTTTTGCACTCTCAGAATTCTGGATTCTTTGCAAATTTAAGTAATTGGGCTTCAAATGAACAATTGGAATAAAGAAGGGTGAAGAATATGGTGACAGTTTTCCCTGTTCCTTCCAGGCCCCTTAAGTGATTAATCCTAAGTGCCACAGACTATGAATAGACACAGAATTACCTTTAAAAATCTCTTTAAAGCACTCAGCTGGTAAGTATGAATTAGGGCCAGACCTGCAAATGATGGCTGCCTTCCTCTGGTGACAGCAGCAGCTCCAGGGCTTGTCTGGTTTGTCCACAGGTAGTGCAGGCGTGGTGTAGCTGAGTGAGTGTGTGCAGGGGTGTTTGAAATGTTTCAGAAAGTGACATTCATTCATCACCTTGGACTCATGTAGCGCAGCCTGCCGACTCTGTTCTTAGTCACCCATTGGATAGCATCACAGGTTCTTTGAATTCAGCTGGACAACTGTGATCACAGAAGCAGGTCATCCACAGCAACTTTTTGATAAATACATTGAGAACGGCGTGACCTGGCTGTAGCCACATCAGTTTCTGTTGTTTCCCAGCACCCTCTCCACTACTGCTTCTGCTCTGCCTGACTCCTGTGCACCCACTCCTCTCTCTCTGGCGTTTTTGGTAATGGAAGCACTGCCATCTGGAAAGTCCTGGTTCTTCTGACAAGCCTTCTTTTGCACACAGCCTAAGATGCCACAACTCAATGTCACCGTCTTTCCTTTCTCCCTTAAGAATGTAGCTTTGTTCTGGATCATGTCTGACATCGATGATGAGAGGGGAGAAGGGCAGGGAGATGGCTGTCTTCCTCTCTAGAAGGGTCATCTTGCTTGCTTTCCCTCTTGCAAACTCTTTTCTCCTGACTGTAGGAAGTAAGACATTGAAATGTAGGGCAGGATATTGTTCCAAAAGGAAATATGTTTTTAAAACCTTGGATATTTTTCTTTTTCTTTTGTTTTTGTTGTAATTAAAATTTTTTTCCTGTCAGTTGCCAGAAAGGGAGTAGAGAAAAAAGTATAATAACACTGGGAGCATAGACAAGTGGGAACGATCAAGAATGACCTCTGGTATGCGCTGTTTTCACTGGAAAATACCTCTGCTGGGGAGAGCAGAGGTGGGAGAGAAGTGGGAAGAACCCTGTGCCTCTGTCTAGTTTGTGTTGAGAGATGAGACAAGGCAGCCCTCTATGTTCCTTCCTTTGCTTCCTTCCTTCCTCCTGCTTCAGCCCTCCCCTCTGCCTCCCTATCCCCTCTGCCTCCCTTTCCCCCCTAACCCCGTGCTCTCTCCGATTGCTGTTTAGCATGGACCATCCACCTGCGGGCGAGTCTAAGCCTTGCTCAGGCCAGCCTTCCATGCCTGCTCCTCCACCTCGTCTTAATCCCTCCGCCTCCTCGCCAAACTTTTTTAAGTACCTAAAACATAATTCCAGTGGAGAACAAAGTGGGAATGCTGTGCCGAAGAGGTGAGCACACTCGCATGGCAAGCTCAGTGTTGTCTGTCTTTGCCGGGAGTTCACACTGGCTGAGCACCTGCCGGGGGGATGGCCACACAGCGCACCCAACCCTCGCTTGTGTGTGCGTTTAGTTTTGTTTAGACTTGATCTTACTGTTTTCACTGTTGTTTAAATTTTATTGTTAATTTTCTTAAAAATATTGAACACAGTCTTGATGGCAGACTTTGTATGTACTTATTTCATATTCCCCTGCCGTTGGTGTACACACACAAACACACACGTGAGCAACTTCGTTTGACTATGTATACTACCATTTGTGCCATATCAAACTTTCTGAATGTCAGGAAAATTATTATTTTTTTCAGTTTGAAAGAAAGAGTCATTTATAAGGTAGACATTTTTTTAAAAAAATTCATTCATTGATTCCATTCATTTAAAATTGAATCTTATTGACTAAAAATGAAAGTTGAATCTTATTTGTAAACTATTTTAAATTTCTTATCTGGTCTACTTTTCTTAGCAGTAGAATGAAAATGTGTGTTGTTTAAAATTCTGAAGCTTATATTTTTTACTTTGTTTATATTTCTTTACCCTAAACTTTCTGACCAAACTCTCAGCATCTCGTACCGTAATGCCCTGCGGAAAAAACTTCATTCTTCCTCCTCTGTGCCAAATTTTCTAAAATTTCTGGCTCCTGTAGATGAAAATAACACCTCTGACTTTATGAACACAAAAAGGTAGGGCTTGATTTAGATATATCAAACCTGGAATTGTTAGATATATGGGGTTATTTTAACTTCTAATGCCATGTAAAAAAATCACTCAAGCTAAATCTATTGTATCTTCTTTCTCATATGTTTTTTCTTATTGAATGTCTTTTTAAAAAATGTGCCCTCCAGTTTTGATGTAAGTTTCTTATTAATGTCATAGAGCAGTGTCGCTAGGTGGGGCATTTGTGGCTGTCCTAAATAGTGTGTCTGATCTTTAAGTTGGGGAGATAGTTTCTATTGTGTGTCCATACTTAAGGGTAAATTGCACCCACCTCCCCAAGTGGTCCTGTGAATAGGAAGATGGTTTATGATTAAATTGTTATTTATAAATATTGTCAATCATGCTTCCTTTTGTAGTTTTAAATACAAAGCCATCATCACTAACAAGCAACAGCATAATGATTGCCTAGATGGTTCTGTGTAGCTAAACCACAGCTTTTCATTTTTGGTGGCAGTTGTGGAGGTGTAGACCCCACGTAGAACCATGGTGAGAAAATATTCGCACTCGGACTGGGTCCTAGGGTCCTTGTAACAGCGCCCCCTCTAGGCAGCTTCTGTTTTCTGAAGTGGAAGCTGTGGTCTGTGGAGCATTTCTTAACACCATTTCCAGTAGAAACTGTTTCAGGGTGTGCATTCCCACTCTTTTCGTGGCCTGTAGGAAGGCAGACCTTTAGGAATACTGACCACTGTGAGTGTGCTGCAACTGCTGTGACTAGTGAATTGTTTATGCAAAAATAATTCATAATTGAGTGTTTTGCTTTTAAAAAGTCAAGTGAAAAAAAATTAATGCTTCCCCACCAGTCATAAATCCATTACCTTATAATTTTAGGGACTTTGAATCCAAAGTGAACCACCTCGGTGACTCTGGTGGGACCCCGGTGAAGGCCCGGCGGCACTCATGGAGGCAGCAGATTTTCCTGCGCGTGGCCACCCCACAGAAGGCGTGCGACTCCCCCGGAAGATACGAGGGTAAGGCCGCCCCTGAGTGAAGTGGAGGAAGAGTGTCAGGACCCCAGGAGGCCCCTTGTATTGACCGAGGGCAGAGAGCTGGCTTCTTCAGCATCCAGGAGGCGGAGGCGGCTCTGAAGGTGCATTTGGAGAAGGGCATTAAAACTCGCTTAGGGTAGCAACGCTCCCACGTTCTGGTGGGAAAGCCTGGGCGGTGATGGAGGCAGCACTCGGATCCCAGCAGTCTTCCCGCATTAGGGGCTGTGAGCTGTATTGAGCTATCTGAATTGCTAACCTGCGGTCTAGTCTATGCCTTTTACCACACCAATTGAAACAAAGGAGCATGATGTCCTTACTGATACACTTTTAAAAATATTCAAAATTCATAGCGTTGGAAACAAAATCAGAGTTAATGTTTCCAGTAGAAAGTTCCCTCCCATGATGTGGCGGTCCCTCGTGCTCCTGGCACTCAACTTCTCTTGCCATAGCCCCTCCTCCTGGGGCCACTCTGCCAGCACCTTCCTGCTGTGGGCCTTGGGGGAGCTACTGTGCTGAGTGGCGGAACTTTGATTCCCCTCTCTGCTTGCATGAACAGGATGGGCGTGCCTCAGTCCTCCAGAGTAGCCCACAGGCTGCAGAGGGAGGCGGAGACAGCCCTGGAGGAGGACTTGAGCTCTGATTTCAGTCCCAAACCTACAGCACAGCAGAATCAGTTTCAGTATTTCAGATCGGTGCCCCAGTATTGAGGTGACCAGACCTCACTGGAATTGGTTGTTAAAACTGAAATATGTTGACGATGTGGGTTTTAAAATGTTTAATGCAGTGCAGGAGCTCAGCTTGCTGTTGTGCTCCACAGCTCGGCTCTGCCTGGCACATGCCCTGGTCTTCAGCCAGGGATGCCCAGCATGAGCTGCTGGCTGTGGCCTGCTGTACGTCATGTTGTGGAACTCCAGCCACAGGGGGTTCCTGCAGGCTTCTTCCTCAAGTGGGTGTGCTCAGGTGTCTCCCTGTTGGCCAGGGTCTGGCTGTGATGAAAAGTACAGTTCTGAGAGTTATGTGTGGACTTGTCTGCCATCAGTCTCTCTCTCCTCCTTCCACATTAGTTAGCATTGGAACCAGAGTGCAGAAGAGGGGTGGGAGATTGATTTCTGTTTGTGACTTTTCTTCTCCTAAATCAGTTGTCTTCATCCTCTGCCACTGTCTGCTTCCCATCCTCAGGGTGCAGAGATGCCAAAGCCTTTTGTGGTCTGTGACCACTTTGGCATACATGGTCAGCCCTCCATGTAGTCCACTGCAACTGAGGGAGAGAAACAGACAGTTGAGAGGTCCTGAGGCTGCTTTCCCCAGAGGTCCTAGTGGAGTTTGTGCTGTCCCTACCAAAGTGTGTACTGCCAGAGGCAGTGCCAAGAGTCTCTGCTTCTGCTTTCTGTTAGTGCCTCGACCCATGGGTGACTGAGACCCCTTTCTTGGGCATGAAGGTCATACATGTTTCTGTGGAGAAGCACATTACCTCATAAATCAGTGTCAGATGCTCAGAGTGATGGACCACTCTGCCTTTATGTTCTGGCAGTGCACACTTCAGCTAAACTCCAGGAAGCCTGGTGGTGAAAAACTCGAGACAGGAATACCTTCCTCTTCCTTCCACTCAGAAAACACTGCTAGGACCAACTATCAGAAATTTAAGATCCACCATTTGCTTAGGAATAGTAACACTACTGAAGGGTAAATAGGATTGTTTGTAATTTGGGAGTTCTGTTTTTTAGATGAGTTAAAGCCTGGAGAGAGGGTGTTATTAAGGAGTGTGGCTTCAACTAAATATTAAAAGAGGAAATAGAGCTGGATGCAGCCGTGCATGCCTCTAATCCCCGCGGCTGGGGAGGCACTAAGCAACTCAGTGAGACCCTGTCTGTAGGTAAAATATGAAATAGGACTGGGGATGTGGCTCAGTGGTTGAGTGCCCCTGAGTTCAATCCCCGGTACCAAAAAAAAAAAAAAAAGAGAGAGAGAGAGTGTCAAGCGCTGTGGACAGAGGTAGAGAGATTAGACTGTGCAAATATTATCTCCAACAGCGTTAGCCTGTCATTTACTCAGGGATGTGTGACTCTTTCTAGATACAATCTTCTTGTGAAGTAATTAAGTTGCAAGAATCTGAATTTTACATTTTGTAACACTGCCTGAAGGAGGTAGGAGGTTAATCTGTATTTAGGAATTTACTCGTATATGTCAATTAAGCCTGGGGAAACATTCCCAAGTCCATCAGATTTTTTTCTTTTAATTTTTATTTTCCAGTGCTGGGAATTTGTGAGTACTAGGCAGGCCTTCTACAACTGAGCTATATCCCCAGCCCCTGTTTTTCTTTTATCAGTGACCAGTTGATCTTTTTTAAGAATTCCGGCTTTGGGCTGGAGTTGTAGGTCAGTGGTAGAGTGCTTGCCTAGCATGTGTGAGACCCTGGGTTTTGATTATGAGCACCACATAAAAATAAATAAATAAAATAAAAATAAAGGTACTGTGTCCATCTACAACTAAAAATATTTTTTAGAAAAAGAATTCCAGCTTTAATTAAATCCTAAGAGGGCAGGATTTAATTCTGAACCTCCAAGAGGTAGGTCTCTCTCTTAGGCAGTAGGTCAGGTGCACAGCAGGTTCTACACAAAAGGGAAACTGCATGGTAAGTAGGAAATCAGCAATTTTTACTCATACACTTAGCAAGACAAATGCTTTTGTAACAGAACAAACATAGATCATGAAATAGGATGCTAAAAGCTTCATGATGCCTTAAATTTAAAGCACAGGGCTCTAGGTTTCTGGCAGTCATTATTGCTATTGTTGTAGAAACCCCGGGAAAGCATGTCGTCTCTTCTTTGTGCTGTGGGTTCTTTGGGTGAAAGGTTTGTGCGATGCTGAGAATTTGAAAGGACCACATTTGGTAAACTATTCACTCCACAGAGGAGAGTGCTAGTGAACCATGGCGACACTGTTGTGAGGTTGGGAGTGTGTTTGGGGCACAGCCAAGGGCCCTGAGTGGAGGGTGATGATGCTTGTGCCCTTGCAGCACACTTGGCCTCTTTCAGAGTCTCACTGTTGAGCCACCCAGCCCTTTGCTGAAGGCAGGCAGGAGGAGTGCTCTCATCCCTCAGAGACCTCTGGGATTCTAGTTAAAAGGCAGATTCTGATGCAGTAGGTCTGGGAGGGTCCTGAGCATCTCCATTTCTGCAAGTTCCCCAATGATACTCATGCATCTGGTACGCTCTGAGCAGCAAGGGCCTAGAATAAGGAGCCACAGTAAGTCCAAACCAGATCTTCTAGTCTTTAACTGCACCTCTCCATTAGGCTACTCTCTGACTCAAGGGGTTTCCTATCTCAATCCTCAAATCAATTTGGGTTTATCAGTGACTTTTTTTTTTTGGTCCTCTTTGCCTTGATGGGGATGGAACCCAGACCTCAAGCCTTCTAGGCACATGCTCTCTCACTGTGCCATACCTTTTTCTGAGAAGTGTTGAAGGTCTGGAGAAGCAAAGAGCTAGTGTGGTCGGGAAAATGCTGTGGTAAGGAAAACGTGATAGTAGATACGAAGGAAATTCGATGAAGTGCCAAATGAGACCAAACATGGTGCTTCGCCTTTCTGCCACCATTTCCCACTGTGGGGAGTTTTGGCTTTGGATGGTACCGAGGGCACAGGACACCTGCAGATGTTAGTTTTCTTAGCCCTGGGCTCTAACCTAATTGTCAGGCCAGCTAGCAAGGCTGAAAAGCAGCTTCTGACTACATATTTGATGGTACTTACATTCCACAGCCTCTTTTCCCAGTGTATCATACAAAAGAATATTTGTTATTGTTAAGAAATAATTATATAATTGTTACATAATAATTTAACATGTAATATATATGTTAATATGTAATTGACTCTGTGAGACTAAGGAGCAGATCCAGCTTCCTATTTTGAAATTCCTCAGGTGACCGTGGTGCCCAGCAAAAAGTTGAAAACCGCCGAGCAAAACAAAAAGGTCACTTAATGATAACACAAGATGATACGTAACCAAAGGCAGATGCTTCTTTAACCTGTGTGCCAGAGAACAATTGTAGTCTAGTCTAATACTTCTCACTTAAGGATTTCAGATTATGTTGTACATTTTACCAACAATAAATGCTTTCAGAGTTTACATATCTTGGGAAGAAAAAGGAAAGAAAATCTATTTTCATATTAATAAGAACATTTTATTGATAGGAAACCCATTATACAAGCGAATAGTCCAGTGAATGGAAGTTCAGAGGGTTTGTGTGTGTGTGTGTGTGTGTTTTGAGTACTTCTCTGTCAATATGCCCCATTTGTGGTAAGGTTAAGTCTAGTAAACATTAGATACAAATTTGGGTATAAACAGTAATGGGAAAACTATATAATGTGAATGCTATGATGACATATTATAAAAAATGTCAAAAGCATTTTATGACTGATTTTTGTTGTGTGTAGCCAGATTTACAGGAATTTATGTACATTTGGAAAATTTTAATAAATGATATTAGTAGAATAACAAGTAAAACTTTTTTTTTTTTTTAATGGTACTGAGGATAGAACCCAGGGGCACTTTGCCAATGAACTATATCCCCAACCCTTTTTATATTTTGAGACAGGGTCATATTAAGTTGCTGAGGCTGGCCTCAAACTTGTGATCCTCCTGTCTCATCCTCCCTAGGTGTGCACTCCTGTGCCTCACAGCAAGTAAAACTTTACTGGAAATTAGCACCATAGTGACTTCGTATCTGACCTTTCTGTTTTGATCAGTGGTTGTCAACTTCTCACTGGGCACCACAGTGACCTGGGGAGATTTCAAAATACAAAGCTGAACTGCCCCTTTGTCTCACTGGAGTCATGGTTGTGGGTATGGAACCTGGCATGAGTCAGCTGCTTCTTCTCTTCTCCTCCTCCTCCTCTCCTTCCTCCTCTCCTTCTTCATCCTCCTGCCCCCCCCCCCCCCCCCCGCCCCCTTCTCCTTCCTTCTCCTTTTCTCCAACCCTCTCCCCAGGATTCTGATCTGCTTCAGTCATCCTTAATCCAATAGACCTCAGAGGGTGACTTGAACAACTATTGCCACTTGATGGCAGTGTTGCTCCCTTGTCTTGAAGGCCCTGGTTTCTTTCAGTGCCCCCAGAGTATGCTTGCTTCCTCTCCAGCCCCAGCGTTTTTGTTTTGGACCTGTTGTAATATTTATATTCCTTATTCATCCGCAACTTATTTGAATAGAGAACTATGTTCTGAAATTGAGGTGTTTCTCTTTTTTTCAACAGGGCTTTATGGCATGGGCTAAACAAGGAAGGAAAAGCTTGTCTCCAGTTGCCAGCAAGACATATGCCTTTTTAATAAAGCTTGTTCTTAATTTACTTTCTGTATAATTTTGCTTTTCTGTGCTGGATAAAGACCAGGTTCAAGATATAGTATTGCAAACCAAGAATCTGATTGTCAGTGAATTTCTAGAGTTTGAGCAGTAGATTCTTTTCCCCATGTTGTGCTTCTTGGCAGGTCACCTGAGAAGTCAGGGAAGCCACAGTGAATGGCAAGCTTTTACCTTGCCTTGCTATTTTTGTGCCTATTAACATTGTTAAGGTAGCATTGGTTAAGCTTTTCCTGGTGAACCACTGATGGTTAAATAGCTCGTCCTTGAGCTTTGCTTGAGGTCTAGAGCTACAGGCTGGGATAGGAGGACATCTTGTCACTGCTGCTTGGGAAGAAGGCTTTGGGAACAGGTTTCTAGGGGCACTGGAGTTGGATAGCCTGGTTTGAATCCCTTAGCTCCCATCAGGGTGTCAGGTGACAGTGACAGTGCTTACAGTACCTAGCCTAGCTAGCTGGCAGGGAGTTCTTCCTTAGTGTGTCCCTGGTGTGTGGCTGCCCACAGGACAAAGCCCAGAGCAGAAGATCTCAATTTGTCACCTTCAAATTTTAATCTCTAGGCACAGGGAGCCATGAAGTATTTAAAGCAAATAGTTTGAAAATACTTCCAGAGGCATAAAATTTGTAGGCCTGTCTGGACCCAAAACAGCCTCAAAGTCAGGGCTGGGATGAGGTGAGGCCAGCAGATTTCCTGGGTGTAAAATTTAAGGAGGCCCAGGGCCTGCAGGGGCTGACCCAGTCCTCACAGGACCCAGGAGTTTCAGCTCCTGACCTGCTGCCATACAGGTGTCTGCTGGCCTGTCCTGGCCCTCCCCACTCCTGTGCTCTTTGTGCTCTATTGGGGAATGGTTGGATTAGCTTTTCTTGACAGAAAAGGCTTGTTTTGCTTTAAAAACAGCTTGATTAAGATGTAATCGTTTATTATACTAGTCCCCCATTTAAAGCAATTTCAGTATTGTTTTTAAGGTGTGTTTACAAATTGTGCAATCACAGCAATATAATTTTAAAACATTCCTGTAGTTCTCATTGCCCAAAGCACTATACCAACCTCCACCCCACCCCAAGCCAATCACAGATCTACTTTCTGTCTGTGTATTTGCCTATTCTGGACATTTCATGTAAATGTCGTTATTTATTATGTGGTCCTTTGTATCTGGCTTCTTTCACTTAGCATAATACCTTCAAACTTCATCATGTTATAATAGTTATCAGTGCTGCATTCTCTTTAGGGAGATTAGTATTCCATTGTATGGGCATATTACATTTTGCTTATCCATTTGGCAGTCAGTGGACACATGGGTTGTTTCCACCTTTGGGCTGTTATGATTCCTGCTGTGAACACTGATGTGAAGGGTATTTTGTGGATGAAAGTTAAGAAAGGGTTTTAAGTGTTAGCCTATGTGGAACCTCCTTTTCCAGAGGGCTGGGCTAGGGTGGTGAGGCCACTGTGGGTGGGAGAGGCCTGGTTCCACCAGCTGGGCTTCTCTGCTGGCTGGCTCTGTCTGACTGTCTGTCTTCTGCTCCA
Source organism: Sciurus carolinensis (assembly GCF_902686445.1). Taxonomy (NCBI): domain Eukaryota; kingdom Metazoa; phylum Chordata; class Mammalia; order Rodentia; family Sciuridae; genus Sciurus; species Sciurus carolinensis. The sequence goes on along the minus strand of NC_062222.1, from coordinate 110,054,082 downwards.
GACTGAAAGGGAGGTTGTCTTGGGTCCTGATGCTGCCCTCTGAGCACGGGGGAAGCTAAGTCCCTGGCGAGCCTCCCTGGGGCTCCCACAGCTCCTGGAAGGCTGCCTGAGGTTCACTGGTTAGTGCCATTTGCATGGAGCTACATTTCTCTCAGCTGTTCTCAAGCTGAGTGTGTCCTGGAATCCCCTAGGATCCCCCACGACCTGTGGAAACACACACTGCTGGACCTCACCCCAGTCTCTGATTCTGGAGCTTGAATTCTCTTGAGTAGGACCTTCAAGCCCCAATGGCTGATAAACACAAGAACATCCTATTCTGACCTAAATGCTGGCCAAAAAACGTGGATTATTAGTAAAATAAACAATGGATTGAAAAACAAATGGATCCTTATGAAATAGGACCTTATGAAATAGCCAATCAATCCTCTTTTCTTTGCCATAAAACAAATCTAGTATCAATAATAACCATTATAGTTGTCTTTATCACATTAAGTATTTGGTGTCTGAACTTTCAGGCAGTTAGACTCACCAACATATTATAGGTGTCACTGCCCTGTTTTTAAGCAGTGGGATAGAAGGACTAAATAATGTGCCTGTGACTCCCACATCTCTCAGTTCACATAGCCCAAGTTCAGATTGAATGAGCTTAACTCCACATCCACTCTCTCAGTCACAGAAATGAACCGCTAACAGTTTTAGGAATAAATTATCAAGAGTTTTGACTAGTTTGCTCACTTAAATTAGTGCTTGTGCAGCAAAAGGCTGAGTCGCAGTGAAAGCACAGTCTTGTGTTGGAAGTATTCTAGAATTGAGTGTTAACGCTTGCCTGTAAAGCACACATTTGGGGCATTACTGGTGATCCTAAAACTTGAGCAGAATTAGAATCTACCTAGTTGGATGGTTTCTGTTATTTACACTTATTTGGGTGAAAGAACGTTTTCTCCTGTAGAGGGCAAAGCTGGGCGTGCCCACTGTGCGTGAGCTGGCAACTCCAGGGTTACAACTTTAGGCACAGTCAGGGAGCTCTTGACTTTGTAAAATTCCTGAGATGAAGCCAAGGGGTGCATTAAACTGCTTTCTAAATGGATTTTTTCCAAGTAAATTTGCTTTATCACTTTCATATAAATGAAAATATTTGCAGCGTGAGCCCTAACAAGATTTGAAACCTCATTCACCAAAGTAAGAGCACTGTAATTATGGTCTTGCATAATTCTGACATGATTGTACTGCCAGACTTGTGAATTTGATTCTTGGGAAGATGACAGATTTCCACTGAAAGGTGAGGAGTGTGGCCCGCTTCCTGCCTAGAGTCTTTAGCATGAGGACTCTGTTGATGACTGTTCTGTGATGGGAAGTGAACTCTCGTCTCACTCAGCGGCTCTGGATTTGGGGATTGTAGTTTGCAGGAGCATCTTCCCCTGTGATTGAGGGAAGGTTTCTCTAGTCCTACGGTTACAGCCTTTTTTTCTCTTGCCAAAGCTTGTGGTCAGGGCCGAGGGAGGGCAGGGTAGTCATAGTGGGCTTCTTCAGCCTCATGTGTGAGACGAGGTTGGAAGTCAGAGGTGAGGTGGTGTCCTTCCTTCACAGGTGGTGTTCCTTCCCATGGCCACTTCAAATTTATCACCCCCCCCACCCTCCCTCAAAGAAGCCAATGTGTACCTTATTCAGACTTTCCCCCCACTGTCCCTGATGCTGTGACCTCAGTCTTGGACGGTGTCTGTCCCCACGTGCAGCAGGCTGCATGTGGTTGTTCCTCAGCACCTGGCGCAGTCCCTGAATTTCCACTGTGTGTGGGGGTCCTCCTCCCCGCCTGGTGCTCGCCATCTTTGTCGTGTAGTTTTCACATGGTCCAGAACTTCTCTTCCAGGGTCCAAAATTGACATCATTTAGAGATTGCATCTGCTCGTCTGCCCATGGGTGTCACCAAAGAGGGACTAATTTTTTTCCCCACAATAAGAAACCTGGAATGGTAGAGTAGAGCTCGTTTGGTGGCTCCATGAGGTCAGCCCAGCCCCTTCTTTCTTTCCATTTCATCCTCCCAGATGCCTCCACTTTCGGGTTCTCCTCCATTTCCAACTAGAACAAAGAAGGAAGCGTCAAGGAGGAAAGGGTGACCCCTCTGTATCCAGAGAGCAAGACAGCTCCAGAAATGCCTGATGGATTCTGGCCAGTCACAAGGGGGCTGGGTACATTGCCACCTTGCCTGGTACTCAGGAGAAGGGTGGGGGGCTGGGGGCCTGCAGCACTGACTGCGGAATGTGCTGCTGTCCCCTGCTGTGCTGGGTTCCTTGGGCAGCCATGGTTTTGGATAGACCATTTTTATTGCCCAGAAGGTTCTTCCTCTTCATTTTCTCCCCTCTGTACCCTACCCATCGTACTTTGGCACTGGAAGACTTTTCAGTGTCCTCTTCAGGACCCAGTGCCACGGTTTCCTTCCCACATGGGAATAGTCAACCTCTCTATTCCTGTTGTCCCTTAAGAGCTTGTATGTTGATATCCACAACTGTGTTGTCTAGTATGGCAGTCACCGTCCACATACAGTTGTTTAAACTGGAATGTTAACTAATCACACTCAACAATTTTATTTGCTCACACTAGCCTCATTTCAGGTGGTCCAGAACCACAGAGACCAGGGGCTATAGTGTTGGAGAGCACAGCTCTACAGCATTCTCTCATCCCGGAGGCTCTCGTGAACACACTGCCCGAGCTGATGAGCTCTCCAAGTGTGCCCTTCCCCGACTCCACCCTTCAGAAACACAAATGAGGGTTGCAGGGTGGTGCTGAGTTTCACTGGCTCCTAACTGAAGTGGTAAACTTTGCACAGAGTCAAGATAGCCAGCAACCCGCACCACTCTTAAAAAAATAATGTTGCTGATTATGAATATGTAAAAGGTTTCAAGTGTACCACTTCGAAGAAATCCTAAAAGCAAGTGGTGACTTTGAAAGTCATCCATTCCAAACCCTTTATTTAACCCTTTATTTGAAGGTACTGAGGCTGTGTGTATGGGGGGATGGGACCCACTGAGGGTTCACAGGCAGTCAGTGGTAGAATGGACTGGAATCTTGGCTGTCATATCTGCATTCCCGTCTCTTTCCATTAATCTATATCTGATTGAGTATCACCATCCTGTTTGTTTTCCCTGATTGAGTTCTCTGAGACAGGAAGCTGCTTTCAGCTTCTGAGTATCCCTGCATGCCCATTGCACGTAGGCGTTGCTCAGGGGACGCTCAGGGAACAGCTGAGTGTAGGCCTGTTTTCATCAATGATTGTGTAGTTCCAAGAGTCAGAAAATGACTCAGACTGACTTACCCAGAAGAAGACTTTAGAAATCAAGATAAGGGTAAGAGCGGGGAACTAGGAAGTTGTCAGGAATCAGGGACGTCTCTAGCTCTCTCTTTGGAGTCATATCATTTTTTTCTTCTGTTCTCTTCTTTATTCTGCATGCCAGTTCTGCCAGCTCACTCATCCCTTATAGGTTCATGCCAACCCCCGAGCTGTGTGACCTCTTAGTTCTGGAGGTAGCCATGTACCTACTGCTGGCCTATGTTTTATTGCAGTTTTTGAGAGGTAGAACTGATTGGCCCAGCTCTGATTGCTTGCCCGGGAGTGACGGGAGAAATGTGGTACCACCGTGGCCACAGGACCCACCCAGCTGTCATCTGGTTGTGGGAGTATGGAGTGGGCCAGAGCTGGGAGGAGGGGCACAGCCCCCTGCCACCATAAGTTGGTGTGGTCTTAGTAATTATATCATTTATCTACCAAAGGCAGGGGACAATGAAACTAACTTTTTCAGTTGATGGTTATTCTAAGTAAGATTGTGCAGGGGTAAGTAGTGTGAATTTCTTATTACCTGAAGGACTTGGGTAGAGATTGGCTAACCATTGGTCAAAGTCCTCTGCTAGGAACAGAGTTTGATTGATATATTTATCCTATAACAAGAGTTTGGGATTCTTTGGATGAAATAGTTTTCATGTGGTTCCACAACCAAAGGTGTTCAGGGTGTCCTTCAAGCATAGGACCCCAGGGAGCCCTTGCTGATCTCACACCATGGACCTGGGCTCCAGGCTGGTGTAAGCATCACTGATGTGAGGCCTCCACATGCTCCTGCATCTGCTTAAGTCTTACCAAGCATTTGAGAGCACTTAGTGCATTTGCAAAATCCAGCTGAAGCCTGGTGGGGACAGTGACACTATCTTGTCAGAGACCTAGGACTTTCCGCGGAGTTTGGCTCATGGATGGTACTTGATTTCTTTTGGATAAAGGAATGTACAATTTTGGACCTAACCAGCTATAGGTATTTTTATTATAAAAGTATTTTTTTACAACTATTTTGATTATGCTATATAAGAAATAACACACTTGGAGAAAGATACAAAGAAAACACTGATATTCTGTAGAAGTTATGAGAAGGTATGATGGGTGATGTTTTCCCTTGTCTCTCTTTAAAATTTTATAATGCAATACTTTGATAATAGGAAAAATTAATGTGTAATTAATAAAGGAACATTTGAAATACATTTCACCTACATAAAGAAGCATGTTTCTGTCACAAATCATGATGTTATCAGATTTATTAAAAATGGAATTGATTTTAAGACCATTTCTCTCTTGTGAGCTGAAACTACAGATAATTATTTGAGGTTCTCCTTTTTCTTCCATGGGATTATTAAACTTGGGATGGTCTATAGTTTGAGTTGTGGAAGTGGCAGCTTTAATTTGCAAAAATCAAACCCAGAAGTTGGAGATACATGGTGTTCTTTTGAAGGGTTTCTTGTTCTTGACCCTCCTGCCGCTTGTTTTCTGGGGATAGCAGAGCTGCAGGTGGCTTAGATGCCTCACTTGCCACTGACCATCTGTTGATCCCACCCCACCACCCCCAGAGAAAGAGCCTTCAGGTGTCCCCAAACCTTGATTGCATAATCTTCAATGAGACTACAGATTTCTTTAGATCTAGTAGAAATAAAATTTTAGTATATTATATTTTCAGCGAATCGTTTGGGAATTTGTTTTTTGGGAAATATAAAAAAGTCCATGATTTCTATATCCTTTTAAATTATATCCAATATCTTAAAAGACACTGTATTCCATCTTCTCTATTATTTTTCTAAAAACCTAAAAGCATTTTTTTAAAGTTGTCGTAAATGGGTAAGTCCAAATCACTGTGTTCTATTTCTAAATTAGTATAGTATATAAGGTTTAAACCCTGTTTGAAGTCATTTAAAGTTTCTGACGATACAATGTCTGTCGTTTCTAAAGAACAATCTCAAGTCATCAGTGAGGTGAGAAAGGCAAACATATCTGGGTGTGGTGGTGCACACCTGTAATCCCAGTGACTTGGAGGCCGAGGCAGGAGGATCACAAGTCAAGGCCAGCCTGGGCCATTTAGCAAGATCCTGACTCAAAACTTTTTAAAAAGGGATGGGGGCAGCGCTGGGGAGGTAGTGTCTTGGGGTCCAGTTCCCAGTATTGAGGAAGAAAGAAGAAAAACCACCACGTATCACGTTGGTTAATTTTAGTGTCATAATGGCCAGAGTTGCTGCCCTGGGTGCCTCTCACTGCTGGACTTTTTCTTCTCTGGTCATCCCGCATTAACACAAACCCCAGTCCACCCCACGTCCCCCTCTCTCCTTGCTCACAGCTTTTTGGTTGTGATCTCTAACCATCTCATCCACGTGGGTCAGCAATGGTTTGATTCTTATCCTCTTACCACTTCATTCTTTTAGAAGTGGCATAGTTCTGTCCCTGTGGTCTGCATGTCTGTGTTGGTTTTTGTCTGAGTCTGTAGACTCTGGGATGACAAAAGACATTCTTTGGTTTACTTAAATGCTCCCATCGTAATACCCTGAGTCTGTGGAGCGCAGTGAATTCACTTGATATTGTTGATGACCTGGGATATTTGGAACTGTTCATATTAGAAAGGGAGTTTTAAATCCAATGCCTCATTTTACAGATAAGAAGACTGAGGCCCAAAGACTGTAATGCCCACAGGAGCTTCATTACCCTCTATTTAGGAATAGTGCCTAGGGCCAGCTTCCTGTTAGCCAACTATAGCACTGGGTTGGGTGGGTCTGCACTTTGGGGTGCCACTCTGCTTCCTGCCTCCAGGGCTTTGGGCTTGCTCCCCTGCCTCCGTGGCTTTGTAAGGTGGGGCTAGGAGTAACCCTTGTGTTCCATGAGAGGCAGGACTACAGAATGTATGAGAGTGTGGCCTAAATAAGGCAGAGGTGTGAGTGCTCAGACATCCAGAGACCTAAGAAAGACGTGAGCATATGTGGCAGAGAGAAGGGTTGGGAATGTTGTGATTTCCTGTTTCGGCTGCTGTGACCTTTGGGAGGATGTCCCAGGATCTGAGATCTTCACTTACACCAAGCCTCTTATCTCCCCTCCTCACCTTTTCCAAGCCATGGAATTTTTTCAGGCAGGGACCCTGTGAGTTTTTCCCACTGCTCATTCTAGCCTGCACTCCCTTGTTTTCTTGATATGTCATAAGGCAAAAGAAAGTGAAACTCAGTGCTGGTTAGTAATTCCCGTTGTGATGAATATTTCTGCTAGTGGCCTTGGCCACTTGAGGGAAAAAGTCATGTGTAACTTCAGAAAGGCCTGATGGGCTGAAGTGCCTTGGTTAAGAGTTAGAGTTTTAAATTTTCTAAAGTTGTCTTTAATTGTGGTAAAGAACACATAACCTAAAATTACCACCTCGATCATTTTTAAGTGTAAGTTCAGTGGTGTTAAGTACATTCATGACGTGGTAAATGAGCCTGCGGAGCTTTTTCATGTTGTAAAATTGAAACTCCATACCCATCAAGCACTCCTCCTTCCCCCTCCCCTAGCCCCGGCAGCCACCATTCTGCTCTGTTTCTGTGAGTTTGGCTCTTTTAGATTCCTCACCTGAGCAGATTCATGCAGGATTTGTCTTCTTGTTTCTGGTTTATTTCACTTAGCATAATGTCTTCCAGGTTCATCTGCATTGTATCAGAGGACAGGTTTTCCTTTTCCTAAGGCTGAATTACATTCCGTCGTGTGTACATGCCACCCTTGGTTTGTGCATTAGCATTGTCCATCTCTTGACTATTGTGAACAATGCTGCTGTGAATATGGGTGACAATGATCTCTTTGAGATCCTGCTTTCGATTCTTTTGAGTATATACCCAGAAGTGGGAGTGCTGAATCATATGGTACTTCTATTTTTAATTTTTTGAGGCATCTGTACTTTTTTCCCAAACATTCCCATCAGCAGTGCCCAAGTGTTCTGATTTCTCCACATCCTCGCCAGTGTTTATTGCTTTCTGGTTATTTTGACAGGGGGCATCCTAATGGTATGAGGTGTTACTGTGTTTTGCACTTTTCCGATGACTGGTGATGTTGAACATCTTTTTATAACCTTGTTGGCATTTATGTATTATCTTTGGAGAATGTCTATTCAGGTTCTTTGCCTACTTTTAAATTTTTTTGTGTGCTTGTATGCTGCTGGGGGTTGAACTCAGTACTCACACATGCCAGGCACACACTCTGTAACTGAGCTGTATTCCCAGCTTTTTAATTTTATTTTGAGACATAGTCTTGCCAAGTTGCCCAATATGACCTTGAACTTGTGATCCTCCTGTCTTGTTCTCCCAAGTAGCTACGATTATAGGTGTGTGCCAGTGCACATGGCTTTGAGTATGATTTTTAAATCAGACTTAAATCCTAGCTCTTGCATTTTTGAGCTATTGGGCCAAAAGCAGTTGCTTGATTTCCCTGTTCTGCAGTATCTGCAGCTATAACATGGCACAGTGGTCCACCCACTTCTAAAGTAGGGATGTGGGATCAGTCAGTGAAAGATGCCTCCTCCAGAAATGGCAGCTTTTCTTTAATTCTACACTTACCTCTTCACTTTTTTAAAAAAATTGTTCTTTTTAAGTACTGATGACAGTAGAGTGTATTTTGACTATATACTTGGAGTATAACTTATTCTAATTAGGATCTAATTAGGTTGTGTATTCATATGTGAACATAGGGAAGTATGTCTGATTCGTTATGCTTTCCTATTCCCATCTTAACCTCCTTCACTTTGAACATCACTTTTAGGACTTGTAAGTTGCCCAGACTGACCTTGAACTTGTGATCCTCCTGCCTCAGCCTCTTGAGTAACTGGGATTATAAGTGTACATCACTGCACCTATTCATAACTATCAGTTTTTAACAATTCTAAATGGAAGCTTAGTGTGCTGGGATTTGCTGTATTCATTTAGTCAGTGGAGACTTCCAGAACTGTCGTAATGTTTTAAGAAGTTCGCTTATCACAAAAACCATTTTCGAAAGACATTTGAACTTGACTTGTCCACAGATTGCATTTAAGCATTTGAAATATATCAAGGTTTTATTTTTGTTTATTTTTTTTTGTGATGGGGCCTCACCATGTTGCCTAGGCTGCCCTTGAACTCCTGGGGTCAAGGGACCCTCTCACCTCATCCTCCTGGGTAACTGGTGCTACAGGGTGTACCACCATGCCAGGTTTTAAACATATCTCAGTGTACTCCCCTTTATGGGACAGAAGCCAGCTCAATGATTAGATAGTCTGTTTCCATTTACTAGATGAGAATGTGGAAACCTGAAACCACTCAAACCATTTTCCAGGTGCTTGATGGTTCTGGCTCCCTGGAAGGAAAGCCACTTTCCCAAGTTGATTCAGGCAGAAAACCGGCATTGTAAGGAAAGCCGTGAGACTGGGGTTTCCCAGGTGGAAAGGTCACATTTCCACATAAACCCAGTGAACATTGTGTGAGTTGAGGGAAGAACTGGGTTTACTATTTTAAACCTCTTGTTTCATCTTGTGGACTTCCCCATCCCCTCTCCTCAGCAAAGCACAAAAGTATTTCCTAACATTTAGGTCATGGGCTTCCTTTCACAGATTCCGACCTTAGATCACATCTAGATAAGCATTGTGCAATGGATGGGTGGGGCTGGGTTTTTCAGTCCCAGATGCGTGTGAGGCAGAGGGAGGCAGCAGAGTTTCTAGCTGGAATTTTTAACAATTAGGTCCTTGTTGGCCACTGAGGCTGAGAGATCTCCTGAATCCAGGGTGGCCATGCAAGCAACAGCCCAGACAGGGCTTCTTTGTACTTGTGTGGATCACTGGACACACCTTGACCATTCCTGCTTCTAGTGGTCACGTGTTTCTTTTCTACACTCCCCATGTCACCTCTTCCTAAGCTCCTTTTAAAGCCATCTGCTTCTAATCCCATTTTCATCCTTTTCTTAGCAGTTCTTTCCAGTTCTTTCCAGTGTCTGTCCAGCATAGGGCTGTGATGTGACCCTGCTGATTTTTTATCCATTAAAAGGCTTCCAGTGTCCTCTCAGACATTTAAGTGTGCATGTCCTACTCTGACCTCTGTGTGAGTCAAGGGTCATGATCTTCTGCCTTCTGAGCCTTGCCCCTGCTTGGGTGTGCTCAGACCTTTCAAACTGTATCCCATTATGATGCTTTAAAAGTTGGTTATGGATCAAGGCAATGCGCATGATGCCCAGAAGTATTACAAATGTCATACTGTGAAGAGTCAGTGGAAGACCAGAGGGAGAATATAGGAAAATGCTGAGTGCTTACGTTTGGGAAGTAGGACGATTTTAAGGGAAGAAAAAGCCAATCAGCATGTCTAGAAACCTCTTGGACTACAGAGGGAGAATTTGGGTTCTTCTTGAAGATTGCCATTCGGGCTGTTGTATCATGTTACCAGTAAACTCAGAGTGGGAACTCTGGCTTCTCTCTCCTACGGTACACAGCAGCCCCACCGCTTCCCTGCCTCATGACTGCCCTCAGTCCAAGTTGTGTCTTGCAGACCTTGATGGCCTTGATAGCTATTCATACTGCCTCTCGTGATGCACAGTCTTTATCATCACATTGCGAAGGCACACTGGTATAGTTTTTGGTGAAATTTCAAAATTTACAAAGATGATACCCTGCCCATCACATGATAAGGTGGATTTGTGCTGTGTCATTTAACATACAGCTACAGGACACGGTTTGTTCACAGAGCCCTCCCCTGGGATCAGATTGAAGCTGGATTTGACACTGGATAAAGAAGTGTGCAGGTGTATTCAGGGAGACAAGAAGTGCCAAGGAGGAAGGATGGGGAAATGCTGGGTATAGGATAGAGTCAAGTTCAAGGTTCTGCATTGGAAAGCTGTTACTGTTAAATCCCTATGGGGTTTTGTTGTTGTCATGGCATAAACCTCAATAATTTGGGGGTTCCAGTTTTATCACAAGAAAACGATCCTTGTTTACTCCAAGCTTAATAAAATTAGCGTATTTACGTACAAATTAAATACACTAAATCCGCCTATCTATATTACAAATGTCATATGGTAGGAACTATGTCTTAACTCTTGATTCTTTCACAAAACTTTAATTCTTTTTTGCCTGGATAGTATTTTGTCTGATTTTATATCAAAAGCCTATGATCATGTCCTGTCTGGAGTCTGCAGTGTTGTTGCTGTGTTCTCCCTCCATGTCACTCCATGATGATCTGGAAATTGGGACGCACAGGTCAGTTAAGCATCTTCCTGGGCTGATGTGCCAGGAAGGGTTGGGTTAGAAGAGCTGCCTTGACCTTCCTGTTGTGGGGTCAGTCAGTATGTCCTGCACTAACAGCCTGGGTGAAGAAGTCGGGTAGGAGGTAGATGAGATGGCAGAGTACTTTTAAGCCCTAACCTAGGACCTGGCTTAAAGAAGAGTGGATATAAAAGATGCACTTGTGCAGCACAGGTCAGTTGCTGTGTTAATGATTTACAGGCCAGGTGCTGTGATTCGAGATCACAGAGCTGGAGGAAGGACAGCTCTGTGCTGGAGTAGTTGCTACATGTACTCAGACAGGTCTCTCTTTGTGGCCCCCAGGTTTTCTCTCCCCCTGTAAGAACAAAGAATAAGAAAGACAATTTGAATTTTGTCTACCCATCAGGACTCAGTGCCAGGTCATCCTCTTCTTTTTGGTCATAACAAAAAGTGTTAAGTGTGCTTTTAAAACTTTTCCTTTTTCTTTGGCTGCTAACTTAACTTCATTGTGGGAAAGTGTGCCTTGCCTCACCTCCACGTGGATTTTTTCTTTTTTTCTTTTGGTACCAGGGATGCTTTACCACTGAGCCACATCCATAGCCGTTTTTATTTTTCATTTTGAGACAGGTTCTTCCTAGGTTACTTAGGGCCTTGCTAAGTTGCTGAGGCTGGATTTGAATTTGCTTGTGATCCTCCTGCCTCCACCTCCTGAGTCACTGGGATTACAGAAGTGTACCACTTTGGTGGAAACTGAACTCTTTAAAGGAACATTTAGAGGGGCCCTCTAAAACATTAAGTTGAACCTGCTTTGCTGAAATGGAATGGAATGGTAGCTTCGAACAACATTTGCTCTTGATATGGATTGAATGTTTTTGTCCCCCCTGCCCAGATCCATATGCTGAGTCCCTAAGCCCCAGTGACTTGGTGTTTGGAGGTGGACCTTTGGGAGGCAATTTGTTTCAGATGAGGTCATGTGTGTAAAACCCTCATCAAAGAAATTAGTGCCCTATAAGAAGAAGAGGCTCCAGAACGTCCTCTCTCCACCATGTGAGGATATAGTAGGAAGGAAGCCATTAGCAAGTCAGAAAGATGACCCTCAACAGAATGACACCCTGATCTTGAACTTCCTGCAGAACGTGAGAAATACATGTTTGTTAAGCCACCGCGTCTGGTGTTTTGTTATAGCAGCCCAACCTAATAGCTAGCTCTGTTCCCCTTCACTCGCCTGGTTGCCAGCATGAACTTTACACACGACTTCATGGGGTGAAATTTGAAAACTGTGTACATCGTACAGTCACTTTATTCTTTCCAGGTCTAGTTTTGGTCCTTCATACACCTTATGCTACAGGCAGGAGAAGTTTGAGGGTGAGGATGTTGGATTCGCCATGCCTCAGTAAAACTGGGAAGCAAAAAGGCCCCAGGTCCTACTACACCTTTCTTGGCAGAGTGAGGTGTTTGTAGTGTCCTGATTTGCAGAGGCCAGAGCTGGAAAGGAGGTGCCCACACAGTGGGGGTGCTTAGAACCATGCTATAAACAAGCTGCTTTTCTGCAATGGCTAAATAACACAGATTGGGAAATCATGATCTTAGCTTTTAGTAGTATATTTTTCTGTTTGTGTTGGGTGACTCATTGGTCTATGTCTCTGACTATTTATGTTCAGATCTGAAAGGAAATTTATTATTGCTATAATAGTGTGGGTGGTCGATTTGGGTCAGCAGGGAGGGGCCACTTTCTGAATGCATTTCTTAAGAAAATGGTCTTAATTTTAGTTCAAACAATTGTCTTTGATGAAGATAATGCTTTTTGACCACTGTTTGAAAAGCAGGATGCATTTTTAAACTTTAATAGTCATGTCACCCTTAACAGATGAAGTCATTTCTTAATTAATTTGAAATAATTTGTTTAAAGTATACCATGATCTCTAGTATCACATTGTCACATAATGTGATGCCAGTTAACTTTAAATAACCTAGAGTAACTGAGTAAAATAACTGAAAAAGTGCTGAATGCCAAAAGCCAGAAGTTTTCAAACACTGGTGTTCATTATTAGATTTCCCAGTTGTGCAAACCCAGCTGCTGGTCTACCCCAGAGTTTGTGATCCAGCAGGTCTGGCTGGGTGGGGTTGAGACCCTGCATTTCTAACAAGCTTCCAGGGGATCTGCTGCTGGTGAGGGGGCTGCACTCTGAGAACCACTTCTGTAGACTGACAGTGACCCACATGCCATTAGAGAGGCCAGTCAGGCAGATCTGATCTTCTGTGCCCACAGTGAGGTCCACACACAGCCGGTTTGATCAACAACCATAGTCATGTAACCACATAGCATTCATGACAAATGATAAATGTTGGATGGTCTGACATGTTTTTAAAAATTCACGTGGATGAGATCAGAGGGCCAAGTGTGGGTGTCAGGGTAAATCCTCATGTGGTTCCTATTCACTGACTCTCTGACACAGAACTTAATGGCAAGTCATTTTTTCATGTCTACACCCCAGTCACTTGGGCCTGGAGTGTGCTTCTTTCCCTTCTGCTCATTCTTCCCCACGATGCTCCAGGATGACCTGATCTGCTTCTCTGGGCCCCTCTTGCATTTATTATCTATGCTTAAAATGGCTGAGGGGTTTAGCCAGAGTTTGCACCAGTCAGTGCCGTGAGCACCTCAGTACCGAGCTGGACAGGGAGCAACAGGAGGAAGCATTTCAGAGGGTGTGACCTAAGAGCTGAGCTTTGGTAGAGGAGGAGGGGCGTCAGCCAACTAACGAGAGACCAAAAGGGCCTCCCAGCCCTTGTAGTAATAGCTGCCCCTGCCCACCTCTACCTCCATGTGACCATGGATCCTGGACACACCAAGGCTTTGACGAGGGGCCTCCTCTTGTTGGGGGAAGCGACTGGAACTACACTGTTATTCTTTCTCTCTTTGTAGAACAAGTGTTTCTCGCCTCTAGTGCTCTCCAGTGTGTCAGTGTTCCTTTTTATCCCTACTTGTCTGCATGTGGAGTAGTCTAAGCAAAGGAAAAATTTTACCAACAGATTTCTTTATTTGGGGAACAAAATAAATAACAATGTTAATAAGAATGCAACACTTCCTCTTGTCCAAGTACCATCTAAAGTGCTCTCAAGTGTTTTCCATTTAATCCCCACAAGAAAGCTGTGAGAGACAAATGCTGTTAACGTCAGTGATTTACGGATGGAAACTGAGGGATGGATGGAAACTGAGGGACAAAGTAAGCAGCTGCCCTGGTGTGCTAAAGTGATTTCTCCCTTTCCTCTTTGCATTCATTCCTGTCGCCCTGAGGCACTGGAATGAGCAAGCCTGGGATCTGAGTTCTAGTCCTGGCTCCACTAACCAGCTAGTTCTATGTCCCAAATTTTTGTCATGGAGGAATAAAAAGTCCCCAGTTTATATGCTGGTTGTGAAGTTGAAATCAGTGGGTACTTGTAAAGCACACTGCCTGGGACATAGTAAGTGCTCAGAAACTGTGACTTTAGACCTCCTTGAGCCTCAGTTTCCACATCCTGGAAGGGAAGAGGGTTGAACGAGGTCATCCCTTTCTGCTCTGAGTTCCAGTGCTTCTGGGAGTGCTGACCACAAACCTCATGGCCCTGAAGATGGGAGGAAAGTGAGCATGGGGTGAAGGGGCAGCCATCATGCAGTGGCTACTGGCTGGACCCTTCCTGACTTCTGAGCACACTCCTCGGGGACATGTCCTGCTGGCATGCACCAAGGGCTTAAGGGCTTCTGTGGGCTACAGTTTGAAACCAGTGTGATGTAAGTGGGAATAGAGCAAACTATTACAAAGGTCGGCATTTTATATTCTAAGATTGAATATTTGTTTCTCTTTAGTTTTTTTTTTTTTTTTTATCTTTAAATAAAAAGAGGAGAGCCCTAACTTTCAGCCTCATAAAGTATAGCAGCGCTTCCCTTGCAAATTCAAAAGCAAATGTCATTTATTTCAAAGGATGTAGTTTTGTCACATGCATTAAATTTTGTTGACAACTTTTTTTTGGTTCTTCCCAAGCTTCTCTACACCTCAGCTTTAAGAGCCATAGCCTCCCCACAGCTGGGGTCAGGCAAAGCTCTTGGTGCCTTCTGCCCCCACAGATGAGCCAGGACTAGGAGGGAGGAAGCCAGAGGCAGACCGGCATTCCTACCGTGCCTGTTGTCTGCTTCTTCAGGCCTGTGCCCTACACGATCTCCTGGCCCTCTTGCCTGGAGTCCACTGCTATGTGACCTTGATGGCTTCTCCTTAGAGCTGCTGTCATAACCCAGACCAGGCCGGTGTGAGCTTTTGGCTTCATCTCTGTCATCTTCACATAGCCATGGAACTCACTGTGGATGGCTAGTGTTGGAGAGGGTGAGGATGAAGATCTCGGCAAAGCTCCTGCTTCTGTTCTACAGATCTTGGCTGCCTTTTCGAATTTGTGTGCCTGCCTCCCCATCCCTTTCCTCCCTGTTCCTCCCATTGCTCCCCATCTTAGGCAGGGCCCAATTCTATTCTGGGTTCATAACTTTTTGCAAACTCTTATCCACACTGTTTTGTAACGGTCTTTTGTTTGGCTGATGCACGGGGCCCACGTACTCCCTGATGACCAGTTTCTTTCCAGTACTGAAGAATGTGTATATGAAACCAGTTTTATCTTTAAAAACTCCCTGGTCTTCTGGACTTTCCAATAACTTATTAATATAGAGACTGGCCAGGCATCCAAGGCCTCTCACCAAGGCTCACCAACCTTATCTTCTCATGTCACATGTGTAACATCTGACCCTTAGCCAAAGTGAGTCATTAGCAATAATGAGTTGATAGTTACCTTATTTGTACTGGTCTATTTACCTGAAATATCTCCAGTCATTTCCACCTGTCTGAATTTTACCTGTTCATCAAGTATGAACCCCTTTCCAAAAAACTGATGGTGTTCATGCTGCTGTTAAGCTTGGTGATTGACATCCTACTGGGGCTGGGCAGTTTCCCCCTGACACACATATTTGCCTATTTAATGCTTATTATAATTCTCTGTGACAAGCAGTATTATGTAAGTTTCACAGATAAGCGAAACTGAGGTGTGAAGTGATCGTATAACCTGTTTGGGGTTGACTAAATAGATTCCTGGTGGAACAGGATTTGATCCCAGTCATGGCCCCAGGGCCCATGCTGTAAACCTGAGAGATGGCAGGAATCCATCCTTCTTTCCTGAACCTCTAGAACACTTTCTTTGTATTTCCTTTTTCTCATAGTCATGCACTTCTCTCGGTTACCCTGTTAAAATATGAGGTGCTGTATCTTGTTCATACCTGGATTTCTAGCAACATTCTGTGTGTGTGGCAAGGACTTAAAATTACTTTTTTATTTATCCAAATTAATTTTTAAAGTACTACATTCTTCTATAGCTAGACTAATATGTAATATAATTGTAGAAAATAATGAGATTCTTGTTGGATTATTTTCCATAAAATGTACAAAGAAGTCCTGGCTGAATCTTGGGTAGATGAATCTGCTCACTGAAGGATATTCCTGTGCATTGGGCATGGGAATACAGAAGTCTCTGAGTTCCTGGCCTCTGCCTTTTGTGGTAGTAGAAGTAAAGTTGTTCATACTCTGTAAACAGTTTGACAGCAGAAGCCTACATGGTCATTTAGTTTGTTTTTTAAGGAAATGTTCTTTGGCTGTTGGTAACAACAGATGCTGCAGATGTTAATCCCTGTAGTTGTTACCCTCCTCCAGAGAGTTCATGTTTAGTTTGAATTTTCATTTCCAAAAGCTGCTTGTGTTATTAAAACAGTTTCAGAGTAACTGAAATTTTCAAAAATTACTTTTACTTTTGGCATGGGAGTTCAGGATTTTCAGGAGGACTGGGAGAGTATAAAATGCTCTGTGGTGGGCTAACACTCAGCAGAAAGCCAGAAAATTGGAGAATAAGGATCTGTGTCTTCAATTTCTTCCTGGAGCTTCTCTTCCAGGCCACTAACATGGGACTTAATGTCATGTCTATAAAGGGAGAACCGAGCTCAAAATTTAATGTTGTGTTTTGTGAAAGTACAAGAGAGGAGCCCTGCGTTCCACGCTTTAGAGAGCCAGATACTGGGCGAGGAGGAGGGTGTATGCATGACTTTCTCTCCTTTTCTGTCACAGTACTGATTCTGGTCACAGCAGCGATCCAGTGTTACACTCTTTCCTGCACATTTGTGAGCAGAGAGAAAGGAGAGAGTAGCAGCCAAGGTTGTTGGAAAGTAATTTGGCACTGAAACTATGCACCAGCATGGATTATATTTACAACTCTTTTGGGAATGTCACAGCGATGATTTAAATGGAGACAATTGTCTCTCAGTACTCCTGAATTATGACTGGTTTTAAATTCTTAGAACCCATTGGAGGCTATTGTCTGGAAGTCTACATAACTTAAGTATTCTACATCCTGTCATTATAGAAGATGTCAGAATAGTAAAATCTAATCCTGGACTGCTACATTGTCCTAGCCCTTTGGTTTTGTGGCTTTGTAGACTATATAAATATGTCTGTCAGTGCCTGTGGTCTCCACATTCAGGCAGTTGGAGGTGAATGTCGTTTTTCCACATTTTGCATTGAGGAACTGGAACCCAAAAAGGCACACATGTTTATAAAGAGGCACCAATAGCCTGGGAAGGGAAGAGAGGGGTGGAGCAGCCCCAGGGCAGCCTCTGCACTTCTGAGTTGTGCCCACCTGGGCCTCTGGGTAACTCTGGGAGAACACAAGTAGAAGAAAGAAGCCTGATCCCCAGGATTGCTCTGGAGACTATTAGATATGTAGAAGTAGCCCTTCTTAGATCACTTAGCACAGCACACATAAATACTGGTGTGACAGACTTAGGAATTATCCATGTTAAAAATAATGCCCATATTTATTGTGAGAAGAGGGTTCTTAGCCAACAGCCATCCAACATTTTCATTTTATTTCCCTACCTAAGCCTCTGTGTATGGGAGTTCACATGTCACAAGATTGAACCAAAAAAATTCATACATGCAAAAGAGAACTGATTGCAAAACTATAACCTTGTCCCAAATCTGGATCTTGTTGCATTGATGAGAAAACAACCCACTTGGACTGATTGAGCCAGACCAAATTTAGAACAAACAAATATTTTTTTATCCCCATTTATAAATTGCTAAACTAATTTGTAACTGGTCTATTCTTAACATGAACAAAATATATTTTAAAAATTTGTTCTTATTGAACTCTAAAATGAATAATTTTACCATGTTAAATACATTTGGGTGAAGAAGATATATTTTTCTCTCTTCCTAGGGTTTGGGAGAGAAAAATGAGTTTGTTTTCTTTTGGAATCAGGGATTTTCATGGGACGGGTTTTGTCCCTCCTTCCACCTATTTAGTGATATCTGGAGCCTTTTTTTTTTTTTCCTTCATAGGGTGGCTGGACACTACCATCATCTCATGGGTAGTACCCAAGGATGCTCCAAAACATTCTGCAGTGCACAAAACTATCCCTGTGACAAAGGATTATTCACCCCAAAATGTCACTAGTGCTGAGGTTGAAAAACCCTGCTGTAAACTGTTAGGTTTATTTTCTGACCTTTACAAAGGGTCAGCTTTTATTTGGTTCATTCATGGGTGAAATTAATATTGATAATAACTTCTTTGTGTTCTGTCCTTGACTGTGGTACCCTGACCAAGTGTGGGACAAATTCTTATCATGTGTTAGAGGCCTAAATTCAGGCAGCTCACAGCAGTAGCATTTGAATCATGCTGTCAGTGATAACAGGGTTGGAAGGAAGAGCTGATGTGATGGTAAGGCTGCGGGGTTGTTCAAGGGCCAGAGAAGTGCAGTGTGGACCTCCACTGTTCAGAGTGTGCTTCCAGAGCCAGCGGTAGCTGTATCACCCTGAAGCCTGATAGCATGCACTCCTGGGCTCCCCTCAGATGGACTGAATCAGAATCTACATTTTAGAAGGAGTCTCGTGTAATGCTTGTTGTGCATGTCAAAGTTAGAGAAGCAAGACTAAGTACTTTTTATTTTGCAGGAAAATATACCTTACTTCAAATCATGCCTCTGCTCTTACTTGCCATATGACCTTGACCCAGTTACAAAGCTCACTGTCTTAGTTATTTGGACTGCAAAATGGGGATAATAATGTCACCTATTTCAAGAGAGTCAGATAAGCTTATTTGTGTCAAGGACTCGTCACTCAACAAACTGTATCTAATGACTGACAATCAGAAGAAGGAGGCAAACGTAGAGAACATCAGGGAGGCAGTTTGTGCCTTCCGGATCACTGTCGTCACCACCGCATTCTAATTTCTGTGCGTACTGAAGTCAAAGCCTCTGTGGTCCTTGTCAACAGTGCTGTTGGCCAAGAGGTGGACCTGGGACCAACCAGTCTAAGCTACTAGGAATGTTGCAGTGTCCCTGCCTGAGTTGCAGCTGCTCTGTCCATAATGATTCAGAACTTCAAAGTAACAAGGTAGCAGTTAAGACACTCGGGAGGAGAAGTAAATAGGAAGGATGGAACTGGAGGAAGGAAGGCTGAAGAGAAGAGCCCTTGTTCATCAGTAGAGTTGAAAAGAGAAAAGGATTTCTTAGTCGGCTGCACCTGATGGTGCGTGGGGCTCGCCCTCTGTTGAGCGCACAGGCCCAGGTGCTCCTATTTTACTCACATGAAAGCACGTCCCGGCGCTGCTCTCTACTGCCCAACCACTTGCCCCATTAGGCAGGACTTCTCGCATGTGCCTCTTTTGAAACAGTCCTTTGCAAGCCGGTGGGAGTATAAATGCTTCCTGTATAAGATAAAGCAGAACTTTAATCATAAGGGAGTGTTTCGCAGAGATGGTTAGAGAGGAAAGAAAGAGAAAGCTCAAATGGAAGACTTCAAGCTGCAGAATATGAGTACTGACAGTTCCTTTTAAATAACAATTAATTTAAACGTATTTAGTAATGACTAATCCTAAGTATGTATGGGGGGTGATTTGTTTTTAAGTATTTTTCAGGAGAACACATTTCCAACTTTGATTTTAATCAAAAATAGATTTGCATTATTTTCCTTTAATTTTAAGTGTAAAACTATTTATTGTTACACACTTAGAAACTTCAGGAAATAATAACAGCATACACCTATTTACCTCTTCCTTTATTCGGCAGATATTTATGTAGTACCTGCTAGTACTCAGTGATGAGCAAACCATTGTTGACAAGAAAGGAATGTTTTGGCCTTCTTAGGGTCTACAGTTAAGAAGGCAAAATTTCAGTGTATTTCTTTTCAGTATTTTTATAGTTGAGTGGGTATGATTTCAGTGCATTTCTTTTCAGCATTTTTTTTCTGTGTGCTTAGTATATGAGACAATCAATAAGAGCTAATATTTATTGCATTCTTGCTGTGTGTTGGGCTGTGTTCGAGGTGTTTTGTATCTTATGTATTAAGTCAGTCTCTGATACTGCTCTGAAACATGGTCTGTCCTTCCCATGTGATAGGTCAGGAAGTTGAGGCATAGAGAGATTAAGTAACTTGCTGAATAGGACACAGGCAATAAATGGCATATCTTGATGAATCCTGGGTCAGCCTGGCTCCAGAGCCTGCCCTGTTGATCACTACACTGTGCTGCCTTTCACACTTGTTTATAGAATAGATGATATTTGTATTAACCAGATCTGCATTACTACAAGGAAATACCTCAGGCAGCTAACTTAATAAAGATAAATGGTTTATTTAGCTCAGAGTTTTCAAGTCTAACATGGGTTAGAGCCCCATTGGTTTGAGTGGTCACATCTTGGACCAGGAAGCAGAGTAAGAGGGGCAGAAACCAGAATCTTATATTCTTTTTGGAGGTTACACCCCCAGAGCTCTCCCTAGGTCCCACCTCTTAAAGGTTCATGAACCTTTAATACCACCTGGAGACCACGCCTTTACATGTGTCCCTAGGGAATTACACCCAAACCATTCCCAATACTATACAGATGATTGTAATTCCCACTTTTTAGTTGAACATTACAAATATCCTTTCTCTTAGAATATGTATAAACTTTCTGGTTATTTCTAAAGAAAGTAGAATTTTTATTTGATAGGAGTATAACGAAATGGTGTATGGAAATCTTTAATTTAGAGCTCCATATTTAACTGAAATCACAAAGTATTCTTAGTGTTTATGTATTTTTTAATCCAGTAATATTAAGAGGAGTTAAAATGGACAAGTTACTTTAAGAAATTAAACACTTGGTAATCTTGTTTGATCTTACAGGTTTCATGGCAGGAAAACAAGCCCAACTTTAGACGAGGGTAGCAGTCAATGCTAATGACTATGTTGGAAGTTACAGTCATGTGGAATGGTGTTGGAACTATCAGCTAGAAGAGTTTGTAGGTTGTGTTGTGGGTGGTTGAGGCTCAGGTTGCCTGTGGAGATTTTTCATGGTGTGTATTGAAATCAGGGTTTCATTGAATAGATTCAGTTCACACAGGAGGGTGCTAAGTTCCATGAGGTCCACTTACATAGGAACTGCTACTGTTCTTCATAGCTAGCGTCACAGTGAGAGGGTGGGACATTCTCTGTACATGTCTGTATGGTATTTGTGAGTTATGACACAGTGTGTGCCAGCAACATATTTTATATAGGTGAGAAAGGTACAGACTCATAAAATATAAAGAGATTTAAACTAATAGATAGACATTTAGAAACTTGTAACAGGGGGAAACATTTGAGTAGAAGGAATATCTAGCAAGAAGCAGTTGGGCTCTGAGCTAGGCAGATAATGGGCTGGAATTCCAGGTAAGTTACTTGGCCTCTCCAAGCCTTAGTTTTCTTATCAGACTAATATCTGCTTTTTGGCATTGTCATCAGGATTCAGTGAGTCTGTGTGAAAATGCCTGGCTCAATGCCCAATCGTTGGTAGATGATCCATTAATGGTCACCATTTTTGTTGAGTATTAAACGTGTTTTAATCTTCATTCAGAGTACCTAGCCACGTAACACAGTGCAAATGCATGTGGAAGCCAGGCTGCTTGGGTTCCAGTCTGGGCTTTGCTACTTTCTAACTTTGTGTAACTCACTCTGTGCCTTGGTTTACTTTTTTTAAAAAAATGAATGGTATTGCATATCTGTGTCTTTAGGGTGATGGTGTTAAATGATATACATACAGCCCATAGAGTGTGGTACACAGTAGCCACCATAAGAATATTTGCTATTATTATCAATAATGCAGTCATTACACAACTTCTTTAGAATATACCTTACAACTTAAATATTTTAAAATAGTTCCTCTGCTACTACAGCTTTTGCTTACTTGCCAACATGTCAGTGTTTCATGTTTGTGGCTCAGACTTAGTTTATTCCAATGCATATTAAAACATAAATTTTAAATTTGGTGATATCGTTAAGTTTTATGTAAATGAGAAGAATTTGCTGATTTGGCACTATGTTTGACTATACTTAAAATTTTGTCATTGCTGAAAGATTATCATTCTGTACTATCTTCTTTCCTCTCCAGATTATTCAGAGCTGGGAGAGCTTCCCCCACGGTCTCCTTTAGAACCTGTGTGTGAAGATGGGCCCTTTGGCCCTGTACCAGAGGAAAAGAAGAGGACATCGAGGGAGCTTCGTGAGCTGTGGAAAAAGGCTATTCTGCAACAGATACTGCTCCTCAGGATGGAGAAGGAAAACCAGAAGTTACAAGGTTGGTTTGCTGTTTTGAAATCGAACAGGGCTGATGGTCTTAATTCATTGTGATACTAAAGTGAATTACATCAGACACAAGTGTGCATTCTTAAAACAAAAAAAAGATAATCTATCATACATCTCAGTCAGATATGCTTACTTTTTCAAAGTAATGTCAACACTGTTTACCTTCTAGAGATTTAAAGCAGTCCCCCTGCCCAACTATATTCATTGTTCCTAGTTGGTCATTATTAGCACAGTGTCTAGAACTTCTGAGATACAAGCTGCAGTTTAAGCTCAGACTTCTGAATGGTCGTTTTTGTTTTGTTTTGTTCTGTCTCCCTGTTTTATCCTCAGCCATATTCTCTGCTTGGGTGTTAGGTACAGACTGATTCTGTGGAAGTCCTTAAAGTTCTTAACCTCACTCTGGGCCTTTTTACTGAGTTGCAAATAACTTGAAAAAACATGAGCTGCGCTGTGCCTGTGCTGATATCAACAGTATCAAAATAGGACAAAGACATGAACTTTAGTTAGAGTCTGTTCATTTTCTGTTTCCATATTGATTCTTGAACCAATGAATATCATTGTCAGAATAGCTTAAGAATATAATTGTACATGGCCTGTGGAAAGAGAACTGTCTAGATGTACATTAATGAAGATTTTAGGAAGTCTGAACATACTCTCTCAAAGGGAAATAGTAGCAGGGGTTCTGTTGTGTTACCATTGCCTGAAGGAGTCTTAGAATGAGAGTACATTCCATTGAGCATTAACCCGGATTGCAGATTTCTGTCTTTTAATCTTGACCTTGGTATTTGTATGGGTCTGAAAGTCATTTTGATACCAAGTCTATTATAAAACTACCCAAGAATACATTGTATCCCTTGAGTTCCAGTTGTATAGGAACCTCTGCTCCTCTTTAGATTCATGAAATATAGCAAGATGAAGAGTCAAGGTAGGTATATCATTTAGACCAAAAAGAAGAAGTGAAATATAAAATAATAAGACCTTTTGATATGAAACTAGTTTAGTGGTTGGAATAGCTACTTTCAGATGATAACAGCTCTTTAGAGTGCAGTATTGAAGCTGAGAGTGATGGGTCATCCCACGGGGATGCTGTGGAAGGCATCGGCACAGGGAGGGCAGTTTAGAGTAGGTGAGTACTGAATTTTTTTTCAGCTTTATTTTTCTACCATTTTCTTACGAGTTTTTGAAGGTAATTCTATAAGCAGGTGTCTTAAAAATATTTGATTGGTGTCTTACTTGGCTTTTTAGCTGCTGTGACTGAAAGACGCAACCAGAACAACTATAGAGGAGGAAAAGTTTATTTAAGGGCTCATGGTTTTAGAGGTGTCAGTCCATATACAGCCACTTCCATCATGGTGGAAGAGTATGGCAGAGGGAGGCAGCTCACATGATGATCAGAAATCAGAGAGAGAGAGAGAGAGAGAGAGAGACAGAGAGAGGCCTCCTCCGCTTGCCAGATACAAATATACACCCCAAAGCCACACCACCAGTGAACCTCCTCCTCTAGCCACAACCCACCTGCCTCCACTTAGAACTCAGTTAACCCCATCAGGGATTGATCCACTGCTTAGGTTAAGTCTGTAACCCAGTCATTTCTCCTCCAAACCTTGCATTTTCTCACATGTGAGCTTTTGGGGAACACCACATCTAAACCTTAACAGTGGGCATGGCATTACTAAGAATATCATCAGCTAAGTGAAAGCTTTGGAGCACAGCATTTTTGATCATGTGTATTGGGCTTTTTATTGAGAAGCAAAGAGGCAGTTATGTTCCTCACGTGGGTCAGGATGCTTAATGGTCTGTTGACCAGTTGTCTTGCAAATGACAGCCACGTAAAATCAGGGTGAAACTACAGAGGGGGAATGATGCTGGCTGACTTCTTGGGAATGTTAAGAGAAATTGCTACTGTAATTAATGAGGTGAGATCAGTGTACCACCAAAAGAGTGTGTGCCGCTGGGCCAGTGATGACTGGACAGACCAGGAAGAGCAGGTAGGTGGTTCCTGGACATCTTGCCAGGTGTTGCATAAGGTCACTGGCCCTTGCCAGCATCTTTCTACTGCTTCCTTGTTTCATCCAGCTTTTTGGCAGTGTTCAGTTCTTGTGGCCTTTTATTTTTATTATTTGAATTTGTTTCTCTTCCTAGCTCTGTATTGTTTGACATATATTTGTCTTTGTGGTTAAATCATGATCAACTTGCTGAATATAGATCAACTTGCTCCATTATTCTCTGCAGTTCCTGTATTTCTGAGAAAAATAATCAGCAATAACAGACTGATTGTTGGAAAATATTTAGGGAGTTTTGTATGGGGTCATTTGGGGGTGGGGATAGAACTATTCCATTAAATAAAGGAGCAAGATTTAACAAAAACCAGTTATTGGAGAGACAGTCATTCTGTGATATTTTTTTTCATTTGCTTCTTAAAAGAAGGTTAAGTTGCATCTCTTGAAATTGGTCAAGGGTTCAAGCTGACTTGGATGCTCTTTGGGAAAGAAATTAAAAGGATATGCATAAGGAGTTCCTCCTCTGGTTAGGCCTGTTTCCTGACTTTTGACTACAGAGATCAAATATCTATTGCTTCTGGAAGCATTGCACCCTGGAAAGGACCAAACCACATCACTAGAATCTACCTCACTTCCTTGTAGGCTCTTGGCAGCTGAGGTTGTGATTTCCCCAAAGTTACATAGCTAATTTGTGGTGCTGTTGGGACTAAAATGCATCACCTTTCTCAAGCCAGCTATTTTCCTTTGAACCTCTCTGCAAGGTTTTTGGTTTTTGTGCAGGGCTGGGGATGGAACCTAGGGTTTCCCACATGCTAAGGCAAGTGCTTTCCTACTGAGCTACATCCTGGGCCCTTTTAATTTTTTATTTTGTGACAGGGCCTTACTAAGTTGCCCAGGCTGGCCTTGAACTTGTGATCCTCTGCATTCATCCACCAGAGTAGCCTGGATTACAGACATGAACCATTACACCTGACATCTCCCCCACCCACCATTTTTAAATGCATATGTGAACATTTTAATGCAGGGCAGCAAGATGTAGGTCAATGTAACCATGGTTTGGGGTCAGCATGTTATTGCTTGTCAGTTTAATTCATATAACTCTGAATTTTATGTTTAACTAAGATTAAATGCTGACAATTATTGCATCTCCACATAATGTGATATTAAATTTTCAATTGCAGTTAAAGGTATTTTGATTTACAAAAGCTTTTTCC
Source organism: Sciurus carolinensis (assembly GCF_902686445.1). Lineage (NCBI taxonomy): Eukaryota > Metazoa > Chordata > Mammalia > Rodentia > Sciuridae > Sciurus > Sciurus carolinensis. The sequence goes on along the minus strand of NC_062222.1, from coordinate 110,028,681 downwards.
TAGTTAAATAATGCATATTTGTTGTAAAAAATAAATTAAATCCTTAGTGTAGTTCTCCGAAAATCTCTACAAGAATGGAGATTATTTAATTACTGAACCACTTAGCTTTCTAAGTTTTCAAGAGATGGTGTAGTTTACTAGAGAGTTTTGTTTGTGAAAGCGGTGGGTAACAGGGCAGGATTGAGGATGGGGCAGGGACAGTCCACCCAGTGTGATGGGCCTTCATCAGACCTGACCATTAGTCACCAAGTCCAAGTTGGCTTATATATCCATGTTATGTGGTAAAAGATGTTTAGACAACTCATGCAGAATTACATTTGGTTTCATTTAGTCCTGTCTTCCCAGGTTTTTGTCAGAGTTCTCAAACACAGGATGGTGCTCCAAAGCATAGCAAAATACACAGAATTAGCCTTTGCAGCTGAGTCTTCTGGCCAGCTCTCTCTGGCTGTGTGAGGTTCTGTGGACTTCAGAGCAAGTTCCTTGCTTGGTGTGCTGTGCTGTGTTGGGGTAATCAGAAGTGTTTGTGGCAGAATTCACTGCCAGAGAACCTGGGCTGGTGCTGAGACCCCCAGTATAAACCAGTCTTTTCAGCTCAGCAAGTCCTGAACCCAATTTTGCTGCAAAGGTTAGCTCACCTCTAGTGAATTTATTGTGTTTTCTCATACCAAAAACAACCTAAGGTTGACATTTTTTAAAAATGTGAATTTCAGACATGTAGGGAATTATTTATCAGGACCTAGAAAAAAATATTTTTTAAAGCAAAAGGACAGAGTAAAGATGGTAAATGAATAGCTGTTCAAGTGAGAGGAAGGGCAGAACTGGCCTAGAAGCACTCAGCTCCTGGAGTGAACAACTCCACACAACTTGCTTAATTTCACTGACCTTCAGTTTCCAGTCCCTGAAATGAGAGAGTGAAATGGGAAATCAATTTAATCATCAGAAGTTTTCCTTTATTGACACCCCCCCACCCCATTTGGTAATTTAGGTCTAATTCTTCTTACTACAGCTTTAGACTGAGTGGGTTTGGTGGAGCACAACAGCTCTCTTCATATATATTAAGTGTCGGATTATAGGAATGGAATTCTGTTTAGCTTCAGGAAGCGGAAACAAGACAACTGTAGATAAAGGAGTCTCGGCTCTAAACATGGCGGAACTACCTTAGAGAGCCTTTCCCCATTTGGATGAAAACAAAGGTTGCATTCTAACCATGCCACACACTGGGAATTTCAGCACATAGCTCTTGCCTTTTGATGTGTCTATGATTTGATGGGGTAGCTGTGAAGATGAAAAGAATTGAACAGAAGTGGAATTTATCTTATAGTAGGACCAACAGGACACGCTGGAGTAAAAGGGTAAGAGAAATCAGGGGCGCCTCCCGCGTTTTAGTGTTTCCAGGACGAGGAAGGGGGTTGACTCCACCTTGACCTGCGCAGTAGCTGTTTCTGCTCCACCTCTTGGTAGCCAAAAGTGGCAGCCATGTGGGTAAGGTGGCTGTAGCTGTGGTGTCCACTAACCCACTCTCACCTGGTCACTTCTAGCCTCTGAGAATGACTTGCTGAACAAGCGCCTGAAGCTCGATTATGAAGAAATCACTCCTTGTCTTAAAGAAGTAACTATGGTATGGGAAAAGATGCTTAGCACTCCAGGAAGATCAAAAATCAAGTTTGATATGGAAAAAATGCACTCAGCAGTTGGGCAAGGTAAGCTTATCTGGAATCAGCCAGCCAGCCTCACCCTCGTGATGACTGGGAGAAGTGTGGAATAAAGTCATGTTCAAGTTCAATGCTAATGACCGTCTCTTTCCTTTTCATCATGTCATTACCTACTCTATTTTTTGAGATCTTAATTGATGTTAGTTTCATTATCTTTCATGATAACTTCTTAAATTAACTATGCCTAGAAAGCATGAGGACAACAGAGAAAAATCCAAGGGTTTAGTTGCCTATAAACTGCATAATGAGCCGATGATATCCTCTGAATTAAATGGTCAACCAAGAACTAATTGCGTGGTACTCCCCAAGTACTCTAGGGAGACAACAGTGTGTAGGGCAACAGACCTCACCACTTTAGGTGGTCTGGAGTTGGATCCCAGCCCTGCCACTGTGCAGTGTGACATTAGGCAAAGCCTTAACCTCTCTGAGCCCCCATTTCAACACACATGAAATGCATAGTGTGTGTCTGCTATTCCATAAGGCTCTGAAGAGTGGGCTGTACTGGCTGGTGTCTGTTTAGTCTGTCAGTCTGAACTTTTACTGATTCCTGAAGAGGTAAGTACAGAACTTGAGGCTAAGCATTTGAAAATGTTTCCAGCAATTTAACACAGTTACCCTCATAAAAAATGTGGACTTACATTTTGTCATTTTGTTTCTCTTATTTTTTCTTCTACAATTCATTTTTACTATGTATTATACAAACATCAGTCTGTAGTGGATTAGAAAAAATTTTAAACTGGAAAACTGATCTTTCACAAAGATAGTTTGAGAAGTATCATTTTATAGCTTAATTTCAATAAACGCTTGTATTCAAGTGAAATTTCCTTTACAAAGGCATCTACTGCAGGAGTGGAAGCCTCCTGAGTACTGTCTACATCTGATGTTATTGAGTTCAAATGGACCTGGTCCTGAGTCGCCAGCTGTTGGGAATAAGGGTTGCACAGAGGGATTTATACCTGTGTTTCTATGTACTCTATGTATGTGTTTATACCTATTTTTTCCCTGACTTTGTCTTTCATGCAGAAGAAGCACATTACATATATTTTTCATCTCTAAGAGAGTTAGTAGAACAAAGCAGTTTTTCTGCCATTGTCTTTTAGGCATTTAAAAACCTTTCACTGAGTTTTGACAGCATCCATATTAGTGATACTATGGATGGGTAGTTATTGCTGGTTGCAACTTTCCCCTTACCATGAATAAGGACCCTTAGGTTTAGAACAACTGATAACGATAGCCTACGGTCCACAGAACTGGTCACCCTGCTAGGGTTTTGACTCCCACACTGCCTCAACTGTGCTGTTCTCAGAAGCCAGGAATGTGTGCACAGGTGAAGACTGAGGTTCTGAATTGATAGCAGCTTTCATTTTGACCTTCGGCAGGTGTCCTCACCTTTCTGGGCTCCTGCCTCCTCACTGGTAGCATGAGAGGCTTGGACCAAGCAGAGGACTTTAAGACTGCATTGTAGTTCTGACGTTTTTTGGTAACTTTCGTGGTTGTTGGAGGTATACTCTTACACCAGGTGGCTCCAGGCAGCTGTTTTAAAGAGCAGGAAAGAGAGGAAAGAACACTTCTTATTCTTGACGCCGTTGCTTCTGCAGAAGGCCTTGTGTGTTCTTTGGTAGCTATTCCAGATGTTGGAGCTTCTCAGCACCTGGTCATTGGTTTCTCACTATGCGTTTTAGGAGGAGACCAGGAGAAACGCTCTAGGAACCTGGGCTGTGAGTGGTGGAGTCTGGCAGTGATGACTGGACAGTTTATATTTTAGGGTGGACTGAGGCTGACCGGGGTTCCTCCTCGATCCCTGACCTCATCACATCACTTTGCTGCAAGAGCCATCCTCTAACAGTTCAGGGGCTTCATCAGTCAGCCAGCTTCAACACAGAAAGACTGAATGACTCCATACTAGTGACACTGTCCTTCATGTGGTCCAGAATTTTAAAAGTGAGATTAAATCTAACCATCACTTGGACCTTTCAAATAGAGACTGAGTCACCTCAGACCTTGGAAAGAGAAGACAGTCCTTGCATGGGTGATAAGACCTTTCCTCTCAATGATCTATAGCCCCCCTTCCCATATGACAGAAATAAAGGGATTTATAAAAATTTAAAGTTAAGATTAGATGGAAATGGCAGGATTAAGGAGTCAAAAGAATAATTCTGTGGAATTTCAGGTAATTCAGAATTTAGTTTGGTTCAGAAAGATTTCTCTAAATATTCCTAAATATAAAATCTTAGAAAGCTGGAGCATGTTTTCCTAGGAATAGAATTGCAAAGTGGCCACCTGAGCAGTTAGAAATATCATCCAGATGTAAACTCTGCTTAGCTTTGACCCAGCGGTTCCATCTGATAAACTTTCTCTAGGAATCAGCTAGTCAAAAATGTACTGCAGTAGCAAGCAAGCTTCTTGTGACACTGTTTAATAGCTAGACCCAGAAGAACCCAGTCATGACCATTCCATGTCATACTCCTTGAAAATGACACAGTAGATGTCTCGGACAAGTTGTTCAGTGAGAAATAAAGCACAGTACAGTGTGGTCTCGTGCAGTTGATATTCCCACAGCATATACATGGAGAAGCATCCTTGTGTCTGCAGAAACCTGGGATATAGGCAGGGTGACCATGCCTCCTGGTTCACCTGGTGCCATCCTGGTTTCCAGCTCTTGTCTTGGTAAAATAATCAGTGGCCTTCCTCCTTCACTTTCAGAAGTTTCTGTTTTGAACTGATCACTGTAGTGTAGGTGGTTTTTCACTTTCTTCTTTGTATCTTCTCCTTTTTCAGCCTCCAGGGTGCATATGATACTGTTCAAAGCAGTAAAAATAAAAAGTTATTTACATGAAGGGTGGAGGAATGGCCTCCTGCCTACCCAAAACCCTGCCTGTCAGCCCTGGAACACTCCACACCAGGTCCCTCTCTTGAGTTACGAGAAAAGCACAACAGCACAGAGAGGGCATTCCAGGCCATTTTTAGCAGAAATGTTGGGTCCCGTTTTCATGATCCTTTGCTTGAAATCAGAATCTAAACTCACTCTTGAAACCCAGCATATCTGGTGCTCCCTAGTGACACAGCCAGTATTCTCTTCCTCCAAATAAACAAAATGTCTGATAAGATAATGGGAATGATTTAGTAATAAGAGGAAATTATCATAAGAGGACATCTCATAACTTGGGAATATTTTCCAGTTTGCCAGAGAATGTTCTGTAAAGAAAGCCCCACTATAAATCACTTACCATGCTGACTGGTTTCCTGCTCATGTTTGCTTCTGGTCTGAGTTTGAAGTATTAGGGTAGTATATGTTGTACCCTACTTATTTCTGAATGGGTGGGGAAGGAGAGAAGAAATGGAATCACACCAAAAAGCAGGTATCAGGATTTCCTAGTTCTCTGTAACAAATCACCACAACATTGTTGCCTTAAACAACAAATTTTTCTTCATAGTTCTGGAGGTCCAAAGTCAAGGTGTCAGCAGGACTACACTCAGGCCTTTCCAGCTTCTGTTGACTGCCAGCATCTTGAGTATCTGTATCCTCTGCCTCTTCCTTCATGGTCACACGGCTTCTTCCTCCCCCTCCTCCATCTTGCCCTCTGTGTGTCTGTTAACTTTTTTTTTTTTTTTTTTTTTTTTGGGATGGTACTGGGTATTGAACCCAGGGCCTCATGCTTTCCAGGCATCTGTGTGTCTGTTATAGGGATACTTGTCACTGGATCTAGGGCCCATCTCGGATGATCCAGAATCATCTCCTCATCCCAGGATCCTTACCTAATTAAATCTGCAAAAACCCTTTGTCCAAATAAGGAATATTCATAGGCTCCAGGGATTAGGAAGTGGACATATCCTTTTGAGGAGGGGCACCTTTCAATTTACTGTGCAGAGTCATCAGATTCATGCTGGGATAAACATTTAGAGAAGGCTTGGGATGTGGTCAGTTAATTGGGACCTTGTGTTTCTCCCACAGGCCAACTTTAAAAAAAAAAAAAGAATTCATAGATGTAAAAAGAAAAAACAGAGTACTTCCTACACCTAAAGTATGAGGTGCCGGCAGCAACTCAAGGATCCTTAAGGATGCCTCTCTCATTTGTTTTTCTTCCTTTTCCTTCATCCTTAAGGCTTGACTTATTGAATGATGGATTCTGTGAAACCTGCGTTGCTCAGGTCGCAGTGAGGTGGCTCTCCTTCATCTGAGCTCTGCCTCACTTGGGTTCTGTCCCTTTTACAGTTTGTTCTGTAGTTTGTCATGCTTGTTCTTATTTCCCTAAGACATTATTAATTGGCATCAGGTTGGGGCTTGTGTCATATTCACCAGTTTATTCCTTGCGTAGCAGTCAAACAGTCCCAGTGTAGAACGTCTTTGAAAGGGAAAGGAGCCGGGCGGCTTGGCGCACATCTGTAATCCCAGTGGCTTGGGAGGCTGAGGCAGGAGGATCACAAGTTCAAAGCCAGCCTCAGCAACTTAGCGAGACCCTGTCTCAAAATAAAATATAAAAAGGGCTGGAGATGTGGCTTAGTGTTTAGGCACCTCTGGGTTCAATCCCTGGCACCCCTCCACCAAAAACAAAACAAAATAAAGATGAAGGGAACCAGGGACAGGGCTGGGGAAGTGAGGGGAAGGTCGGGGGTTGGTCATGAGGAAGCAGGGGATAAATTTGGGATTGTTTTCCTCCTGTTCCTGGGCTGTGAATTCATAATGCAACGAGAAGGTTGGTTCAGTGAAATAAAACACAGCTCATTGTTATTGTTAACTTGTGTTCTGTGCATAAATTGTACCTTTGTATTTTCTGCCTCCCTCCAAAGGTGTGCCTCGTCATCACCGGGGTGAAATCTGGAAATTTCTAGCAGAGCAATTCCACCTTAAACACCCGTTTCCCAGTAAACAGCAGCCAAAGGATGTACCCTACAAAGAGCTCCTAAAGCAGCTAACCTCCCAGCAGCACGCCATTCTTATTGACCTTGGTGAGTCTGAACTATCGACTGTAGATGGAAATGGACGGCTTCCTCGCTCGAAAAATCTGAAGAGACTGTCCAAGTTATTTAGTGATCTGCCTTTAGGTTTAGCAATCAGAATTTACGACTGAGACTTTTAATTTAAAAAGCCCTAGAGTAATCGCAAATGTCCTCTTCAAGTATATAAAAATCTCTGTTTTCACTGGCAGCTGGCTCCCCCTGCTTGGGGGGGTAATTCATTAAGGCCATTCATTAGGTCCTAACTGTAGTTCAGTCAGTAATTCAGGTATCGATAGGACATTTTTATAGTCAGCTGAAGGAACATCCTGGGAAACATACAGGCTTGGTTTAATTACAGGAGCCGCTCCCTTGTCTTTACTGCTCACAAACAGAATTCATTAGGAAAATTGTAGGAAGCCCAGTGTGTGTGTGCACGCGCATTTGGGGTGATTTTACTTCGAAAATGGGGTGCCACCTAATCTCTTGACCGGTTTAAAAAAAAAAAAAAAAAACACGAAGATAGAAACAGTGTATCAGATATATGTGTAGTTGCCATAGTGAAGACATCTCTGAATTGGAACTTAATGGTGGAGCACAAAAGACCCTCTGACTGACAGGAGCCCTGCAGGTTCGCAGTGACTGACTACTTGTCTGCTCCCTCTCATAAGGGCCCAGTCTTCCCTGGTGGGGAGCAGGCTCAGGAGCCCGGTGTGCTGCCAGTAGAGCAGGTGGCCCTGCTACCAGAATACCTGTCCTGACTGCCCCCACTGCAGCCTCCCACTCCAGGGTCCCTGACAACGTGAGAGTGTGTGCAGACCAGCAGCCTTGATGGAGGGGGAGGCTGAGGAAGTGCGTGGGATCAGGCAGTCAGTAGCAAGTTTCCTAACCTTAAATGTCATCTTTCAGAAACTGTCCCTGGCTGTGGCCTCTTCTCCAAGTGCAGAGCCCTTCCACCCTGCCCCATGCTCTTTCCCCTTGATGCTTGTCACATTTGTTATTCATACCGTGTTGTTATTGGAGGCTAATACTTATCAGTACCTTGGGCTGAATGTTGTGTAAGGTCAATCTACTTTAGTTAGTCCTCACAGCACTATCACAGAGAGATTATTAAGAAAATTAAAACAGAGCTTAAGCAACTTGTTCAAAACGACACAGCCCATTTGCTGTGAAGCAGTGTGGTGCCCAAACTATGCTCTTGACTCCGGCACCCTACAGCTCTCCCCTGCAGGGTGCAGCTCTCACTAATCTCCACTGTTTCACCAGTATACCCTCCCTCTTAGGACAGTGCCTATCACATAGTAGATGTCAGTAACTCTCCCTGGGTGTCACTGAGAGGCACTGCACTAGCGCTGCAGTTTGACACAACTCTCACCACAGCCCTGAGGCGTTAGCCCTTTATCCTGGAATGAGGAGCCTGAAGCACAGAGACATTACGGTCACCTGAGCAGAGGTGCCAGGACCTAAATCCACTATTAGCTCTGCATTGCAGTAAGGCCCCCGCGCCCAGAAGCCCCACAGACTGTGATGGCAGCAGCTGGCTGGGTGAAGGGTGATGCTGTGACAGGCCTGGGTGGCTGGAGCCCATTTGGCCCACTGACCCCAGGGATAGCAGTTTTGTGAATTGGCAGTAGCTGTGCTGCTAATGTGATGAGTAACAGAGAAAATGACATCATGTTCCTATCATGTGAAATGGAGTGAAAAATAAATTCAGGGTGGGAGGTTGAAAGGGAGAGAGTACGGAGAGTTCCTCCCATCCCACGTACTCCTTTGTGGATGGGAGGAGGGAGCGTTCTCCTCTTTGTTCCTCTTCCACAGGCAGAATCAGCCTTCCTGTGCTCGAGTGTCAGCACTTTTCTCTGAGGGAGGAGACAGTGCAGAACAGCCCCAGAGCCACCGCCCAGCCAGGCCTCCCACCTGCCGCCAGGTGGCCTGCTGAGGATGGCAGAGCCTAGCTACTCTGTTCTCTCTGTCACTTCCCATCCCCAACCTCTCCCTTCAGTGCCCCCAAAGCCAGCTGCATTGTCCCCTGTCCCCCAGTGCTGAACCCTTTCCTCACCTCTTACCCACACCTGACCCGGCCTCCATTTTCAGTATGCTCCAGACACTCTCCCAAGGGCCTAAAAGGACCATGATATGTTTTCCAACTCACTTTGTGTGGTTATCCAGGGACCCTCCCTGGTCAGCTCCTCTTCCCTACTTGACCCTGAGAAGCCTGGACATTGACCCAGACCTAGCAGTGGGGTCCTGTCGCCCCTCACCCAGGCCATGCTGCACCCGCTCAGTTGTGGAGTGTGCACTTTCTGTTTCAACTACACCCTGGCCACCTTGTGACCATATAGGTGTGTGGTACAGAGTGAAGTCCAGTCAGTCCTGTTTTTCTTAAGTGGCATCCATATGCTGGCCAGAACAGGGAGCTCACTGGTTAGATGTATTTTGGTCTTTCATGAGTTCCCCTCCCCCTGCTTCTTGCTTAACTTTCTGAAATTGGCTTTTAGTGTAAAGAACATTTTGCAAACTTTGTACCTCCAAAGAGTAAGAATAATAGACCTTCAGTCGGGTGGTGTTTCATAGTTTGTAAAGTGTTTTCTCACACTTGGTCAGGTTTCATCTTTATGCAGCCCTGCTTGGAATTGGGGATGAAGTTAGTTCCACGTTAGAGGAGATGAATGAAGCCCTGAGGGGTTGAGTGGTTTGCCTAAGCCATAGGCTGCTCAGTGGCCTCCATGTCCTGCCCCTCTGAGATACCTGTTGCTTCCATCTCTTGTGGCTCTGCTCCCTTCATCCCTGCATGTGGGCCCAGGAGGAAATGACTACTCTGGTGGCTTAGCAGGTGACATCTGGCAGGTCACTCAGAAACCTGCCCCACTCTTTATGCCTGGACAGTGCTTCACCCATTGTCCAGGATTCAGATGACCCTGACCTTCCTCTTCTATAGTCTTTGGCTCTGTTCTGGGTGGAAGATATGGACCACCAAGCTTTCTGCCTTCTGGCTGGGGCTCCTGCTCTCTTTCTGCCCACGGTGGGGGCTGCAGGTGAAACTGAGCAACTACCTGGAGCCTCCTTTCAGGCTCACTTTGCTTCCTATCTGGAATACCTTCAGCAGTTAACTGCTTCCACCTGGTGAAGCTGTCTGGCCTCTCCTGTGTAGGAGGGATTTATCTGGAAGAATACTTGACAGTTCAGAGACACAGAATCCCTGCTAAAGCAGAGAGCAGGAACGGGAACTCATTTCTCAGATTGCTTTGCTGCAGTCCCATTAACGTGTGTTATAGGTCACTAAAGTAGTGGCACTCTGAAGGGCCCTGTGAGGTTCTGATGAATTTCTCTGTGCCCACAAGTGGGATTTTTGAATGGGCTTCTAGGTGTCCTGGACCTGTGAGACCAGATGAACTCAGGCTGCCCGTGCTGTAGAGTGGCACAGCGCACGTGTCAAGGATACCCTTAGGTCAAGACTCCAGCATGGCACCTGTCGCGCTTGAACTTCCACTTAATGTATTTTAACCAGATGTTTAAAACCTGCCTGGTGGCTGGATGAAAAGGAACTGGTCCAAGTGTCCAAAAAGAATTTTTCTCCTTGCCTTTTTAGAATCAATAGAAGTCAAGGAGTAGTGGACCTTCAACAATGAGGTTGTTGGATGAGGGTGTTTATGGTGACCTCACATAAGGAGCAGTGTCTCCCTTCCCTTTGCCTGGTTGGTGTGGCAGTGCTGTGCCACACCCTTTGCTGTTCCTTGCCTATGGGTACGGTGGGAGCACTGCCTTCTCTTTCATCTTTGGATTAGAGTCTGGTTTGAGAAACTGCTCTGTGGAGGTCAGCTGAAAAGTCACAGTCCCAGGGTCTAATAAATTCCTGCACCAGTGGCTGCCTGCACTATGCCAGTGTATGCTGTCATTTCTGATATCATTGCAGTCACATCATGAAATTGTATTTGGTCATTTAAATGTGCCCTGTAACCTCAGAGTGATATCACTAAAGGCAGGTGATAAAATGTAAGTGAAACGGGGTGCGATTTCTTTTCCTATTAGAGGTCTGCAGTCTTCCCAATCCCCTCGAGTCAGTTGTGGTGTGCCAGCATGTGCTAACAACCGGTTCTTCCCACCATCCCCGAAAGAAGCACTACTGTCAATATTTGCAGATTTCCATGGTGTCCAGACACTACCGCAGTCAGTTTTAAGCTACCAGCATGAAGTCAGGGGTGGTGGAGTTGGGCACAGATGTACACAGGGCCCTGAGGAGCTAGCGCCAGCAGTCACTGTGCTATCAGAGGTGTCCTAGAAATAATCCTCTAGGGAAGAGTTCTCCTTGCTTCATCTCCCAACCATGCCATTGATGGGAATTCTAGATAGTTCCTGAGCACCTGGTGTGTTCTTGCCTGTAGGACACACATATTCCCGAGGGAAGGCAGTCATTAGACAACTGATGATGAAGTTATTTGAAAGTCTAAGAAGTAATACAAAGGGCATTTTTTCCCCTTCAGTTCCTCTTTTCAAATTTTGCTCAAAGCCAATTGCAACAATTTAAGAGGATGTTAGGACCACAGATCTTCATCCAGGAAGGAATTCTGCATATCATTTGCTTGTGGGTTACTCTTTATTCTGCAAATAAGGAACCAGCCCAGCAGCTGGAGGTCAGGGTGGGCTTTCTGGTTTCCAGTACCACTGCAGAGATTAGGGATCTCCACGTGTTCTTGGGAACACCTAGATGGCAGGCCCCTGAGGAAAGGAGCAAAAGAAAGTCATTAGAGATGATTGTTCAGAGCATCAGCCAGAATGAAAAGCTTTGCAGGTGGCACCATGTTTCCATTGAGAGACCTCAGGCCTCTGAGCAACTGCAGTGTAGTTGACAAAGTGAGCGGGGACCTCACCCAAGGTGAGGTCAGGTGGGCTCTGTGTAGAATGAGGCAGGACACTCAGACTGGACAGTGCTTCTCACTGCATTGGACAGGAGCCACCTGCAGGATCCCTTGAGGAGCTTATAAACATGTTTCTGAGGGGCCAACCTGGAAGGTGCAGGTTCAACAAACCCCAGATGATCTGATGCAGTTCCCCTGGGAACTGCTGGGGAAGTCTCTTCACCCTCCTCCTGGAGCCTGGAGGGGAGCAGAGACTGATTCTGAAAAAGCATCCCTTAGATGAGTGCAATTCTTGGGAACACCTAGATGGCAGAGATTTCCATGGAAGTTAAGTTCCAGGTTGCTTAGACGTTTAAGTGGTGGATCTCCTTATCCAGTCTTCCTAGCATGTTTCTCCACTTAGACAAGATGCAAAATTGCTGCATTTGCTTTCATATAATTAAGGGATTTTCTTTTTGCTCACATTTGACGCTCTCCACTGAATCTTTTTTTCTTTAATTTTTAATTTTTAATTTTTTTATTTTTTGAATCAGTTAAGAGTTGATCATGGATATTCTTTTATAACCCAACAATCATCAGCAACAGAAGAGTTTTTAACCAATGGCACAGTACTTTTAGAAATTGAAAATATTATTGTATGTCACTGAAATTATACCAGTCGATAGTCAGTCTCTTGAGAGATTAGCAAGTGCTTTACCCTCTGTCTCCTGTACAAGTGGACAGTACAATAATAATAATAAAATGAGCAATAATGCAGGTGAGTGATATGTGCTAGACAATTATGTCAACTCAAACACTGAAACAAAAATAGATGTCTATCAGAAAACATTCTTTTTGTGGATTATAATCTTCCTCTCAAAAAACAAACAGCAATATTATTAAAATACTGTGGAGATTTTGAGAATATACAAAGACAATTTTTTAAAACACATGGATTGAATAATGCTGAAATGAACACAAGCGTGTATGCATCTCTTCCTAATCCTCTTTTCAATTTGTTTGCATGTAAACCCAAAGGTCAATGCAGGACAGTTTTCCGAATAGCCTTAGACCACACCAGTTCTAACTCCCTTTCCTCACTTATAAAGTAAAGGCAGACTATCCTGGAAATCAATATCCTCAGACAAGTTGGAGCAGGCAAGAACAGCATGAACTGTGTTACAGACCTCTCCTGGAAATTGGATGCTCTTCAACTCTTTGACCAAGCCTTCGTGTTGTTGCCCTTAAGGTATAAATCCTAGAAGCTATAAAACCCAAGGAAGCCTGTTTTCAGAGTCACTCAGCATTAGGGGCAGGTGGAGAAAGTGCAGAAAAGACTCCATTCACCCAGGCAGCTTTCCTGAGGCTTGGAGGAACTCATCATGAATTCCAGACCTCTGTTGTCCTTTGATGCCTATCTGTATATAATAAATCTGCCTCATGTCACTTGCATATGAATGTTCTGTTTCACAGAACTCAGACTGGAATTTAGGTGACCAGTATAGGGAAGCTGAATCAATCACAGTGTGATTGCTAAATCATTTGGAGTTTTATTTTTAATTTGGGGGTGAACTTTTTTTTCCATAAAGCATAAAGACTACACTACTTTGCATTCCATCAAAAGTGTACAGGGGCTCCCTTTTCTCTAAAACCTCATAACAATTATTAACACTTGTTCATTTGTTGTTGTTTTGTTTTGTTTTGTTTTTTAATAACAGTTGTCCTGGAAAGGTGTGAGGTCATACCATATTGTGGTTTTGATTTCTATTTCCCTGATAATTAAAGATGTTGAGCACTATTCTTATGCCTGTTGAATTTGTGATGTGTGAATTGTTTGTTTTTTTTCTTGTTGTTGTGTGTGTGTGTATTTTTTTAAAGGTTTCTTTTTTTTTATAGACCTTTATTTTATTTATTCATTTTTATGTGGTGCTGAGAATCGAACCCAGTTCCTCACACATGCTAGGCAAGCACTTTACCACTGAGCCACATCCGCGGCCCCTGTGTGTGTATTTTTAAATGTATTTTTGCTTATCCATTTGTCTCCCCATTTTTAGATCAGGTTATTGGGATTTTTTAGTATTGAGTTATATGAGGTTCTTATATATTTTGGAAATTCACCCAATATTGAATATATGACTTGCAAATAGTTTTCTGTAAGTTTTTTGGTGGTTGTTTTGCTATGCACACTTACCTTTGATCTAACTCTATTCGTCTATTGTTGCTATAACAATAGCAACCCATACTCTGGTAGTAATAGCCAAACAATTATTTCCAAGATTGATTTCAAAAGGATTTTCCTCCTGTTTCACCGTTTCAAATGTTATGCTTAAGTCCTCAGTGTATTTTGATTTGATTTTGCACATGTCATGAGACAGGTATCCACTTTCATTGTTTGCATGTTTATATCCAGTGTCCCTGACACCATTTGTTGAGATGAAATCCTTTTCTTACTCTTATGTTCTAGGCACCTCTGTTGAAAGTCAGATATGTCTTTAAAAACCACTAGACAACAGACACTCACTGGCATCCCTCTCTTGAGGACCCTTGCCTTCAAGAGCTCTGCTTTCTTTCTTTCTATTACTCTAATAAATCTTGTCACTTTGCTCATGCCTTGAATTCGTGACACAAAAAACCTGACTTCCTAGATCCGTGTTACAAAATTTTAACAGTGTAGTAATCAAAACAGTATTATCTTGGCATAATAACAGGCATATAGACCAATGTTGCAGAATAGAGAAGCCAGCAATAAACTTACACATTTATGATGAATTGATTTTCCACTGAATCTTATAATATCATTCTCACTTTGCACATGAAAGGTAGATAGCTCTAGCTAGAAATTGTAAAGACCTGCAGTTCTTTACTTTGTGGTAAAACCGTAGAGGACACTTTAAAGAGGCAGGCCTCTTATTTCAATTCACTTACAGGAAGGTCTCCACAGTTTTTATCTAGTTTGCAGAAATGAGCTACGTTTCCCTAAACTGGAGCATTCTAGAGCCAGTGTGCGTCTGGGGTGGGGAGTGGGAGTGAGACTTCTAAAGCCTGTCTGTCTTGAGTCAGAGACAGTCTAGGATCTTTTCGCAAACTTTCAACTTAGTAAACAACAAACAGTATTTTGCTCATAGTGACTGTGCTTTGAGTGAGCAGTGAAGTGCAAGGGGCTGACCATGTCCTCAGGTGTGTGCTCTGCAGGCCCCAGGCCCCACTGCAGATGAGCATCACATGGATGGTCTTTGAGAACTGTGTTTTTTCTCCCTAGTGGTAGCTAAGTGCCTTCTAGTTTGGGGCTAGCCGTCTGCAGCACCAATGCTGGACTATATGAATAGGATTTTCTGAGGAACATTTTTAATCCAAATGGTCCATTCTCTATCTGATAGTCTGCATCCCCCTCCATACCTGGACTGTCAGGAATGTGCGCAGTTGTGGTATTCCAAAAATTCTGATATCCAGATCCCCTTCACTTAAAATTATTGAATAGCCCAAAGAGCTTTTGTTTACATGGACAATTTCTATTGGTATTCACCACAATAGAAATTAAAACTAATGGAAGAACTCTGGATTGTATAGAGGGAAATGAGGCGGGGGGAGAGGGCAGGGATAGGAAAGATAGTGGAGTGAGACAGACATCATTACCTAGGTACATGTATGATTACACAAATGGTGTGAATCTACATCGTGTACAACCATAGAAACGAAAAGTTGTACCCCATTTGTGTACAATGAATCAAAATGCAGTCTGTAAAAATACTAAAAAATTAAATAAAACTGGTGAAGTTTAAAAATACTTGCATATTTATTTTAAAATAACTATAATAAACTCATACATATAAATGTATTGTGGAAATGACTATTTCCAGAAAAGGTGAGAACACTGACGTTTTATGTTAAGAAGTATCTAATGTCTGATTTAATAGAATCAGCTGGATTATCATATTTGCTTTATTCTCTCTGTTGTGGTTATGTTATTTCAAGTACACAAAGAAAACACTGACTCCACAGATCTGTAATTGGAAAAGGGAAGTGTGGCCCCTGAAAGGGGACCCCCACACCTCCAGGGCCCTCTAACTAACCACAGTTGTGAACTATTGGCCTCTAAGAAGGTAAAGTAGAACTAGAATACAGTGTAGAGCATGGTCTGTGCCACAGAGTCAGATGACAGTCATCTCCTGTCAGTCAGGAGCTGAAGGCCACGGCTCAGTGCTCTTCCCCTACCTGGTAAGGACCTGGGCACCCATCTGATTGTACTGAGGACAGCACTCCATGACAGGAAATTGCATTTAGAATCTCAGGGAACACACTTGGAAACTTGTTAGCTTGGATAGGTTTCTGACATAAACAAAATCAATTACACTTTCTAAAATTCTGCAACATGCATGACTTGACTGGTTTGATAGTAACTAAAGATGGGAAAGACTGGGGTTCACAGGTGTTCAGTGAATCTAGAAGGTGATAGAGTTTATTATTATTACCTGGAATTCCTAGTAGCTTTGTGTTGTACACAGTTGAATTCCAAATTTTGTGAAATCAGTTATTGGGCTGAAACTTTCCTTTGCCTCTGGAAGAGTGTTAGTAAAAATAAAATTTCCAGGCTCCTATGGAACATCTTAGTTAATAAACTAATGCAGGGTCACTCCTCTACCTTAAATGTAAATGATTTTGCATTGGTGCTTCAGAACTGTGGTATGTATACCTCTTTTTTTTTTTTTTTTGTCTTGGAAGTGGGATTTTGAGAATGTATGGTGTATATCTGCCAGATATGTGTCTTGCTGTTCTGCTTATGTTAAAGAGGAGGAGGCCAAGGTTCAGAGAAGTAAACTGGAGCTGTATGTGCCAGAGGTGGGAGGTGAGTGGGTGGGGCTCCAGACTAGTAGAGTAGAGCATTTGTTCTTTGAGCATTGGTTTTGATTACTTTCTAGCAGCAGACTAACATGAATAAGGAGTATTTGGGAAAGAATCGTTCGGAAGAGGTAGAGCAGGAAAGAAGTGACTACAGAACAGGAAACCAGGAAAGGAGGAGACTGTTATACTCTCAGCCACATCTGGATGACTTAACTGCTTTCTCAGGAAGCCGAGGAAGAACATATGAGCGTAGCCTTCTCCTCTGCTGAAACTGAATAACTATAATTAATGTGTGGCCAGATGCACCTTTGTTGACCTGACCCAGCCCAACATTCTCACCTGTGTTCAAGCACGCCTGCAAATCTCTTAACCAGGCACGCTTATGCTCCCTGGAAACCCGCCTCCCATGCATCACATTCCAAAAGGAGAGGACGAAAACCACAAAAAGCCTACTGCCCCCCTCCCAAATCCTTAAGTTTTATTTGAATGTCAACTTTTTTTGTGAAAATAATCAAGATTTTTGAGAGCTCTCTATTATTTTTTTAACTCTTCTTGAAGTCAACTCTTGTGTGAAAGAAAACACCCTCCGCCCGCCAGCCTGTTGGAGACCATGCCTGTGGTTTGGAGTGCAGAAATGTGCGTGTGATGAGAAGCATTTGCCAACAGAGTCCATGTGGTCTTGGAAAGACTCACTGGGAGGGTCTGTAGCAAGAGAGTAGGGTGGGGGTCAGGAAACTAGGGCTTTCATGTTCCTCTTGAGAATGGAAGTTCAAT
The DNA here is from genome assembly GCF_902686445.1 of Sciurus carolinensis. Classification (NCBI taxonomy): domain Eukaryota; kingdom Metazoa; phylum Chordata; class Mammalia; order Rodentia; family Sciuridae; genus Sciurus; species Sciurus carolinensis. Next base: position 110,011,586 of record NC_062222.1, on the reverse strand, counting down.
GGTTTTTGTTTTATATTGAAATCTACATATTCGCAGGATCAAAGATCATTCTGATTTCTTTCACCCAAATCACCAAAAATATAAAAAGCTTGATTTATTGCTAATTTTTGAATTGCAAACATTATTCCAGAAACAACCAGCTGACCTTGTTTAGAGAGCAGAGGTGGTGTTAAAGGCTGATTTATGTTATGATCCAACTTCTGAAGATCGTTGCTTTAACCTGAAGCACATTGCATTTCTGGCTCAGTAGTAGTCTTTCTTATTTTATGACAATTTTTCTGTATTCGTTTCCCAGGGCGAACCTTTCCAACACATCCGTACTTCTCTGCTCAGCTTGGAGCAGGGCAGCTGTCTCTTTACAACATTTTGAAGGCCTACTCACTTCTAGACCAGGAAGTAGGATACTGCCAAGGTCTCAGCTTTGTGGCAGGCATTTTGCTGCTTCATATGAGTGAGGAAGAGGCATTTAAAATGCTCAAGTTTTTGATGTTTGACATGGGACTGCGGAAGCAATATCGGCCGGACATGATAATTTTACAGGTACAGAGCATTCCTTATGTCTTTAATAATAAAAACAAATGCTAAAAGTGTGTGTTGTCACCTCATGTAAACCTAAGGTGTCTTTCTAACACCCATGAACCTTCTAATAGCCTACATTGCTGATAGATTCTCTGTGCTAGGCCTTGTTTCTTGTGCTTTATATACCTGCACCATGACCCACAGGAGGATACTGTTAATTGGCTCATTTTGTTTATAGGAAAACTGAGGCTCAAAGCAGTCACATCTTTGGGCCAGGTCACACAGCTAGCAAGTGGCAGAGCTGGCATTTAAACCCAGGCCTCTCTGTCTCTGGGACCTTCCATCTCCTGCCCTTCATTAACTTCAGGCAGTCTAACTGCAGCCTCCTCTGCCCAGTACCTGCTTCCCAGCCCTGTCATCCAGGGTTCAGCTCAGATGCCACATCCTGGGAGAAGCTCTTCCTGATCACTGTATGCTGTGACCTCCCTCTTGCACCCCAGCCTCACTGTCACTTCAGCCTCCTCATTTCTTTGGCATAACATCTTTACTGCCAGAAATTACCTTTTTTTTTTTGTTTGCTCATTGACTTGTTTTCTGACTTGACGTGGCATGTAAGCTTTATGGGAGGGGGGAGGGTTTTGCTAGTGTCTAGTTTCTATAGTGGTGCCCAGGATGGAGCGGGGACAGGCAGTATCTACTGAATGACCAGGTCTGTCAAAGGAAGCCAAGCAGAGCAGCATGGCCACATGCCAGGCCCTGCCCTCTGCATTTCAGAGTTGGGGAGAGGGCTGGATCCTTCTTCGAGAATACATCTAAATGTCACTTAAAATGTTGAAATGAGTTGATGTGTTCATTTCCCAGCAGGGTGCTATAATTTCAGAGCCTTAGAAAGTATCATTAGAGCTAAAGACTTTGAGAATACCAGATTACATGATTGAAAATCGTTTTGTGTCCACTTGTGAATATGAACCACATTAACATGATCTCATAGAGGGAAACTGTTTTGTCCCCTGAAAGATTTGATCACATAGCACTTTCCACACATTGTCAGGCTCTTCCTATGTTCCCTTTTGTTATCTTTACTGTAGAGGCAGCTGTCATCAGAGAGTGGATTTTTTTTAAATTTCCTATAATGTAGCATAACACAAGTCTTTGATGGGCCAGTGGCCTCAGTTGATTAGGCTTTAGATACAGAAGAGCTATGGCTAATGTTTAAAAGAAGTTTATATTTTAGGACTCTGAAGTGGTTTTACTTTATTTCTCCCATTTTGGGGTAGTACATACCCAGCTTGGAGCATCTCAGTTGGATTCTAACCCTTGTTGGGTTGTTGTTTCTTTAGGCCCAGGTCATGGGACCGCTGGGCTGGCTCAGAAACCCGAGGACCATGGGCTGCTGGGAACTGGAGTGAGCTTCCTGCCAGAACTGTATCATTCTCTAAGGAAGGAACCCTTGACTTTGGAGTTCAACTTTAATTGGAAAAAGTTATTCACCTTAAGAAAAATACTTGACTTCCTGTGTGATCTTGCCCAGGATCTATGTGTTCCATATGTTATAAATCTAAAGAAATTACACTTGTCCTGCCTTTGAGTAGTTTTGGGAGTCCTGAGGGAATTGACTGAGTGAACGTGTATGGTGAACTTCTCTGGAATTGTGATGTGACCTCAGTTTATTCTTAGCAGAGAGACTGGCCTTTTATTTCTAATTTGCCTGCATCTGTGTATTTGTATGAGAATTTTTAAAATGCTAGCACAAAGCAGATGTTTAGATTCCCTTAACCGAGGAACACAGGGGACAGTAAAAAGGAAGTGTCCAGAGACCCAACACTAGTGTCCTGGGCCTCCTCCGAGCCAATGCCTCTTATACCGCGGTCCCCCCAGGAAGCATTGTTGGAGGGGCTAGTAGCTGAGGAAAGGTTGAAGTGTCATGATTCTCTTAGGCATGAGGATGGGAAAGTTAGTGTGCACAGCCCATCTTGGATTCTCAGCACCTACGGGCATCTGTCCCTGCAGATCCAGATGTACCAGCTCTCGCGGCTTCTCCATGACTACCACAGAGACCTCTACGATCACTTAGAGGAGCACGAGATCGGCCCCAGCCTCTATGCTGCACCCTGGTTCCTCACTGTGTTCGCCTCACAATTCCCGCTGGGCTTTGTAGCCAGAGTCTTCGGTGAGCATTCTCCTGTCACCTGTGGGACGAAAAACATTTCTTGTCACTTGATCTTGGTTCTGCCCAATTTTGTAACTGTGTCACTCACTAGAAGCAGGGTATTATTGATAGTCTGGGTTTAGTTAGGGTTGGTTTTGGGACTCCTGGGTCCTGCTTAGCTTCTGGAAGTACTGGGGCTTGCCTGGCTGCCTCCACCTTGAGAGTTCAGTCAGTTTCTCTCATACGGGGCTCTCCCTCGGGGAAGTGTGCGGCAGCCTTGATCGAGGAGCTCCGCTTTCTACATCTCCACCCCCAGCCTCTGACCTGGTGCTTTTTCTAGGTTCCTTTTGTGTCTCCTCCTTTCCTTCTTTTCTCTCACTGCCTGTGGCTCTCATTTTCTCCAGTCACTCTGGAAGACCCTTGGCAGGACCCGAGGCCCCTCTATGTGGGTGATTCTCTCCTCTTCTGCTCTGACACCTCTCACACCCCCTGCCTTGCCCTGCTGTGACCTTAGACTCCACATACCAAACCTACCCTTTTCTTGATTTACTCTTTGAGAAACATGGGAGTTCACAGGTGAAGTCTCACAACCTCCTTGAGATGGCAGGGACAGGGCCATCCTCTTGCATGTCAGGAACCCTGTGAAATACGGTGAGCACAATCAATTCCTGTAAGCTTATTTTCCTCACTTTAAGATGAAACTAACGTTTTTTTGACAATTCAGGTTCTTTTCACTTATTTTCTTATTGTAAAGGAGGAGGTTGCTAAAAAAATGGATAATTATCACATATCAAGTGTATTTAAACGTCCTTTATGAAAAGTCATTTGATAGTTTAAAAACATGTAATCTTTCAAAGATTTATTTATAGAATCAGAGAACATCTTAAAGGGAATATACAAAAACACCGAGAGTACTATTTTAGGCGTACTTTGGTAGACATCTTGTATATCCAAATTATAGAAATCCTAACATTTGCTTTTTAATCTAAGTGAGCACTAACTCTTCTTTTCTCCTCACCTTCCACAGAGTGCTGGGGCTGGATTTCTGACATTATGCACTTCTATCCACAAGGACCTTTGAAGAATCCCCACTTGGCTTTACTAAAGGAATCTCTGTTCTTAAAATATTCACTGTCCTTTTGCATTAACTGTCTTTTCAAATCAATTTTTATTTTCTAGCACCCCCCCCCCCCAGAAAAATTAATCACTAAAAGAGAACTAAAAGCTACCTCCTGGTTAAGCAAATCATGAGTGAGATTTCATGAAGGTTTAGACCATAGTCAAAACAAATAATTAAAATCCTCAGTACTTCACTAACAAAAGAGTTACAAAAACAATGAGATCTCTAGCTATGTAAAAAGCCAGGTGTGATGGCATACCCGATAATCCCAGCTCCTTAGGAAGCTGAGGCAGAAGATTCCACGTTCGAGGCCAAGCTGGATAACTTAGACCCTGTATCAATAATAAAATAAAGAGGGCTGGGGATATAGCTTGGTGGTAGAGTGCTTGCCTCGAATGCTCAAAGCCCTGTGTTCCATCCCCAGTATTTGCAGAAAAAAATACAGATATTAGATCTCTAGCTGTGGCCTTCGGTTTTTCTTGTTGTTTTGTTGCCAGTAATTTGTGTTTTTTACTTTGGATAAATGAAAAACAAATCATCAGTCCACCTTATAGTTTCTCATAATTTTTCCTACAAGGTCACAAAGGGACTGAGGATTGAGGGAGGAAGGAGGGAATGCCATTTTTTAGTTTGAAAATAGCCCAGGCGTTGCATTCCATGGTTTATGAACAAAGTTCTCTCCAGGGGGCTGGGCTGACCACCAGCTGGAGCTGGAAGGGGCTGCATGGTGGTCACTGAGTCACCCCTGCCTGTGGGCCACTGCGGGAGCTGCTGCCTGCAGGGAGTTCTGGGCTCTGGGGAAAAGTCTTTCCTTAGGCTGCATAAGTGGGCAAAGGACATGAAAAAAGAAGCAAAGCGCCCTTCTGTTGTGGAATGATTTAGAGCTCTGTGAAGCGCCTTCTAGAAATGAGCTCATGGTAAAAGCTGAGGAGGATGTTTTTCTCTGTGGAGGCAGTGGTGGGTTTTTGAGTTTCTTATGCAGCATAAAGGTGCCAGTGTTGCCTAATCCCTGGGTCCCACAGTCCCCTACTGGATTAATTGGGTTCCTGTCTGGCTGATCGAGGACTCTGGGGATTACAGGCAGCCATGGTATCTCAAGGCATCCCTGTGCTGTGACGTTGCTCTGCAGACACCATTGGATGTTTTCCCATAGTCCTTGTAGCCTTCAGGACTTCAAAAATTTAGTTGGTTCCATGAAAAGATGGTTTTTAAAAGCCATTTCTAAATACAGTGTCGGTGATTTAACCCTGTTTGTTGAGCTCCAGGTGGTAGGTACTTAGTTCTAAATTCTGAAGCCTGCCATCTAGACGCTGTCATCTTTTTTGGCTAAGGGCCCATTTCATCATAAGCCTCTAAGCCTGGATAAACCCTAAAAACAAATGGACCTTTGTTGATTGTGCACTATTTCATACATAAGTAAAAGATTCTCCACTTACATCAGAATAGCTCACGTATGAATTACAGGTCACTTCAAATTAAGGAAATTAAGGATTTGCTATCTGAAGGGCAGCTGCCAGTGATGTGTGTGCCTCAGCCTTGTGTGGTAGTCACTGGCTAGCTGTCATCCTGCCAGGTGCCACACAGCTCTCCTCTGTATGTTTCTGGTTGGGGTTAACAGGGCCCTGGGGGAAATGCTTATTCTGTTCTCCTTGTAACCATAGCTGCCTGTAGGGGAATATCTAGGAAATAGGAGCTGCTGACTCCTGCTGGTAGAGGAGGCTGCAGTGTTGGGCTCCTGGTATTTTCCTTCAGGATGTCCTGCCAAGGAGATGATGAGGTGGTGGGGCATGAAACTGAGGGTTTTCTCATAAGCCACCTATAGTGCAGTGCAGGCTTCTGTGAAATTTTTGGACAAAAATAGACTGGGAAAACAAGTTTGTCTGTATGACCAGGAAACCGTCTGGCCATTTGGGCAATGTCACGCAGTGACAATGAAGTGAGTTTTTAAAAATCCGCGTAGTAAGCTGGGTGTGGTGGTGCATGCCTGCAATTCCATCTACTCAGGATGCCGAGACAGGAAGGTAGGAAGTTCAAGACAAACCTGGGCAACTTGTTGAGACCCTGTCTCAAAATAAAAAAAATAAATAAAAAATAAAATAAGCTAGGGATGTAGCTCAGTGGTGGGGCTCCCTTGGGTTTACTCCCCAGTACCTGAATTAATGAACAAATTGTTGTCAGCCTTCCTGGCTCCCTGTCTGCTCCTGATAGAAATATGGGGCGCCACAACCAGAGGACTGCGGCCTCCTGGGAGAAAGTCAAGGAGAGAGAGGGCTTAGCCTGGACAAAGACAGGTGGCTGGAAGAGACACCACGCGAGTTCACAGAGGAAACTTTGATTTGAGATCACAGGATTGTAAGTAGAGGTCCCATCCGTGGGAACAGGGGAACTGGCCTCTGCAGCATCTTCCAAGGGAAGCAGTTACTGGCATTCTCAGCGAATGATGTGCACAGTTGCGAAGTCAGCCAGATTGAACATTCCCTCAACTTCCTGCCTGTTTTTAGGAGGCTTGAAAAAGCAGAGAAGGAAAGGAAGGGACAGGAGGAAAGTCCTCCAGAGGGGAAGTGGACTGCCGTTGTGCCTGGGCTGCTGCCCCGCAGCTTGATACCTCGGCAGTTCTCTCTGCATCCTGTGGTTTCTAGTCAGGACTTTAGTGTGCCTTTCCCAGGACAATTACTGGTTTAAAAAAAATTTCAGCATGCAAATGATATGGATTGGAAGCCAGACAAAATTAAAATACTTGGGGTGAGACAGTGGGGGGTTATCGTAACCTTTTTCACAACTATTGAAAGGCTACCTTTAATTTCTTGAATTTCCAGGGTGAGGGGAAAAGTACTGATGATGTAAATACAGATGCTGTCCCAGATGTCGTCAGGTAGATTTTTTAAAAGTTTTTTAGTTGTAGATGGACACAGTCCCTTTATCTTATTTATTTTTATGTGGTGCTGAGTATCTACCACTGAGCCACAGTTGCAGCCCCCGTCAGATTTAGGAGCCCGATCAACCCATGCCAGTGGAGGGGGTGTTTTCTTCAACCCTTCCAGCATGTTCCTTCTTAGGTACCCAAATGAAGTCCTGGTTTAAGACCTACCCAGTCTGCCAGAAACTTCTGGACTGAGGTGGGCCCTGGGAGCAGGAGGTAGGGGAGGTGTGAGTGGAGCATTCACCTCGATTAGCAGTGTTTCGAGAACATGCTGACAGGAACCAGTGGGCTCCATGATAGGCACCTTTTCTCTCTGAAGCTAAGGAGCCCTAGTCAGGCTGAGACCCATGACCTAGATGTCATTAGCATCACCTCCCTACCAAGGCACTGACCCATTGAGAGCAAAGCAGCGGGCAGTCTGGAAGGCTTGAAGACCAGAGTGGGAGTGGAAGGCCTTGGTGATCCGGCTGTGCACCCCACAGTTTGCCACAGAGCCAGGGTTCTCCCCCTGCCAAAGTGCCCTCAGGCCCCTGTGCAGAAGGAGCTTCTCTCACACCTCCCACCCTTACACACCCTTGTCCTGCTCAGGATATTACTGCCTGACTTCTTACCTAGCAGGTTTCCATTGGCTCTTCAGCACTCACCCTAGTCTTTCGCCTTCATCGTTATTCTCATAGCAAGCACCCTGGCTACCAAGCCAGCATGCACTGGTGTCTCTGAAGTTTTTCTTTGTACTTTGTTCAGGGCAAAATCCTTCGTGCCTGTTTATATATTAGCTGCTCAACTAATGCTTACGTTAAATTAGAAGAAACTCCTCAGGAAGACAGCTCTTAAAGGTCTTGAATAGTATAGGAAAGAACATTTCCTTTTTATTCCATTAAATGCAAACAGACCCAATAAAATACACATGACCAGGGTTAAATTTTGTTGTTTTTTTTTAACATAGCAATAAAATCAAACACAAACACTTCTCCAAATTTCCTTTCATTTTCTTCACACAATCCAGTAAAGTCCTAGTCTAGAATTGTAAAAAAACACTGTAATACATTGTTGTGAAAACCAAGATCATAAGGATTTGAAAGTCAGAAGACCTGTTTTTGACCCTGAAACCACTGATTTGGATTTCATATTTGATCATACTATTGAAAGCTCCCAGTAATTATCTCAGTTGGCTTAGATGTGGTGGTAATGCATCTAATTTTTAGGTACTTGTTCCTCAGAGACTAAAGATCCCAATCCATAGGAAATCACTGATCTGGTAATGAAATCCTTTCTCCAAGATCCTTGCAAAAAAAAGGTCAATTTTTATTCTGAAAGATAAGTTTTTGTTCAGCTATAAAATGTTCATATATTAAAAGGAAGTCTTACTAGCTTAACCACCAAACTTCAAATTTACTTTATCATTTTGTTTTTAGCAATGTAATTTCTGTTTAAAAATGCATCTTATAGTACTATTATAGATCTTTTTGTTTTATTTCCTGTACTGGTGAATTATATGGGTAGACCATATATTTTATAAACAGACATTTGCAGGACTATTCTTTCATGGCACGTCCTCATTATGGATTGTACTTCCCTGAAGGAGTTTAGTTTTCAAAGATGCCATCAGTTCTCTAATTTTCTTCGCAGCCTCAACAGCCAGCCCTAAGAAGGAAGCAAGATATCTGGTGTTCCTTTCCATCCTGGGGCCACCCAGCACTGTTAGCAACTGGAATGTCAGTGAAAGTGGTGTGGTACCCGTGCTGATTAGCCGAGGCAGGCTGATCTCAGGGATGCCCATCACCTAGCATAGGACCCGTCCCAGCCAGCACCAGCTCCAGTTGTGGTTAGTTAGGGCTTTGTGGAGTCTCAGCATCTCAAGGGCTAACCTGACAGGGTCCCAGGCCTCTTGTTTCTCCTTGTGCTTTGGAGACTGCTCTGACTGAGCTCCCATGGGCAGAGCAGCAGTCAGCCTTTGCTTCGCTGCTGCTTAATGGCTCTCACATGTTATCAGCCCAGTCCTCCTGGAAAGGTGGCATGGCGGGATTCCTCCTCTCACCTCTTTTGTTTTCCTCAAATTTCTTGAATTGACATTTATAACTGCTTCATCCTTTCCATTATCCTGTAAACAAAAAGCAAATGAGGAAGAAAAAGAAATTCACTCTTGCCTCTGATTTTATTTCTGCTTTTGTCTTTAAAAATCACACTTTTTCTTATGTTATTATTCTAGTTATTAGGTAACTTGCCTGAGTTGTCACTTAATCACTAGTTGCTATGGCTTTGCTTTAACCCCAGGACATTTGCTTCTCTTTCTCTAGTAACTCCACTTCCCCAAGAAAGGGGGAGACAGCTGGATTGCTCTTCAATTGGTTGACCTGGCCACTTGCCCACCTGCCCTTGCACTATGTGTTATCAACGTAGGAGTTGTTATGATTTGCCATTTATTCTAAGAAAATACAGCAAGAACTTGAAACTAACTGTGACAAAGTTCTTTAAACTTAATGAGAAGAATGGTTTTTTTTCCCCTCCATTATAACATTGAAATTCAGGATGCTCATTTATATAATGCACTTTTGCAATGGTATAGACTTTTTAGTTTTTAAAGCTCTTTTAATTCCATCCCCATTAGAAAACTATTTCACTTATTCTGTCTTAATTTCCATAAAAGTTTTCAGTTTTATTCATTAAAAAAATGTTTTAGTAACTTCTTTAATCCAGAACATTCCCAGAAAAAAATACAAACCATTTTCTCTTTCTCAGTCTAACTTTTAAAGCATGCTTGAATTTGAATCAGTTTCAGAGTGGAAAAAAAGATTTATATGAACCTGTGACAAAAATCTAAGCAGTATGTTTATTTTTTTATTATTATTATTTGTGGTATTGTCTTGACAACCCTATCTGAAATAGCAGGGTCTGAAAAAGGAAATAAAATTTGCAGTTTGGGGTTATGTTTCCCATCCTTCTGCTCTGTGATGTGAAGAAAAGGAAACAGAAAGGTATTTTGTTAGAAATAGGCATGGCTTAACTGTGTGTTTCTGTTTTCCCAGATATGATCTTTCTTCAGGGGTCAGAGGTCATATTTAAAGTGGCTCTAAGTCTTTTGGGAAGCCATAAGCCCTTGATTCTGCAACATGAAAACTTAGAAACCATAGTGGACTTTATCAAAAACACACTTCCTAACTTGGGCTTGGTACAAATGGAGAAGACCATCAATCAGGTACGATCCAGTCCTGACCTTCCAAATACGTACGGGATCCTGGGTCTGTAAAAGCTTAAATTTCTTTTGAGCAGGAGCTGTTTCTTGCTGATTTGTGTTCTGAAGAGCATCTCACACAGTGCCTGGCGTGTAGGAGGCACATCACAAATATGTGCTACGTGATTGTGACTGGGTATGTATGCTGTTGAGTGTCGTGGTGAAACGATGCAAGGAAACCTGGGGGCAGTGTTCAGGGGTGGCAGCACGTTCAAGTCATCAGTAGTTGTTTTCACTGAGTAGCCTTCGGCTCTAGTTTATTCTCCTGAAGTGCATACATTTTTACAGTGTAGGGGTTCATAAAATGAATGATTTTTCTGATGAATGGTATTAATTGAAATTACCTGAAATTAACTCTTTGATAGCAGAGTTGTGATAGGGGCATATATTCTATGACTGTTCAATGTGGTTTTTTTCCCCCAGATTTCAGTTCTACATCTGTGGCTGCAGTGCCTCTGGTTTCTATATGTGGTAGAGTTGTTGCTGTGTGAAATGATGGAGATTTAGAGGTAGATTTAGCTGAGAATTACAACTCAACCAGATGGCAAATGGTTTGATTGGCCTTGAGAGTAGATTTCAGTTCTGTGTAAGGAAGAATCTTCCAGTAACTATTGCTGATAATGAAGGGCTGAGCTGCTTAGCAGAGGGCGGTCCCCATCAAAGTGTTCAGAGGCCAGGTGGCCAAAATGTGCTGGAAGGGCTCTGGGTCACTGAACAGTCAGGCCTCTCCTAAGCCTAAAACCTCTTCCAAACGTAATGAAAATGGAGAGCAATCAGGTAAAAGCAAATAGGAATGAAGCTATTTTTAAAAAATCCTTATTCTGGTGATTTCTGCTAGCCCATATGATCCAGTGGTTCCAATGGTTTGCATCCAGACTCAGCGTTTGTGATCTTCACTTGCTGCTCCACCTTAGGTGTTAAGCACAGAAAAAGATACATCTGGTCTGAAAAAAGGAGAGTTTTCATACCTATTGTTACCTTGGATCTCTGTTTACTGCGTATGCCACTGTGAAAGAGGATTTCCCTTCCACTCCATGCTGATCTTTAGTTAACTAATAAGCTGCGTTCTTGATGTTATTTTACTTTGCTGACACAGTCCTCTGGAGGTGGACAGCTTTGGCTTATTTTTGCTTTTTGCTAGGTTCTAGGAAATCTACACATACACATGATCTCATTCAGTCCTGATTGCATTCCTGAGAGGGTATAAAGTGGTTAATTAACTGGCCCACACTCACTTTGTGGTGGAGGGGAAAGGTGGGGCTTCAACTTAATTTATCTCAAATTGCTTTAGCAGCTGTTCAACATCCAGTGCCTCTGGGAGTCATTTAATTATGGAGTTTTCTTTGTTATACCTGCTTCCTAATACTGAACTATCTGTAGTCTGTGTTACTTCATTTCTCGCATATTTACATTCATTCCATTCTTATTTCTTTTTTTGCATACATGTCCATTTCATAGTTTCTGGGGCAAACTAGAGAACCTTACTTACCTAGACCAAGTCTTCATCCAGTGAGTGCCCACTGCCAGCTTTCCCTGGCTCTGGGACAGGCCTCTCAGTGACATTCAGTTAACCTCCTGGGTGTGGAGCTCCAGAAAGAATCCCATTTCCCCCCCTATTCTGTAAAGGGTAGTACTTACCAAAAGCACCTGGCGTCCTAGTATGCATCAGGTACTCTTTAAAATGTTGGAAGTACAAATGGGAAGAGAATTTGTGTATAGATGTACCTGATTTGTTCAGGCAACTGTTTTGAACTTGACATGCAGTATTCCATTGACTCCTTAACAAGTATGGGAGAAAGTATTAGGATTCCCATTTTTATGGTAAGGAAATGAGGTGTAGAGAGTAACATATTCAGCACTGCATGCATAAGGGCAGACCTGTGGGGGCAAGGCGATGGGTTCCTGAAGGCTTCTCCTGGAGATAGGTGGTAGAGTCCAGGCAGACTTAGAAGAATAAGCTAAGTCAAGGGTCAGCCAGAACCTTGCATCATGGTAGGAAGTGTTTTAGACTTTGCAACTCACAAGGTCTCTGCTGCAGCTACTCAGCTCTGCCTTTGTAGCACTGAAAAACTATGGACAACATGTAAAGGGATGACTTGCCTATGTTGCAATAAAACTTTATTTACAAAAATAGGAGATGAAACAAATTGGTCCACAGGCTGTAACTTGCTGACCCCTGAGCTGGAAGATAACGACTCATGCCAGAGGCATGGAGTGGGAGAACAGGCACTTCCAGGTTCCTGGGGTGTTGCAGCAGTCAGACCTCTTTCCTCTGGGGGAGGGAGTGGTATAAGGGTGTAGGTTGCATAGAATCTGCATTTGAGGCCCAGGTTTTCATTCAACCAGTGGTCTTGGTAGAAAACAGATAAACTCTATGTAACTCTCCTTGCCTTCTGTTTCTGTCTAGAATCTGGCATCTGAGTGCTGTATCAGGCTTGCTGTCTCTTCCCTGCCAGAGGGTGCTTGCATCTTGAGTCCTGCATAGAGATCAGGTCTGGGGTGCAGTGCAGTTCCTAGGCAACCTTAGAGAACTTCTAGGCCGGAACCTGGGAGGTCCACAGGGTGGAGATAATGTGTGTGCTCATTGCATGTGTCAGAGCATGGGGCTTTGTATATGACAGGCTGGGGTGGGATGTAGAGTCTGGGGGTTTCTCTGTGACAGCCGTAGCCCTGTTTCATAATGTGCTCTCCCTATAGTCAGCTTGATCAGTTGTGTCATGGCCTACATTCCAGATGGGAGAGAGACTCTGAGGCCAAGGACAGGGTTCTGGAGCTCTGGCTCAGTACACATAGGCCGGAGCAGCCATGGGTGTTCTACCTGCACATTTGCAGGTAGAAGACCCAGGGTCTCTGAGGCAGTTCCTCAGTGTGACCTTGTACTCATTGAGGGAGCTGTCAGTTGCATGTAAACCATAGCATCATCTGACCCAGAGAGAAAGGGAGCTCTGGGGTAGTGGTCATGGAGGGGAGGAGGGCAGTGTTATAGTCTTGTCACAGTGAGTGCTATATGACTAAGGAGACTCAGTTGGGAGGCAGGACCCCTGGCCTCTTTTCAGCATCCTTAATGGGTCTATTCATTGTGGCCTCAACATTATCATTAGATCAGAACCTGGGGCCCAACCCAGACTGCCCAGTCAGAATCTGCAATTTTACAAGATCACCAGGGGACTCACACCCACAGGATGATTTGAAAGCTCTACAACTTTAAGAACAAGTCTCTTGCAATTGAGCTCTGTAGGGTGGAAAGCAGAACCCTAACAAAGTTCCAGTGTTCAGAAGATACAGCAACTGTGAGGTGGCCTCTTCTGCCCTTTGGGGAGGGAGTCATCGGGTCTTAGGCTGTTTGTGCTGTTGAAATGATTAGTTTTGTAAAAGGACCATCAGTGCCCCACCAAGAGGGTGGGACAGCAGAGAAGTATTTACCACTGGCATTGTTTAGAATTGCTCACATGTGGTGGTAATAAAAGCAGACCAACTCGTAGTCGACTTCACTGCTTTTAAATTCACCGCAGACAGTGCGCCCCTTGTTGCCAGCACCCATGCCAACTGCTCCCACTGTCTGGCCCTGGTATGTCATTGGACCAGCAGGTTGGGGAGCAGGGTCTGGGGGTTAGGAAGGTGGAAAGTACGTGGCTAGTTCTACAGACCACCAGAGTTAGTGCTTTTATTATACAGCATCCATGAACTACAAGAGAAACACTGAGTCTCCAATAGCAAATGAGCCAAGAACATAAACAAACAATTCACTGAAGGGGAGAGCCAGTAAACACATGCCTGGAAAAATATTTAGATTTATGCATAATTTAAGTTTATGCATAATATTACAATGCTTTACCTACCAGATGACAAAACTGACTTTTTTTAATGCCAGTATACAGCACCAAGGGTATATTGTTCCTGGCACATTGGTATGTTGCTAGTGGTGTTGTACCTTGACTATTCCCACTTGGGAAGCAATTTGGCTATATGTATCACTAGCCAGTAACATATTCATAACCTTTAACTCAGTAGTGTCAGTTCCTGTGGTGTATCCTTAGGATGCAATCCAAAATGTGGAAAATCCATTTGTATAAGGGTATTATGTTGAAGTTGTCGTTTTTAATAATAAAAATTTGAAAGTAACAAGATGTCCAACACTTCACATAGTCATGGTATGATAAATTGGTAGTACACATGAAGTCATTTATAATTATAGACTTACAGCAACATGAAAGATCTCTTAGAATATACTATTAAATGGAAAAATAAGATAAGAAATTTTATGTTTTTAACTGTAAAAATGTTTATGGAAATAAAGATGAGAAATACAATAAGATGATGGGAGTTTTATTGGTAATTTTTCTTTTATTTTGCAAGCTCCCCATAATACAGCTCTATTGTTTTAATAACAAAAAAATGAATGGTGTATCTTTGTGGCAAGATATTGAAATTAGGAAAATAGTTAATTCATACTTTTCCAAACAGAAAAAAGAACTTTCCCTTTTCTCCTGTCCCAGTTCTGGAACTTTCCTGGAAACCTTGGAGAAACCGAGAGTCAGGGTGGTGGGAAAGCACAGATCCCCAGTAATTGCATCTCAAGTGGAGTCACTCTGCAGTTGGACCCAGGAGAAAGATTAGAGTCAGCTTCCCTCACAGAGGGACCGGTGCCTTCCAGCTGTGGAGGGACGGTGCTCAGGGAGTGACTTGTGCCAGGCAGAGCTGAGCACTTGAGCACCGCTCCTCCACTGTGGCTCCTGTGCTGCGCCCCTGGTTGGGGCAGGTATTTTTTAACATTCCCCCTTTTTTTGTTCAGGCTTAATCTTAGACCTTCCTGCTCTTTCTCTAGCTAAGAACTGGCACCAGCAGTGGGTTGCTTGGGTCCTCTAAGTGTGCAAGGACAAGGATCCCTCTTGCCACCCCTCCTCTCTTCGTCCCTTACCCAAGTAATTGGCCCCGGGGCTGAACACATTGTTCAGGGACCAGGATTCTTTCCCCACCCGCCACACACTGCCATGGTTAGGGATCAATTCCGGGGCATAACTGCAAAATCAAGGTCTGTAAATGTGTTGGCAGTCAGGAGGTGATGATGCAATTAAGCTGAGATGATTAAGACCCAGAGTAGCTCCTACAGAGTACCGGAAGCCTGAAGGAGTGTGCATCCTTAACCACAGCTGAGCGCCATTAGCCTAATAGGCCATCCATCTGTATAAAGGACTAGAGGCTTTGTTCCTAAGTTTTCCAGGTTAGGATATGATTTAAAAATAAATTTTGGTGGACAAAATAAGTAATTATATTTAAGACACTTAGTACCAGATTTATAATTACACTCAAGGGCCACAGCACTTTTGTGGTTTTTGCTTTTCAAAAGTTCCATGATGGGGAGTGGGCAGATAGCTCAGCTCACAGAGCACTTGCCTTGCGTGTGCACAGGCCCGGGTTCGAATCCCCAGCACCTCGGAAAACAACGTGGTGGCTTCAAAAGTTCTATGATGTGGCATCCATGGTAGTTTTGCTGAGGCACAAGATTGAAGAGTGGGGGTTTGTGACAGGTGTGTGCAGCTGGGCATGTGCAGGGTACTGTGTGAGTACCTCATTTCATCCTCAGTGCAGTGCTGGTAGGGGGTGTCATTCACCCCATGTCGGAGGCCAGGAACTGAGGATGGGGAGGTTAAGTAGTGCTCTCAAGGTCATTCAGAGAGTTGTCAGTAGAACTGCAGTTCCAAGGCTGACTCAAAGCCTGGAACTCAGTGACCTTGACTGTACCACGGAGGTGGTGATAGCCACTGACCTCTCCGTCACTTTGAGGGCCAGAGGAAATGAGTTCAACACAGTCAGTTTTTCTCTCTTACCCACTTGATCTCATGGTCTCACACATGATCTCGTGTAGTTTGATTCTTAGTCATAGAATGACTTTTGTATCCATTTAGTGTTAATCACTGTATTAAACTGAAAACCAGGAAGCTGAAGAATTCACCTTCAGAGAAAACAAGATTATTGAGAATGGTGACAAAGTAAGCATAGCTTTTGAAAAAAAATTGATGTCAAGGGAGGTAGATTAGCTAGGATGCTCACAAGGTGCCATCAGGGGACGCTAGCTTCCCACTGGTTTTTAGCTGTTGGAGTTTGCTTTGTAAGGAAGTGCGGTAGAGGCAGCTCTGCTCTTGCAAAACCTCACTTCACTCGAGTGTGTTCTGATCAAGCAGGCGCTTGCCTGGTCCCAACTTGACTGCCTTCTCAGCTCCACACTGGGGTCTCACTCCCTGTTACTCGAGAGATCATGGGAAGGAAAGGGGACGTGTTGGGCAACAGCGGCATCTGTCTCCTGACTCTCCGCCCACCTGCCCCATCAAGCCCTGTGGCTTTCTCACCAAGAGAAAGTACAGACGCTATCCCTGAGTCACTTGTGCATGCAGGGCTGCATTTCACACACGTGGTTTTTTTCATCACTACTACTGTGATGGGAAGGGAGACAACTCAGGCATTGTTTCACATTCACTCATCTGAGTGGGTGGCATTGAGGTTTTGGCTCATTTCTGCATATCTGTGCAAAGGACACAGTTCTATTACTTAGCTGTTCTTGCAACCCTGAAAACCCAGCTGAGTTATAATTAAACTTTGACTTTGGTGACTGTGCAGATAGACTTTGATTTTTTTTTTCTTTCCCCCTTTAACCCAAAGTTTATGTATCTAACCTAATGGAATTTTGGAGGAAAGAAGTAATAATAACTAAAAATAAATTTTTGGAAGTCTTTTTAAAAATAAGATTTTGGCTTTTGGAAGATGAGTATCAAGAACCTGTGCTTATTGTTACCTTGGAATTGTTTCTAGATGCCTCTTCTTTCTTCCCAAATAAAATTATTACCTCTTCAGCATAGAGAATTTTCCTTATTTATCATGTCTTACCAGGTATATTGCTAATTATGAGGGGTTGATTGGTAGATGCTTAGTGACATAATTGTGTGTGTGTGTGTGTGTGTGTGTGTGTAGGCTTACATGTGAATTTTTTCTCCTGTTTGGAGCCTGATGGCCTTTCTGTATCTAACAGGTGTTTGAGATGGACATCGCTAAACAGTTACAGGCTTATGAAGTTGAGTACCATGTGCTTCAAGAAGAACTTATTGATTCCTCTCCTCTCAGTGACAACCAAAGAATGGATAAATTAGAGAAAACCAACAGCAGCTTACGCAAACAGAACCTTGACCTCCTTGAGCAATTGCAGGTAGAGCATATTTATTAAACAGCTTCCTGAGCCACAGTGCATAGTAGTTCATTAACTCACCAAAGGCAACAGCAGGCTGGGCTTTCCCATGACCAGGGGACCTTTCTCACCCCGATCTGTTTGTAGTTGGGATCAAAGGTATCCAAGGAGAATTGGTCTTTTTATTATGGAACAGACATATTATCCTCACTAAGGTCAGACAGTCCCCGGGCTTTCTGGGAGGCTTTTTCTTACTTACCCTTTTAGGAGACACCTAGAGATGAACTTGGTTCAGGATGCTATGGCACTAAAAGCCAAGCACCCACAGTTGTGTTTAGAGGAAATGAGAGGTGAGAGCTTTAACTGCCATGAGGGAGACAAGCTGGGTCTGTGGCGGGGCGGAGCGGAGCAAAGTGACACAGAAATCTACCTAGCAAAATAAACTAAAATAGCCAGTTGTTACTTGTGAATCCTTGGTGTAAATGCAAGATCCCCTCTAGAAAGTTCTGTCTTGATGTGGGTGAGGACATCAGGAGAGAGGCCCCAGGGTCTCTGCACACAGGGCTGAGGTGGGGCAGCACTGAGGCAGTCCAGGCCCTGACCCTGCCAGAGGTGGAGCAGCCACACCCACGCTGTCACCTGAGCAGAATACTACCACTCTGTCTTGTTCCCTAATCTGTGTGACAAGGATGAAAGAAGACCTCACTGCAGAGTACAGTTCCCTTGTCAGTCCGATGGCATGAAGTGGCCATGTGTTCCACTTTTTTAATGTCACAAATGGGTGAATGCTGTCATTGTTCAGGGATTGTTGTGAGGGCATTTTTAAAATTTAAGTTGCTGTGGAGAAAAATGGATATTTCCCCCAAAATATGTATTTTATGGAGTCCCTGGGCTGTGGGTAGGCTGTGGGGTAGAATAAACCTTCCACCATGATCTGAGCCTGAGTCGCTCTGTAGAAAGTTGCTGCTTTGCAGACTGGAGCTTGGCTGTGAAATGAAAGAGGCCAGTATTTGAGAACCTGATAGATCAACTCTTGTCTGAAAGGCATTTTCCCTTGAAGACCCTGGTAGTACCCTAGTAGTAGCTATACAGGAACAAAAACAAAATTCTTCCCTTACCCAGTCTTCACCACAAGTCACATTCTGGAACCTAACTTATTTTTCTCCCCAAGAGTGAGTTGTTCTAACTGAAATGTGCCTGTGTACATTGTCCCCAGAAGTCTGAACTTTAACCTGAAGGGAAATCTCAGGGAGACAGAAAGCCTCATCTGGCCTGCGAGATTACAGTGCAGGTCACAGTGCAGGTGACCATTTTAAATGGCTTCTGAGCCAGCAGCAGGTCCCTGAAATATAACATGATGGAAACACTTGTAACTCAGCTCCCATTCTCACTGAAAGCATTTGGCTTGTTAAGACCAACTGGACTCACATAAAAGGCTCATTTTCTTAGGCTAATGCCCAGGTGTTTTTTGGTGATGAAGAGTGGGAAGCCATTTGATGCAGCTTCTGTGATACTGTACAGCTTTAGAAAGGTCACGGAGTTGAGAAAAAAAGCTCAGATGTTCATTCCTCAAGAAAAAAAAAATCGGTAATTATAGATGTTTTGTCTGGAATGGTCTTGGTCTTGACCAAAGGTTCTACATTTGTGGAAAAATCATTCAGGACTCCAGTTTATGCCAGTTTTATGGCTTAGGTATGAGTTGTCCCCCAAAAGCTCGTGTGTGAGACAGTGTAAGAAAGTTCAGAGGTGAAATGATTGTTATCAGATTTTAAACCTAGTCAGTGCATCAGTCTCCTAATAGGGATTAACAGGGTGATAACTATAGGCACATAGGGTGTGGTTGGAGGAGGTCTGTCACTGAGGGCATGCCTGTGGAGGTTGATTTTGGCTGTGATGAGGGGAGCACATGTTCTTGTTCTCATTCTCTCTCCCCCTCCCTTCCTCCCTCCCCCCTCCCCCTTCTCTCCCTCCCTCCCCCTCCCCCTTCTCTCCCTCCTCTCCCTCCCCTTCTCTCCCCCCTTCCCCTTCTCTCCCTCCTCTCCCTCCCCTTCTCTCCCTCTCTCCCCCTAATCCCTTGTCTTGAACTGCTTTCTTCCTCCACACCTTTCTGCCTTGGTGTTCTGCTTTACCTCAGACCCAGAACAGTGGAGTTTGCCATCTATGGACTGAATATTCTGAAACTATGAGCCCCAACTAAACTTTTCCTCTTCTAAAATTGTTTTTTTTTTTTTTTTTTTTTTTTTTTTTCAGTTCTTTTGGTCACAACAGTGAAAAATCTAAGACAGTCAGCACCATAGTTACTAAGTCCTGGCTCTGCTGGGGACCACCAGGCTGAGTAGGACACCGCAGCTCTTCAAGAGTTGGGCTGGGTAGTGGTATGTCAGTGTGGGTTTTGGATGTAGTTTCCTCATCCCCTCTGGGAATATCCGTCTCACATGTGGGAAGCCTGCCTCCATTTTGTACAAGAAAGGTATCCAGTATAATTCTGAAGTTTTGTGTATAAATCCCTCCCAGTATCAAAACTGACCTATTTCCTAACTTGGTTTTGTTCATATAGGTTGATGAACTTACCAGTGTCCTTTTTTGTTTGTTAAACACATAGGAGTGTTCTCCAAGGAGGAGGGGAAGTTCTTTGACCTACTTGCCCAGTAGCGCTGACAGTGGCTGCATAGACACGCCAGGCATCGCCACATGGCAGTGCATGTAGGATTTTTCACTATAATCAGCAGCTACAAGCTCTTGAGCACCCACACTGAGCTAGAGTCTGTAGGAGGCCAGATCATGTGAGAGAAGTGATTTTTTCCATAAAAGAGCTCCATTCTTACTGAGGAGAGCTGCCATTCTTGCAGAACAGGAAATGACCATGCAAATTAGTTCACTGCTAACCATGCAAAATTAGCTCACTACTAAGCTGCTTGTTAAGTGACCACATGAACTAGTTCGCTGTTCTCTGAGTAGTGTGGTACCCCTTGAAGTGCAGTGGGACTTCAGAGTGGTGAGGTGGGTCCCGGCCCAGGTGTTGATGATGGGTAGGGTTTTGAGGATCAGAGAGTACTGCACAGAGATGTGCATAGAGGTGACCAGCTGTGCTTTTTAGGCCTTTTCTCCTTTTAATTTGAGTGTTCCAGTGACACAACTGGAGCTAGACCTGGAGTCGTGGGTTTTCTGTTCAGCACAGGGATTGTCTTAATAAAAAATCTTTTCCTGGTTTTGAAAATAAGAAAAAATACAGTTGTCCCATTTTTCCCACCTAAAATAAGTGGGCATGGAAAGGACTGGTCAATGAGATAAGAGTTGTCCTGTACTAACCAGAACACTGCCCGTGCAGCTGCAAGCTGAAGCACGGGCTAGGTGGGCCCTGGGGACCTCAGCGTGTCAGTGCTGCTGCCTGTCCTCAGGGAGCCACTCCATGCCACCGAGCAGATGCTTGCTGCCTGGGAAGCCTGCCCTAGTGGACTGGGGAGGAGGCCCAGTTGCTAGAGAAGCACCTGGAGCTCTGCTTACCTGGCACCGATTGTGTTAGGTGCTGCGGAGGTGAGGTGCATGCGATCCTCGGTCCTTCTGGAGAGCCAGAGTGAGGGTGGTGACCGGTCAGTGAGCCAGGGCCTGCACCCTCTCAGCAGAATGCTGGGCCATCCTCGTTCCAAGGGAAAGGCCAGTGTTTGTTATGTCTTGTTACTCTGTGTAAAATAAGAAAAAGAAGCCAGGCATGGCGGCACACACTTGTAATCCAGGGACTCAGGAGGCTGAGGCAGGAGAATCACAGTTCAAAGCCAGCCTCAGCAACTTAGTGAGGCCCTACCAAAAAAAGGGGCTGAGGGGCTGGGATGTAGCTCAGTGGTTTGGTGCCCCGGGATTCAAATCCTGGTATCAAAAGAAAATATTTTTGGTTAGAGAGCTGTTAGTTCTTGGACCATCACTTAGAAACCATTTTGACCACTCGTCAGTCTGGAATCAGTTTGTACATGTAGCTGTAAGTATTAGTCAGAATAGGCCAGGTTGCGGGCAAGTCGTATAGAAAGCGCCCGTCTAAGCAGCCCAGCATAAGAAGTCTCTGTGTCCCTGAACTCTACTCCTTCCCCCTGAAGGGCTCCTTGGCTGTGTCGTCCCTATCCTCCCAGTAGTCAAGGGGGTCATCAATGCAGCCATCTCAACAGCTGGCATGCAGAGTAGGCAGTACAGCAGGGAAGAAAGTGCTAGAGGCCCTCGGGTGTTCGTAAGGGTCTGCCCAACTTGCCTGCAAGGAAAGCTGGAAAAGGGCTCCCTGTGTGGCCAGAACTAATATTTAGCCATTGGCTTGTCTCTGCCAAGAGTGCGCTCAAGACTGGGCAGCGGAGTGCGCAGCAGCCCCGCCTGTGTTACCATGGCAGGTGCGTTCTCATTTCTCCTTCCATTTTCCAGGTGGCAAATGGCAGGATCCAAAGCCTCGAAGCCACAGTAGAGAAGCTCCTGAGCAGCGAGAGCAAGCTGAAGCAGGCCATGTTGGCTCTGGAACTGGAGAGGTCCGCCCTGCTTCAGATGGTGGAGGAACTGCGGAGGCAGCCTGCGGAGCCAGGCACTAGGGAGCCAGACTGCACCCAGCCCGAGCCCTCGGGGGACTGACAGTTCTGGAGAAATGGTACACTATCCCAACACTGTCCAGGCCTTAACTAGGAGAGACAGAAGATGCTGGAGGGAGAAAACAGCGTGAAGCAAACTTCTCAGGGAGGTTTTCTTTCGAGCTCAGACTTGCAATTCAGCGGGCCCATGTCCCAGTTTTTTTTGCTGTTTTAGGTTGTGATTTGTCCCTTCTCCAGCTTGATTATTGTGCTCAGTAGCTTTTAGATGGCATGGACATGAATAAATGCACCTTTACCTTTCCTGGTTATTTCCTCTTTGAGTAGCACTGTGTTGTAAAGAGCACTCATAATACTGAGCTCCAGAAGCGGGAAGGGCTCAAAGATGATTCCTCAGGCTAAGGGTGGGTCTGTCATTCAAGAGGGAGTTTGTATGACCACACCCTCTGTCACCTGTGAGGTGCAGTTGGCCCTTGTCCATTCTTGTTACGGAAACCTAAGATGACCATGGGGAAGGACTGAAATGGATTTATTTAAATAGGACATCTTGATCACTGTTAAGTAAACCTGGCTACTATCTTTGGTATTTAAAGAAGTTTACCTTCTTTAAAATAATTGTAATGTTTCCATACATATTTGCTTGTCTTTATGTAGTCGATCAAAGTCATGGTAGGTAATATGTTAAGGGAAATCACCAGTGTTCGGACTCCAGCTGTGCGCCCGGTGTGTGCCTGCTCTGCGGTTGTGCAGCCTGAGGTGTTCGCTTCTTCACGGAAGCTGCACTTTCGTACTGTGGAGTCATGTATTTATCTTTGCCTGTTGTATGATGTACTGCAGCCATGCGTTCCTTTGAGTCACATCACTTTGAACTCTTAAGTTCTTTCCATCCCTTGAAAATCTAGTTCCTTGTAGAAGAAGCAGGGCACATTGAGATTTTCAAGGGTGTCCAATATTCTGGGACTTGTAAAACAGATCAGGCAGAACTTTGCAATGAGATGTGTGGCAGCTGACAGTTTCCCAGAGGCAGAATGTGTGTTTTGAACAGAACTAACAACCCAGCGACTCCCTCCCTCAGGATGATAAGGACCTGTGCCTTCAAGCAACATGCTGCTCACAGCTGCCCTGGTTTCAGCTGGTCACTGTGCAAGGGCCTCCCCTGTGCTCTTAGAATGGGTTGTTTTCTTACAGAGAATTAGAGAAGAACTGTGAGGGCACAGCTCACTCCTGGACGGCACGCATTTCTGGTCTGTCTTCTGTTCTGTAGGAGTTTTTTTTGACTCTTATGGTGGGGTCTCTTTTAAACCTGGGATGAAAGGAGGGATTGCTATAGTTAGAGTCATTTGAATCTCCTGACCATTTCAAAGGGAGACCAAAATGCTGTCCCCTGTGCCTGAGTGGTTGGTTGGCATTTGAGACTCCTTCCTGTTCCCTGGGTCAGAGGATAGTGGTTCTCCTCATAAACCAAGATGACAGCAGTAAAGTCTAGTAGCCGCTCTCCCAAGTGGTTCCACCAGACAGCTTAGAGGAGTTATTGTTGGAGGGCTTCTTTCCACATCATATTTTACTATTTGAATGTTTCATAATGTTGAATTTTGGACATTTACTACTCTTATTCAAAAACATTAACTCTCCTTTAAGTAAGAAACAAGAAAGCAATAAAACAGTAAGTAATCCATGCCCATGTTTTTATGGTGTTTGTTCTTTTTAACTTTGGAACTTTGCTTCGCAGCCTAGGAGTGCCTCACACACACCTGTGGGTCCAGATATGAATGTGAACTAACCATCGGTGAGACCACTGGAGAGATTGGTGTCTCAAAGCATCATTACCCAGGTGTTTGTGGTATTGTGGGACCTACATAGGGTGCTGGTATTAGCACAGATGAGGACCAGCTCCACCAGGTGTATGTGACAGTGAGTGCTGTTCTGAGATTGCATTGGGCAAGAACACCTTTGACACAAGCCATGGGTGTAGGTTGGACAGTCAGCCTGGATCTTACCAAAGAAACATAGAGGCAACTCACGTCACTGTGGAGATTCTTGGAGGTAGATTTTTAAAGACATGTTATATTTCCCCCAACACAACTCTATGTGCACACATGTGTTCTGCAAGTCCTGCTTTTGGATATCACTGATACTTCTCACACTGGACATTATAAGCCCTCAGGAAGCACACACTATATAGAATTGGATACGACTTGGTAAACACTCACTTTGCTTCCCTCTTCGGAGTTACGTATAGAGAGAAGAGCTAAGTCCATTTGTGGGCTTGTGTGTCTGGTTTGGGGAATCAGAGAAGAATTCTGAGTGCTGGGGGCTGTGAGGGATCTGGATTTTGTTATAGGAATTAGACCAAATCCAAGAGCAAGCGCCAAGAAGGAGCTGTGGGAATCAAGAAAAGTCACCAGTTATCCAGCTGAGGTGCAAAGCACAGCTAGCTGCTGAAGGGCCTGGCAGGGGGTGTGCAGCACTAGGGGAAGCTGTGGTCAAAGTGATTACCCGGTGGGTGTATATAGCCAGGGGTCTGGGGCCAGCCTGGGTCAACACTTGGGAAGTAGAGGTGGAAATGAAGCAGACAACAAAGAGCACAATAGAACTGACCAGCACCCCTGTTACATACTGGACAGCAGTGACCATTAGAGGAAAATGGCTTCCCTTTTGCCCTCCAAAGCTCACAGCAGCATTTCTCAGAGTCAGTCTTGACTTGGAACCACCAGGGAAGGGGACTCTGGGAAATGTGGTTTTGAATTAACCAAGTTGACGTAGTACAAGCTGCAGTTAACTTTGGAACACCTAATTTGAATGTCAGCATGCATGTAAGATGCATGATACAGAGGCCTTTCATCAAAGTGTATGATTAATAATTCACAGAGTTCAGATTCGTAGGTGGATTTTTGCCACTGATGGTGCAATACTGGAGACGAAAAACTACAGGAAACCCATGCTGGCGTCCCAGATTCCCTCCCACCCTTCATCTGCTCCCATCTGCCTGGTGTTACCAAATATTCTTTAAGCAAAAATTCAAAAGTGTCCTCTGTGGTACAATAATTTACAAACCATCCTCTCTTAAATCTAAACTCTGCTTTATGGGTTTGTTATGGCTCAAAATAATCTTGGACTAGGGAAGCTGAAGGGAACCTACCTCTGCATACGAGAAAATCGACTCCCACCTCATTTTGTATAGGAAGTGCTGAGTCAAGATCAGAAAGGTCAGCTATAGGACCAGAGTAGATCCCCACCCTCCTACCTGCCCAAGTGAACACCACCCAACTTCAATTCCAGTCCATTTCAGGAACCGATTTTGATGGGGGGGGGGGAGGGAAATAGTAGAATGAATCAGACATTACTCTCCTATATGCATGTACGATTATATGACCAACGTAATTCTACATCATGCACAACCAGAAGAATCAAGTTACACTCCATATATGTATAATATGTCAAAATACATTATATCATGTATAAATGATAAGAACAAATTTTTAAAAAGCAAAGACAGCTGCTTCATGTTCACAGGGTCTTCTGTTCCATGAGGAACCCACATCTGGGTCACTCCTGAAGTGCTTCTAATGGCTTTAATTTACCATGAATTAAAAACTGGCAGACTCCCCAGTGAGCGCCCCTGAAAGTGGTCTCCAGGGCCCCGGCATGCTGCAAGAGGGTCTCACTCAGTTAGGTACAGCCTTCATCCATTTGTCCATTAGGGGCGCTGTTTGTTCTTGATTCCTCTTTGTTGTCATTGGACATTAAAAAACATTTACATTGAAATGTTTTTAGAAGAAATATATCAACACAGTTGCCTTTGGTTGTACAGAGGGAAGCCCTGCCACGAGGTCCAGTTTTTCTCTGTTATCTCTAGAAATTATTGGAATGACTAGGGAATAAGCATTCTGCTCTGGAGCAGCCACAATGGTAATTTTTTGGACCATCTAAATTGATAACACTAAAACAGAATGCTCTGAGTAGATAAAGGCCTTAGAAAAAAATCTGTGAATTAATCACCCATTTGGGTTGTAAGCCCTCATAGGAAGGTGTTTGGACTTACACCACCATGAGTATGTTTATTAATAAATTTTGTGCTTAACTGAATTAGACTGTAGAAGTTTTGAATGAAGTAAATTGTTTTCAAATGTTGCTATCCACTGGGGTTTTTGGTTGCATTTTGTGGTACTGAGGATTGAACCCAGACCCTTGTCCATGATAGGTAAGTGTTCTACCACTGAGCCATAACCCCAGCCCTATGCAGTCTTTTTTATTTGGGGGCGGGGGGTGGCAGGTACTGGGGATTGAACCCAGGGGTGCTTAACCACTGAGCCACATTCCCCAGTCTCTTTTCCCCCAGCCCCTTTTTATATTTTACTTAGAGACAGGGTCTCACTGAGTTGCTTAGACCTTGCTAAGTTACTGAGGCTGCCTTTGAACTTCGAATCCTCCTGCTTCAGTCTCCCAAGATGCTGGGATTACAGGCATGCACCACCACACCCAGCCCTATCCAGTCTTTTTTTAAGAATATTATTTTAAATGTTTTAAGACTGTGATCTACTAATTCAGATGTCAGTTTCTAAGTTAAACCTAATTTGATGGTTGTTTTTTGTTTGTTTGTTTTGAGTACTGGGGGTTGAAGCCAGTTGCACTCTACCAGTGGGCTATATCTCCAACCCTTTCTGATTTTTAAGACAAGTCTCACTAAGTTGCTGAGACTGGCCTCAAATTGGTGATCCTCCTGCCTCAGCCTCCTAAGTCACTGAGATTTCTGGCATGCATCCACTGTGTCTGACTGAGACAGTTGGTTTTGATGCACACTCACAGCTGAAAAAAAAGGTAGCCTCTCTTACCTAGTAACTCCATGGAGGAAGAATACTAATGGTCACACTGAGTCACAATGCCCAGTATGCATTTTTGTTTAGCAGTTAGAGGACTTTGTTGAAATCTAGCTAGTGAATTTCTATCCTCTCTGATGGCAGGTAATTCAAACTAATCAAATGTGTTAGAGTTTTATAATTTTAACCAAAGGCTTTAAAACACTGAAACTCTTTATTTGGAAACTTGAACAGATTATAAAAGCATTTCCAAGTTTGTTTGAGTAACACCCTCGCACGATTTTTGCCAAACATGACCTAAACAATGGAAACACTTTCAAACATTCTTTTCTGAAGAGCCCTCTCCATAGCACTTTCTCAGTGAACTTTTCTTGGGTTCAGACCACTTGGAGCCCTCTGCTCTAGATAATAGTGGCAGGGTGGAGGTACAAGTTTCTGGCCATCATGTGACCTGCTTACCTGCATGTACCTGGGTAGGCATGTTGTCTCTGCAGCAGCCCCTTCCTGCAGAACTATAGGAGATTCATGGTCAGGGCTTGCAAAGTGCTTGGCTGGGTAGATCAGAGAGGAACTGAACAGTGTATATGTGTGTGTGTGAAGATTGGAGCCTGTGAATCACTCCCCGTGAATCATGGCACTGTTACTTGAGTGGGAGCTAACTGGGACAGGGGGTCACACACCTTTGTTTTATTCTTTCTCACGGGCAGGTTTGTCTGTTTTTCCTCAATCTTCTGCCTACAATTTCCTGACCTTATTTTTCTCTGATTCCATATTTGGATCTATGTTGCCGACCAACTTTGAGTGTCTCCTTCCTGCTCTTCTAGAAATTTCTTTATGAATCTTGTAACCATTATTCCTAATTTCTTCTCTCTGGGAAAAGCTGACTCTTACTGTTCAGCTCGGGCTCTGCAGGGTGACCCCGATGTCCTACCTTGAAAACCTGTGAGATGGTAAAGTAGTGCATTGAGAAGGTAGAGACAAGTTGACTTGGAGATTTATTTACTGGTATCATATTCCACTTACCTCGGTTCTTCCTGAATTTTCTATCAAAAATTCCAAAAGGAATTTCCTTTCTTTGAAGAACATGGCCAGCAACTCTACATTTCCTACACTCAGTCTAAATAACTTGGTTATTAGGAAGGTTAAAATTAGCTTTTCCACTCAGGATCCCTCTCATCATCACTAAGGCCCATCTTCACGGTTGAGCTGGACCTCCCTGCCTCTTCAGGGTCAGCTCCACAGCCACGATGTCCTACCTGCTTGCTGGTGTCCTCGTCCCAGAAAGGGTTATAGTGCTCCCTACTACACACCAAGCCTTGTGCTAGATCCTTGGGCCACATGATCAGTATCTGCCATCATTGGCTTTTTGTCTAGGAAGGGATAGGAGATTGAAATGATCAGAGAAGGCTCAGCTGAGGAGCTGGGATTCCAGGGAGACTAGAAGGATAAGAAAAGGAACCAGTTAACAAAGGAGTTGGGTGAGGGTATTCTGAGAAGTTCAGTAGAAGAGGAAAGATTCCTTTCCCAAAGATACATAGTTCTGTCCAAGCTTGTGTCTTGTAACAAGTTCTTCCAAAAACTCCAAATCTGCTGTGGTCTGAACGTTGGTGTCCCCCTAAAATTCATTTGTTGGATCCTAATATCTAGTGTGATTGCATTCAGAGGTGGGGATCTTTGGAAGTGTCTGAGTTATGTACACTCCACTCATGAAGATTAATGTCATAAAAGAAGTTCCAGGGGCTGGTTGTGGCTCAGTGGTGGAGCACTTACCTGGCACCTGTGAGGCACTGGTTTGATCCTCAGCACCACATACAAATAAATGAATAAAATAAAGGTATTGTGTCTATATATATATATATAAAAGAAAGAAGCTCCAAGGAGATGCCATGCCCTTCCACCATGGGAAGATATGGCAAGGAGGTGCTTCATCTATGAAGAACAGGCCCTTGTCCTCCTGTGTCTTAGTTTTGGATTTCTTGGCTTCCAGAACTATGAACAATAAACTCCTATTGTTTATAAATCACCCAGTCTAAGCAGCTCAAACAGAGAAAGACACCCACTTGACAGCATGCTTTTTCAGATAAAACAAAACAAAAATACTTTTCAGGATAAATTTCCCACTACTGTATTGTCCCATAAATAGAAAAGATAAATTATTGTCTGGATCCACTACTTCAATGAACACAAGAGACTCTGCTGTTCTCAATGTAACATCAAACTGCAAGGAGACATGAGTTGGTGAGATGGTATAGTAATGGTGCCTGGCAGGAAGTGGCCTTCTTGTCCCCGCTGATGGTGACTTCACCTGCAGACCCAGCCCTGTTAACTTCATGCTATGATTATCAACAAGGGGAAGCTAGGCATTGGGAAAATGTTCCTCAAAGTCTGGAGGAAAGTTGGGTGTGATTTCATGGCATGAGAATGTAAAGAGAGTTTGTGAAACTCTCCAAAAGTAAATCCGGACTATTCAAATTTCATTTCAGGATACAGAGAAAATGTGAACAGAAGAGGAAAAATAATTGCTCAATTGCTGTTAGTATTCTCTTGGTATGAATAACAATAGTTGACAATAGTGGAAAGAGGTATAGAAATGGGAACGCAGATCTTTGAAGATTATAGAGCTAGCCAAAATTATCAATTTTTTAAATGAGGTAGTAGGTGGGAAGGCAGGAAGTTGGTGGTCTGCATTGTGGCTCAGAGCCAGGTGAAACTTGTCTGCATGGATTGTGGGAATGTTCTTGCAAACATTCCTTAAATCCTTGGTGCCTTTTTTTTTTTTTTTTTTTTTTTTTTTTTTTGTGGCGCTGGGGATCGAACTCAGGGCCTTGTGTTGTGTTGCGAGGCAAGCACTCTACCAGCTGAGCTATCTCCCCAGCCCCCTTGGTGCCTTCTTTAAGAAGCCTCCAGAACTTTTCAGGTACTTCTCCCAAACTATGTTTATTTTTAGTTCAATTTCAGCTGTGCAGCTGAACACATGATCCTATTTTGACCAGACATTTTCAAAACATTCAAAGTCAAATTGGTGGCCTTCCCATTAACCAAAGTGCAGTCATTCAGTTCTGACCCATGTCTCATTTTGATCCTCTTCAGTTTTACTTTGGTCCAGTTATTTCATACTTTCTCAAATCTATAACATCCTCAAAATATTTGAGGAACAAGATGGAACTTGGTAACTGTAAATTGAAGCAACATCCAGTGGTTATAAGGACAGGCCTTGGTGTCACTGGATCCAATGCTGATTGTCTGTTAAGTGTAATGACATTATTTCCAGGGACTGTTGTGTGAATATTTATGAAAAGCAATGAGCTGTGTGGCTAACACCAGTTAACAAACAATAACTGTGAGTTATCATTACATTATGAAGCTATAAGCTAAATGGACCCAGTTCTGTGAGCTTCAAATTGCCCCAGGCAAAATTCCTCCCCAGATTGTAAACATGTAAACTAGGTGATAGTTAGAATCATTATGAGTCCCTAAGATCATTTCATGCTGGGCCAATATAATTTTATGTTTCTCAAAGTGTAACAACCAAACATAAGATGGGAAGCGGTAGAAAAGCAAACCTTAGTGCCAGCAAAGCTTTTGACAACATCTATGACGCTAGCTTAAAATAAAGCTTATTAAAGAAAAGTTACATGGACAAGACGGTTCAGATGGGTTGACTTAACAGGATAAATTTATAGAACTATAGATGGTGCTTCTGAGTCTCAGTTGTATGTTAGAATAACCCGAGAGATTTTTAACAGTACCAATGTGGGTAATAAACTCAAGACTCCCCAGGGCACTGCCTAGACATTGTTTCTCTTGTTTGCTAAACTCCCCAGTGATTTTCAAGTTTAACTAAGATTGAAAACTACTGCTGTAATTGATAATAGACCGAGGTGAGCCTAAGAGCCATGAATTTAATTGCCTGAGCTGGATCTTAATTTATTAAAGGACAATGTATTTTATGGGTCCTTAGCCAGTGGTGCACATTTGTATCAGTGACCTATATGGGGATCTAGGGAGCCTGCCTTTTAGATGCAATGAATGGCAGGACCTTGATTGATACTGACAAGCTAGACAAGTGACCTGATTTGAACAAGATGCACTTTGATGTCAGATTCTAAACTCACTGTAGGGCAGTGGGTCCCAACGTGTAGACCATAGACCAATGGTATCAGTGCCTACTGAAACTTGTTAGAAATGCATGAATTGGTTCTTTTTCAACCTGTTAGTTCAGAAATTCTGGAGAGTGGCATCGACACTCCTTTAACCAGTTCTCCCGGGGTTTCTGATGCATGCTACAGTTTGAGAACCACTGTGCAGAGGGGAAGAGTCCCATTGGACGAGTCCAGAATGGGAGGCAACTGGGTCAGCAACAGTATGACCGTGAAGAGGCTCTTAATTCTTGATTTGTGGTTTTATTCTTGATTTCTGATTGCTATAAAGACCTTCATATTTTGCAGGTCATGAGACATGTTTATCTGTTCTATATTCATAGTATAAATTCAATTATTGAAAATCTGAGTAATTTTTGAGACTCTTAAATAGTTAGAAATGTTGAGTATGTAGCACAATGATACAATAGTAGCTAAAAAACAAACAACAGTTGCCATATGCCAGCCTCTGTTATCAGCTACTCAGAGGAATGTTAGCTCACTTAACAGGGAAAGACATGATCATAGCTACTGGTTGGGTAGCAAGTGTTGAGGGTAAAATCGTTGAACTTTTGGTGTTTTTGATAGGTCACTCGGAGCTCTGTGTACATGAGCATCTTTGGGATAAATAGATGAAACTTAAAAATTAATGGTCACCTGGAGCTAAATTTTAATGCCCCCACATCCACGGTCCCCCACTCAGAAACAACACAGGTGCAGGTGAGGGGAGGAAGAAAAATCTGCCTCAAAACATGGAGGGAACAAGAGAAGGCAGAGAAGTTTTGAGAGACCTCGCAAGACAGACAACTGGTCCTGGTTCGCATTCAGATGGACATACACACGTCTGAAAGAGCTGTCGAAGCTGAAGGCAGAGCTGCCAGTGTGGAAGGACAGTCTGAGCCCTACAGAATGCCTGGGACAGCTTTTGCTGTGGCTGTGTCCTGCCTGAGTCCCCTCTAACTGCTTCCTGGACTGGGAAGGTTCTGTGATGCAGTGTTGACCATCAGTGCGCCTTGCTTGAAAGTGTACTAAAGGCCACCACTTTAAGGATTTTGCCTCTCAGGAAGATTAAAAGTGTGTTAGCATGTGTTCAGGGTGCTGAGGAGTCCTCCAGTAAAGAATCAAGTTTCACGGTTTGGTTATGAGGTATCCCCCCAAAGCTCCGTGTTAATATGGGAATTTTGGGGGTGGGGAATGATTAGATTATTAAAGCTATAACCTAATATGTGGATTAATCTAGATTAACAATTTGAATGGTTCAATGGGTGGTAACAGTAGGCAGTAGGGTATGGCTAGAGAAAGTAGCCACCTTGGGGCATACCTTTGGGTTTATATATCCTGGGGGCCTGCCTTTTCTTTCCCTGCTTCCCAGCAGCCAAGAGTTGAGTAACCTTCCTCTCCCAGGCCCTTCTGCCATGAGGTTCTGCTTCATCTTAGGCCCAGAACAATGGGTTCAGCCTACCATGGACTGAAACCTCTGAAATATGAGCCCAAATAAACTTTTCCTCTTTTAAGTTATTCTCATCAGGTATTTTAGTCACTGCAATGAAAACCAACTAACTCCCGGTTGCTGCATTTTCGGCATGTGTACACCTTTTTTTCCATTGTGGTGGATACATGTGGTGATGAACGCTCCAACATACACCAGAAACATACAGGACAAAAATGAAGCCCTCCAGAGCTCCCTCCACCTGCCTCCCACCACACAGAGCTAATGACTTCACTGAAGTCTCAGCTCAAATGTTACTCCTGACCACGCTGGAGGCTCACCCCACACCGTCTGCCCCATCCTTTCTATGCCTGTATTCTCCTTTTACCATCCAGGTTCTTTACTGCTCTCCAACAACCTATTGCAAGTTGGGTTGCTTATTATTTGTCCTGGCCACAGAAAAGGAAGGTTAGTGGGGCAAGGCCTGCTTTCCTCACTGTTATAGCCTAGAGCAACACCTGGGCACAAGAGATGCTCAAACCGTCACTGAATAAGTGAAGGTGTGTCTTCTATTTTGATAGAAACTGCCAGAACTCATCTTCTAATAGACTTGTGCTTGGGTTTTAAATCCTTAAGCCTGTTCAACCCTTCATTAATATAAAATATCTTCCTTGGTCTTCTTGTGCCCAGTGTGGTTGAGAACAGGCCCTGTGGCCTGGAACACTCATCGCTGGTCACTGTCTCTGCAACAGCCCTGTCTCCCCAGGTCCCTGGGGGCTGTACTTCCCAGCTGGGGTGGGAGCCAGAGAAGTCAAGGACTGCTGGCAGCAGTCTTCCTCACCGGGGTACCCCACTTCTGCGAAGAGCTTCATGATGGTCATGCCCACTTACAGTTACAGCTCAATCAAGGGAGAGGCCACAGAGTCATCTGATTTATCCCCCACCAGAAAAACCATATTCTTATCTAAACTATCCTGATCTACAAGCTTTTTTAATGATTCAAAAGTGCCTTATCAGCTTAAACTGATCTAAGAAAATAAATATTTCATATTTGTGATAATGCATACAGCTCCAGAAACAAGAGAAGTTCCATCCCCATGGATGGTTCTTATAAATAAACCAGGCAATCACACACTGCAGAAATATCTAGAATTTCTCTGACTTCACAGGAAGCCAAATGAAAATATCTGGGCCAAGTGAATGCTAAAGTCATTGCATATTTCAGCGTGGCCAGGCGCTTTGTGGGAGCCAAGTAGGAGTTTTGCTCCAACTAGGACTGGGCCTCAAGTGGAACCCGGTTAACTCGAGCACTCAAGTTGAATTTTTAGGCTTTGTTTTTGGGGAAAGGAACACAATACAATAAAACAAACTCATATAAAGGATCTGGTTAAAACCAAACAGAAAGAAGACTCCAGCATCCAGCAGCAACTCAGAATCAGGTTTGACTCTGTGGCTTATGTGCCATGTGTCCATATCCTCTGCCACCTGGTGGCACAGTGTCCTGCAACCCAGCAGGGTCCCAAATGATTAAAAACAGGTCCAGGCACCAGTGTATGAAACAAGAGATTTTTCAGCATCACTGGTTAAAATAAAATAGTTTCCTGTTAACCAGAAAAGATTAGTTATCAGAAGAACCTCATTTACTCAGCATTTTAATTTCTGAGATTCTTCTGGTGATACGAAGAAAACAAATTATTTTTCAGGGTAGAGCGCTCTAGCAATTTCTCTAGGAAATTTTGTCTTCTGGGGCAAGGTGTCCGTGTGATCCATTTGTGGATGGACATAGGAGAAACCCAGACAAAATCAAGTAGGTCTACACAAAATCAGTTCCCCGGCGATTGGTACCTCCCTGAGGGCAAGGCTACACTTAAGCCATGTGGGCCAGAAGAGGTCATTTGGTCCAGGCTGTCACCATAAATCCCCCTAGAGCAGAAGCGCCGATGTCTTTTATTATCCCAATTCCAGATCCTCTAAGTAAGTATCTTGGCAGTCTGTGCCGCGGAGTGAAGAGAGGAGTGAATGCCTGGGAAAGTCAGGCCAACTTGAAGTTTGGGAAGCCTCCAGGCCTGTGCCAGCTGGGTGGAGGCGTGTGTGAAACCACAGGTCCCCGCCCTGGCTTGCAGACAGGTGGGTGGGCACCGGCCACAGCTTCACATCTTAGCCCTCTCCAGAGTTTGCCCAGAGGTTCTAGCATTCTCTGTCCAAGGCAGGCCTCCTCGTCCTGAGGTGTAAGGGGACTGCGCGGCTGCCACCAGAACACCAACCCAGTCAGGAGACCCTCGGTGTTCACTGGGAGGATAGGATCTAAAAGGGCTCAGATCCTAAGAGCTCCAAAAGAAAATATTTTTCATGCAATATGTTTGGAAACTATTTCTCAAATGCAGAGGCCCACAGAACCTTCAAAGGCCTCAAACCCCAAGAGGCCACAGATAACTCTGGAAGCCTAAGAAGCTTTTCCCCACCTCCTGAGACTGCAGGGCAGGGCTGCAGTGTCCTCCAGATGGTGCCCAGCCTCTCCCCTCTCATTCTTTTGGCTTCTTGTTTCTTCCCTCAAAAGCTTCACTGCATCTGTGAGAGTTAGGAAGGATGCAGAAGCCAGTGCCCTCTGAGAGAGGGTCTCAAAGTAGAACTGGCTGAGTCCCAGTGGCCTGAAGTTCCGGGGGGAGTGTGATGCTTTCTGTGTTTATTCATGGTACCCACCGCACATCCCCACCCCAAGACTAACACCCAGACCAGGGAGGACCCAGTTAGATGCCCAAAAAGAAGCACAGAATGATGTCCTTTGGCCCAGGTCCTTGCTCTTCCGGTTCCGTCCTTAGTGTGTGGTCTTTCCTGCCACCCTCCTCAGACTGGCCTACAGAGAGAACACTGTTCCTGCCTGCTCTCCAACATCCCTACATCGGAACCCCAGAGCAGCAAAGGTTCGGGTTGAAGACCCCCAACCAGAAAATGCAAATCAAGTCAGTGCTATAGAATTTCACTGCCCAATATCATAGCCCCTGGACACAGGGGACAGAAATGCAGCTAGTCCAGACAGAGACACGCTGTCATATGACATACGCATCAGATTTTGCATACTTACGAAAAGGAAATACAATATGTCTGTCGTCAGTGAGCCATGCCATTAACGTAGACCAAACATACTTGTGTCTTTCCAAAAAGTCACAGTTTATTGAGTAACAATAAATTCACAGGCTACATCACTTTCAGCAGTGACAGCTCATTGAATACTCACGGATCACCTGATATAGTCCTAAGAAGGGTATTCACAGGTTCTTTTATTCCAGCCTTAATTGCTAATGTCTCTAACACTCAAGTCAAACATCACACTTTAGACAAATATACAGACAGGTTACAGAAAGGCTAAGAAAGGATTAAGGCCCCACAGGGGTCGAGGAGGCTGAACCCAGGGCAAAGTCAGAGAGAAGATATGACTGCAAAGGGTCCCTGGAGGTGGTCAGATAAGATGACAACCAGCCAAAGAACTTGTTCAGGGTACAGAGCTGCACTGTGAAGGAATTTATTCCAGGCCACGGTTCGCGAGGACTGGACAGAGTTTAAGTGTTGGCTTGGAGTAGGCCATGCATGTTTGTCACGGGCAGGAGAAATCATGTACTGAAACCCAACGACAGATTCAGAGGTTCATCATTGTGATTTTCCTGGGCAAGGAAATGACCAGGTGACAGTTTCAGGGTGCTGCTGTATCCAGTCTTGGGGTGCTCCTCCTTTTATGGGCCTCAGGTCATGGGGTTGCTTCATTCAGTGATCTGGTGAATTGGATATGCTCATGAGACTGGCTTTTCTGATATGAGTTTGATATGCCCATACATCCATATGCTTGTGATTAATAAGTTCACAGGTGGCCATTTTTATTAGCACGATTAGTTTATCAGTTTGGGCCTCATGGTTGTGCTAGGCAGATGGTGGTAGTTTACTTGTACAAACAAG
Organism: Sciurus carolinensis; assembly: GCF_902686445.1. Taxonomy (NCBI): domain Eukaryota; kingdom Metazoa; phylum Chordata; class Mammalia; order Rodentia; family Sciuridae; genus Sciurus; species Sciurus carolinensis. Next base: position 109,975,580 of record NC_062222.1, on the reverse strand, counting down.
ATGTGGAGTCATTTACCTCAACACCTAAACCCAACATGTAGTAGCTTATGGCAAACTACTGCTTTACCAAATGGAGTCACAGGTTAGGCATAGCTTGAAAATTGCTGTTCTATACATCATGGAGTGACTCAACTGAGGGCACAGATTATTAAACGTAATTTCACCTTTAAAATTTTTACTTTTACTAATGTGACCGCTAGAAAACTTGAACTACAATATGTATTTCATATCATATTTCTTTTCTTTTTCCTTTTTCTGTACTGAGGATTAAATCCAGGAGTTCTCTACCACTGAGATGCATTTATTTTTATTTTATTTATTTATTTATTTATTTATTTATTTATTTATTTATTTATTTATTTATTTATTTATTTTTGGTACCAGGGATAGAACTCAGGGACACTCCATTAAGCCACATCCCCAGCCCTATTTTGTATTTTATTTAGAGACGGTGTCTCACTGAGTTGCTTAGAACCTTGCTTTTGCTGAGGCTGGCTTTGAACTTGGGGTCCTCCTGCCTCAGCCTCCCGAGTCGCTGAGATTACAGGTGTGTGCCACTGCGCTGAGTTATGTTTTTTATTTTTTATTTTTTGTAGTTGTATATGGACAGCATGTATTTATTTATTTTTATGTGGCACTAAGGATGGAACCCAGTCTCTCATATGTGCTAGGCAAGCGCTCTGCCCTGAGCTACGGCCCCAGCCTGGTTTTTTTTTTTTTTTTTTTTTTTTTTGAGACAGGGTCTCATTAAATTGCAGAGGCTGGCCTTCAACTTGTGATCCTCTTTCCTTAGCCTTCCAAGTAACTGGGATTACAGGCGAGAGCCGCCTCTTCAGGTGGTATTTCTATGTGACGATTTTGCTCTGGGAATGCTGAAAGAAATGTCGACATGGCCTGAGAGTGAAGCGAGTTTAGACAGGGGAGTTTGGGGATGTGCTGAGATCAGAGGGGAGCATCTCATTAGGGAATGAGAGGAGGGCTTTTGAGCTCTCACTGCGGAGAAAGGATTTAACTTACTAGCAGCCCATCCCAGCTAGGGCAGACGGGGCAGGAGGTAAATGGAATTTTATTTTGTTCTGCCAAGCATATCAGGGGCAGGGAGTGGGAAGTGAGATGTGATCTGTCTGAGCCCCCAACCCTTAGGAGGAAGGGACTCAGGCTCGCCCTGCAAATCCTTGGTGCAGAGTGGACAACAGAGGCCTTGAGTCCAGGCACAGGCTGAAGTCCTATGGGAACATCTTTGGTGCAGAACTATCCCAAGCTCTTACTGTCTATATGGTGTTCTCAGAAAAATCATCCCGCTGGTTTTCACAAATAAGGGAGTAAGTCTTTGAGGGGCTACTGACAGGCATAGAGCCACACAGAGAAAAAATCAGGGTGTGCCCCCACATCTGGACCCACTCTGGACCATCGTGCATAACTTTGTTCCAACTACCGTCTGGCCCCAGCGCCCGCCCCAGCTACCCCACCTGGCCAACTCCACATCTGGCTGCATGTCCTACTCCAACACACGCTGCCGGGGAGGGCCCCTGGACTCTGCTGGCTGTCCCTAACCCAGAAAGCCCTGTGCTGCGTGCGAAGCACCCGTGCGCTCAGAGCTTTCTGTGGGCTGAGGAGGCCTGGTTCCTCTGCAGCTCTGTGCCTGGCCCTGCAGCCCCCTCAGGTCCCTTCAGCCCTTCAGGATGTGTCAGCTTTGGGGAGGGGGAGTGGGCACGTTGGGCCTTCACTTTTTGTCCAGCCTGTTTTCCCGGCAGGTTCCATCTGGCACTCAGACGTTATAAATAGCTGCAGCCAGGGTGTGACTTGGGTGGAGACCTGAGCCAGCACTCCACCCTGAAGGGGAAAGAAAGCTCATTTAATTCACTTCTGCACTTGGAAGCCTCCAGCTATTTAGAATGCCAATTAGGCAGCAGCTGCTGGTTGGTTTTTTTCCCCTTACCCTCTCCCAAGATGGCCTGTCTGATTTTCTGTGCCTGTTGACTTAAGCTCTCACAGGAGGCTGGGTGGGGCAGGCGTGGTGGGCCCATAGCCTCTCTGAACGTTGGCTGCTCTTGGCAAGAACCTGTGACTGGGTGTGGGACAGGATCCATGAAGGGCCAGCCCTTCTCTGTTCCTGCCAGGGTGTCGGAGTTAGGGGTAAGAGGAAAGATGTTTCCCTGAGAGGGGAGCACAGCTGGCTGGTGCCTGAGGAAGTCCCGAACTAGTGGCCTCAACAGCCACCCTGGGCAGGAAAGGTTCTAGGGCTCTGGCTTCCTGCAGAGCTTGGGTCTCTACATGACCCATGTGACGTCGGTCATGTGCCACTTTGCAGTTTGTATCTGCTCGAACTCTCTGTCTTCCCATTAAGCACAGTTGGGATTGAAGTTCCTGCTCTGAGTTCTGGGAAGAATACCTGGTGCACAGTAGGACTTACCGATGTTTGCTTTCACCAGCTTCCTAGTAGGGTGAGACACAAAGCCAGATGACTTGGAAATGGTTAAATGCCATTTATAGGGAGACCAAAATAAATTAGAGGCCTTCCATTTATCAGCCAAATGTTGATATTAAAAGTAATTAATTTTAAATGAAAGCATTCCATATGATAAAGTGCCCATGGGTTAAACTCTCAGTCTCTCTCTCTCTCTTTCTCTCTCTCTCTCTCTCTCTCTCTCTCTCTCTCTCTCTCTCTCTCTCACACACACACACACACACACACACACACACACAAGAGGTGGGAGTCTCTGCGAAGCGGTTAGTACAGAGCCCTCAGGAGGACTCAGTGAGAAGCCTCCATTGCTATCCTCCTTTGGATAACAAATCTGATGGAGCCTCCATCATGGACGGCCCAGCCTCCAGAACTGAGAAATAAATTTGTCTTTTATAAGCCACCCATTCTAAGATATCTTGATATAGCTACCCAGACTAAGACCTTTCTGTTTTCCTTATCTTGATTGCTGGCACCAACACCCATCTAAGCAGAAAGCTGGAATTCATTCTATTCTCCATCTTCCATATCTATTTAGTCATGAAGTTCCATTAAACTATCTTTTTAACATTTCTCATATTATCCCCAATGATCCTACTCTAGTTCCTCATCATCTTTAACCTGGATGATTGTGGGAACCAAACCGAATTACCATCTCTCCTATTCACTCCCTTCCTTCCAATTCATTCTCATGTTGCTGTATGAGAGATGTATTTAAAACACAAATCTCACCATGATGTCATGCTTAAAGTTCTTCAAAAGCTCTGCACACAGGTGGTCCAAACTCTATGCACAGCACATAAGTTTCCATTTCTTCCCTCCCTTTCCTAACGTATCATTTGACGTTTCCTCTTTCCACTCATCACCAATCATTTTGAACTACTCAAAATTCCCTAACCCAAGAAAAGATTTCTTGCGTCTGTGCTTGTAGCAGAAACGTTGACATCTCATAGAATAGCCACGAGTTCCTATATATGTCACTTGCCCAGTTCACATCCCTGAGGTACGTGATCGGTTCTGGCCAACAAGCTGTGAATGGAAATGACATGCAATACCTCTGAGCTGAAGTGTTTAACAACCATCATATCACTTTCCAAATTTTTGTTTCCTGCAATGCCAACTCCGAGGTCACATGGTCCAGGTGGCACAACTGTAAGACTCACTGGCCTGGATCCCCAAGTGACTGAGTGGAGCAGAGCCTGCCCTCGACTCGTACTCCTCAGCTGGCCTGCATTGTGTGTGGTTTGAGTAATAACCTGAGCTCTATTATGCTGCCAAGGCTTCAGGGCCATTTTGTCACCACAGTATAAATGAGGCTCTCCTGACTCATGCAGTACCTTTGTAGGAGCTATTTGTTTCTCTGCCTGTTCCAATTCCCTCAGCTGCCTGGGAAAGTCCTACTGGTCTTTCCAGGGCTCTTGGTCTTCTTTTTGGTGAAGCTGGTTTGATCCATTACCAAGTAACTTATCTTAGTCTTTTTACTGTTGCCATAACTAAATACTGAAGACTAGACTTTTTTTTTTTTTAATTTATTTAGCTGACAGTTTTGGCAATCCAAGCGCATGCTGCTGGTATCTGCTTGGCATCTGATGAAGGGTTGCAGCCCTTCATGGAAGAGAAGAGGGACTGAACATCAGAGGCAGGTCTCTCCTATAAAGCCGCAGTCCTGTTGGATCAGGGCCCCGCCATTATGGTTTCATCTTATCTTAATAACCTCCCAAAGGCCCCTCCTCCAAATACCATTGACAGGTTGAGTTCCCACCCTCCTAATGCTTCATGGTGGGTATTAAATTTCAACATGAGTTTGGGTACGGACATGCCATACTCCAACTGCACCTCATATATGGTGTCAGTATTGTCCTTGTCACTTATTAAAACCATTCTGCATCCCTAGAATTATGGGGTCATAGGTGGTGGGTGCATCTGCATCTCCAGCACTCACAGAATTACTGGATATAAAGGGTGCCCAGTCCAAAAAACAATGAGCCACAGAACAGTTCTTATGGGCTTTCAGCGGTGGCCTGGGGAAGGTCAAAGGAGAGTGCACACTGCGTGGGCCTCTGTGGCTCAGAGACCTTAGGAGCCAGTGGTTGCAATTGTGAGCTCAGGTTGCATTCAGGATAATATTGGCCTGTATAATGTGGATAGCTGGTGCTCTAGTGAGTGAAAGGATTTTAGCAAATAAAACTTTCACACGTACAATCAGGAAGAAGAGGCTTAAAAGAAAGTCCCCAAAGTACCATTGACTCATGAGTGATGGCACGAGAGAAGGATCAGAATGTGTCCTGCTAGTTGGAAGTCTTATCTAGGTAGGTCTGCTGCATGTCTGTAACAGAATGACTATCAAGTTCAAATCACAAGTACCTGGCACACTGAAGAACCACAAAACAGAACGGCAACCATATGGATATAACCCACCCATGTGTCTCTGTCTCTATCTATTGCCTCTCTCCAAGTTTTGTGGCATCTCTCCTGTGGTTTCTTCAAATTCTGTTTGTTGTGGCCAGAAATCCTGATCACCTACCCTGATGACTTGGGCAGGACTGTAATCTCATCTTCACTTTTAGGCAATAAAAAAAAATCCTTTCAGTTTCAAAAGGTAGCTTCCACTCAGATTTTAGTATCCCAGTCCTCAGGTAATAATATCAAAACTCCGAAACTGATTTAGCCTCAAATCCTCTCCCGCTTGGCTGGGACCTGCCCTGAGGGAGGGGCGTGGCTCTTTCCTCTCCCCCTCTTGCTCACCTCCTCCCACTTGCTAGATGCTCTTTCCCTCCACCCCTGGAAGGAAGCCCAGGAAAGGCAGAGGTGAGGGAGTAAAAGTTCTCATGTGGCTGGCTGGCTGGAGCCCTCTGGGCTGGGCAGCTGGCCTCCCTGAGAGGCCTGGCAGCTGATGAGAGCTGACCCTGCTGCGGGCCTCAGAGGCTCCAGCTGGGCCACATTCTCCTGCTGTTCCCTTGACTTCGGCTGCAGCTCTCTGTGTCTCCGGGTGGTCTCATGTGACTCCTTCTCAGCTCCTTCTCTGTGGATATAATGGCCAGAGTCTTCCTGCCAAGGTCTTCTGTCTGGGACTATAGGCCCCAGTACCCCTCACCTGTGCCCTTTCCCATGGGGCCCAACATCTGGTCTTGTGACATGCCTCTTGCCCTGCCACCAAAGTAGTATCCAGCACTAACATTTAAATGTCACTTACAATGTCCTGGCGCCATTTATCACTTGACGAATGCTATCCACCACCTGTGAGGTGGGTGAGCATGGCGGGCCACATCCATGGCTGTTTACTCGACTTCCACTGCAGTCCTGACACCGAAGAACATTGCGCACATCTCACTTGCCATCCATTGATTCTGGCTACAGCAACTGGAGCTGGAAGATGCAGCTGTATCTTGGCTTAACCCTGACCTCACCATGAGGCTAAGGGCAAGTCTGCGGTATTTCTGGGCCTCAGTTTTCCCAACTATAAAATAGGGAAATGGAATGAACTCACCATTCCATTGAAAGGGAAGGAAATTCACCAAGGTTCCATTACATACTTAAGAAATAATTGTAGAATACAGAATGGCATGTGGGCATTTGGTGGTGGGAGGTGAAAGGAGCTGGTTAGGACCTTGGGCGTAAAGAAGCTCAGGCAGTCTGTATATAAGTAACCTCTTTTAAGTCTTTGGTCATTGTCGTTATTTACACTTCATTTATTTACTTGAAAGTCTTAAGCATCTTTAAACTTTGAAAAAGTTTAAGAACATATTTAAAATGCTGAAAATTTAGGTCTTTGTCAATTGCCTTTTTTACAACTATAATGAGAAACCTCAATAAAAGAGAGGTTTCAGTACATGGTTCAAGAACCTTGAAAACATTTGTCCTTCTGACTCACTAACTCCACTACCAGAAATAGACTTGAAGAAATAATCAGAAACATACACAAAGATTTATGCACAAGAGGGTGAATCACAGTAGTCTTTATAGTAGTAAAAATAGAAACAGCTCACTGTATCCATCTCTGCTCACCTGACACCTCCTTAGAGAAGTCTCAAACTGCACAAATAAAACAAGCCCTCTCTCTTTATCCTGGCTTTTTAAAATAAGGCATCACCAACTGATGAAGTATATATTTATTTGTTAACTTTTTAAATTTCTTTCTCCCAACAGGGATATCAGTGGCAGATTCAAGCTTTGTGTGCCTTGAAGCCTTATAAAAGAAAAACAGTCATTTAAAACATGCAAAATGAGGCATGAAAAGAACCTTGATTTAGAAGGAGAAATAGAAGTCCTTGGAAAGTTCCTCATTAGCCTCACAGTGAACCCCTTTCAGAGGGGTAGGGGCTCAGCCTGTCTTGTTAATGGCTGGTCTCCAGTTCTGACAATAGTGCCTGGCAGAGCGTAGATGCTCAGGAAATACTCGTGGAATCAAAGAGTGCCCAACTGAGAAGTGGTGTGCACTCTCACTTTTTCTCTCTTTGCTTTCTGGTCACCATGAGGTGAGCAGCTTTGTTCTACCATGTTTCCCTGCCATGATGTTCTGCCCCACCACAGGCCCAGAAACAATAGAGCCTAGAGACTGACTATGGAGTAAAACCTCAAAAGCACAAGCCCAAATAAATCTTTCCTCCTTTTAAGTTGCTTTTCTCAAGTATTTTGTTACAGTAATGGAAAACTGATTAATATACCAAAAAATAGACATATTTGTAGATCAGGAATATCAAAAGGGATATACAAATGCAAATAAAATTAATTTTTGCACTTGGTTGAACATACCAGACAGGACAGAATCTACTTGTCTACAGATAGGAATTATTTTGAATTGCTATCAGTTGCCTATAACTTCCAAAATTATAAAATAGCTCAAAGTGGAGGGAAGGGAGGAAGAGAAAAGGTTGATTAAATGAGCAAAGAGAGCAAGAAATGGGCTAGTAACTTGCCTCCAACTTTTGAATAGATCTGCTCTCTTCTTTCTGGGTTCATGGCTAGCCAGTTAGACTCCATTCCAAGGCTCCTTTGCAGCTAGGTGTGACCCTGTGATGAGGTCCTTGCAAATTATAAAAGAGAGCAGAGGTGATGGTACTGTTTCTTGACCTGGGTCTCACAACCACTGGTATGCCTCCTCCATGCTGGCTAAAATCTGGCTATGGTGGTGACTTAGTTTGACAAGATCCTGAGGGAATGGCACAGCAATAACCTGAAAAGAACCAGCGATGGAAGAACAGAGCTTCCTCGCTGACTCCCATATTCACATCAGAATTGTATGTGACAGAGAAGTAATCATTGTTCATTTGTCTCAGGTCTCTGCATCTTACAAGTTTTTCATTTTTCTCCTGCCCATTTCTAGTATTCTCCCATGATCACTTGCCTCAAAATGCAACTCTGCCCCTGTTACTTTAGTTCTTCGTGGAGAAACAGGTGAGTGCTGAATGCCTCCGTTCAGCCATCTTAAACCAGATCTTGACTGTTGTTTAAGCCATGGTATTTTGAGGCTCTCTGTTATAACAGCTCAGCCTTATAATAACTAATATTTCTTTCCACAGATTAGAAATTTTACTTATTTCATGTTAATTTGTTCATCTTTGTAAGTTTATTTTTTAATTGACAAATAATAACTAGTACAGATATTCAACCCAGGCTCCTCTTATTGCACTGTACTAACGTGACCTGAACTAGGGAGAATGATTTACTTATAGTCAGGCCTGAAAGATATCTCCTGGATCTTCCTGATGCTTCCCTTCCCTTCTCTGGCTATGTGTCAGTTACTTTTCTACTTCTCATGAGATAATTCATCTAATCCTTACCTTTTGAGTAGACAGTATTCTTATCCCCACTTTTTATATGAACAAACTGAGGCAAGAAAGATTAAGTTACACAGCTAAGTGTAAGAGCTGGGATTTAGAGCCAGGCACCCTGTTCTGCTCTTCTGTCCCCCTTGCCTGCTTCTTCTGCTACCTCTCTCTCCTTCAGATCCATTCCACTCTCCGCCATTGTGAATAGACTACTAGGAGCACCATATAACACCAAAGAGTTCCTGCCTCTTTCTTTCATCAATTGTTCTCCACTCACATGAAATCTGTGATCTGTGATTCTTTCCTTCTTAGCCCACGGTTTGTCCCTGGTCACTGCTAGACTGCCTTTCCACAGAAGGTCAAGGACAGGGGTTAACTCCATGTTTGGAGACTGAGAAGGGCATCACAGGTTTGGCTGCATTTAGAGATGCAAAAGGAGAAGATGAGGATAAGACTTTGCTTGTCTCCTGGTCTTTCTCATGTGCACATGCAAATGAAACAAGATGAAAGTGTAAGAGTCGGGACAGAGAAGCTTCTAGGCTCAAAAAGGAACTTAGACCCAACTGACTAATGAAATAATCCCCAACCTGTAATCCCAATTTACCTGCAGTTTCATAGAGTGCCTTCCAAGAGACTAATAAATTAATTCAGCTCTAGGGCTCATGAACTTCTGTCAATCATGGCAAAAGAAGCATCCTCCAAAAGAGAAAATTGAACAAGAAGAACAATTTGAGGATGCATCAGTGAACAAATGAGGACTGTGGCAATTCTCTTCCTGAGATGTCTTCAGCCATCAGATAGAAAATATACTTTGCTTCCATGATGGCTTAACTAGGTCCTGTGTTAGCACTCCTTGTGAAATTGGTCATGGCTGAATATCCAGAGTGCAGGAGGCTTTGGGGAGCTTTTTATTCTTGCTCTCTGCTAACATCAGACTTTCCCTCCTTCCTGATTTTACCATAGTCATCCTTCTGGAAGTTACTTGCTGATGATAGTTGATAAAGTATCAGGACTGAGTAAACAAAATGGCAGCCAGAAATCATTCGGTCATAAGATGAGCAGAGACAGAAAACAACAGGGAAGAGATAAAACTAAGCTGTAAGCAGACTGGGTCTCTGCCAAATAGAGGGTGTCTATTTCTTTTTTGCTTTCTCAACAAAATTATGAGATTGAATGCCTTGACTTATGTGGCTGAGCAGATGTTCTCTCTGCCACACATCTATTAGCTCATGCCTCCTCCGTTGAGTGGGTGGTGCAAAAATAAAATCTGCAAAGGAGAAGCTGACAGTGACAGGAAAGGAAGTGAGGGGCCTCTGAGAGATCAGGAGCTGAGAAATGACCCAGAATTCAGAGGAAGCAAGGATCTGAGGAAACAACTCTGCACCATCCTTATGCATTTTTCTCTAACGAGGGAGAAATTTTACACAGCAACAAACTATTGCAATTCAGAGAGCTAAACAGAGTTGAAAACATATTTTGTGTTGGGGCGTCTTAGTTCTTTTAGGCTGCTATAACAGAATACCCTGGACTGGGTGGCTTGTAAACAATAGAAATTTATTTCTCCTCATCTGGATACTGGTAAGTCCAAGATCATGGTGCTGGCAGATTTGATGTCTGGTGAGGGCTGCTTCCTGGTTCATAGACAGCCTCTTATTGTGTCCTCACATTAGCAGAAGTGATGAGGGGACTCTTCTACAAGGGAACTTATCCCATTCATATGGGTTCTGCCTTTATGACTTTTATGAGGTCACAAAGGCCCCACTTCCTAATACCAGCACCTTGTGGGGTAGGATTTCACCACGTGAATTTAGGGTTGAGTACGAACCACTGGACCACAGCAGGAGACATTCACAATATTGATGCCCCAAATCTATGTCCTCCAGGCGAAGGCCCTCCAGGGGAATTTGTCCGACATACTGGAGAAGGGTTCAAGGACTGTGTCCCTGGTGCTATCCCTCCCCTCTCTTCCTTCATTCTTCATCCTTCCATGTGGTGCATGTACGTCAGCTCCTCAACTCAAGCCAGTCATCCAGAACCTTCCCTACCAGATGATCCCCACCCCCAATTAAACATGGTCTCTTTCCTGCTTCTTCAAAGCCCTGATAGCAGACTGGTTAAGGGAGATTGTTAAAATGGCAGTATGATGTGGAGATTTCCTGGGGCTTTCAATCACCCAGCTCCCGCTACTCCTCACGACAAAGGTTAATCACCAGGGGAATGAAAACAACACACCGTCTTGTGAGGAATGAAGGACGGATGGAATGGAGCCCATGAGGCCGGCTGAGATTTCAATTTCCTCGCCGTAATGAAAACTGCATTTCCAGTAATGCTGCAGTGGAAGTTATTTACCAGCGGCCACCTGTGATCTCATCACCCCGTGGGCCAGCGTGAGGCCTGGTTCTGCTAGGGAAGGCCACTAAAGCATCTAGCTATTCATGATGACCCTCCACATAGTCCTGGGGGTGCTTCCCAGGAGCAAGGCTGCGCATCCCTGGGAGTGAAAACGAGGTGCTAGCACAGAACATTGTGGAGATTGTAAGATTGCTTCCTCCTCCCCTTTTCTGTGACCTTTCTTTGCTTCATTTGAACTTAGGATTTTCTACATGTTTCACAGGACACCAGACATAGGATAATGATAATAAATAACAAACCATGTTATTTTCCAAGTAGCCCCTAAGTGCCAGGCTGTGAGTGCTTTAGATACATTATTCCCACAGTTTTAATAACCCTGAGTGCTAGAGATTGTCCTCCAGCATCCATCCTGTTCTTTATCCTTTTTTTTTTTTTTTTTTTTTTTTTTTTTTTTGTGCTGGGGATTGAATCCAGGGCCTTGTGCATGCGAGGCAAGCACTCTACCAACTGAGCTATTTCCCCAGCCCCTTGTTCTTTATCCTTGATAGTACAATTCCATGTTCTTTAGCTAGGCTCATGTTATGGTTTGGATCTAGAATGTTCTCCAAAGGCTCAGGTGTTGCAAGCTTGGTTCAGAATGCAGTAAGGTTCAGAGGTGGGGCTTTTAGGCAATGATTGGATCATTAGGGCTCTGACCTCATTAGTGGATTGATCCCCTTGATGAATTAATCCCTCAAATGGATAGGCGAATGGACTGCTGGGAGCTGGGACCTTAGTTGGAGGAAGTAGGTACCCTGGGACGTGCCCTGGGAGGGATTATCTTCCTCACAACTCCACCACCCCAGCTTCCAGGCTATTTTGAAGTGAGCAGCTTTCCTCTGGCACACCCTTCCGCCATTATGTTTCCTCCTTGGAGCTGGTTGACAAGGGACTGAATCCTCTGAAATCTGACAATGGACTGAATTGTTTGAAACGAAACCATGAGCCAAAAATAAGTCCCTCCTCCTCTAAGGTGTTCTTGTCAGGTATTTTGGTCACAGTGTCAAAAAGCTGACTAACAGAGCACATGACTTCCTGCAATAAGAGACACCTCTCCCGGCATCCCTTCAGTGACCACTGGGATGTAAGTAAGTGTGGTGTGCAGTTTTTGATGCATCCTCAACAGAAGGAAAGAAGTCCATTTTGTTGACTGGAATATAAATGTGATGAACAGACATGTTAAACCTTGAGGTAGAAGCCACTCATTGATGATGGTAAAGCACCAAGAAGGAACTTTAGTCCCTGATGACTGTGAGGGAGAATTTTGAGATTTTTGCAGTTGCAGCTGAGCCTATCCTACCAGAAACATTCTGCAAGAAGGCAGTAGAAAGAGGTGTAAGAGAGCCAGGCTGTGGGGTCAGACCTACCTGGGTTAAAAAATCCCATTTCTTCTCAACTTACCATCTTTGGGACACTATGTAAGTTTCTTAACCACTTTAAATTTGATTCTTCACTTGTAAAAGTAGAAATAAAACCTCAGTGGATTTTGTGACAAATTAATTTATATAACTACTTAAGATTTTCAGCATAGAGCCAGGCCCGTGGTAAGTGCATGATCAATGTAGGTAGTTATTTTAAAATTACAGATGAGAAAACGGGACTCAGAGATGGCAAATAGTTCCCCCTAAGACCACACAGATAAATAATGGAGAGAGTCAGACCTGGAAGTCTTCAAGGCTTTTGATTTTCCATGTCATTGACCACCATGCCACCTGAAAATCATCAACTCTTCCTTATGCTTACTAGGTGCACACACACACACACAAGTTTTAGGTAGTTCAGCTGATTCTTTGAATTTAAAGTTATTATCTCTTACCAACAAATCTGCTGAAATGGGAATATTGATTTGAATGCAACAGGTGCCAATGTTACTCGGTCCACAGTTTCCAGCAAGCTATGCTGCTGCTGCCGACCCCCACCCTCGCCCTGGGGATGACTTGCTCCTCTATGGGAGATCACATCCTCCGTATCCTCCAGGCCAGATCATCCGCTTTTTCATTTTCATATGAGGTAAACTGAGAGCTGTTGGGCCTTTGTATTTCAAAGGCCACTGGTGTCCTTCCTGCATGGGGTCTCACGAGATCAGGCTGAGGTTTCGATGGGCCTCTTTTACATCACCTGTGGACTCATGACAGCTGGGACCAGATCAGCGACCTTTAAGTCAAGAGATGATTTAACCAGCTTGTGTTTTGTTCACCAGTGTATTGATCTCTATTCCCCAACCCCAAAGGGCCCACACAACACGTACTGAATGAACTTTGAAGAAATGGCCGCTGTCAGGCTCACCAGACAATAAACCACCATGGATAAATGAAGCCAGTAAGTTGATGCTCACTGTACTTCTCCAGCAACCCCAGGTCTGGTGGCATTTGCCAGGCTTTGCGTCCCACCACCCAATCTCACCATCTAACGCTGTTCCATCTTCCTTTTAGGGATTTTCTCGCTGTGGTCTGTTCTCTGATTGGGAGTGGGACAGATTTCTAGCCCTGCAGAAACCAAAGGAAGTAGGTTCTCTGGGCACTTTAATCACCTGCTACAAGGATGTGGGATGGCTGGCGGTCATTTGTCACAGGTGGACTGGTATGCAGACCACATGCATCTGCTCTGTGTTTGACAGTACTTCCATCAGCCTAGATTCACCAACTCCAGCCCTGCACACTTTTCAGCCTTGGATTTCTAACCTCCCACAGATTCCAATGTCCCAGAATTTCTCTGAACAATCCCTGCCCCTGGTGTTTCTTAAGAGAGTATGCAAACTGAATGGTAAGAGACTTCACAGTAGTATTTGTCTTCACCAATAGGCCTAAAGATTACTTGATACATTTTCAAATAGCAATGTAGGCAGTAAAGAGAAAATGTACACTCAAAGCCAATATTCCTCAATTTGAAATATGGAGAGTAAAGTAATCGGAGAAGGTGATGGTGACCATTTCTAAAATGATTACGGGGATCAACAACTTGGCACTGGAGAAGCTGAGCTGAAGACGAAGCCAGGCCTGGAGAGGGTGCCAACACCTGCTTCCACAGTCACTGGAGCGTTGCGCTCATCAACAAAGAATGTGCTTTGGCAGGTTTCTCTCCTGCCTTCCCAGAGTGGTTACCGCTGTGCTGAGTCTTCACATAGTGGGATGATTCTGGGTCATTTTCTCAAGTTTGAAACTGTGGATGTGGCGAGGGTTGTGTCCAGATAGCAAACTGTGGAATCCTGGAGAGCCGAAGAAGCTGTCCATTCCGATTTTGCACTTTGTTCCAACTGAATTATGCACACAGATCCTTTAGATTTCACACATTTATCCAAAGGATCTGTTTCTCATTTCTGCACAAGGATTGTTCTGAGAAGAATGTACTTCCATGATTAAATTATATCAGAAAAGATTTTTATGGTTTTTTTGGGGGAGATCTTTATATTTCAAAAAAGGATGATACTGAAAATCAAGTTTCATATGCCACTTCTGAGTTACAGCTCTTTCCCACTTAAAAAACAATATGCTCTCTTGTTCCCCACCCTTTCCAGAAATTTCCCTATTTTTGTACCTTTGTCGTTAGAGGAAAAAATAATACTTAAAATGTTATGTAAATGTAAAAGAGAATGAAATCCTCATTTGTGGCAATATAGAAGAAACTGGAGGACATTGTGTTAAGCGAGATATGTCAGATGCAGGAAGACAGACACGCCATGTTCTCACCCACAGGCGGAAGCTAAGCAGGTTGATCCCGTGGCAGAGGAGTACAGAGTGGTCACCAGAGGTGAGGGCAGGCGGGGAGCCAGAGGAAGGAGGCGGCTGGATGGCACATACCAAAGGACAGTTTTACAGGAGGAAAGGTTCTGGAGTTCCACAGCATAGTGGGTGACTGCAGTTCACAACAGTTTATTATACATTTTATAAGTAATTAGAAGAGTTCCAAGCTTCCCAATACTAAGAAAGGATAAACGTTTAGGGAGATGGAAATGCCCCTGATTTGATCATTATATATGGTAGATATGTGTTGTCATGTTGTCCCCATAAGTACGTAGCATTATATGTCAATTAAAAAATGTAAAAATGTTATCCAAATGCCTTGCCTCTCCTCTGTCCCCCCTCCAAGCAGCTCAACCTGGCTTCTAGCCCTAAGAGATTCCCCAAACCACTCCCGCTGAAGGTCAGTGATCCTCTTGAAGCTTGATCTACAGGACACTGGAGATCTCATTGTACCTCGTTTCTCAGCATTAATTGACACTGCTGACGATTCCTTGCTTTTTAGAAATCTCACTTCCCTTTGTTTTCCTGACACAACTCTTTTGGTTAGAGAATTTTTTTTTTTCTAGCCAGCTATTTCTTGGAGTTCTGCAGTACCTAAGTCCTGCTTTATTTTCACTCTATTCCCTCTCAGTAAAGAATGATTAGACAACCTGTTTACTCATTCAATAAGTTTTTATTGAGCACCTATTATGTGGGAGGTGATTTAGTAGACACTGGGAACTCAAAAGTGGAAAACAAACCAACAATAGCATGTGCCCTGATCTAATGGACCTTTCATTCTACTGGGAGAAGATAGGGTGTAAATAAGTAAGCAAATAAGAATATAAAATAACAGGTGACTACAAATGTTATGAAGAGAAATAAATCAGGGTTAAAGAATAAGAACTACATTATACAGAAGGGCCAGGGAAGGCAGAGTCCTGAAAGAAGTAACTGATTCTGGTATCCAGGTAATGCTGACTTCACAGAATGAGTTAGAAAGTGTTCCCTCCTCTTCTAACTTTTTGGAAGGTTTGGCAAGAATCAATGTTAACTCTTCTTTAAATGTTCAGTAGAATTCGCCAGTGAAGCCTTCTGATCCAGAACTTTTCTTCATGGATTCAAGCTCTTGTGGTAGTCTGTTGTGATGTTCTGCTCCTTCTTGCATTTTTTCAGGTAATTTGTGTTCCTGGGAACTGCTATTAGTTTGTTGGCAGACAATAGTTCATAGTCGCCTCCTGTAATGCTTTAAATTTCTGTAAGGGTCACAGTAAGGTCCCCACATTTGGTTTCTGTATTTAGTTATTGATGTCTTCTCTTTGTTGGTGGAGCTGAAGGACAGTTTTTGAAGTGAGAAGCTGAGCCACAGAGTCATCGGCTGGCAGAGCACTCCTGCAGGACACCAAATAAGACCAGCTACCATGTTCTGAGAACTTCCAGGGCACCAGGCATTTCATTGCTTTACCTGGGTGGTACATGTGCAGGCCCGTTTTTCTTCTCACTTTCCAGATGAGGAAATTAAGGCACAGAGAGGTGAACGAACTTGCCCAAGTTTCCATCACCATTAGGGGCAGAGCCAGCAGCCCAACTGCAGGACCCCGTCTTCACCTCTGCACTTTGACCTTTCTGTCTGTGAGTTCAGCAAAAGGATTTACTCTCACGATGAATGTGAAAACAAAGACCATGAGACGAAACCTCATCTCATGCCCCAGCAGGGCATTTTTCTCCTTCAGAAATACATGAGAAATGCATTATTTCCAGCGTGGCGTAACAAATGGTACAACAATTTTATAACCTAATTTTACTCCCCAGCTGGTTCCAAGATATTAATAACTGGGGCTGGACCATCTCTCTTGCATTTTGAGTTCCTTAAAAATCTCCACCTATCTTTCAAAAGATGCTATTTTATAAAACATATTTTCCCCCAGTAATTTTTTCCTGTCTGGGAAACAAAATCATGTTTAACCAGCACCCATCCATATGCTTTCAATTTCCTTGTACTCAAATCACCAAAATGTTGCTTTATGAGAGCTATTTTATCCCTCTTCAAACCCTCTGAATCAGAATATTTTAACATTTCCTTCCTCTTGAACACTGAGCAGTGTTTTGCTAAAGGGAAGAATATCTAGATATTACCATCACTGCATTGATTTAAAACTAAAATCCAGGACTTCTAATGGGGATTTGGAAAAGCCTGTTTCCCCACCTGTAGTTAAATCATGGGATGGTTCCGTAACTCTGAGCTGCCCAATGGCACTAGGTCAGGACACTGGTGGCTCCAAAGGTACAAAGTCGTTCTTAGGCACTGGCCATTCCCACGTGTCCCACAGTGGAGCTGTTTCCCGCTTTATATAGGGAAAAAAAAAAAAAAAAGATGAGTGGGAGAAGAAATTCCTCTTGTCAGCTAGAGTTTTAAAAAGAAGAAGGAAGTTCGGGGCGAGTGGATGGTTTTAAGCTCAGGCATGTGTTGGAGGGGAGGAAATGAGACTGAGTGACAACTAAAGTGCTGACGCTGAGGACCCTCCATGGCCTCGGGGTGACCTGTGACTCTCACTAGTTCCCCTAAGGGACACACGAGCTGGGCCTCGCGTGAAGACAAGTTTCGTAAGGAAGCCTTGACATTGGATAACGTCAGCAGAATTGAGAGCCATGCCAGCCAGCCTCTTCTGTAAGGTGAGGACTGAGTCTCCCTGTCCATCTGTTCATCCGTCCGTCCTCTGTTACTGGGAGGTCAGGCAGGAAGTACAGAAATAAATTCTACTGAGCCTTTGCTGGGCCAACCATGACAAATGGGCCTCATCTCAAGGCCGAACTGGCTGACGGGTAGTGGCTGGCTGGAGTGCTGTGTTGAGGAGTCTGAGGTCCAGGGTGTCTTCCATGGTGAAGGGGTTCGGCTATGGGTTGTAGTGTCAGCAGTCAGATGGATCCTAAGAAACACCCCATGGTGCCATGCTCTCAGCATGGCAGAGACAAAGGAAGGTGTAGCCTGGCACCCATCCAAGGTAGGGCGAAGTAGAAGAGCTGGGCACGGTCAGGAGGAAAAGGCGTGGGCTGGGCAGTGCGTGCAGCTCCCCAGGGAACAGCACCCACGCCCCTACCCTGCTAGAGAAACCTCCCTGGTCTGGTCTTGGCCTTGTTTGAGACCATGTCCTTGTTACTGTGCTCAGGAAATGAAAGTCTCCTTTGGTCATTTGCTGAAACACTGGGAATTCCAAAGCGGTCGGGGGCACAGCCTCAGGAGTCACAGTCTTGGAATCCGAACCCCTTCACTGAGAAGCAATCCTGGAAGACCTCCCAGCCTCAGTTTTCACATCTGTAGAACAGAATAAAAATACCCACTTTGCAGGATTGTGGTGGGCACTGGATGGCAAACGAAAGGGCTGTCTGTGGTAACACTCGGCAAATGGTTTATATTTGTGTAAAAGACCCTCAGTTTTAATTTGACTTTAGACTTTCTAGGCTCTAATCAATCAATCAATGTTTATTACCCACCTAATGGGTAAGAAAGGGACCAGAAGGAGAGCTCTGACCTGGAGTGACAGATGAGACATATACGGGACAGAGACGTGATCAGGGTCAAGTAGCTCATCTCCACCACGCTGCTGCCACAGGGGGGAATTTGGACTGGGTGGACACTGAGGGTGAGCAGTGAAGTGACCTCCCTTTCCAGCTTTAAGTTTGGGATATTCCCTTTTTAAAAAATTCTTTTTCTTTTTCTTTCTTTTCTTCTTTTTTTTTTTCCTGTGTGGGTTTTTGTGTTCCTCAGAGGAGAGAACTATAATCCTGAGGAGTGGACAAGACAGTCAAACTGCTGCTCAGAAAACAATGAATCAAAACCCTGAGTCCTTGAGTCCTGCCTGGGTTTAGCTTCTCTACCCAGGACCCAGGAACCCCAAGTCTGCAGATACGAAAATTCCTTACATAAAATGACATAGTCGCTGGCATGGTGGCACCTATAGTCCCAGCACTTGGGAATTTGAGGTAGGAGGATCCCTTGAGCTCATGGGCTGGAGGACAGACTGGGTGGAGAGCAAGGTCCCCCTCTCAAAAAAAAAAAAAAAAAAAGTACACTATTTGCTTTTATCTTGTGCACATTCTCTTGTACACTTTAATACTACACATATTCTCCAACATCAAGTGCATTGTACTAAAATGTAATACAAAAACCCGACACAATGTCAAGGCTATGTAACTGTTCCACTGTGTCCCTTAGGAAAGAAGGACAGTACGGGGGTAGCATGGTAAGCCCACCTACGTTTCCCACCCACAGCTGGTTAAATCCTGGGGTTCTAAGCATGGAAGGCTGACCATATTTTTTTAAAAAATTCCTTTGCCTCATTGAGAAGCACCCTGAGAAGCACTTCAAGGGGTCGTGGGCCCTGTGGCTTCCTGACACCTGAGGACTCCCTCCAGGCCAGGCTGCACCAATGCCAGGAACCAAACAGAGTGAGAAGCCCATCCAGCAGAAAACACAGAAAAGTCTTTGTGTGAAGTGCCCATCGTGTGTGGGGCCAGTCTGAGGACTCAGTGGCGACCACAGTGGTGTGGGGTTTCCTCAAGGGCCTTGTCTCCAAAGTGGGCCCAAACCAGCTGCCCAGGCTCCCGCCTCCAGCATTCTTTCCAGTTTCTGAAATAGGTCTGCAACAAGCAGAGCTTGGAGTGGCCACTCAGAGATTTTATCAGACTTCTGACTTGGATTCCGGTGGAGGAAGCAGAGGAAAACTCGCTGCTGAGGTTCATGGACAGTGCCTTTCTGGCTATGAAATCCAGCTCTCTATCCTGATGTGGAAACACGTTGAGTCAGCTAGTTTCCCTTTGGGGTCCTCACTGTGGTTAATGACAAAGAATCATGAAGGGGATCAAGGTTTGCCAGGCCCTGTCGAGGGGCAGTAGGCATCTACAGTGACTGCTCTCTCTCTCCTCTGAGTCCTCTGTCAGTTATCTTCCTCCCCAGTACCCTGAGTACAGGGGTGAAGGGGACCCTGACCAGGGAGCTACAGAAAGAAGCAAAAGCAAGGCCTGGTGGCCTCTCTGCTGCAGTGACTGCCAAGTGGAGCCAGGAGCTGCATGTCCTCAAACTGCTGGGGAGTACCGGCAGCTGGCCTGGTGCGGTTCCCGGGAGGCATGGCGGGTTCCGTCTCACCCACAGGCTTTGTGTCTGTTGCAGCCTCACTTTCCTCAGTTGGGAAACATCCAGAGCAGTGGTGGGATCTGTCTGCCCTTCAGTCGTCATTAGTGAGGCTCACACATTGTTGAAAGAGCCAAAGATTATTTTAGGCAAACAAATATGGTAGGTATTTGTCCCTTCATGCACAGATTTATTTATTCATTCACTGAAATATTTTGTGCACCAACTCTGTATTAGGTGCGGCAGATTCCCAAAGGAATAAGATTTGGTTTCCTGCCCTCTTGGGCCCACCATTTCATGGGAAAGAGAGATACATATGTAAATAATTCTAGAAAAATCATTGCTTGATTTGAGGAGTGTGCTTTAAGCACTCAGTCCTGCCTAGAAGTGTTGAGATAGCTGACCTGGGAGCCAGATCTTGTAGGAGGAGTCAAGGCAGCCAAGGGTGAGAGGGTGGACCAGAGGAAAGTTTGTTGCTTGCCAAAAAATAACTTTACCTGAGAACCATGGTGAGGTTGGAAAAGATTTTAAGCAGGGAGTGAAAGGAAAAGAAGGAAACAAGGACCATTCAGTTGAGATTCCAGTTTACCAAGAGAGAGAAACCTAGGGCTGGGGATGTCGCTCTGTGGTAGAGCACTGACCTAGCACGCATGAGACCCTGGGTTTGATTCCCAGTACCCGGTAAAATGGAGAGAAACTTTTCCTTGTGGAGAGACACAGGGGTCTTTGCATCAGGGTGTTCCACACTCTACATAGCCAGATCAGGCCGCTGCTATTTGCTTTTACCAGGCCAATCACAGGAAAGCATTTCTTGTTGACATTTCTCACAAACATGCTTGAGAAAGCCTGAAGACTTTATAAGGACTGTGCCTATTTTTTGAGAGTCAAAGGATCCTTGGAACCTGGAAGGAAGGTGACAAACCATCTTCGGAGAAAAGACACGTAATTCTGCATAAAATTTCAGGAGTTTCCGGAATCATCATGCCCTGCTTTCTAGGTCCATTCACATAGAGTTCCCCACGTAGCCTTAGGCTGGGAGTCAGGGAACTGGAATGACCAGGTCAGGCACAGGGCTTTAGGGTGAGCTGGTTTGATGTGAACATTAATCTTGGAGACTCCTAGGGAAGAAACGTTGCAGGCAGACCTCCAGTTTGCTGTGGCTAAGGTTGGGGAGGGCACAGGGTGGTCAAGTATCTCTGCCCTGACTTCTGTGGCCCAATGGTACTGGACCATTGGTACCAAGGTCAAAGCAACTTTCAAGCTTGGCAAGTTCACTGCCTGCCAAGGGGGCAGTAATCTACTGTGAGATCTGTGATTGGCGATTGTTTTTTGCCAGATTTTCACTGACTGCACTCAAGCATATGGGCCAATTTGTGCACATTTTTTTCGACTTGAGTTGGTGTCTCAAGTAGAGCTGGAAGGAAATGGTTATGAGAGAAGCAAACCAAGGCCGTTCTCAGATGGGAAGAGTGAAGATTGTCATGCCAGGAAGCGACAGGAGCTGTGTGTCACTTACTTTCAGCTAGAGCTTTGAAAGGAAATGGAATTGTTTGTCATAGGACTTTTTCAGGGTCAATGGTAGGTGAGGCAAGCAAGACATTTATTGTGGGTACATCTTGTAAGGGTGAACCCCCAAATCTCAGTCATTAGGTAAACCATTTTAATGCAATTTTTTTAAAAAATAAAAATGAAGGCAAAAAATTCATGATGAATAAAATCTCAAAAGTTTAAGTAAAGATAGAATGTATTCCTGTACCCATGATTGACTGCTTCCTTGATCTTCGAATCCTAGCCCTAGACTTTGGGGCCATGAAGAGTATGTCCTCCAAGTCCCAAACCTGCATTTGAGGGACACTCGTGAATTTCAATAAAATTAGGACCTACGCATTACTGAGTTAGTTTTGGTAGATGCACACAAGTGTTTCCAGGCAGGGTGAACTCGGCTCAGTCTCCATTAAAGATCCATCCTGCCAGCAGGCCCACCTTTGTCTGAGGAATTTGTGTTGGCAGTGACCCAAATTTTCCACCAGGTGGCACTCTTGCTCCAATCAGGTGCCCCTAACAAGGGGGATTCTTAGCCCAACTAGAGAGATTGAAACTAGTTGGCTAAATTGTTGTTTTTTGAAAGACCACTAGGAATCCTGAGCAGGGAATGGTACTTCGGTATTAAAGATGATGTGATATGGGGAAGACTGGGGGAATGTTCTGGAAAGATTGAAGCAAGGTAGTGCTTGATTTGTGGCCACAGGCTGTGCTGCTTTTTAGTGGGTGAGAAAATGAGAATTTTAAACTACTCTTTGTTCTCGGATGCAATATAAACACATGTGACAGGGGAGAGAAATGTGGGCTTAATGGTTTTCTGCAAAGTAGCCTTGTGGTAACAGCTCAGGCACTCGAATCAGAAAGACCTAGAAGGGTGGCCCCTCTATTTACTCACTGTGATCTTGGGTGAAGGACTGGATTTTGCCAAGACTGAGGTTCTTGTAGCTGCTCCCAGGGAGGGTTGCTATAGGATTAAATAAACAGATGTGCATATGGCTGTTTACAGACTCTGGCATGTAGTAAGTGCTCAACCAAGGAGAGAATATTATGGACTTTTAGACAAGGGCTATTCAGCTAAGTTCCTAGGCTGAAGGCCTCCCCTGGCTGTTGCATTAATTAAGGAGGTGACCTCAGAGTGACCCAGAGAAATAACTTGATTATGAACCATGGCTCCAGGGGAGTCAACCAGGAGAATTTCCCACCTGGATAGAGTTTCACAGGTGTGATTTTTGAACCAGGAAATCAAGCTGGGTTCCTGGGTTCCCCAGCAGGACTGTCTCAGCCTTGGTGACTTGGAAACATCTGAGCAGCAGGTGACTGATCCCACTTAAGCTGTGCATTGTTGCGGAAAGTATCCATTTACAGGATGTGTATCAGAACCTTTTCATGAATCCAGTCTGTCTCTTTACTATTCTGAAATTCTGAATTCACAAAGATGCCCTCACATTTACTATTGTTCAGTAACAATGAGAGTGCTAATAGTTCCTGTTTATTGAGGTTTACTTTATGCCAGTCACTTCAATAAGCACTTTACGCACACTGCCTCAGTTTTGTTTGGAAACTATGTGGAGAGAGGCAAATGAACCCATTTAACAGACAAGTAAAATAGGTTTAGGGAAACTTAGTGCCTTATCAAGGCTCCTTCAGTTAGGAATTGACATAAACATAGGTCTTTCCAACTTCTAAACCAATCAATCATTTATCTATTTGATATTGGTAATACAAACTATTCTGATGCAATTAAAGCAAGTTCTCTGGAGACCTCTAAGGTCTCATAAAGTCTTAGACTCAATTGAGGCGCCATTCTTGGAAATAATAGAGATCTATTCGCTACTATACCTTTGTAGACACAGATATGTAACACACATGTGTGACTTTCTAAATATGCTGTCACTCATGGACACCATGACTCAGTTTGTGATCCACTCTTGTGTCTGACACACTTCTAGGATTCCCTAGAGAGGTGTCGTGTGCAGTATCTGCTCACTTGGGAGGACGGGCAGACAATACTTTCTGTTGGCTTCAGAAAAGCTAGTTGACCACAACGATCTCCTTTTTTATTGGGCTGCTATTGGAAAGAGATGATGTGTTCAAGTCATAGTTTAAGCTTGGTACAAGAAGGGACAGAAAAGCAAGTGTTGTCTTCCCACAGATAAGGCATAACCAACCCTTCAGGGAGGAATTTGGTTTTCCTAGTTCCGCTCTGGAAAGGCCAGCCCCAGGTTGGAAGTTTGGAAGACTCTTCATGAATACAGCTCCTGGAATCAATCTAGGAAGCAGTGTGGCTAAGTAAGCGTTCCCACTTGTAGCATATTTGGATTTTCCCCAAAATGCAGTTTATTACCTCTAGGTTCATATTGCAGCTCAATTTGGACTAATAAAATATTTTCTCTATTATAGGAGGTCCATAGAGGACCTGCTTTATTAGATGAAGTGGGTTTTAATTATTCAATCAGAGAGTGAGTTCTTCTCCAGGACGTAAAACTATTTTGTCAGATTATTCCATTGAAAATACAGTTGCCTTTAGAACTTTAAAAAAGTTGTTTCCCGTTTATTTTGTTACAAACTAATTTGATCTTAAATGTCATTGAGATGTGTGGATTCAGAGAGAAGAAAAAATAAAGCAGTTTTCTTCTGCACATAATTTTTAAAATTAAAATTAAAATAATCTAAAAATTGGGATCACTACCATTTCTTTGGGACACAGATGTATAGAAAGATGCTTGCCGTCACTCAGTTCTTGAATGACTGCAGAAGGAGAAGCTTGCAGGAAGAGCCATTTCTAACATGGCTTCATCCTTGGTCTCTAGCACAGGATCAATATGTGTCTTTGATCAATGAATCTACACTGACTGCAATTAAACCTAGCACATGGATTCTCCTTTATTTGATTCTCTGTCCTCATTCATGATTGGCCCTCGCTCACCTGATCAGAAAGCACAGCACCTGCCCTAGACTCAGAGCCTTCTACAAAGGGTGACAGGAGGCAGAATAGAGAACTCAGATGGCATCCCCCCTTTTTTCCTTATGTTGGGGAGATGGCTCATAACCTCAAGAGAGCTGCAAGTCTGGGTGGGGGGAGCCCTTTTCTTGAGCACCTACTACATGTATCAGAAGCCTTGCATTCACTTTCATTTCATCTGCACGGGAGATTGTAAAGCCCTTCAACAGCACTCAGAGCATCCCCATGGGTAGATGAGGAAACCAGGTCTCAGATCATCAGGTAACTCCCAGAAGGGAAGGGATGCTGATGTGGGACTTCAGAATGGACATTCTTTGCATGATGCCAAACTTCCTCTCAACAGCAGGATCCATGCAGCCAGAAGAGGCTGGAGGGCCCGACTTGGGATAGCACCCGGTGTTTGTGACTCTTTAAACAAGGGCATTTCTAGGAACTAGAGGACAGGAGGTTAATTTGGCAGAAACTTCCAGAATGCTGGAAAATGAAATTCACCTGGGATTGAGCAAGCAATTTCATGTTTGAGTAGGTTTTTTTTTTTTTTTTTTCCCTTTTTCTCCTTCAAATCTCCCCATTGAAAAGTCCTCCGAGTAGGAGGGACTGGGGAGGAACAACCAGGATGGAAGATATGACTTTGATTCTTTTGCATTTATATTAAAAGGTCTTTATCTAAAGCTCCCTAGACCTGCTTAAGTCTTACGTAAGCAAGACTAGTGAGTCTCAAGCTCTTCAATTAGAAAACCATTTCCATAGGTCAGAAGAGTCAAGGAATTCCTAGCTTCTGGTTACATCTTTAAAAAGAAAAATTCACTGACTTTTCACTGGCCCTAATGACATTTTTATTTGTCATCTTTTGGTTGGGTTGGCATGACCCCTGAAAAGTATCACGAATATCTTACCACCTTGCTCACTTCCTACCTCCTCTCTGCATCCTGGAATCTGTGAGCTCTGTAAATCCCTGTTCCTGTGTCCTGAACAGTGATCAGTTGAGGAAGAGCTATCTCTGGGTACCAGAAGGGGTTTGGTGGGAGGATTCAATTAAGAATCCTGAAATAGGGCCTTGTGGTGACCTTGTGGGGCTCAGTCCTCAAGGGAGTTTGTGCATGGGGACACAGGCCAGGGTTGGCTAGGACCCCTGGGGTTCCACTGATGGGGACCTGACTAGGGCCCACAGGAGGACCCCATTGCTTCCAGAAACTCTCCTCTTGAAAATTCTTGCAGATTTCTGATTCTATAACTTCCCTATTTACAGGGAGACCTCAGTTTTTTAATTAAAGCGAAATCTACTTTGGTAAAAAGGGGAAACATATAAATTCCAGGAGACCCGGTGTTCATCTCTCCTTGGCTTGACAGGTTGAAATGAGGGCGATAAGGAAGAGGAGTCGAGATTCTTCCCAGAACAAGCCAGTCATTTTCTCACTGGCTCTCAGCAGATCAGGGTGTTCTCTGAGGAGGTTTACAATGCTTCCTGTTAAATGCACTAAAAAAGACCGACTCAGAGAAATAGTTTCCAGTACTTTCCAACTCTTTCATACCTGGAAGGTTTCTGTTGGTTGGGTTTTAAAATCCACTTTGAACCTTTGTGCACTGAACTTCCATCAGGTTCCTTTGAGGAACCTCCTTGAATTTGTGTCATTAACAGCAGAAATATATCACCCCACTGTTCTGGAGAAATCAAAGGTTAAGGTGCCGGCGGGGTTGGTTCCTTCTGAGGGCAAAACCTATTTTGGGCCTCTCTTCTGGCTTCTGGGGTTTGCTGGCATCTTCGGCCTTCCTTGTCTTGTAGACACCTCACACGGGCACATGGTCATCAGGTTCACATGGCATGTTCTCTGCACATGTGTCTGTGGCTTCCCGTGTCTCCTTTTTATGAGGACACCACCTGTGATATTGGATGAGGAGCCCACCCTACTCCAGCATATTACCATAGGATGCCTTGAAACTAATACCACCTGCAACAACCTAATTCCAAATACGATTGCATTCTGAAGTCCTGGGGACCAGGATTTCATATGAGTCTTAGGGGATACAACTCAGTCTATAAACCTCCCTGAAGCACTTCCCCATTGCTGGTTAAAACCAGAATGTGGATATCCACCTGCTTGCTCTGTTGTAGGGACTCAACCCTGGGTACAAAACTGGAATCACCTGGAACTTCTACAAAAAGATACCCAGGGTGCCCAATAGGCTTGACCCTGGCGTGTGCAGGGCCCTGGGAAAATAGTGTTTGCGGGGGCTCTTGTCTCTAAAAACAAGTTTATTACAAAATCATAGGCCTGTATGAGATAAAGTATGGGAGAAAAATTAGAATGGGTAGAGTTACTTATGTATAATCACATGACACTTATTTGGAGAAATGCATCTTTAGTCAATTTCGTCATTGTGCAAACATTCTTGAATACTTACACAAACACAGGAAAGGTATGGTAGAAATATGAGGTGATAGGAATTTTTCAGCTCCATTTTAATCTTAGGGAGCTACCATCTGTCATTGACTGAAATATCAAGTGGTGCTTGACTGTTTATTATTGTCCCTTTAGTGCACACAATCTCATCCTGCTCTTTATTGTCAAATGCACCATTCCTGG
Source organism: Sciurus carolinensis (assembly GCF_902686445.1). NCBI lineage: Eukaryota > Metazoa > Chordata > Mammalia > Rodentia > Sciuridae > Sciurus > Sciurus carolinensis. The sequence goes on along the minus strand of NC_062222.1, from coordinate 109,949,021 downwards.
CTAATTTCATGTTTCCTGCCACAAGACGAAGGGAGGCACGCTGCTATCCCAGTGCCCTGGCTCTTCCTGCTTCCTCTTCCTGCCTCGCCACTGTGCTCCAGGTGAGCGCTGGCTCCCAGTAGCTTTCACAAGGTTGTCACCACACCTCCCCCTTGACGATGAACACAAAATGCCAGTCTTCCCAGTATGAAAGAAAGTGTAAGTCTCATTATTTTATGGCTGTTTGAAGTTTCCTAGAATATCTTCCAACTGTCTTCTGAACTCATCAGGCAGTAATTACCACTTTCCTGGAACACGACCTCTTTCAGTGGGGACTGTGTTCCTGCCTGTCATGCAGTGTGACCTGCCTGGCGGGTGAGGCCTACAGGAGGAGAGGGGAGCAGTTCTACTCTTGCAAGTGCCCGCCTCCATTCGGCATGGCCTAGGTCCAGGAGGGACAACAGGACGTCACTGCATCAGTGGGGCATAAACAGGACACTTGCCAGCAGGATTGGTGTTGAAGAGCAAGGATCCAGAAGGCCATCCTGGGAAGACTGTGCAGCCTGGGTGGAGGGGGTGGCCCTCCCCGGTGTCTGTGATGGGGAGCACAGCCCCTTGCGCTCAGTGCTGTGGAACTGCAGAGGGGTGAGGGCCACGCAGAACCCACACAGGGGACTAGCATGGGACCATTGGTCTACACCCTGCGTTTGATGTGGGGGAATTGTCCCAAGTCCCCTGTCAAAACCCCAGGTGGCTCTACCTCTCGTGACAAAAGCAGTGCTCTGGGAGTGACCCAGGCCACTCCTGGAACTGCAGTGCCAAAGTGTGAGCACCGAGCTCTGTGGACACCTGCTTCCCGGTCCCTTGCAAGTCCAGGCATGGATGTGGGGTCCGGGTAATTTCAGGGAGAGGGTCTCACAGGGCAGGGCCAGGACTGGCTGGCTCTCTTCCCAGGACCAAGGGCCACATCGATGCGCACATTCTCTGAGAGCTGAATGACTTTGAATGTGGAGATTCTGAGCTCCAGGGCTGGGTGAGGGTGCCCTCCCACCACAGGTATCAAATCCTCCCCCAGGTGATTCTAAAGTGCAGCCAGGGTTGGAGCCATGGCCATTAGCTTGGTGCTCCAGCCACTGAGTACAAGCTGGTGACACCTTGGAATCACCCAGGAGGCTCGGTGAGCTCTAAAGCCTGGATACCACTCTTGCAGTTCCTGCCTTCTTTGGCCTGGGGTGTGACCTGGTACAGGCATGGAGGAATCACCTCCCACCTGCAGGGACTTTTTAAAACCTCCAGTGGTGCCTTCCATCTGATTGGCTAGCAACCGCCCACTCTGCTGGGATTCCTGCAGGTGCTGGCTGGCCCTGAGGGAGAGATTGCACCCTGCCCACATGGCTCCACAGGTCCCCCCGCCCCACCCGTGGTAACTGCCTCGACATGGTAGACAGAGAGGGCTGCCGAGAACCAGCACAAACTCCGAACTTCCAGAAGAATGTTTGGAAGCCACTGTGACTGCAGTCACGCCTGCTGGACAGGCCTAAATATGAGCGTGAGGAATCATTCCTGTGTTCAGAGGCGAGCTCTGCGCTCCCACCCGCCTTTAATGGCTTCCCAGCTCTTGGACGGGGCTGCAAGTGGACTTCCCCTGACCCCAGGCATGCACCAAGCAGTCTGAAGCCAACGGGTCACCTTGGAGCTTCTTTCTCCATGAGGGTCGATCATATTTGATGGTGTGTTTGAAAAGTCAAATACTTTTACTGGCTAGAAATTAAAACCATTATTTTAAAATCATCCATAACACATGAGAATACTATGAACTGTGATATATAAGTTGAAGAATTTAAAAAAATGAAAACACACGTCAAAGAAATTTCATGTTGGCACTGCATGTTTTAGACTCGCCCTTGGTTCACTTCTGTCTCCTGAGTTGAGTTCTTTGATAGAAAGTTTGAGACCCACTGAAGCTAGTGGGTTCATTCTATTTTCTCTGTGATCTAAGTGATTTTTGAATTTGGTTTTCCCTCCCAAGGATGATCTTTCCTCACTAGGTTACCTGAAGAACTCCTATTTAACCTACAAAACCCACCATAGATTACTTACCCTATGGTATACCTTTCTTCCTCTACCAGTTAGAGGTTATTATAACCTACTCTGTATTGTTCATAGTACATAACTCTGCCTTTACACTTATTCCTCATTAGTGTAACTTATTTGTGTATGTATGTTTCATTATCTAAAAGACTGGATAGTCTTTTTTTTTTTTTATAGGCTCTGGCTGCGTTGCCCAGGCTGCTCTTGAACTCCTGGGCTCAGTGATCTTCCCATTGCGGCCTCCTGAAGAGCAGCTGGGGCTACAGGCGTGCTTTATCGTGCCCAGGTCTACCGTCCTCTCTGAAGACAGGATTTATGTTTCTTTCATTTCTCCTCCCAGTCTTCAGCACCTGGCCAGGCATGGAGCAGATCTCAGTAAGAGCCTGTTGATTAAATGCTACATTTTTATTTCGTTCTTAAAAAACAACTAAAAAGTGCCCAATGCTCTGAGTTGCTGCTACTTGAAATCCACAAGGAGAGTGTTGGCGCTTTTTCCCTGAGTTGGCCGTGAGACTCTGAGGAAGCCCAGAAAACCCAGGGGCTGCCCTGGCGGCAGGGCTGGGGAGGGCGAGGGAGGGCTGCCATAGATCCTGGCCCCTGGCGCAGGGAGAGAGGAGGGCACCGAGGGAGGACAGTCCGGCAGCTGGCCCAGTGGTGGGGCCCTCAGTCCCCGCTCCGCTCCCTCCCCTGCGCTTTGAACAGCCCTGTACTTAGGGCCCCTTGGACAAGCCCGAGCATTGTCTGCCTCCAGTGCGGGGTCAGAGGCCTTGTAGGAATGGCATGATTCTACTTCCTTAAATAGTGACTTGGGGATGAACTGAGTAACCATGTCTTTAATTAGCCATACCCCAGAGGCTTGTAGGGGGCTGGTAAATGGTGGGCTCTGGGCCAAGATCAGCATTGTGTGGCTGGTATTCAGTCCAGGGAGGCTTGGTGGGATGTTTTATTTGCCTCTCTCCCCCCGGGTTGTCCTGTCAGTCCCTGCTCAGTTCTGCCACCATGTCAGCATGATGGGCTGCCCGGGTGACAGGGGAAAGAAGCGAACCTTTTCTGAGCATATCCCAAGGGCCTCCTTCTGTGCCAGATACGGGCGAGGGCAAATCCAGGGATGGGGGAGCATGAGGGTGAAGCCCAGCTCAGGCCAGGCCCAGAGCCACGTCACGGCTGAAGAAAGAGGGAGCCGGGCACCAAAGAGACTGCAGAAAAATCGCAGAGCTTCCTTGTATTTCCGAGCTCCATAGAGAGAGATCCCAGGACAGCCCAGAGCTACCCTACTGTGATCTCCTTTCCTTTCCACCTCCCGCCACCTGCCAGGAGCTTCCCTGGTCTGTGTGATTGTCCTTTTCTGTCCTAAAGAAACGTCTTTCTAGTCCCACTCCATATGTCTCTCATCTTCTTTGAACGTCCTTCTTCCTGTCTCTTCAGTTTTCTCTCCCCAGTCTTTGAGCATAAATCAAGACGAGAAGAAGACAATTCATTAAGGGAAACCTCCACCCCTAAAGGGCCACAGAGGGGGAGAAGTCAAGTGGCAAGAGGCGACTTAGGTGAGAAGGAGAGAGCAAGGGGCTGGGAGTGCCCAGGGGCTCAGAGTTTGGTCCTTGAATCTGCTGAAAAAGAAATTAGGAAAACTATCCCATTCACAATAACCTAAAACACAAAACAAAAAATCTTGGAAATTAACAACAAAAGAGGTGAACGGCTTCTTCAGTGAACATTGAAGAAAGAAATTGAAGAAGACCTTAGAAGATGGAAAGACCTCCTATGCTCCTGGATAGGCAGAACTAATATTCACAATGGCCATACTACCAAAAGTGTTACACAGATTCAATGCAATTTCCATCAAAATACCAATAACATTCTTTATAGAACTAGGAAAAAGCAGTTCTAAAATTCATTAGGAAAAATGAGAGATCCAGAACAGCCAAAGCATTCCTGAGCAAGAAGAGAAATGCTGGAAGCATTATGATATCAGACCTCAAATTATACTACAGAGCTATAGTAACAAAACCAGCATGGTACTGGCACCAAAACAGACATGAAGACCAATGGAATAGAAGGGAAGACACAGACAAACCTACCTAGATAAAGTCATTTAACACTTGACAAAGGTGTCAAAAACGCATATTGGAGAAAGGTATCCTTTTTAACAAATGGTGCTTGGAAAACTGGATATCCATATGTGGAAGAATGAAACGTAACCTCTGTCTCTCACCCTGCACAAAACTCAACTCAAAGTGCATCAAGGACCTAGGATTTAGACCAGAAACTCTACAACTATTTGAAGAAAACATAGGTCCAACACTCTAACCTATTGGCACAGGAACTGACTTCCTTAACAAGAGCCCCATAGTGCAAGAAATGCAACTACAAATCAATAAGCAAGACAATGTTGCTTCCATTGCTTCTGCATAGCAATGGAAACAAGAGCCTGAAGAGAGAGCCCATAGCATGGGAGAAGATCTTTGCTACCCACTGCTCAGATAGGAGACTAATATCCAGAATATATAAAGAGCTAAAAAACTCAACACCAGAAAAACAAATAAGCTAATTAAAGAAATGGGCAAAAGGACTGAAGAGACACTTCTCAAAAGAAGAAATACAAATGGCCAATACACATATAAAAAAGTTCAACATCTCTAGCAATCAGGAAAATGTAAATCAAAACTACATTGATATTTCATCCCACTCTAGTCAGAATGGCAAATATAAAAAGTACAAATAATAATAAATGTGGGATGTGGGAGAAAAGGTTCCTACATTGTTGGTGGGACTGCAAATTAGTGCAAACACTCCAAAAAGCAGTATGGAGGTTCTCGAAAAACTAGGAATGAAACCACCTCAAAACCTAGCTCTCCCACTCCTCAGCAGATATCCAAAAGATCTGAAATCAAGTACTATAAAGATACAGCTGCATCAATGTTTATAGAAGCATAATTCAAATAGCCAAGCTATGAAACCAACCTTGGTGCCCTTCAACTGATGAATGGATAAATAAAATGTGGTATATATACACAATGGAGTATTAGCCATAAATATGAATGAAATTATGGCATTTGTTGGTAAATGGATGGAACTGGAGACTAGATGCTAAACGAAATAAACCAGACCCAGAAAATCAAAGGTCAAATGTTTTCTATGATATGCAGAAACTAGTCCAAAATAAGGAGGGTGTGTGTGTGTGTGGGGGGGGGGGGGGTTTCTATCCAAATAGAAGGGAGATCAATGGAGTAGAGGAAGGGGATTGAGGGGAAGGGAGGAGGGATGGGATAAGGGAAGAATGGTGTTTTGAATCTGACCTAACTTCCTGTGTACACATATGCATAGTGAATTGCACTTTCATGTATATTCACAAGGCACTAATTAAAAAACAAACAGTTCTAAGTAAAGAGCAGAAAGATCAGCTGAGAAGAGGGAAGGGAACATGAGAGGGAGGGAAAGAGGGAAAGGGGAAATACTAGGGATTGAATCAGAGCAAATTATATTCCATGCTTTTATAATTATATCAAAATGAATCCTAATACTATGTGTAACTAAAAAGAACTAATGGGGAAAAAAAAAAAAAAAACCTGCTAAACAAACAAAAAGTTTGGTGTTGTCATCCATGCTTGCAAACAATCTGGAAACATGGGCGCAGACACGCACATGCGCAAAGAAGATGAGGACGCAGCCTGGGGAGCTGGGGAGCTGGGGACCGCCTCCCAGAGAAACGTCTGAGCTGAGTTTTGGGGGAAGACTGGGAGTTTGCCAAGTGGCCAGAGAGAAATGATTTCCATTCAGAGGGAAACTCTGGATAAGACAAGGGTCAGGTTTCTAATCTGTTTTAGCTTCTGATTTTTATCTTTTCTAGAAATGTAAAATGATTGCAGGTGAGGGTCAGGACCTGTCCTTTCAGCAATGGAAATTGAAATGCTAGGGTCCCGCCGGTCCTTGAGGGGGAAGGCTGGTGGGGTAAGGCAGGCAGATGACCCTGCCTCTGGTTGGGGGAGGGAATGTGAAGGTGCCAAGGAGCGGTGCTGGAGGTAAATTCACTGTCCTGAAGCAGGAGACAGCACCTTAGGCAGGGCGGGGCGCGGCGGGACGCGGCTGGTTTTGCCCAGACCAACTTTGGTGGAATGGGGTGGAAACCTGACTGTAAACAAGGCCTTCTCACATGCCCTTTGAACTTGCTCTTTTAAATAACACCTTATCCTGGAATTACTAGGCAAGAGTTATAGGAATGGCATTGCTGGTGCTAACACATCACCAAGAATTCCACAAAGCAATCTCTGGAGAGGCGGAGCCTGATCCCCCCACCAGCAGTACCAGCATCATTTGGGAACTTGTTAGAGATGTGAGTTCTGGGCCCCACCCCAGAGCTAGGGAACCAGAGCCATCTGTGTTTTCACAAGCTCTCTGCTGTGTGCAGGGTCTGGGCATGCTCACATAAGCTAGGGGGCTGCTAAACACCATAAGCAGGATGGAACCTCAGGGTCTGTGGAGATTCTTAGGTGCCCCAAGCGCCATTTGACTAAGGACCTCCGCTCTGCATGGACCTAAGGGTATTCCCCGTACTGTCAGCTTGACAAAATACCAGGTGTGTTGTCCCAGAGGCAGGTGTCTGACTTCTTGTAGGCAAAAAATCCTTTGCTCTCCAAGATGGGGAGGGAAGGGTGCTTTGACCAAGAGGCAGACAGGGCTCCCATTGGCTGAAGGTCACTCGGTGAGTGGCTTTTCCCTTCTGAGTGTAATGAAGGAATTGCTCCCTTTCAATGACTGCTCTAGGACAGCCCCTGTCTGCCACCTCTCCCTTCTTGGAAGTTGCCACGCCTAATTCTTCTCCTGTGTGGAGCTGAGGAAGAGGAAATGGACTGTAACAGAAGTAGGAGAAATTCAAATGCTCTGTAAGGGACTTTCTGAGGGCAGGGCCTGGAGGAGATTTTCAGGGCAGGTTGAGCAATCTTCCTGGGCCATCTCTCCTGGGGCTGTAGATTGTGACAGTAAGGGGTGGAGCCTGGAATGGGTCTGATCCTTGGCTTTCCGTCATTTAACTCTGTGATCTTGGAAAAATTACTTAACCTCTCAGGGATGCCATGGTCTTGGTCATAAAGTGGGACTCGTAATAATAAGACACAGGAGTTTGGGAGGATTAGATTAGACGAGGCATCCTAACTAAGCAGGAGCCCTGTGCTTGGCCTGTAAGACTTAATTAAATATCAGTGATTGGTTGCTGCCAGGGCCCAGTCATTGTACTCAGCAAACACACGCTTGAATGGATGATGGATTCACCGTTCCTGTCTGAAGCAGCCAGAAGGCCACCAAAACTATATCCACTGCTATTTTGGACCCTCTTACATCCTGGACAATTAGGTCACCAAGGAGGGGTCCTGCTTCCCAGGGCTTAATGAAACTCTAGGTAGATACTTTTCACAGTGGTTTCCTATTTCCTGGATGTCCTCTCTTTTCTGGTCTGTTGTCATTCAATAGGCTGTCAGTGGGGAGTCAGAGTGACTTAAATTGCTCCCTTGGACAGACGGAGGAAATAATTCAAAAGAAATGGGAAATGAGGTTTCTTGGGTAGAATTAGGAGGCTTAACACCAGGTAGCATTTCCTGGTAAGCCTCTCTCAGCAAGCTGGATGAGTGGCTCGGACTTGACGCCCGGCAGAGGCCAGCACTCCTGGTGGGGTCTACCTTTATCAGTGCCACGTGCGCGACAGAGCTGCTTGGAGAAAAGGAGGCTGAAGTTTTCCACTCGCACTTGCATTCACAGGAAAAGGCACCCTGATACCAACCCTGTAGACCTGGGACCCCATAACTACCTGTGGATGGGTATGTTCCATATACTTCAATACCCTTGTAATTTAGGTTTCTGCCCCATTGTGGATCCCAGGCGTGTTCTAGCGGGGCTGTTGAGGAACCAGAGCAGGTGCAGACAGCAGGGAACAGGAGGCTTGGCGAGCGCCTCCAGGCCCACTTTTCTGCAGAATTCTCCAGTACGCTAGGGAACAGGACAGCCAGCAACAAATATCTGAAACTGATGCTTCCAATTTTGACTGAGTGGCCTGATTTACCCCATGGATGAGTCACCCAGTTCCTGCAATCGCTCTTTCCCTCCTCTCCTGTCCCTCCAGGTCACCTCCATGGTTGGACATTACTCTGTAGCTGCTTTTAGACCTTCTGCTTGTGAGGTGAGCTTTTAAGAAAACCCAATATTTAAAAACGGGGACTCACAAAATAGATGAGCTGGGGAAGTGGGTGATTATTTGTCTTCACTGCGTATAGAAAGTCTGTTGATAACAGGACTATTTTATGTGCTATTTTTCCAGCGCAGCCATCCAATCGAATGCATGTTTGTGTTGATTTCTATAGAATTCTCCTCCCCTTCCTGCATGTCAGATGTGAGCTCTTCTACTTCCTTCGTGACTTTCCCCAGTGCCTGTCATGAAGCTGGTACCCAGCAAGGCCCCAAGAGCCACCCTCATGCTGTCTTTCACAGCCGGGTTCCAGGGCGGCACGGGTGTGTCTCAGAGCTGCCTCCCACACCTGTCTTCCCAGGACTGTGCTGCTTAAACAGCCAGGCCTCCTTCCTCTCCAGGTGACACGTAATCAAAGAACAAGGCAGGGGTGTCTACCCCACCTGCCCTTATCCTCTTCTAGCTGGAATAACCTGCAAAGTTGGAGAGTATTAGCCCGAGTGTGTTGGTCACGTGCCGGCATGCAAACCTGAGAAGCCTGAGGTTGGAAAAACGCCTGGGATGTAGGGAAGGAGTGCTCTGAACATTCCTTCTGTCTGCTGGCCGCCTCCAGGACTCGTCTGATTTATTTGGCTTTGATGCATTCTGATGTCCTTATCTAGACAGTTATTGTAGAATGAAGCTTGTCTCTGAGAACCACAGGGCTCAGTGTTAAGCCTCTGTCTGCTTAGCTGGGGCTCCGGCCCTCTAGAGGTGGCTCCCACAGTGTCTACCAGCCTTATTCCCAGGGAGTCCCCAGCGCACCCAACATTGTGCCTACTTTAGAATGTACCCTGTGCTCCTGCCTCTGGAGGCTTGGCCTGCCCTGCAGCAGGAAGCCCTGGCCCTCCATCCAGGCTGCCAGACCCCAGAGGGGACTGGAAATATCTTTTCTTTAGGCTCCGGGATAATGCTTGGCATAGAGAAGATAATATGTGCTTATTAAATGGACAGTTAGATGGGTGGATGGCTGCCTCTTGCCACACCCATCCCACTTAGGGAAATTTATTGAGTGACTACTCTGTGGCAGCATTAATTCTAGGGTCTTGGGGTGCATCAAAGCTGACAAAAATCTCTTTCCTTATAAACAGAGATTACATTCTAGTTAGGTAAAACAAATAAACAACAAATACAAAAATGATATAATATACTACATATCAGTGCTATGGGGATAAAGCTGGCAGAGGAAAGGGGCTTGGGAGTGTGTGGTTTGTGGTATTAAATAGGGTGGTGGGGGCCGCCTCAGCTGGATGGGCCCTTACCTGACTTCCTGTAATACTTCATCTGAACCTTTCTTCTGGCATAATTGCCTTATTCTTTATATTTATATACATAGAAACACATATGTCATGATAAATGGTCTTCTACTAGGCTGTCAGCTTGAGAAGTGGTCTACATCTGACCAGTATTTGTATCTTTCTCAACATCTAGTCCAAAATTGATGTTCAGTAAAACATGGTCAAATAAATGAATGCTTAATAATCGATTTGTTGAAGAGAATTACAGTGACTCATTTATTTCTCACTGTGGAAGTAGTAACTAGTCACATGGGCCTATTTTGTACACAGGTACAACTCGCTTCTTTGACTTTAGGTAGCAAATACCTTTGAGGCCTTGAAGCGCATTCACCCTTATATTAGCCTGAAGGGTTGATCTGCACCAGCAGTCTTTATGAATAGAATATCAGGAAGCGTGGAATTCCTACCCAGGAAGTGCTTCCTGTCTGCAAAGGGGCAGTTTTTCTAAGCAACATTAATTCTTTTAACCTGGCCAGTTATGTTTTGGCAAAAACTTTTGCTTCAGAGGATTGATTAATGCCTTGATGTCCCTAAAGTGTTAATGATGTTTTACAAAAGGAGTTCAGCTGTGGAAAGGTAGAGCGAAGGGCAGATGGGTGAGGTCTGAGTGCCTGGACACTGTCCCGGCCTGATTGAGGAATGGATGTCCCTCTACACTTTCTGGTTCTTCTCACTACTGCAGGGGTCAGTGGGCCTTGTCCATTGCTGAGAAACTAAGAAAAAACTTATAATTCCCACAGACCCTCAGAGCTCTGCTGTATCCTATTTTTAATTTCCAAAGAATAATAATAATAAATGATGCTAATAACCAGATAGCTTTCATTTATTGAACTTTCCCTATGTGCCAGGGCCATGCTTAGTTTGTTTATTGTCTCAATTTAATTCTCACAGAAATTCTGGGAGTAACAGTTACTGTCTCCATTTTTCAGATGAGAAGACCAACACTTATTTAAGGGGCCATTTCTACCAAAGTCACCCAGATAGTAAATGGCAAAAGGAGGATTTGACTGCAGGCTTGTCTGCCTCCAAAACTTGGCCAATAAACACAAAAAGGGAGAGAATTATTTTTTCTTGAAAAAATGTGGGACAGTCTTCAAGATAGTAATTATGAAGACAATAAAGACATGCCAGTGTGGGAGGGGCTACGTTCTTTAACAATATGTGTTACCATGGCAACAGGGGCAAAATTGTACCCAGGTGGTGTTGCAAGAGATGAAGCCACTTATGCATGTGAACAAGTCCTAAAGGATGTGGAAAAAAAGGAAAGAGGTTGAATGAGCTTGGTGAGAGTATAGAAGGGCTTTTTTTCTGAAGTTTTCTTTAATAGTGTTGATATATACTTCTAATGAAATCTTGTCAGATACACTGTGACATCTCCCTAACAGGCACAGAGAAGGTCTTGTTTTAGCTTAAGATGTGCCCAAATCAAGTCAAGAAATGGCTGGACAACTCAGCTTGCTCCATGCTGAGGCAGGGGACTTGTGTGCATGAGTTAAGCTTAAGCCCACACATGACCAAAGCTCTAGCTTCCTGCAGCCTCTTCATGAGTCTCTAGAAGCCCTGAGTTCTCTTCTTCCTGGGGAAGTTACAAAGAGAGATGGGACAGACTCCAGGGCAGGCAGCTCCAGAAGCTGTGGACTTGGGGATCCTTAGCTGGACTCTGTGACCCTGGGGAATTGACAGCTTTGTGCTGTGACTCTGGACCTTGAAGAGTCTTTAAAAATGTAGTCTTTCTGGGTGCCATGTTGCATGCCTGTAATCCCAGAGGCTTGGGAGGCTGAGGCAGGAGGATCACGAGTTCAAAGCCAGCCTTAGCAAAAGTGAGATGCTAAGTAACTCATTGAGACCCTGTCTCTAAATAAAATGCAAAAAATAGGGCTGGGGATGTGGCTCAGTGGTTGAGTGCCTCTGAGTTCAACCCCTGGTACTCTACCCCACAGTGTACTCTTGTCTAGTCACCTTGGACTTGATTCCCTTAACACGAATGGGCAGTCTGCTGCTTGTGTTACGTGAGCACCTAGGGACACTGTCCGCCCAGGGAGCTGCACAGACTTCCCTGCATCACACAGGTTGCTGCCTTCCCAAGACAACTGTCCCTGCACTTGTGCCCCCATTTACCTGCATAGCAAGAATCTTGGGTTTGCTGTGACAAGCCTGGGAGAGTGGTTTTATTCTCCTTTCTCTAAGTCACCTGTCCTTTCTTTGGGGACTTAGTTTTGTTCTGCACTGCTCTTATTCAAGCATGTGCAGTATGTTCGTCCCTGTCCTAGGCCCGCTCATTGCAGAGCAGCATTGATGTCTACCGCTCCCCACTCTTCAAACACTCTCTCCAAATTCCTTTCTTGGGTTCAAAACTATCTTAGCAAACAATGAATTTTCTGAACTGTGATTGATGGGTCTTCCCTGTTCTAAATCAGATCTTTTCCTTTTGTTAGCACACCTTCTTTCCATATGTCAAGCCTGGAATTAATAGGCACAATGGAAATAGCAGTTAAAAAAACAAATCCCATACTGTCAAATTATAAATTTGCCACTTTGTCTATAGATGTCAAGCTCATTTAGTGAATCAGCCATAGTCAGCCCAGTGGTGACTTCTTCCAATTTCCTCTCATGACAGTGTCTCCGCCCACGGTGTTGCTCCATCAAGCAGACCTAAGCTGGTTCTGCAGACCCATTAGATTCTTCTCTATCTCCGTCTCTGCTGATACTGCTCCTTCTCCTTGAAGTGATCCTTTCCCCTGCATCTCCAGCCTGGATCTTCCTAAGTCTGGGTCCTTACCACCTTTTGACACTTAGCATGAATTTTCTTTCCTCAGAAGGGCCCCTTTCCCTACCTGATTCCACCAGGCCTCCTGTGCCCACCATTCTCCATCACTACTCTTTGTTCTTTCACAGCGGGTCACCATTTGCCATTATGTTGTTTATATTGCCTTGCTTAATGTCTTTCTCCCTAGGATGTCAGCTCTGTGGGGAAAGGGATGGATTCCGTTGTTTCCACCATCTAAACCTAGCATCTGGCCAAGAGTGGATGCTCAAGTACTGGTTGGATTGAAAGAATAAGTAAATGAAGAATGGAATAAGGACTTTTCATAGTCTTTTTCCTTTTTTTTCAGCCTCAAAAATTTATTGTTCACCTTCTTGCTGCTATTCTTTTGTATATTTTATATAAAATTATTTCCCTTTGAATGTAGTATTAGTGTCATTCTCTACCCTCTGAGCCTTGGTGACAGATCTTCTGTCTTGTCCTTCTCTGTCTTTGTCAGCTGCCATATTTGAGTTTAAAAAATTCAAGATTTGGTGTTCTGTGCCCTGGATTAATGTATGGGAATAAAAAGTTCAGATGAAACTGGGACAATTGACATGATTATAGAGAGCAACATGTTGAAAGGAAGAAATTAGGAGTGAGTCCCTGAAACCAAGGCAGAATGTAAAGGAGAAGAGATGCTGTGTAAGTGTGTGCCCCCAACTGCCTTCTAGACAGAGTTACCTAGAGACGCAGAGATGTCAACTTCACGCCAAGTACAGACCCAGCCTCGAGGCACGTCCCAGTCAAATGGAAGGTCAAAGCTCTCCAGTCAGACTGTGCTCTGCTATCTTAGCACCAGCAGCAGCTGGGAGTCTATTTGAAATGCAGGTTCTTGTGCCTGGCCCTGGACCTACTGAATCAGGATCAGCATTTTTGACCAGTCAGTCAGGTCATTTATAAGATTTGAAAGAGTTTGAGAATCTACCTTAGAAACTGCAGGCCGCTCATGTTGTTAAAGGCAGAGGAAGCAGCTGATAAATGACTGGCATGTGTCACTGATGACTTTGTCTATCTGGAGTGAGAGAATCTGCTTGTGTAAATTCTGCTCTGGGTCACAAAGAAGGTTGACATTGACATGGGCTGGGATAAGAAAGGTGACCTTCTCACTTAGCTTTAAGTTCAAAAGAGCCAAGATGGGCACTTGGGGCACAGGCACATGGCATATGTGTCAGAGAAGCAGATCTCAAAATGTGCTGGGATGAGACAGATGCAAGGGTCTCTGGGGGAAGATGGCATGACAAGGCAGGAACCTTCAAAAAGGCCATCTCTATCTGCTGTGTGTGACATCAAGAATGCTGCCAATGGGGAGGAAAAGGAAGTAGTGTCTGAAAAGGTGGTCGTGGCCCCTAAGGGGACTTCTAGAATCCAGACGAGTACAGGATGAAACATGCATCTAGGAGGGTCACTTGCATGTATACCCAGAGTGGCAGGAGGTTAAAGGCAAACAAGCAACAAAAGAAGACAAAAGAAAAATTCTTGTCACGTATTAAGGGGTTAAAAGAACTTCTCTGGATACTGTGGAGCAAGAAGAATCAGAGAGGCACATTTCTTCTGTTCAGAAAACAGAGGGTGTCATTGCCTCAAGGGGACCTTCCTCAACCTCCAGCCTGTTCCCCACTCTGCTGCTCTCTCATATCCTCGCCCTTTTGTACTTATTTCATAGCATTTATTGCTGTTTGGAATTATCTAGCTCATTCATTGTTATTTGGCTCACTGACCTCTTCTAGAATACAAGCTGCAAGAGTTGTTACTTTTTTTTTTTTTTCTTCAGTGCTGGGGATTGCACCCAGGGCCTTGTACATGCTAAGCAAGACTCTACCACTGAGCCACATCCCCAGCCCCTTTGCCCTTTTGGCCTCTAGATTCCAGAGACTAGAATGGTGCCTGCCACATGCCCAGTGCTACATACCTATGACGAATGAAAAGAAGTCTGAGACAAAGCTAATTTGCTTCAACCCTGCTGAACTCTATTCACCCTGACTATTCCGCAAAGCTCTGGAGATAAAATTCACTAAATTGCAAAATGGATTAATAAGATTATAAAGAAAGGGGGACAGCAGCTGACCTGTCTTGGGAGTCCCTGCACATCCACATGTGACTACAGTACGCCATTTGGTCTTGATGCTGACAGAGGCTGGTATTCTCACTCCCATTTTACAGATGAGGAACCAAGGCTGTCTATTTTCTGTCGCTGTGAAAGAATATCACAGACTAGGTAATTCACAATCAAGAGAAGCTCATTTGGCTCAGGGTTCTAGAAGCTGGGAAGTCCAAGAACATGGTGCCAGCAGTGTGTGAGGGCTTCTGTGCTGTGTCAAAACACATGAGAAGAGCAAGCAAACACACGTGAGACAGGAGGATGGGGCCCAAACTCATCCCTTTATCAGCAACCCACTCCTCTGATAATTAACCCACTTGCTCAATAGTGGTGTTAATCCATTCACAAGGGCAGAGCACGCACAGCCCCATCACCTCTTAAAGGCCCCGTTACATAGGCAATTAAATTTCAAGACAAGTTTTGGAGGGACAGTTAAGCCATAGCAGAGGCTCAGAGAAGTGATTTGCCCAAGTGAGGAAGATGTGAAAGCCATATATGAATTCCATCTCTCTGGTTCCCAAATCCATACTCTTTTCATTACATTGAGGCTGGATGAAAACTGGAATAAAAGAGAAATAAACCCATTCAACTGCTTGAAATGAACATTTAAGTTCATTTCAAGCCTGGGACAAGGTAAGTATAAATTATTATCACAATAATGCCACTGAAACCATTCCAGAAGTCTGTGGTGTAGAACAATAAGCACTTATTTCTTATTCACATGTTTGTGGGTTGGCTGGAGTTTGGCTGATCTGGGCTGAACTCTGCTGGGCATGGCCCTAAGCTGTGGAGGGGGTCCAGCTCTGCGCCATGAGTCTTTCATTATTCTGGTACCAGCGGGCCTCCTGGGGCACATCCTTTGCTTGGCAGAGGCAGAAGCACACTTGGGATGAGTGGAAATGCATGATGCATCAGGTCTGTGCTTAGAAGGGCACATTGTTCCTTCCACCCACACTCCACTGGCTGCAGCAAGTCACAAGCCATCCAAGCCCAATACTAATGGGGCGGGAGGTGCACTCTGTCTCCAGTGGGGTGAACTGTAAGGTCATGTGACAAAGGATATTGATCTGAGGGTGTGAACAACTGGGACTGATGAAGTGATGGATCACAGGTGTGAGTGGGGCATGCTTGGTGTGAAGGTACCCTTCTCATGCAAGATCTTATTGAAGCCTCCCAACAATCCTAGAGAAGGATGATTGCTATCTCTATTTTTCAAGGAGAAAATTTAGGCTCAAAATGCTGTTATTCAAGGTAACCCTGGAATAAAGGAACCATCAAGGACATACATCTAAGTCTGTCTGGCAGCAAGGCCCACGTTCTTGACCTGACTCAACTCTACTGAAAAAACTGGCAACTAGGATGGAAGAAGAGTTGCCAATCATTTTCCCCAAAACTGTGGATGATAGGAAAAGCACAGAAGACACACAAATGGATGAATTTTCAAGAAGTGAACTCTGGAAATCATCAAACTTGAGTTTCTTTTTGTGTCAAGGTTGAGTGTTAAGACATTAGCCATAGATGGGTGGAATTCATCGGATCTTCTTCATGCTCATCCCTCATCTGGGACCAGTAGTATTTAGCCACCTCCTCTGCTCTTAGTCTCGATTTTATACCCTTGTGGTTGTATTGCTCTTTAGTGCTTGTCTACACCCCAGAGCTTTGATTTGAGTCCCTTCAAGGATGGCTTGGGGTCTTCTTGAAGGAATGTTGGTGGAATCCTACTGTTCAGCCACACTGTCTTGTGTATGACTCTCAGACAAAACCTGCACTCTCCTTACCCCCTCACCAAATTGGCTTACCATCAGGATTCTCCCAAGTCCTAGCATCCTAGCACCCTGAGGAAAGATACATCCATAGGAACTTTCTAGAACAAATTTGATGTAAGTGGTTTCTGGACATTTCTAAAGATGATCAGAGGGTAGTGTGAACTCAGTAAGGATGAGCATAGCTTGGCAAACCTGATTTCCTTTGTTAAAAAACTGGACTGCCAGTAGGTAGGGTCATGAGGATAGAATCCCAGGTTTCATCAAGAGTTTTGACAGAACCTTTCATGTTCTCTGTTAGAAAAAGATTGAGAAACACAGTCTGATTTAGGACAAATGGATTAGTGCTTGGCTGGTTCAGAGATGATGTTGTCATTAACCAGATGTGCTCTTACAGCCAAAGGGAGGCTGCTGGTGCAGAACAATGGGACTCTGTCCTCCAGCCGGGCCTGCCCTGCCAATGGGACTCTGCCCTCTCTTCCTTGCTCTGCCTCCCTGACACCCCTCACCCTGCCTTCTTTCTCTGTTAGAACAACTTGGATGAAATTATAAAATTGATGGCTAGAGGTGTAACTAATATAAAATATGAAAAAGATGATATTATATAACTTTAAAAAATATATCACCTTACAAATCCTTCTCTAGAGAATGATCTTATTTAAGTCTCTAAACAACACTGTGCGGTAGGTATGAATAATTATTCTCCTTTTAGATGAGGCTCAGGACTTAAGGAAATCATTCAACATCATTTTGCAAAGCCCAGGTTTAAATTCTGTTTTCCAAATTCTATACTTTCAAAAAAATGAGCCAAAACAAACAAGAGAAAATGAATAGACACATTTTTTAAAAAAATACAGGTTGGAAGAAACCTGATGTGTAGCTGTCATGCAGGGGGTCTCCACATTATCCCCTGTCCCCTGAGACCTGTGTGGCATCCCACTGCCCCACTCTGACAGAACTGATGTTCTCTTTCCCAGCCTGAACTCCTCCAGGCGGCTGGTACGTCCTTCCTGCTGGGACAGAAGAACAGGAATGTAAAGCTGCCCCTGACTTTACAAATGATCTGACCGACTCCTGGTCAGATCAGGGGAACCTGTGACAAGGTGGGGAAAAGCTTGGGCTTGGGGTCCTGCTGATTGGTTGAGTGTCCTCCAACAAGTACACTAACCTTTATCACACCTTGGTCTCTTTTTCTGCAAAAGGGAACAACTTGGATGAAATTATCAAATTGATGGCTAGAGGTGTAACTAATATAAAATATGAAAAAGGTGATACAAACCTTAGTGGGTGGTAGTGAGGATTACATGAGAGGATGCCCGTAAAATGTTGGTCAGGTGCCCAGCAGATGGATCCTAATAAATTGCAGCTCTTCTTGGGAGTTGGAAAATCAAGGCCTTGTGACTGGATAGGACTGTGGTTGCCATACTCTGCTCTGCCACCGGTCACTCATCCTTTCTACATCTAAGTCCAGGCTTCTGTAATCTAGAAGAGTAGGGTGGATTTCTATTATTCTGGTAGGAGGCTCTCCCCCTCCAGGAAGTAAGAGAAAGCCTAAACGGGGCTAGCCGGTTCTGCTCCACCTGATGTTGCAGGGAATTGTGGTCATAATGGGACCCTCTGATATTTCAGAGTTTGGAACACCAGGTGGACTCACCCTTTTCAAGGTGTCTGGTCAGGGACGGGGAAGGATGTGGAAGCTCCATTCTTTCCCTTTACTTCCTGAGAGGTTTGGTAGAGGAGACAGGAGGAAGGGCAGAGTGGAGGCAGGTGCAGAAGTTTCCAGAGCAAGAGCCTTTGCAACTGTCTTTCTCAGTGTTGTGTTTTGCCCTTTCTGAGTCCCTTCGAGCTTTTGGGTGCAACAAGGAAGCTACTGTTTGCCTAGAATTTAATACTCTCTTCTGTTTGCTTTAATCGTTACCAGGACCAGGTGTTTCTTTTGGTTTTTGAAGTTTTGAGCAATAGAAGTTTACTCATTTGGCACCATAAAACCCTACTTTAAACAAGGCACATATTTTAAACATCATAAAAGTAAAAACAAATTAAATATTTCAAAGCAATACATTTAAAACTATATCCAAATAACGAAAACTTACCTAGGGCAAGAAATGAACTCTTCTGGAACAATAGATTGTAGAGCTGATTAGTTTATTTTGTTCAAAGCTGATAACAATTTACCCAGTGCTCGCTATGGTAAGGATTTTACCCAAAATGCTATGGTGAGGTCAGCAAAGCATGACAGCCAGAACATATGTATCCTCATCTGACCTCTGGTTAGGTTCTGACAGTGAAGTCTGCAAACTCCCAACCTCTTGAATTTATGTTAACAGACATTAAAACTTAATGTTGGTTCTCGAGATGTTACCTTCCTCCCCCGTACCTGGGATTGAACTCAGGGACACTTGATCACTGAGCCACATCCCCAGCTGTCTTTGGTATTTTATTTAGAGACAGGGTCTCTCTGAGTGGCTTAGGGCCTTGCTAAGTTGCTGAGGCTGACTTCGAACGCTCCATCCTCCTGTCTCAGCCTCCCGGGCGGCTGGGATTATAGGTGCGTGCCACCATACCCGGCTTAGACATTACCTTCTTGTCAATCACTTTTCTTCCTCCTTTATTGATGACCATCAATTATGTACCATAGCTTCCTCCACCTATTTCATTACTCACTATTTATTCTTTTAAAAAAAAAAACTTCCTTCAGTCAACAAACCCTTCTCTACACACAGGTCAGTTTCATCCATTTCTTATTTCTAATTAATCTCTTTGCATTTCACCAAAATAGCAAACTTATTACTTTTCCTCTTTCTCCTTTTTCTTTTCTTAATAACTCTGTTGAGGTATAGCAGACATGCCATAATATCTGCTCATTTCAAATGTATAATTTGATGATTTTCAGTAAAGGAGCAGAGTTGAGCAATCATCATCATAATCCAGCTTAAAATCTTTCCGTCACTCCAGTGGAATCCCTTGTGCCCATTGCTGCGATCCTTCTGCTCAGCCCCAGCCCCAGGCAACCACTCATTCATTTTTAGTCTGTATAGATTTACCTCTTCTGGATATTTCATATGATCGGAACACATAGCGTGTTGTTAATGTCTGGTCCTTCCACTTAGCTTGATGTGTCTGAGGTTCGTCTAGGGTGTAGAACATATCAGTGCTTTGTTCCTTTTTACTAGTGAACATTGTTTTGCTGTTTGGATGTATACCACACTTGATTTATCTGCCACTGGTTGATGGATATTTGGGCTGTTTCCACTGTTGAGTTAGTATGAATAATTGTTGCTATGAACATTTGTCATCAAGTCTTTGTGGGGATATATCTTCATTTCTCTTGGGCAAATACTTGGGAGTGGAATTGATGGGCACAGTTCTCTTTAACAGCACTTTTAATAGTCTCATGATTATCAATATACAGATGTACTAAGTTTAAAAAAAAATTTCCAAGTCAGTTGATCAATAGGTTCACAGATGTGAATGCTTGTCCATCTTAATTGTAAAATCTTCATTGTAGTAGGATGTTTTCTTACATCATTGAATTAACACTGTTCTTTCTCCAATTTTGAATCTGAAGAATTATGCATTTACTTGGTAAAAAAAAATTGACTAGGATTAGTATTTTTAAAATTATGCTTTAAACACTTCAAGAACAAAGGGGAAGAACTCTGAATCTGGAATCAGAAACAAATATTTGGATTTGATTTCCATCTCTGTTGCTTACTACCCATGAAAATCTTTGGACAAGTTTATTTTATGTCTTGGAGATTAAGTTTCCTCCTAGCAATGAGGGAGATGATATTTACCCTGCCCACATCATAGTCTCGATGCTCAGACAACACTTAAAAACCTGGACCCAAGTGATTCAGTCTCAAAATGGCATCAGACTTCAGAAGTGTTGCTTAATAGCGAAAGAGAGATAATTAAGAAGTCATTCTATTCTTTCCTTCTGCCTCCAAAGTCTAGTGAAGAGGACTGAGAAGCACAGAAGCCAGTAACAGAAGATTCTTCTTTCTTACCACAGTTGCTTAGTTCCTCAATTCCTACCTGCCAACATCCTGTGCTGCTTATTTGTCTCCTCTTCTTGACACAATCTTTTTCTCAGTCTTTGATTATGTACATCAACTCAGCTTCTCTCCTAATAGAATTCTTCCCTGCTAAGAGGAGACAAACCAGGTTGGCAACTCCAGGATTTCCCTGGGACAGATGAAGGAGTTAATCTGCATATTAAGACTTCTCACATCTGTTATAAAGTGTGAAATGTGATGAAAACTAAAATATTAGCATTATCATCATAGTCATCAAAAGTGTTTATAACATAATAGAAGGTGATAGAATAGGTATTCCTTGAACCCCCCCCAAAATTAAGCTGTTAAAATACTAACATACTTGTATTACTAAATCTGTAATATTATGTTTTATTCATTTTAGACTCATTCCCCCAACCACATTTTAGCATTTCTGAAATAAGAATCTGAAAAACATAAATGATGTTTTATAATCACCTTTAGCCATTTCCCTTCATTTTAACATCTCTGGTGTCTCAGTGAGGCTGGGGGTCTGAAATACTAATGAGGATTAGGGTTCCTTTTCATTGGTATGGAAGCAGCAGTGTGGGCAGCCAACCCAGGGGAAGGGGAGGGAGTCTTGGGAAGGGTCATACCTGTGGCCATGTGCTTTCTGATTTACCTGACTTGTGAGACCCAGGTGAAAGGGAGGCTCAAGATTCCGTATACACCAAAGACACCACAGTGTGGCACACATCCCACTTCCTGGCTCCTTTCTAAGGGAGCAGCCTATCTGGACACTGTATACCATGCCTAAAGTCATGCCTTGCATTCCTGTGACATCTATGGCTAACTCACTAAGTAGCTTCTGCAGGGCGCCTCAGAGCTGCCATGATTGAAGTTGGATGGAACAGTTTCCACTGGTGCCAGATGATGGTATATCACCCTGACTGTGGACTAGTGGCACTATGAATGTACAATAATATTATGACAAGGAAGTTAAGAAGCACAGGAAATGAAAACAATATAGCAGCCTGAATGGCGAGTCAGGACAGAATCGACTTTGGAGCAGTCAGGGTCTGTTTGTAAAAGCATAGGTTGTCCAAGCGAAGAACAATCAGGGCAAAACTCATAGCTGCCCCTCCCAGCAAGCAGTTTGCCAGAAGT
The DNA here is from genome assembly GCF_902686445.1 of Sciurus carolinensis. Lineage (NCBI taxonomy): Eukaryota > Metazoa > Chordata > Mammalia > Rodentia > Sciuridae > Sciurus > Sciurus carolinensis. The sequence goes on along the minus strand of NC_062222.1, from coordinate 109,927,610 downwards.
GCGAGGTTTTCAGACTCTCCCCTCCAGCAGGGCCTGTGCTCCAGAGCGTTCAGCTGGGGAGAAGGTGGAGGGTGCATTTGGCTGGCTGAATTCCCACTTCAGCTAAGGAGCAATTAGAAGGTTTGAGGGTGCACCCTCCAGAAAACACGTTTCTCTCTCCTTTGTTTCCTCTATGGTCTACTGATTTAGCACATGCCGGGACTGTTTTTATTTTTGACCTGTTGGTAGCCTGGGCAGGAAGTCTGAATATGTGGACAGGGCTTAGAATTTGGACCTTTTGTCCAGTGTTCCTTCTTTCCACGTTGGTCTAACTCTGGATGGCCCTTGAATAGATTGACCTAAGGCTTTCCAGTTCTAGAAGGGACTAGAGGTGGCCATCATTGTCCTCCACAATGATACCTGAACCCAGGGCTCTGAAATAGTTCATTTGCTTCTGGAATATGGTGGAAAGGCGTGGCATGCCATTTCATGTCCCTTCAGTCTAGTCCCAAGCCTGGCATCCACCTGCAGCCCTGGCCTGAAACAGGCCCCATAATCAGCAGGACTGGTCCTCAGTGGGTGGAGAACAACAAGGAAGAAATGGAGCCAACTGGAACAATTTGCCCTTTTTTATTATTTATTTACTGGAAGATTTTTGCACACCATGCATCATGTAATTGGCGTTTTACAAAATCCATATCATGTAATCCTTACAAGAACTCAATGAGGTATTATATTAGGGTTCCCCCAAAAACAAAACCAATAGTATGTGTGTATGTCTATATCTATGTATGTCTCTTTATATCTCTCTAATTGTCTATTTATCTACCTATCAATCAAAAGACTCTTATTTTTAAAACGGGATCATGTGATTATGGAGGTGGGTAAGTTCAGAATCTGTAGGGTGGGCCCACAGGGTAGAGACTCTGGAAGAGACAATATCGCAGCTGAACTCTGAGAGATCTACATTTGTTGGGTGAGGTCAATCATTCTCTCAGTTCTGTGTGGGCCTTTGACTTGTTAGATTTAGCACACCCATGTTGTGAGGGGGATAATCTGCTTCACTCAGAGTTCACTGATTTGAGTTTTAAGTTTACCCAAAATACTTTCACAGAAACATCCAGAATAATGTTAGACCAAATACCTGGGCACCGTGGCCCAACCAAGTTGATGCATAAAATTAACCATCACAGGAATGTATTACGTCCGTTTTACATGTGAGGCAATTGAGGTTTAGATACTTTAAGTAATTTGATGGAGACCACAGAGCCAGTAAGTGGCAGCTATGGGTTTTTTGTCTTTATTATTTCAAACTCAGGTATTTCTGCATTTAAGGTTGGAGGTCTTAGCCACTACTATCTCCTTAATAGACGTGTCATGATTTGTATCTGGAATGTCCCTTAAACGCTGAAGTGTTGAAGGCTTTTCCCCAATGTAGCAATGTTCAGAGCTGGGACTTTGGGGAAGCGATTTGATTATTAGAGTTCTGACCTCATCTGTGGATTCACTGATGGATTCATAATTTGTGGGAGGTGGTGGACATTGTGGGAGGGACGGCCTAGTTGGAAGATGTTGGTTACTGGGGGCACGTTTTTGAAGGGTGTAACCTGTCCCAGCCCCTTTCTCTGTTTCCTGGCTGCCATGAAGGAGAGCTCTCTTCCACCACAACCTGATCGCCATGAGTTCTGCCTCTCCACAAGCCCACAGTGATGGGGGCCAAGCAGCTATGGACTGAAACCTCAGAAATAAATCTTTCTTCCTGTAAGTTGATTTTCTCAGGTATTTTGTCATAGGGAAGAAAAACTGGCTATCACCATGTGGTAGATCTGGAGGGATCTAGTAATGTAGGAAAGTCAGTAAGTGTTGGAAAATGAGTGACCCTACAGAAAAAAAGAGTGTGAATAACCAACAGATGGTGCCCAGAGGAGTCCGTGAGGGAGCCCCGCAGGAGAGGGACCTGAGGAATTGATACTGCTCAGACACACCACAAAGTGGCTGGTTGGTTTTCTGGTGATGAGTGGATAGTCAAAGGCTTTCTTGAAAATTCAGAAGACCTGAACACAGGGAGCACACGGGCCCACGGTAATTGGGTTGAGTGGCTGTCATTAAGTAGAGGCTGCTTAGTTCTGGAGGTGTTTCTATTTGACCTGTCTCCACAGTCCCCACCTCTCCCTTTCACTTTCTGGACCCCAGGACTTTCCTTCCACTCAGTCGCCTTCCTTCATGAACATTTGTTCCTCAGTGCTGAAATCTCTACTATACACCAGCATTTCCTTATCTTTGGGGAAACTGAGGCCCAGTAAGGAGATGTGATTTGCCCAAGATGACATACACTGGTGGATGTCATCCCCAGTCCAAGCTCTTCACACCCAGAAGAGATTGTTGTGAAACCACTGTCTGCTGACTCCAGTCTGGGGCGCTCTCCTTCATTATCCCTGGAATGTTGGAATGCTTCAAGGATACTGGGAAACAGACCAGAATGAGAACACAAAGATGATGTTGGTGGTGAGAAGGTGTGTTAAGTCACCTTTCTGTTACTGTAACAAATACCTGAGAAAATCAACTTGTAAAGGAAAAAGGTTTATTTTGGTTCACAGTTTGGAGGTTTCAGTCCCTGGTCAGTTAACCACGTAGCTCTGGGCCTGTGGCAAGGAAGCACCTCACAGTTGGGAAGAACAAATAGATTCACCTCATGGCTAGGACACAGGAAAGATAGAAGGAAGAAGAGACTGGGGTCCCATAATCTCCTTCGAGGGCAAGTCACCCAGTGACCAGAAGGCCTCCCGTGAGGACCCACCTCTTAGTTTCCACCACCTCCCAGTAGTATCAAATTAGGGACTGAACTTTAACACCTGGGTCTTTGGGAGGCTGTCAAGACCCTAACCACAGTACAGGGGTAAGATTTTCTTTTTCTTTTTTTAAGTAATGAGAAACTCAGGGGGAGGAAAAAAATCCCCCCAAACACAAAGATCAAGGAAGTAAAATGTGGAAGAGAAAGGGGAAGGAAATTCCAGCTGACCCAGAACGTAAGTAGTCAAAAGTACCCAACTTCCCTTGCACTGGGAGCCCAATTATTACAGAAAGTCTTGCTTAGTTCAGAGTCTGGGGACTGTCAAAATTGAGAAACTGTGGACTCAGATTTAAATATTAGAAACAGCAAATAGGGCTGGGGAGATAGTTCAGTCGGTAGAGTGCTTGCCTTACAAGCACAAGGCCCAGGGTTCGATCCCCAGCACCACGAAAAAAAAAAAAAAAAAAAAAAAAAAAAGAAACGGCAAGTATTGGAAAATGCAAATGAAGAGTGGACCTGAAGATGAAACACAATATTGTTACAAAATAGTAGAACAGGTGTACTGCCTTAAAACTTCAACCATGTCATTTAGGCTACTTCATGCATCGTGAAAGGTTCTAATGGTTATGTCCAAAAGAGTGTCTTCTCCCACAGTTTTTTTTTTTTTTCCTAGTGGAATGCTGGAAGTATCTCAGGCTTGAGACCAGAGTTATTGCTGGAAAAGGGACTTTATTTTGCACAAGGAGGTTTCTTTTGTTTTTAGCAACTGCTGTAGGAGTTAGCTATGCAGGTGGTGTGCATGGCCAGGAGAGGAGCCTTCTCCTCACCCAGTGAGTGGAGCAGGTCTTGATAATCCCTAAATTATTTGCAGGACAGTCTGCTGAGGGCTGGGAGTAGGGTGAAGAATGGGAGCTCTGTGGTTCCTTAGTTGGTCCTACTGGGTGCTGTTATTTGCTATGGTTGGATGACACTGTATGGAATCTCTACAGTATCACACAGCCTTTGCCTCCCCTGCCCTGTTGCTCCTTACTTTGCTTGTAGTATGAGGTGTGGCTGGTGGCTCTTCTCTCTGTGTCTCTCTGAAAGTGTCACACTGCATGCAAATACCTTTGCATTAGCAGGACTTGAATTTACGTGCATACAGAAGATGCTCTAAAACTCTTCCCTCCAATCACCAGTTTTAACACAAAGTCAACCTCAGATGGGTCTTTGGGAGCCTTGGATGGTCCTGCTTCCTGCTGGCCATGATCTCCAGAGTGACCCCAAATAGGCATGATGACAATGGAGATCCTCGTCTTGTTTCAGATCTTGAAGGAAAGGCTGTTTGCCATTGAGTTTTGTGCACTTGCCAGATCCTATTATGTTTGCAATTAAATTTGTTAAAGGGTACTTTTAAATTTCCTAGTTTACTACTTTAAAAATTTTTTTAATTTTAAAATTTAAAATTGGGTGTGGAATTATATTGAATGCTTTTCTGCCTTTATTGGGATGATGTTTTTCTTTTGATCTGTTGATGTAGTTAGTTCATCCATTGCACTTTTTCTTTTTTGGTGCTGAGGATGGAGCTCAGGGGTGCTTAGCTACTGAACCACATCCCCAACCCTTTCTAATATTTTATTTAGAGACAGGGTCTCACTGAGTTACTTAGGGCCTTGCTGAATTGCTGAGGCTGACTTTAAACTCATTATCCTCCTGCCTCAGCCTCCCAAGCTTCTGGGATTACAGGTGTGTACCACAGCGCCTGCTGCGCTATCTTTTAAAATTATTTATTGGTGGATTCAGTTTGCTTATGATATTGCGTCAATCTTCATGAATAATTTTGCCTCCCAATTTTTTTTCTTTCAAATTGTCCTTGTTTTCTGGCATGTTATTCCAGCTGCACAGAAGGAAGAGAGTTACCTATTTTTCTCTTCTGTAGAAGAATTTATCTAAGATTGGGATTCAATTTTTAAAATCTTCATAAAACTGTTTGTTTTTCTCTTTTTAAATGACATTTTAGTTATTTAGATGGTCAAAGTATTTCCCCCTTTTCACCTGTTTTCTATTTTGGTAGCATAAATCTGTTGTAATAGCCTATCTTTTTAATGTCTATGATAACTATAGTTATGTTTACTTCTTTCTTTCAAAAACATCGTTTTTAAAAAGGATGACTTTTTTTTCCTTTTTGATCAGTATTGCCAGAAGTTTGTCAGCCTTATAGGATCTTTCAAACAACCATCTGGGTGTGTGTTGATCCTCCCTATTGTGTTTTTATATTTAAAGTTATAATTTCTGCTCTTAGTATTATTTCCTCTTCTGTGGGGTAGGTTGGCTTCTATTTACCCCAGTACTGAGGTCTCTGAGGCTCCAGACAGGCTCTCCTTATACTTCCTGTGTTGGTTGAGACCTCACTTTTAAGTTCTTGTCCAAATAAACCTTCAGTGACATGAGGGTTTGCATGGAGCGCTGAAGTTCACTGTCTGTCAAGCTTTCACTTTTCTTTTATGTTTGGCCTCATGGGAGGCCTTTCCCTGTTACCAGCTCAGTGACACATTTACAGAGATGAGTTTCAAATGTTTTATTGAGCATGTTACCTGTTTCCGGTAGGAAGGTCCACTATCGTGCAAGAAACAGAAGTCCTTCCGGGTTTCTCTTTTCCTTTCCATGCCTTGGGTGTGTTCTGCTTCCGGGTTTCTGGCTTCCAACTCCAGAGTCTGCATGTGATGCCCAGGTCCTGGAGATCTTCTAAGATGGCTTCCTATGCTTCAGAATGGAAAGAACTCTTTTTGTTGCTAATATTGATGGTCCCTCATGATCTAACTCACAGTAATTATGCCCACGCTGTCTCTGTTTCTTTATTTGGGACAGGGGAGTGGAACCTGGGGGAGGGCAGGAATTCTAAGAGAAGAGGCGAGTGTGGAACAAACACAGAGGAAGGTCACATCCTGCACTGGTTTTTCGGGCCAGATTTCTCCCTGACCATCAAGACAAAATGGTCAAAGACCACCTTTCCCCGTCCCAGTTACATTTAAAACAGTTTGTGACTTTCTGCAACAATGCACATGGATAACTTTTCAGACTTGCAAACATACCTCATAGTCTTATTTTTCTTGTCATCTTGTTCTTTCTTTCTCCTTTCCTGAGTTCCTCTTCACCTCTCCCTGTTTGTTGCCCACTGGTCTTGGCCTCCAAGTCACCTGAGTTTACAGCCCAGAATGTATTTTTCCAAATTTTCCTCCATGCATGTGCAATCATAGGAATGAAGATCTGCCATTATTTATTTTATAAGAATGGGTTCGTATTATACATGCTTGTATTTTTCATTTAACAATGCATGCCTCATGGAAATCCCTCTAAGCCAACTGATACAGCTCTAATTCATTCTCTTAATGGTTATAAAAATCTCCTTTTGTGTGGATATACATAATTTATTTGACCATTCCTCCACTGACGGGCAGTGTTTCAGGTTTTGCCACCACAAACAAGGCTATAATAAATATCCTTGCAAACATGTCCTTTCTAGTGGTGACTTGATGTTCATGGGATAGATTCCCAGGAGTGGAATCGAAGGGCAGAGGGTATATGATATTTATTAAATTTTAATAGACATTGTCAGATTGCTTTCCAGAAAGGCTGTGATAATTTACATTTCTACCAGCAGTGTAGGAAAGTACCCTTTTCTGCTGCCTCCCTAGTCACTTGATGTTTTCAATTTAAAAATCTTTTGGCATATAGTGGGAGTCAAGTGGTATCTCATTGTTGCATAAATTTGCATTTGTCTGAACCATAATTAAATAATTTTGCTGTTTGGATTAGCTCTCTGTTGAATTGTCTATTTACTCTCTTTGGCATATTTTTCTGAGTGGTTTTTATTTCTTTTCTTTTTGGCCAATTTGTAAATGTTCTTTTTACATTATAGATGTTAATGTTTGGGTTTTCATGTGTGTTTTAAATTTTATTCTGCATCTATTCTCTTCTGATTTTGTTTAGCAGGTTTATCTTTCATTTTTATACTTTTTCTGGTTTCCAATCTCAGTTTTGAAGGTGAATGTCGACTTTAGTATTATGTATGTGTATTCTCCTAAATTATCTTGTATGATAATTATTTTTTAACTTTTTTATATTTAAGTCTAAGCAGGCTGCAGTTCAGTTATGCTTATGATTTAAGATGGAGGATTAATAATATTTTTCCAAAAGGATAATCAATTTTGTCAGTATCGTGTTAAGGATTCTGTCCTTAACAGTTACCAGCTTTGTCATGTTACAGTCTCATGTCTTCTGAAACCTATTTCTGTATTCTTATTTGTTGCACAGATCCACTTGTCTGTATTGATGCCAATATTTGATTGATTAGCACATAGTGGATCTAGAGTATGTGCTGTCATCTGATAAAGCAAGTTCCTTCATTCTTTTTCATATTTCCTGGTTTTCCTGCCATATCTCTTCTTCTTTTTTTAATGGTTTTTACTCTCATTTTGCTATAATACTACTTTAACTAATTTTCTCAAAAAAGACACATTGAGCCAGATGCGGTGGCACATGCCTGTAATCCCAGCAGCTCGGGAGGCTGAGGCAGGAGGATGGTGAGTTCAAAGTCAGCTTCAGCAATTTAGTGAGGCCCTAAGCAATTCTGCAAGATCCTGCCTCCCAATAAAATATGAAAAGGTGGTTGGGGATGTGGTTCAGTGGTTAAGTGCCCTGGATTCAATCCCCTGTAACACACACACAAACACACACACACACACACACACACACACACACACACACGATACATTGAAGGTAACCTTTTTGATCCTCATTTGAAAATGACTATATTTTGCCTTCACACTTAAACGATAGTCTAGGAATGAAATTTGGGATTGAGAATAATTCTTTCTTAAGATTTATTTTATTATTATTATTATTATTATTATTATTATTATTACTACTACTACTACTTTATTTTAGCATTGGCACGCACAGCCTCTGAGATCCAAGTTAGAGAAGAACGTGGTTTACTCTATACAGGGCAAGTTTTCTTGCCAGAGAATCTTTCCCTTGGCTGTACTTCTTTGAAGCGTGCTTTCAGTGTGTTCAGATATTAAATGTACTTGTGTTTAATTGTGCAGTGATGGGATTCTGAAAGGACATGGGGCATTCTGAGATAGGAGTGACTCAGAACAATCACGGGAGACATTTAGAGCTAGCAGTTTGAACTTGAAAGGTTCATGATTGGCCAAGTTCTAGAAGGAGATTCTCAAACCAGAAATGGGCTGGGCGGGCACCCCAGGAACTATTTCAGGGTTTGAGACTGTGATGGCCAAAACTCCTGCTTCTGCCTGTGGGATGCTGTTTGGTAGCCAGGTTTTAGGCTAAGGTCATCATACAGAGGCCCTGGAGCTGATGGTTGGGGGTTATACCAAGGCCCATAGTCTGGATTCTGGATAGGAAGTGAAGGAGCGAGGCTTTGGAATTGGATGTTCTCAGCTCTGACAGTGACTGGTGAATTTCCTTAAAGTGGATGGGCCCAGTGACAGAGGACTAAGGAATGATGATATGATACCCAGGACCTGCTGTATGTCTGGGGTAGACAACTGGTGTCACTACTGAATGACCTGGATTCAGAGGGAGAGTTTGAGTGACAGGAGGGACAAGGAAGTGCCTTTCCCAAACCCAGAGACAGAGCAGGACTGGAGAAATCCATGATAGCCTCAGAGTCCATGTGCAGATGAGGAAATTAAACCTCAGAGACACGATAGGGCTGGCCCAAGACAGTTGACTAGTGAGACTGGTATTTATTGATTTATTTTCCCACACTTTCTCTTGGTGTGGTGCTGACATTTAAATCAGGTCTTCTGACCCAAAGACCTGTGCTGCTCTTCCCATGATTCCAGGGACGTCACTTTCTTTCTTTTTTCTTTTGGTACTGGAGATTGAACTCAAGAGCACTGTACTACTGAGCTATAACCCCGGTCTTTTTTTTATTAGTGACAGGGTTTTGCTAAGCTGCTGAGGCTGGTCTTGAACTCACCATCCTCCTGCTTCAGCCTCCCTATTAATTAGGATTATAGGCTTGTACCACTGAACCTGCTTAGACAGCACTCTTGTAGAATTTTGTTCATAATCACATGGTAGGTGCTGTTCTAAGCATTTAATGTGTAACAGCATATTATTTGCTCTTTTTTTTTTTTTTTTTTTTTTTAGATGAGGGAACTCAGCTTGGATTCAGTCTAGCTATAAAAGCCTATCCTACTAACCTGCTACACAGACTTTTGACATGTCATCTCCGTCAGCTTTTCTTCTACTTTCTTTCTTTATAAAATATGTTTTGTTTTGGTTCATGAATTTATTGTATTTGTTCACTTTTTTCCACAGGGCTATTTTGACCATTCTTTCTCTGCCACTATGGCAAGTTTGGTTGAAGAGAGTTGGTGGTGTGTGGGGTGGTTCCCTGGCTGGGCCTTAGTTATTGATGGAAGAACTACCCTCATGACATGTATTTGCTGTTGTTCTTAACTGTGAAATTAACAAAACACACAAGAAGGGTTGTGGGGAGAGACAAGGGGAGAAATGGAGGCTCCCTGGAGCTGGTTATCTGTCTCCAGGGGGCTGCTTTTACACCTGGAATTTCTTCCAGACCCTCCTGGTTTATCTCAGATTAAACAGAGTTGATCAGAGACCCATCATTAGCTGTGCGAGTTCTCACTCACGAGTCAGGCAAGATCTGAAACAAAACCAGGGTCGGCTGTATAGTACAGGTGTCCAAATCCACAGTGTACAACCCCAAAGTGAGCCTTAATGTACACTGTGGACTTGGGGTAATCAAGATGTGCCAATGTAGGTTCATCAAAGGTGACAAAGGTGCCATTCTGAGTGGGGAGATGTCGGTAGTGGGGGAGGTTGTGCATACGTGGGAGCAGACACTGAGATATGAGAAATCTCTATATTCAGTGCAGTTTTACCGTGAAACTAAAAAAATAAAGCCTTAAACACACACACACATACACACGCACACATACACACACACGTGTGCGCCCCAAAATCCAATATAAACTGAGATTTTCCTATTCTCTGTCAGCATACTCATGTTATTGCATGAATTTAAGAATTTTTTTTTTCTTTTAGTGTAATCAGTAAATACTTTTAAGCATTTAATATGTGAAGTGCATGATGCTGGGCAGTGTTGGGGACACAAATGCCTGAGCCAGTTTGAGTCCCAAATCCTCAGGGAGGTGATCCATATTTATTAGAGGTTAAACCAAATTATAAGGGAATGTTAGAGAGGGAAAGGTGAACTTGGAGGGAAAGGATAGTGCAATGGACTAATGAAGTACAATGCCATGTCTGCACAGGCAGATCGAGGAGGCCAGGGAGGGAACAGGTGACAGCGTTTTACTCAGGAGTCAGGAAACCTGGGTTCAAGTCCCATGTCTCATCCTTCCCAGCTGTTTGACTTTCTTGACGTCACTCAACCTCTCTGAGACCCTGTTTCTTCACCTGTATTGTGGGGCTACTGAGAAGCACTGTACCTGTCTCACAGGTTTATGGGAGGATTTTAGTTTGGCATCTGGCGCCAAGAATGTTCTCAGTAAATGCTCAAAATAGATGCAGGCCTGTGAGAGTGTGCGCGCATGTGCGTGTGAGCTCTGGTGCACCTGTGTGAGGAGAGCGTTTGCTGGTGGGCAGGAAGATTTCACTCCAACAGCGCTCCTGACCCAACGATTAGGTAGTCCTCGAGGTCCTCAAAGAAACCACCAGACTTAAATATTTATTCAACATCTGTTCCGTGCACTAGACTGCGCCAAGCCTGCCGCTGTCTTTCAAGCCCACCCTTTTTAAGGTGTCCCTCCTATCTGTTCTGAGGTCTGCAGGCCAATGGTGATTTGAGCTTTTGAAACAAACAAACAGCCCAAAGAGCGATTTCTCACCCAGTAACATTCTTCACAGCAGCTGTCCCTCAATTTCCACATACAAACTCCAAAAACCTACAGGGTTAGAGGAGAGGTTTACACGTTCCCCAGAAAACGCCGAACTGCATGAGGCCTGATTCACCTCCATGGAACTGTTTTTCTGCCCTGGTACAATACCCTGTAAAATTGTAAATATGGTATTGGAGCTAATAAATCAATCACAGAGGGACGTTCCTGTTGCCAAACCTTCCTCTAGAGAATAAAGTCCTCCGGGCAGATTTAGGGAATTGAAATCAGGCTCTGTAGAGTTGCCAAGGTGCCCTGCCTTGGCTTGCCAAGTGAAACGTGAACTTTTGTGCCCTTTTCCTTGCAGGAGCTAGAATCTGCGGCTTCATGCAACGCATTCCCAATTTATGGAATTATGGAATATGGGGTTTAGGGAAACATGCAGGCCAGTGCATTGCTTCAGCCCCTGCAGCTTAACTGCAGGAGGGGTCTATGACCCTGCAATCGTCCCTGATTAAAAAGCTCCTGGGAACTCAATCCGGAGCCACCCTCCTTCATTACTGTTCTTCTGAAGAAAGTCTCTGTTCAGCCTATGGTGGGAGTTCAGATCTCCAGTCAATGATTAATGGCATGATTGCATTTGTTTTCTTTCTGAATTAACCCATGTGACCCATGGCATTTGCACCTCGTGTTAACCATTAGACACATAAACGAGCCCTGTATTCATCTGGGCGGTGGAGGCCGGTGGCGGTCGTCTCAGTTGACGGGGAGAAGGCTGTGCCTCTCCCAGCAGCAGGGCTTGGCTCCTGCCTGCCTTCCTCTGGTCGGAGGAAGCAGCTCTGTTAGCCTTAGTTTGCTCTGTTGCTGGGGCTCCTCACAGGGGGCCTTTCAGGGCTTGACATAAAAGTCCTTTGATTGTGCTGGGCACAGGGTCTGGGCGGCTCCAGGCGCATCGCATCCTCGCTGACCAAGTCTGGATCTGCTTCCCTTCTCCTGCACCCAGGCAGCCTTTCTTTTAGAGTGTTTACTTTTCTTACAGCAAATATGTGTGTTTTCACTCTTCGAACTCTTTCCATATTTAATGGAAGCAGGGGAAGTTTCTAGAAGTGCTCTTGCCAAGTTATTAGTTTTAAAATTAGCTCGGATTTGAGCGAGAAAATGAAAACTCTGATTATTGGTTTCTCTGGAGCACCCTTCTGCCAGCGGTGGTGCGAGACCCGCCCCCCTCACAAAAGCTTTCCCTCCATTGCCTGGAATGGTTTTATAAACTGGGTTTGTTGCTACAGGTGTAGGGGAGGAAGGTAGGTTCGTTGCTTCTGGTTTTGGAAAGAATCCCCCAATTATTTCTAAGAATGGGTATTATGTAGGGGGTAGTTTAAGGGTTTTGTTTTATTTAATTGCTTCAATTTAAGGCTTGATATTTAGGGGTGTGTGTGTGTGTGTGTTTGAGATTCATATAACATTAAATGAAGGTGTGGCTTTTAAAAAATATTTATTGGGGCTGGGGAGATAGCTCAGTTGGTAGAGTGCTTGCCTTGTAAGCACAAGGCCCTGAGTTCGATACCTAGCACCCAAAAAAAAAAAAAAAAAAAAAAAAAATATATATATATATATATATATATATATATATATATATTTATTTATTGAAGGGAAGCCTGTCTTAGTCTACTCAGGATGCCACAACAGAGTACGTTAAGTCAGGCAGCTTATAAACAACTGAACTTCATTTCTCACAGTTCTGGAGGCTGGGAAGTCCACAAGTCTCCAGCAGGTTCTGTGTCTGGTGAGGGCCCACTTCCTGGGTCACAGCCAGCCAGCCTCTTCACACTGTTCCTCATACAGGGAAAGGAAAAAGTTCTCTGGGGCCTCTTGTATGAGGACACTAATCCCATTAATGAGGGCTCTGCCCGTGGGACCTCATCACATCCCAGAGGGCCTACTTCCTCACATGATCATGTTGGGGGGATTAGGTTTCAACAAATGAATCTGGGGGAGACACAAATATTCAGTCTATAGTATTTTGCCCCAGGTGTCCCCACAACTTATGATCTCTCTCCCACCAAATACATTCACTTCACCCCAACAGTCCTGAGTCTTAGGTTGTTCTGGCTTCACCTCAAAAGTCCAAATTCGTCTCATCTGAATATTATCTAATGGGCTGGAGATACAGCTCAGTGGTAAATCACTTCCCTAGCAGGGCCCTGGGTTCCACCTCAGCACAGAAAAAAAAAAGAAAGAAATATATATATATGTATATATAACATATATAAAATATAACTATATATAAATATATATGAATATACATATATATGTGTGTATATTATACATATACATGTGTGTATATATATATATTTATACATATATATGTGTGTGTATATATATATACACACACACATCCTATTTCAGTAGATGGCAGATGTAGCCTCTGCATGTGCAGGCTAATTATCTTGGGGTCATCTCAATGCTTTTCTTTCTTTTAAACTCTATGTAAAAAAAAAAAAATGTATATATAAGGGGGGGTCATATAGAGATGAGACCCAAGGAATGATACTTTCTGAGATTTATTTCTCTCCAACGGTGACTCTGTTAATCCAAACACGTTACGTGCTTCCAAAGTGCGATGTGGGACAGGCACGGAAGACTTAGGAAGGGACAGGGAATGACAGAACCCAGGTAAAGGCTAAAGCCTAATGAGGCAAACAGCACAAAACCTGGAGCCCTGAGATAATCTTAGACTTGATGCTCTGCCTTCCAGGTCCCAGGTTTTGGGGTCAAAGGCCCACGGCTATCCCAAAGAAGGAATTCCATATGTTCATCTTGTATCTATCCCTGGAACACCAGATTCTTATGTCCAGTTGCCTGATTAGCTTCTTCCCATGGATGCCTGGGTTGGCATCTTAAACTTTTTGTATCTAAAACCCAATTATTGACCTTGCTCCAGTACGAACCTGCTTCTCTCCTAGACATCCTATTTCAGTAGATGGCAGATGCAACCTCTGCATATGCAGGTTAATTATCTTGGGGTCATCTTGATGATCTTCTTTCTTTTAAACTCTATGTCCAATGCATCAGCTATGTTTTGGACTGTATTCCAAATTCCGCTGTTCACCTCGCACCGCCTCTGTTGCTGCTACCGGTTCCAGCTTCAGCTGTCTTTTGCCTGGACAGTGATATCTACCTGATTTCCCTGCTTCTGTCCTTACCCTGCTTCCCAAGGTTGCTTTTAGCCTGGTGAATGTTTTAAAAGGTTATTCAAATCATGTCATTCCTTGCTCAAAGTCTTCCAGTGATTTCATAAACCAATTTCTTAAATAGAAGCTCTTTCTCTTATCTTCCAGAACTTTCCTGATCTCCCACTCTTTATGACCCCATCTTTCGCTTTTCTCCCCTCCACACTGAGCTCCCTGCTGTTTCTGAAACACATCCCACTTTACACTCTACACTTTTCTTCCTAGAATGCTCTTTTTCCAGTGATTCAAAGTCACCTTATCAAAGAACACAATCCAAAACATCAGCCCTCAGTGTCTCAGCCTGTCCCCTACTCTTCTTGAATTTCTTTGCAGTCCTTCACACTTACTACATCTATGTTTGTCTCATGTATTATTTTATCATCCACTTGAATGAAGGATCTATGAAGCAGGCACTCCCCTTTATTGGTTTTACCCAGAACTGCATTAGCACATAGTAGGCACTCACTAAACACAGGTTGAGCACAGTCCATGAGACCTACAGAGGATCATCCTGAGTGGGCTCCTGATAGCAGTTCTTGGGGTCTAAGAAATGGGCAAAAAACCAAGGCATGTAAAGGCAGAGAAAACTCTGCTGGAAGTTAGTCCTTCTTCTCTGTTTCCTACGATGAATGGTTGAGCAGTTTTGTTTTATTTTCTCAAGAGGATGAGATAATATCAGAGGCCAATCAAATTGGTCTTTTCTTGGGGCAGCTCATGTCACCGACATATCTGTGTTTGTGTGTGAAATCCTAAAGACGGTTTGCAACATCTCTCTGTGTCAGATTGAGTAAGGACTCTGCATTGGAGCTTGATCAGACACCCAGGCCCCCCTGCTGCTGGCTCCAGTCATGTGACCACCACTATCTACCATCGTGAGACCCCCACTCTACCACCACCATCGTGAGACCCCCACTCTCCATCAACACACAGACTGTCTTCTGGACACAATGTGATCTGGTGTCTTCATGAAGTTCCTAACATGGTTTTGTCACTATTCGAAGAGCTCTTATTTGTATTTCAAGTTTGTTGGATTCTCATTTCTTTAACATGATGAAAACATCAATAACACTAATTTTAAAAACCCTTAAAGATTTTAGAGAATGAACGACTAGACATCTTATAAGGCAATATTGGGTGTATAGTAAAACCTAAAAATGGAATGTAATGGCCTTCTGCTCTGTTAAGATGGTAGAGTCACACAGTTATCTAAGGGACCTTCCTCCCTGATCCCAACTAACATTACAGCCTATCCCTTCCCTCTGTAAGGACAGGGAGGACAGGAGAGGAGGCGATGGAACAAAGTTTGGAAGCTGCACAATTGACGGACATGTAACGACTGATCCAGCAGCTGGAAAGGGTCCCAGCTAAGCTGCAGCACAAATGGTGACCAGGGCACCACAGACAAGGTACAGGGGCTTCGGGAACCAGCAGTGGGGGAGCTGATATGAGAAGCAGCATGAAAACTATGTGAGAAATCACAGGAAATCTCTAGGTTACCTTCCCCCAGTGCATGCCTCCGGGGTCAATTTGTTGTAGGTAGATGGGCACCATGGCCCAATAGGGGGATTAACTGACTGCATGTGAATTGAACACCGATGGTACAGACCCTCCTAAAATTGGCAGGAATACTTTAAGATCCTAATGGCAAAGGGAAAATTTGCAAAATTAAATCTCAGTGAGTAAGCCCATCCCTGTGTGGTCTCGGTTCTTGACTGAGTGCTTTTCCCAATGGTTTTAACCAGCAAGAGACCAGTGAACCAGAAAGACACCAGATATGAACCATTGTTCAGACCATTGTCAGACCTGCTTTATATGGTTGTGCAGGCTGTTCACTGCACAACTCCAGGCAGCAGAACATGCAAACTGAATATCAGGTCTTGGCTTGGGCAATCTGTCCCCTCTTCTGATAGGACTCGAGTGGCTTACAGGAAGGGACTAGGATATTCCTGTAATTATTCCTTCATGATTAGTAATGCCAGGATTAGGAATATATTCCCCAGAGCAGGGATCACCCTGATAGTTCCAGTTTTTCCCCTGAACATTTCATACCAGTCGATTGATATTGGACTCATCATTGTTAATGAAATAAGCACAAGAAGCAGTTCTCAATGGGAAAAGAGAGACAAATATTCCCAGCCTGTCCCAAATCAGTGTAGAAGAAAAACAATGGTAACTGAAAATGGTTTCATTCAGAAAAACTTAGAAGTATAAATTTCTTTCTAATGTGTTTGCTAAACTAATCATGCCACCATGTATTCTAGGTTCTTAAAAACAAGATCACTTGCAAACGAGTGACCAGGTTCTTGACTTCCCATTACCTGCTGGCTGGGAGTGGCGGGTGCTGGATTCTGGCGCAGTAAGGCACCCAGCTCTTTCCTTCCTGACTACCTGAGTGCTTACTTACTCTGAACTGCTCAGCTGGAGTTAATGAGCATCAGGCTTGTCTGAGGAAATTCTAGTCTTTCATTTAATGGAGCTTATTTCTTTAAAGTCTGAATTTAGGCAAAGTTTTTTAAAAAGTCACAGTTATCAACCCATTCTCTGATTGTCCTTTAAGCCTTCTGGAATCTTTCGTTTCAACTGTGTTGTCTTAATTTATTGCGGATGAGCGATTTGGAAAGCAATGTGCTCATTTTTATAAACAGTCCAGTTGTAAATCATTCGCTGGTTCTCTAACTGGCCTTGAGGCTGGAGGCGAAGGCAGCGCTTTTAGGGTGGTGGCCCCTGGCTTCCGTCCAGGCTTCCCTGAGACCACTTGGAGTTCCACTGGGTGACCATTTGCTCTCTGGACGTGCTGCAAACTTGCATTTTGAGCACGTGCCTTTGGGCGGGGTTCAAACCAGGTTAGATGCTGCTACCTGCTTTTTCTTCAGGTGGAGCTGTAGGTGTGGCCACAAACAAAAATAATTTCACCCCATGAACCTGAAGGTCCGGACTGGAGTCAGCAGGTTGGATCCCCACCCGCTCTTACCCAAGCCCAAGGTAAGAGCCTGGAGTCACGCTCTTTATCTCTGGCTCCTGACCTGGGGTCAGTGCACTAATAAACCGGGCTGTTCCAGACATGCCTCGTGATGCATCTGGATGCTGGGCTGTGGGACGTGGTTCTGGAGCAAACAGATGTTGGCCAGCGTCCTGCAACAGTGGAGGCCTGATTTTCTTTCTTGGAAAAATCTGGAAGGGTTGTGGGATGTATTCCACAGTGAATTAGGAAAGACTTCCCTGAGACAAACGACCTTTTGAGGACTCTGTGCAGTTTAATAGGCCAATATTACCCTTGAATTCCCATTGACCTCTAGCCAGTCCTGCAGAGTGGCTCCTGTCTTTCGCTGCCGCGCTGCTGTGATCCGCCCAGGCTGAGGCCACTGCTGGGGTCCGACTGGTGTGCCGGGCCCAGGTGTTGGTCTCCAAGTTCCTGCCCTTGTCTTTCAGGGAAGCTCTCACCTAGCCTGGTATGTGTGACCCTGGTGGAGGAATCTAGAAGCTACATTTCTTAGGGGGTTATGAGACAACAAACACAGGCCCATTATATCTCTGCCTCATCCCAGCCTGGGGTAAGCTTCCCTGCACCAGCCAAGAGGATGAGCTGGGAAGATTCTCTAAGACTTCCCTATTTTGGAAACTTGGTTATCATTTCCGTTCAATGCATATACACCTGATCTTGTAAGAAGGACCTTCCGGTCAGATGGATCTTCTCCACTCCTGAGCAGTGTGATCTTGGAGTAGTCACTTAACCTTTCTGAGTTTCAAGTTCCTCACTTGTAAACTGGGACTAGTAATACCATCCTCATGGGTTGGGTCGTTGGAAAAATTAAATGAGATGATATGATCAAATGCGGAAGAAGAGAAGAGACCGTCGTATTTCAATACAAGGAAAAGTGGTAGCTACATTTCAGTGTGTGGTATAAATAAACTAGGCCCTGGGCACCGCACAGAAAGACACACACACCTTGTGGCCCAGGGGGGACACGAAACCCATGCACCCATCATTTCATGGAGTTTGGGGAACAGACTAGAGGCAGACAGGTGGCGCTAGAGGATCTCAGCAGAGCCTGGCTAGAGCCTGGCACTACTTGAATTTCTTCCTTTTGTTTTGTAATTACCTAAGAGTGATGTGTTTTCTGGCCGCAGTTGGAGTCATGGGTGTAGCTAGGTGCAGCAGGTGAGGCCAGAGGCCAGGTGCAGCCTGGGGAAGAGGTGTGGGGTGGGGCAGGGTGTGGCACGCAGGGCCCTGTGGGACCAGGACAGCCTACAGGTTCGCTGCTTCCTGGATGGGCAAGACCCGAGCACAGACCTTGACCATGGGACTCCTTAGTTCCTCTCCACCTAGTCGGAACCGGGAAGGTAGTTTTCCATGGAAATACCTGCAGTTTCCCAGGTTGCTGAGCAGTTCTCTTCCTCGTCCTCCCAGGATGCGGCTGGGGCTCCTGCTTGGCTGTAGTCATGGAAACCATCGCCCTGTCACATACAATTTTCATGGGTATCTTTCCCCTCTCGTTGTTTCTATGGAGATTAGTGCTGTTACAACTTTAAGTTCTCAGAAAACCTCAAACTCCGGGCCCACTAAAGGGGCCGCTGACACGGGTGTGACGGCATTAGGTATTCAGCCATTCTTGGGTCGGATAATAAGCAGCCGGCCTGGCGTTGGAAGCCGTCCACAAGGTGGCCCTGACTAATCCTTCCACTAGACAGCTGCGTGTTTCACGTTCCATTCTGTTCATCCGCCACGCCTCTCCTCTCTCTGAGAGGTTCTCTTTCCTCCACCCCTGAGGGGGTGCATCTTCTCTCTTCCTAGCCAACCCAAACCAAGTTTTGGTACCCTCTCAAACTGCTGTACATTTGCAAGTACCTTTGATTTCAACTCACCAGGTCCTTTCCATGTGATGACAAGTTTGTGAGTTGATGGCAGGAGATACGCTTGTTCCTTTGGTATTCCCAGTGCCTGGCACACAGGAGGCGCTCAATAAATATTTGTTGCACTATAGAAATAAAAAGCTTATGATTAAACACCCGCAGGGCACCAGATGGTGACTGGAGAGGCATCTTCGGCTGCGTCCTGGGTTTCATAAGTCTTCCTGATTTGCCTTGCTCTTGGGCTGGGAACAGGAAACCCACTTAGTGCCTTTACGGTGGGTATACAAGTGCCTGTCCTTGATGGGGCTAATAGAACTTTAGAAATAAAAATGAAAAATAGAAAATGGGGTGTATGTGGGTAGCAGTGATTTGTTACATTCTTTGCAAAAGGGCTGGTGTTCGGTATCTGAGGTTTCTGCAGGTACCTTAGATGACATGTAGCTCATGAGGTTTTTATTTATTTTTTGATCATTATGTTTTGTTCAGACAGCTTCCCCCACTCAACGAGTAGTCCTGCAAATACATCAGAGGGATCAGAGAAACTCATTTACAGGAACAATAATTCAATTCAAAAAGCAAGAAAAAAAAAGAATCGCAAGGTAGATTTGGAAAAGAGCTCTGGATGGGACTGGATCAGATGGTTTTTATTATGACGATGCTATATAACAAATAATCCCCACATGCCAGTGACATTCAAAGACAAATAGAGTTTGTTCATGTGTTTGTTGGTGGCTGTGGGTGGGTGCTGTGGCTGGTCTTCTTTCTGAGGCCCAGGCTGAAGGGACACCCCTGTTGATCTGCAGTGTCCTCATGCTAGAGAGAAGACGTTCAAAGGAGCTGGCAGGTATGTGCAATGCCCCTTCAAGGCTTCACCTGAAACTGGCAGGTGGCCACTGCTGCCCACATCCCAGGGACTGAAGTCTTTGACAGTCAGGTCCCAAATCAATGGGACAGGGAACAGCACAGCGAGACAAAAGCATTAAGTGATAATGCCACCGACCACAAGGACCCTTGGAATGTTCTGTTCCTTCTGCTGATGGAACTGTGGATTCCTTGAAGGAGGAGGGCAGCACATTGCTTCTTGCCTGGCATGTCATTGAGACTCTGCATGTGTTTGTAGTGACCAGTTGGACTCTCAAGGCTCAATTTAATCAGTGCATGGCCTTTCTCTGTACACATGCTTTTCGCGGCGAAAGTCCTTCCTTCTAGAAACAGACAATATGGAGGCCGCCTATCCCCAGAAGTTCCAGTCCTAGTCAATGGTGAGTGTCTGCCGCCGCCTTCTGTGCTGGGGCTGTGGAGCGGGGCGGGGAGCCATCGCTGCAGCCAGAGAACTTGTGGCTGAGCAGATGTGAAGAGGTGGTTTGGGTGACTTCCCGCCCTCTGTCACACCCGGCTCAGGACCAGCAGTGGAAGCAGGAGGTTTCACCTGGTGAGACTTCCGCCACCCAGGAAAGCAGGATGGGCGTGCCCTGCTGAGGGACGCTCATTGCATAAGAGTTTGACTTTGCAAAGTGGGTAGCTGTCAGGGGTGCTTCAATCACGGGTGCTGCTCCTTTCAAGATCTAGAGCGGCCTTCCCTAGTGTCAGAGGCAAGAAAATTGGTGTTTGAGTTGTGCTGGAGTCCCACAGCCTGCTGTGTGACCTGGGGCAAGCCACTGCACCTTTTGCAGTTTAAGCTGTAAACTGTGCAGAATGGTAAGTGGTAACACTACTTCCAGGGCTCCTGTATGATCAAATTACTGCTATAGTTTAGATCTGGTAAGTCCTCCAAAGGTGTAGTCCTCACCTTGGTGCTACTGAAAGGTGGTAGAATTTTAAGAGTGGGGCCTAAGTGGGAAGTTTAAGGTCATTAGGATGTGACCTCCAAAGAGATTTGTCTTCCTCTCTCTTTTTCTTCCTCCACCATGTACTCCCACCATACATGCCTTTTTGCCTCACCACAGACCCAAAAACAATGTGCCAACTGACTGGGAGTCAAAATAAACCTTCCCTCTTCTTAAGCTGATTATCTCAGGTATTTTGTTACAGTCATGGAAAGCTCACAAAAACTCACCAAGTTTTCAGTCCAGTGCCCACTATGTAGAAAACAGTCTTTGGAAACTGTGATTATATTCATCACCATCATTATTTTAAACACAGAGAATTTTGAATGTTATAAATTTTAATTACATAAAAATCTCCAGGAAAAAAAATATCTACTTTTCAAAGTGAGAACTCCCTTAACCCTTTTTAGGAAGAGGGAGAACCAGGAAGGTAGAGAAGGGAAAGGAGAGAAGGCATGAAGGGAGCATAGAAAAGAAAGGAAAGAAGGAAAAGTGTTTTTTATTTATTTATTTTTGGGGCTTATGAAGAAGCTAAATTAATAAAGAACTGAGTGGGGGGAACTTAAATTTGTGGGTTGCAGGGGAATACAGAGCTTATCTTGGAAGTTGGACTTTAAGGAGTGGAAACCAAGAGAAGGGTCCCCTCCTGGGACAGAAGTCCAGGAGGATGCGCTCAGTCTACAGATCATCAGGAATAAACAAGGGTGAAGACCTGGAAGGGAGAGGGAACCCACTGCCTCAGGTCCAGAGGCAGCGGTGGTGAAGCAGCTGAATCCAGGGCTCCGTCTCGGGAAGCAGGCTGGGAGTGCCACCACATCAGGAGGGGGGAAGGGTCCCAGGGCGTGGCAGGTGCCTTGGACCCGTGCACCTTGCCTGGCAGGTGGAGCAGGTGTGGCAGGTGACAGGCACGGGAAGAGCAGGAAGGTGGCAAGGCTGCTCCTGTGTGCCAGCTGAGGGGCCTCAGGACGCTGGCAGGTCTTTGATGACAGGGAAGCTGCCGCTCCTCCTCCCAAAATTTCTCTTCAGCTGGGCTGTGTCACTCCCCTATCTTCTGGTACCTCCAGGACTGAAGTGCTTTGACAACTCTGGGAAATGTTGAGCATAAACCCCCGGAAGGCGGAGGCACCTTCACCCAGTTGGAAAGCGCATAATAAAAGGCACTCTTTCTGCAGGAAACCATTCCTTTCCAGAACATTCCGGACGCTGACTTCACAGCCCCGTTCATCCTCGCAGCATGGAGCGTGTCTGCTTTGCCTGCAGATGTGTGCTTGGTGTCTGGCTCCGTGTCTGGCGCATAGGAGGTGCTCGATAAATATTTGTTAAATGAATGCATGGAAAATGCTAGAGCACCTAAAATAGCTCTTGCAAAGAGACTCTCAGAGCTCTTTTATATGAACAAATGTGAGAACTCCAGAAGAGCTAGACGTTTGTACGTCCTAGAGGAGCAGGGAGGTTGGTGCCAGGAGGGGCTTGGAACATCAGCCGTTGTCTGAAAGCAGAAGCGGTGGGTGTGGGCCATGTCTACCCGGCCCTGCAGTGTCATTATCCCAGGGCTGAGCGTATTCTATGGCACATCTGTTGGGATCATAGTAAAGGACACATGGCACTCTCATGATGGCCAAATTAAGGAGAGGTTAATAAAGAGACTATTTATAAGGGATGGGGAGGATGTGGAGAAGCCACCTAAGGGTGGTACCCTCGCTGTTACCGTCTCTAGGGCTGAAAGGGAAGGAGAGGGTGTGGCAGCTGTGCGAACAGGCACTGGACTTCAGCGGAAGACCTCAGCAATCCCGTGGCAACCTCAGAGAGGGGTCTGAGTGATGGGTGGCCTGATCCCACCCCACCTCCCTCCCATCTCCTGCAGTGCTCCCTACTGGCCTAACCAACGGGGTGCCAGAAGGCCAGGGAGTCTATTGAGGCTATCCCAGGTCAGTCTCCTGGAAAGGTACATGGAAGATGTTCAGCAGGAGGGCCATTGAAGAGCCCGGGGGGAAAAATAAATGGGAGTCTGACTGCCGAGTCCAGCTCGTTAAGTCCAATTGCGGTCACGGGGGAGAAAATTAGAAAGCACACAAGTGTCATCAAACACAGGGATGAAACCGACACAGGGTGGAGCCCCGGGTGGGGCCCAGGCAGGTCAGCTTAGGTGTTGCCCATTTAATCTTTATTAATGATCGAGAAGATATAAACATCTTGTGGAAACTGGCCCAGGTGACAAGGTGTCACCACCTCTGGCAAAGAGAAACTAAGGAAAGACTCACTGGTGGAAAATGCCCCTGGACCTAAAAGACAGGATCTGGCCAGATGAGAGGTAGTGATGTGGGGCGGCATGAGTCACAGTCCACACATCCACCAGGGGGCAGAGAACAGGAAGGGCAGGAGGCCAGCAGCCATGGCTAAGTGAGAGCCAGAGTCCACAGGAAGTGCCAACCTGCTGGGGACTTTTGGCAGAAGGAAAAACCTGGGCTGGGTGATTCATTTACAGTACATACGCATTTGCTTGGCAGCCATAGATTCAACAGCCGAAATCATTTCACTAGGCTGGGACTTGCCCAGGAAGAGTTGGATGTGCTAGTGGAGGCCTCTCGTAACACGGAAATGAACAGGTTATATGTCACAGAATAAAACTCAAACAAGTTTCAAATTTTAACCTATTCTTTGAACTAGGCAAGCACTCTATCTACTGAGCTATCTCCCCAGCCCTGAACTAGAATTTTACTTCAAGGAATTTAAGCTAACAAACTAATCAGGATGAATTCTTAGAGCTATAGGTAAAAGGATGCTCATTGTAGAAGTTGCTATACTGACTCCAAATGGGAATCGACCCCTATGCTCAATAGTAGGGGAGCGCTCAAAGAAATCGTGCTAACTACAAGAAAGTTAACGTTATAGAAGGGTTTTAATGACACCATGGATGGCCAGTAGGTGGTTTAAA
This sequence comes from Sciurus carolinensis, assembly GCF_902686445.1. NCBI lineage: Eukaryota > Metazoa > Chordata > Mammalia > Rodentia > Sciuridae > Sciurus > Sciurus carolinensis. The sequence continues at coordinate 109,904,124 of NC_062222.1, read as the reverse complement.
AAGGAAAAAGTGGGCTCTCTAACACTATGATCCCATTTTGGTGAGGGGCAGGGAGAGAAAGAGAGAGAGAACTGGGAAGATATCCTGAAATGATTAAAAGTGATCAATAGATCAATAAAAGACAGTCTCAGGAGTATTTTTTCTTATTCAACCTCCTCAAATTTCTACAATGGAAATACATTACTTCATGGTATGAAAGGCAATAAAAAAAAAAAAAATCCATGGAGAGTCCTTTTCCTAATCTTCTGCAGAATGTGAACTGACTGGGTTGGACCCAAATCAGTAAGGTGCAAACAAGACAAATACACAGAGGTGCTTAGAGGGTACTGGATAGATGATTGAGGGAACTCCCTGGGAGCACAAAGGAGATCATTGTGTATTCTGTGGTGACACTGAAGAGTATGTCTGGAAACCAATGGGAGGTCATGGATTATTCAATCTCAAGGAGAAAGGTAATTTGGTTTGTGCACTATTTACTACTCAGCTTTGAATAAAAATGGTACCAAAGTCCATTCAGGGTGAAGGGACTGGAGTTGTAGTGTACCTAAGTGGTTGACTATTAGGACTCAAAAGAATCATTAACATTTTAGCTAAATATGCATAGGCCCACTTGTAGTATCATATTAGATATGAAAGTGCTAGCTTGCCAACCCTTTGAATTCCTAATAGAAGTGGAATTTAAAGATCAATTTTTTAGAGAAGTTCCAAAATGAGATGCTGTGCATTGTTATTGTGTAACCTCCAAAATAAAGTTCTATGATACTGACCAAGTTATATTGTTGTTTTGTGCAAGTATGAATAAGTAATGAGTCCCACTATTATGTATAATTATAATGCACCAAAAAAAATGTGGAAAAAAGAAGTTAAACAAAACAACACTAATGAAAAAAAAGTTTCCAGAAGAATATCCCTTAGCCAAGGCCTGCGACTCCTAAGAAACCTCCTCAGGTTTGCAGAACATAAGTTTTGAACAACTGAGATCCTCTCAGTTCTAAAGTGCTATGATCTTATGGACTTGGTGGGCCTCATTTAAGAAAAATTACAGAGACAGGATATAATTTGCACTATAGGAAATAAGAAAAATTTCCCCTCCGTTTATGAACATCTATTTAGCACCAGTAGCGTGCCAGGCCTTGTGGTAGGTGGTGGAGTAACAAGATGCAGACAGCACACACTTCCTCTGAGGTACTCTCATTCCAGGGGAGGGGATAAATCCCCAGAGCATGAGGCAGGACCTATATCCAAGGCTCATGCAAAGCCATGTGTGACACCACGGACAGGACACCTCGAGGGTGGAGCATGGTTTAAGAAGAACATTTAAACTGAGCCTTGAAGGACAAGCAGACTTTAAGCATCAAGGAGTGTGTGTGTGTGTGTGTGTGTGTGTGTGTGTGTGTTTGTGTGTGAGACAATGCACTTACTGGTAGGATTGAATAAGTTCTGATTTTTTGGTAAAGTGTTAAATTTTTTGTCCATTTTTTATTGACCTATTACATTTTTTAGTTTCAGAACCCTTTATATATTCCAGATTCAAGTCCTTTGTCCGAGCATACATTGCAAAAATTTTCTCCCTGGCTCTGGTTTGTCTTTTCATTAATGATGTATTTTAAGGAGGAAAAGATTTTAATTCAGTAAAGCCCAATTTATTGGTCTTTTTTTCTATGGCTCATTTTTTTGTGTTCTGAGGAATCTTTGCCTACACCAGGATTGCAAAGATTTTGTTCTAGAAGTTTTATTCTTCTAGCATCTGCTAACATTTCTAGTTAATTTGGGGATTTGGTATGCAGGTCAAAGGACAAGGTTTATTTTTTTTCCATATGGCTATCCAGCTTTTCCATCACTGTGTATAAGACTATCCTTTCCACTCAGATAATTGTTTAAAATCAATTGACCATATCTGTGTGTCTATTTAGGAATATTCACTCCCCATTCTGTTGCTTTCTTCTACAAGCCTACTTTCATGCCAACATTGGACTCTCTTCATTAGTGGAGTTTTATTGGACAGTCTTAATCTTGTAGTATAAGTCTCTATTACAATCCTCTTTTAAAATATTATCTTGACTATCTTCTTAATTCATCTCGTGTCATTATAACACAATGTCCGAGGCTGGATATTTGAACAACAAAAAAGGGTTTATTTAGCTCACAGTTTTGGAAGTCGAAGAGCATGTAACTGGCTCAGCTCTGGGAAGGGCCATCTGGCTACATCACAACCTGGTAGATAGCATCATGGTGGGAGGGCATTAGAAAGAGGGTGAGGCATGGTGAAGCAGGCAAGACCAGGAGGATCAGTCTTGCTCTTTTATAAAAACTTCCTTTCTCAGACAAGACCCATACCCACAAGAAAACATGAATGCACTCATGGGTATGGAACCCCATGATCTAATTGCCTTCTACCAGTCACCACCTCCTAAAGTGTCCTCAACACTGCCACACAGGGACCGAGTTTTTAGATGATGAACATTTTTTGAGGATGAGCCAAATCTAAACCATAATGACTATCCTGTTTTTTGGATTTCCACATACTTTTTACATCATTGGCGCCTCCAAAACTGGTTTCTAAGAAGTTGATTAGTGTGTCGTTGAATCCATGGATCAATTTGGGGAGACTGAGAACACTACTGAATCTTCTGATTCATAAGCTCAATTGTCTCTGCATTTGTTTGGTTTCTCTGATTTTTCTGGGTGAAGGGTTATTGTTTTCATTGTACTAGTCTTGAACATATTTTGTTAAAATTATCTGTAAATATATTATGTTTTTTATTCTATTATACATTGATTTCTTTACTTCAGTTGTGCATTGTGTTTATCTAACATAGAAAAACTATTGACCTTGAATGCTAAGACTTGGCTAAATTCATTTATTAGCTCTAGTAAAATGTATTTGATGTTGTAAAATAAATTTCTCAGTAATATGTATACACATAGTTAAGTTGTCTGCACATAAATAAAAATTGACCTCTTCCTTTCCATTCTTGATGCATCTTATTTTACTTTTTGGCCTCACCATACTGGTTAGGATCTCCAACACAATGTTGAATAAGTGGTAAGAGTAGGTAGACTTGCCTCGTTCTCCATCTTTGAAGGAAAGCATTTAGCAGGGTACCTGGCACACTGAAGTTTTCAGAGTTCAACAGGGCTGCGAGAGATCTTTGAGATGCCTAACAAACCCAGGTGTTTCTCACTTCTTCACTGCTGATTTCGGTTCACGCCATTATCATCTGTCACTAGACTGTCCCAGTAGCTTCCTCCCTCATCTCCCTGCTTCCACTCCACCTCTCTACTCTCACCCCACTGCCAAGTCTGTTTTCCTTATGGCAGCCACGCTGGCAGCCACGCTATCCTTTAAGACACAAGTCAAACATGGCTGCAAGGTCCCCTTCTATCTTCCCTCACCTCCACTTTGCCTCCCTCGCCCTGTCCTTCCAGTGTCTTGAGTTGCCTTCCCCAGGAGTGACATGCCTGTTTACTCCACAAGGACTGAAAGGTTAATGGGTCTTGATCCTCCTCTTTTAGCTCATTTTGGAGCCTGGAATTAGGCTCAGTGTGCCCAACAGGACTGCTGACAGGGGCGCTCAGAACCTCTGAACCTCTCTATCCCAGTGACAATGTGTAGGAAAGTCTCAGGAAGCTGGTTGATCTGCCAGGTCTAAGAAGACAGACATTCCCTAGGGCCTCTCGCTGAAAACCCTAAGTAATGTGAGTGCTTCCTAAGGTGAGACATAATGACTTTTTATCTTTCTTGCAAGTCTTTAATTAGAGACTCCATAACAGACACATCATGTTAAATGGGACAGGCATTCCATTAGAGGAGAGAGCGAGGAGGAAGCGCTTTGGCCAGAACACAGTGTTCAACCAATTTTATGTTTGTAATAATGTCTTTGCCCCTGAAGACTATATCCATCATTCCTTAGCTTCTGGTAAAAAGTGTTTTTAAAAAAGCAAGGAGGCACTGTCCTCCCCAGACATGATCCATCACTCAGGCAGTCAATCAATCAGCAAAAGGTTTTTTTTTGGGGGGGGGGGTGGGTAGGGAGTAGGGGGTGCCACATATCATTGCCTGGATTTGTGGAAAGCATTTTCATATGCCTTATTTCTTGTCCTCAGACCCACTGGGAAACGGACAGGGCAAATGTCACTCATAAATGAGGAATCTGGAGAGGCTGGTTGGTGTGGGATCCCACGGCTTGTCAAGTACCTGCACCTCCTCCACACCCAGGTTACCTGACTCCCCCAACCCCTGCCCCCAAACACTGGCTAAGCACCCTCAGAGATGGAGAGGTGGTAGAGACGCCACCATGCTTTCTGCCACGGGAGACTTTTTTTTTTTTTTTTTTTTTAATAATGACTTGCACTTTGAGGTCGCTGGAGATACTATCTTAGAAAGATTTTGTCACTCAACACCAAGTCAACTACGGCAGGAAAAGCCCGGGGCATTGGGGGTGGACGGGAAGGAGGGTGGGGAGGGCTCAGCAGCCTGGGGGAGGAGGCACAAGGGAGGCCGCCTCCAGGCTTTGCTCTGCTTCCCAGGCAGCTGTGTCCTTCCCACTTGCTAATCCTGGCTCCTCCTAATCACTGAATTCTCCTGTAAGGAAACACTCCTCCTCCCCTTCTGCCTCTCAGGGAGAGCACTTTAAAACAGACCTTAAACTAAATAAACACACTCGTGAAACAAGCCGGGGCTGTGGACCTGAAAGACGTAACCGGAGAGGCAAGCGGCGCTGGGCAGTGTGTGCGCATGCGCACAGGCGCTGAGCTGACCTGGAAACGAGTGGGGGCGGGGATTCCTGAGGCCGCCGTGTTCTAGTCCCTGAACTGCCCATCACCTGCCTCCTCAGCTCACAGCTGCTCCTCTTATCGTCATCTTATTTGTTTGCATTTCTTTCAGTCTTAGCCTTCCTGCTCTTCTTGACTCCTCTCTCTCTCTTTTCCACGCCTTCCCTCCCTTTGTTTCTTTTTTCAGTAGAGTGGATTTGCCTGTGATGTTTAGCTGATGGGCAGCAGGGAGAGTGGGAGCCACGGTGCTTAGGCTTAAACCCCTCGGAGCTCCCTTCCCACGGGATGGGGCCAGCTGTGGAACGGCTTCAAGGCTGTGGATAGCACAGTGGGACCCTGGGAAGGGCGTCTGGCACATAGGCAAGGCTGGATGGTGCTGAACACTAGCATCCTTGTGGGAGTCCCATTGGTCAGGTCCCCCGGGCAACAGGCATGGAGTGGCTCCCGAAGTCCATGCTCCACCACAAAGGACAGAAAAGTTGCTTCCTGTTTTGCTCATTTTTTTTTTTGCATATTTGACTCAAGAACTACTGGACCAAAGAAATGATTTTTACTAAATCCCTAAACCTAGTGGAGGACAGAAGAGATGCCTGGAAAGATTTGGGACCTACTTTTGAGACAAGACAACTCAAAGGAGATGGCTTTTGTGTAAACTTTGTGACTGGGCCAATTAATCTTTTTGGGTTTCAGTTTTGTAAACAATGAATTACGGAACACTTGTGCCCTCGCAGGATTCTGAGCTGATGTCTGAGCTGAGCTGATGTCTCTAAAAGTAATTTAAAACCTCTAAAATGGACAGACTGGGGTTGGGCTGGTGAGCTGCTATGTTTGACCAAAGGAAAGAGCCCCTGGAAATATCCTGGAAACGCAGAGCAGGGTCAGGTCCAAGGGAGACACTGCCGTGGTCTGGATGTTTGTGTTGCCCCAGAATTCATATGTTGAATCCTGACCCCTAGATGATGGTACTAGGAGGTGAGGCCTCTGGGAGGCGAGTAGGTAAGGAGGGCAGAGCTCCCATGAAAGGAATTAGTGTCCTTAAAAAAGAGGCCCCAGAGAGCTCTCTTGACCTTTCTACCAGGTGAGGGCACAGCTAGCAGGCGCCAGCTATGAACCAGAGAGTGGGCTCTCACCGGACACCCAACCTACCTGTGTTTGGATCTTGGACTTCCTGACCTCCAGAACTGTGAGGAATAACTTTGTTGTTTATAAGCCATTCAGTCTGTGGTTTTTTTTTTTTTTTTTTTTAGGAACCTGAACAGACAAAGGCAATTTACAGACAAGAGCACAGGCCCAAAAGAGGAGATGACTTCCCTGTGACCACACAGCAATTTAGTGACAGAGTCAGGATTTGGGTTGCAGTCATGCTTCCTTTGTGATGCCATAGTGAAGAACAGAGAGGGAGTCCCTACTGATCCCACTGTTGGACTCCTACTGGACAAGTCTCAAGCAACAAGGTCAGAGACTTAGAGGGTGAGAAGCAGGGTTTGCATTCTAGCCCTGCCAGCTGGTCTTACTGGTGTGTTTGTTTTTTACATTTCTGTTAATTTTGACAAATGTGTGAAGTCAAGCAACATCAGGATTCACATGTAGAACATTTCCATCACTCCAAAGCTCTTAAGATCCTGTACAGTGCACCCTTCCCCCAACCTGCTGTGTAACCACTGATCTGGTTTTGTCCCTATCTCACTTTGCCTTTTTCACTTGCTCTGCATCCTCACCAGTACTTGGCATTGGCCGTTGTTTTATTTTTCCCATTCTAATGGTATCTCATTATGGTTTACTTTGTAGTTTCCTTAAGAGACTAAATAACATTGAACTTTTCAGATGCTTGTTTGCGATTCCAACGTCTTTCTTGGAAAAATGTCAGTTTGAATCATTTTTCTACTTTTTCAAATTGGGTCTCTGCTTTCTTATTTTTTTGAGTTTTGAGACTGAATATATCAGGTTTAACAGTGCTTCTTCGATGACTTTAAGGATGAATGGCAGTGTAGGAATTCAAATTGAATTTTGCTTAGAATTCCTGGGTTGCAAAGAAAACTGAAAGTTACATATTCTGTAATATGCAAAATGCACTGAAATTTTGAAGTTTTATGTAAGAAGAACTCATTCTGAGAAGAGTCCAGATCTTATGGATTGTGATTTCAAGAGTTGTCTGAGAACATTTGTCAAATTTTTTCAATCTTTTAAAAGTTAGATAGGCCCTTGGTGTTTGCATCTGGGGAGATTTCAGTAGATGTTTATTGCATTCCTGTTGTACACAGTATGGTACTGTGGGGTACTGTGGGGCTTCCTGCCCTCAGGGAACTTGATATTTAGCTAGGAAGGAAAAGGTGTGTCCATGAGGTCCACTAAAACAGCAGTAAATGCAAGTGGCCAATGGCAGTCTGAGACCAATGGGAATTCAGAGGAAGGCCAGGCCCTTGTCTTCATCCTACAAAAACAAAGTTCTGTCATGAAAGGATCTATAAAGCCCTGAACTGGACTTGTTCCCGTGCCCCACTTAACAGCTTCTTTCCTGAAAGAAATGCGACTTGTCATCCATTTCATCTCTTCTGAAGGCTCCAGAGGTTTTCTAGACAAACAGGTAGCAAGCCATGCTGCACGTGTCATTGAGCCAACGTGCTTATTTGGTCTAAATGACTCTTCTCTTCCTCTTTCCTCCACTTTTTTTTTTTTCTTCTCAGTTCCAAAAAAAGAGCACAGACTTCCCCAAAGTAGATGTTTGTTCAAAGCTAAGGATCCCATGTTCGCAAAACAATTGGCATCTTTTTACCTTGGTATCTTGATTCCTTTGCTCTCCATGGGGCCTAAAGTGGTTTCTACTCACAAGTGAGAAATGGAAAGTGAATTTGGAAGTTCATTTCCTTTCAAAAGTGCACTGTTTTTGGCCAACTCACCGTATAAGCTAAGGTTGGGTCTTGTGACTCCTGAAATAGTAGTGCTATGAAAAATTATGTTTGGCTTCAGGTTTTTCTCCCTAAGTGATATCATAAAGATGAGTACTTTTAAAACTTTTTTGATTTATTTCTCTCAGTCAGTTCATTATTGATTTCAAATATTTTTATTCTGACATATTAGACTTGATTTTTTTCTTTTACTTTTTGGCCCTTAACTTATATGAAACACTATGTAAAATGGAGCTCAGTCTAAGACCTTGGGATCCTTGTGAGTCATAAAACACTTCTAAAGTGACTCTGGCCTTATTTGATCCATGAAATAAGATACCCGTCAAACACTCTCTGACCCTGGAAAATGGGCTACCCTGGCCAGGCTGCAGTTACTTTCCATCATCACAGTTTTGGATTGGAAGTGGTGGAATATGCCCTTGGAAAGGAAATAATGATGAATTTATTTATATTCACTTATTTCTACAGAACAGTCCTCATTTTATTTAAACTTTGAGACTCAAGAAGACTCGAGTCTCTTCCTCTCACTTTGGCACGGGGGTATGAAGTGTGTGGGAAGCCCTAGCCATGGCTTGCCCGTGGCATCCTTTTGTGACTTTGTCCCCAGGCTTGCTCATCCCTCTCCCTTGCTTCTGACTGGGGTCCTGGAAACCATAATGGGCAGACACCCTAAAGGAGCGAGGCCTCCACAGTCCACTACCCCATCGCCCTGTGCACACACCTCAGGCCTTTCTTTCCAAAGGAACAAGGAAAGAAGGAGGGAGGAGGGAGGGAGGGAGGAAAAAAGGAGGGAGGAAGGGAGGAAGGAAGAAGAAAAGAAGGTAAAGGAAGGAAGGGAAGGCAGGACAGAGAGAAAAAGAAAAAAAAATGTTTTTCATCTACATATAAAAGTAAAAATATTTATCCAGATGTTAAAACTGATTAATTTGACTTCCATGAAATTAAAGACTTCCCTTCAAAAGACATGATAAACCTGGAAAATCAGTGCATAGACTAGAAAGAAATATTTGCTCACACATATCTGATTAAAGACTTAAATGCAAAATCTAAAGCTATAAACTCTAGAAATAAAACCTAGGAGAAATCTTTGTAACTTTGGACTGGTGATCTTGGATAGGCAAAGATTGCTTAGATACTATACCAGGGCACAAATTAATAAGTTGAGCTTCATCAAAAATATGAACCATATTTAAGAGATGAACCATATTTTGACAGAAAATATTTATAAATTACATCTTTTTTCTTTTTTTTTAATTTATCTTTTAATTTTTTACAGACTGTGTTTTGATTCATCGTATACAAATGGGGTACATCATTTCGTTTCTATGGTTGTACACGATGTAGAGTCATACCATTCGTGTTATCATACATCTTGATAAAGGATTTTTCTATAAAACAAATAAGGAACTCTTATAACTCAGTAATAAGAAAACGAACAATCTTTCTAAAAATGTATAAAAGATTGGAGCAGACTTTTTGCCAAAGAAGAGATACAGATGCAAATAAGCACTTGAAAAGATGCCCTTAAACAAAACAAACAGGAAAAATAAATACAAATGCAAACCCAAAGAACTAACCAAACCCAGATACCAAGTGCTGACAGCCTGTAGCGCAATTGGCTATGACAAAGTGCAGCCACTTTGAAAGAGAGTGTGGCTATGTCTTGCAGAGTTAGGTAGGTATGTGCATATGACCCAGCAATCCCACTTCTAAGGACTGCAAAATATTACAAAGCAAAAGCATGTGTCCACACCAAACACTGAAGATACTATTAGCAGTTTATTCATAATTTAAAAACCAAAAAGCAATCCAAGGGTCCATCAAATCATAAATGAATATATAATTTGTAGTTTTTCTGTACCATGAAATACTGACTCAGGTAAGAGTATGAATTAATTTCAAAAGCTTTATGCTAAGTTAAAGAAACCAGAATCAAAAGATTGTTCATTACATGATTTCATTTATATGACATTTTGGCAAAAGCGAAGCTATAGGAAGAGAAAATAGTGATTGTCAGGGACTTAGGTGAGAGAGGAGGGAGGATTGAGGATTCAAGAGAACTTTTCTGAGGTGATGAAATTTTTCTGTCTTCGGTTGTATTATGTATGTTTGTCAAAACCCATAGGACCATATACTAAAAAGCAAAATTTTCTGTATATTCAGAATATATGTTAATAAGCTTGATTAAGAGAGAATTATCCAGCTGAGCACAGTGGCTCATGCCTGTAACCCAGTGACTTGGAAGGTTAAGTCAGGAGGATCACAAGTTTGAGGCTAGCTTCAACAACTTATCAAGGCCCTAAGCAACTTAGCAAAACCCTGTCTCAAAATTATAAAAAAAAAAAATAAGAAGGGCTGGAGATGTGACTCTGTTGTAAAGCACCCCTGGGTTAAATCCCTGGTACCAAAAAGAAAAAAAAAAAAAAGAAGAAGAATTCAGCATTACCATAATATTACTAGAGGAATTTAAAACATGTGAAAAAAAAAAAAAAAGATAACCAAATCAAGTTAAGTGTAGAGCTTAGAACATATATAATAAACAAGAAAAAAAACTAATTTATAATTCCAGAATCCATTGGTGGCCAGTGTTAACACCTTGATGTATATACATTTAAAAAATATTAAATTTTACCATTTTCTCTTATTTTAACATTTTGCATGACCATTTTCTCCCACACCATCATTTTCCATGGTCTCGTGGAATTCCACTGTGTGAGTAGACCACAGATTATTTAAAGAATTATCTATTGTTGGACACTTAGATTATATATAATTTGTCACTTGTATAATTAGTGCTGCCATAAGTACTCTTCTATACCTATTTGTGGATAACCATTCTGTATTTCTTTAGGGTAGACTCCTAAGACTAGCATTTCTGGCTCACAGGGAAAGCATGTGTTTTGGAATATTGACGGAGATGGTGTCAAATTGCACCAATTTATCTAAGTTTATTTTTAAGCTCTCTTTATTTTATCCCTATTTCATGGTCTTCCTTCTACATTTATTGTGATATTTCTTAATACAAAAATTCTAGCCAAGAAACAAAGTACGAGAGAGCTTTGTGCACGTGGAAGAAAGGATGGAGGAACACACAATGGTCCCCAGCCTTCCCCCCTCGACTTCCCTGCCCCCTCACTTTCCATGTGTCGGAGTTTATTTTCGTCACCAAATAAACTTAACAGATAATTAATTTTTTCTCTTGGAAAATTTTAGTTAAGTGGACTAAAGTTCAGTGGGAAAGAAGATCAACCTCATTTAATTTAGCACATGAACTTGCATTTGTTATAAGTCATGATTTCCAATTAACACTTTGTGCCTTGAAAACCCCTTCAACTGGTCCAGTTCTGATTTCAAGAACTTTTTGAGACTCAGGTTTGGTAGGGCGCATAGTTTGGACCAGGAGCAGGGGTCCCCAAGGGCCTAGGGATGACCACATTTCAGGGTGACCATGAGCCCCAGTGCTGTCATTTCACCTTCCCACGACCTCACTTGCCACCAGTGGCAATTAGTGAAGTATATTGTGGTCCCTTTACCTGTCATGAGGATGAAATGAGACGATACTTCTAAACGCACCTCTAAAGCTCAATCATGATTCAATCGTGTACGTGTACATTTACTAATTTCCGTTCTCCTGGTGACGACAGTGAGGAACATTCCCCACAGGACTCACTGCAAGGACTCAAGCACCTGCAATCTCACTGCCACGTGGAATCAAGCAGGGTTGTTCCTTCTGTCCTTCCCGTGGGTGTCTGTCTCACCGGGTGCTGTGGGATGGTTTTCCCAGAGGTCATCTCTGACCTGCCTCGAAGATGTATTCCCGGTGCTAGTTTTATTTTTATCTGCAGCATGCCCCCCTCCGAGCTTGGACTTCATTCTTTAGATAACAAGGATGTTCTGGTTCCATGTAGGGAAGCTGAGGATAATAAGGAGGTCGGATGTGCATTTTAGGAAGAATGCTTTAGTGGCAGCGTTGGGGACAGAATCAGAATGGTGCCTGCAGTTGCCTATTGGACCCAGTCCCCCATGTCCTTCCTGGCCTCTGCATTGTGCCACAGAGAACCCCACTCCCCAGTTTCCTTGCCAACTGGCTTCCAGGTAGATGGGGCCATTAGAATGCACTGGCCAAAGAACTGGGAGAAGCCAGAGGGTTCCCAGCCCTTTTGCCCATGGCAGCATCTCCTGCTGCATTTCTTCATTTCCTCTGTCCCAGAACCCCTCCCTGCCCATTCCAGTTCCTGATAGGCAGCCCTGGCTGTGCTTCGATGCCTGGCCGGATGGCCCCAGCCCCTGGGCGCTGGCAACTCATCTCTTCTGAGCCCTAGGAGTGGCGGCCCTTCCTGCAGATTTGGAACTTTGGATTGCCTAAGGCTTCCTGTTGTCCTCGAAGCTCTTCCGTCACCTACAAGCCAATGCCCGGTGTGAAATTCCCTCTTTGGGCAACACCGAGAGTGCCTTCTTGGTCCCTGGGGGACTCTGATGGATACAGGCGGAATAGCACAGCTAGGTAATAGGCACGGTGTCCTGGGGGCGCTGAGCACATCCACAGCCCGTTTCTCAGTCCTGCTGTATGAAGCGCACCCGGAAGCCTATGAAGGGACACAGTGACACGAGATCCTAATTTCAAAGGTCCAGATGAAGGATACCAAAAGCTTGAACGCAGGCAGCGATGGGTGATCAGGGAAAAGACTTGATCGGGTGACTGGAGAAGAGGGAGAAGAACCCCAGGTGACTGTACCAGCTCTAGGTGCAAAAACCCTGGCCATCCTTCAAATCTAATTCAAAAGCCACCTCATTTGTGATTCTTTCCTGCTGGTACCCCCAGGGGAAACTCTAGCTTTCCTGTCTCTGCCTTTCTGGCACTTCTGGTCCCTGTTGTAGCACCTGACACATTTCATTTCCACCTGATCACTTATCTGTCATAAGCGCCTGCCGCTTCCCAAGCTGGGTGCAACCAGGTGTCAGCGTCAACTTGCTTGCCGTTGTATTCTCATGACGACTCTGTGGAATGGGGATGATCATTCTCTGTTTTACAGATGAGGAAACTGAGGCATGGAGAGGTTCAAGGATCTGCACAAGGCACATAGGTCACAAAGGGCAGAGCCAGCAATTTGTCTGTCTTCGGAGTTTATGGACTTGTACCAGGCCAAGTGACTCTTCTACAGAAGACCTCCGTATTCTATTTTGATTTTTTGAGGAACATTAAGCTCTTTGGGAGGGGATTGTTGAGAAGTCATCCAAGAGTCAGGCAAAAGAAACTGCACATGTCTCATAAGCCTCCTGCAGGCTAGGCCAACCTGGTCGTCTTTGGTGGGAAACTGTACATTTCACTAATTGGTTCACCAGACTGTTCTTTTTGCGAATACCTTGTTTACATTATTATTTTCTTACTTTTGAGCAAATTTGGGGTTCTTTCAACATCTCCAAATTCCTAACTTCTGGATGATTCCTCCTTCTATTTAATTCATGGTCAGAATCTTTTTTTTTGTGGGGGGGTACCAGGGATTGAACTCAGGGCACTTAATCACTGAGTCACATCCCCAGCCCTATTTTATGTTTTATTTAGAGACAGGGTCTCACTGAATTGCTTAGGGCCTCCCTTTTGCTGAGACTGGCTTTGAACTGGTCATCCTCCTGTCTCAGCCTCCAGAGCCACTGGGATTACAGGCATGAACCACCATGCCTAGCTCAGAATCATTTCTTAATGGCTTTGTTGTATTAGAGTAAGGACATGCTTTATGCAGTCCAGGGAGAAGATGCCATCCCTCTGCGGTCATCGAGCTTCTACTTACTTATGCAATGAGATCTAATTGGCCCTGGGCATTCAGTGGTAATAAAAACAAATGCGTATTTTACCTTCTCAGACTTTTCAGTCTCAAGTGGAAGGCAAAAATTACACAAGTAAAGATACAAATAAGAACATCAGCAGGGCTTGGTCTGGCTCGGAACACAGCGTTTGAACCTAAAGAATGAGATGAAGCTAAACTGTGCGACTGCAGGTACTGGGCTCTTGGCTGAGGGAACAACATGTGCAAAAGCCTAGAGATTCCAAGACTCCAACATGGGTCAACCAGGCTGTTTTGGACATATTACACATACATGGCGTATAACTTATTCCAGTTAGGATCCTTTCTTTGTGGTTGAACCTGATGTGGATTTGTACTGTGTTCAAATATGAACACAGGAATCCATTCTACTGTCTTTCCTATTCCCATCCCCCCTCCCTTCCCTTCATTCCCCTTTATCTGATCCAATGAACTTCTAGTCTTCCCTACCTACCCTTCCTTATTGTGTGTTAGCATCCACATATCAGAGAGAACATTCAGCCTTTGGTTTTTGGGGATTGGTTTATTTTACTTAGGATGATATTCTATCCATTTACTGGCAAATGCCATAATTTCATTCTTCTTTATGGTTGAGTATTATTCCGTTGTGTATATAGATCACATTTTCTTCATCAGTTCATCTGTCAAAGGGCACCTAGGCTGGTTCCATAGCTTAGTTATTGTGAATTGAGCTGCTGTAAACATTGATATGGTCTCTGTCACTGTATTATGCTGCTTTTGTCCTTTGGGTATAAACTAAGGAGTGGGATAACTGGGTCAAATGGTGGTTCCATTCCGAGTTTTCTTAGGAATCTCCATACTGCTTTCCAGAGTGGTTGAACCAATTGATACATGCTTTTTAATACCCAAATCCACTTCCTAAAGAGCTTAAAGTTTCTCTGTAAGAAAAATCAAAATAGAATACGGAGGTCTTCTGTAGATGGAGTCATGTGGTCTGGTGGTAAAGAGCATAAACTCTGAAGACAGGCTTTTGATGAGATGCTGTGCAAAGCCAAGATGTCAAGGAACAATCAGTGAATTTCATGGTGAGTCACAAAGTACCTGAATTTAACATCTTTTGGACTGCAAATATGAATTTTGCAATTTGAAAGAGAGTTTTGCTGTTCAACCTGAAAGTCAATTAAAGGAGGAATCTGCATGATTGGTGGTTTGTCCCTTAGTTATAAAATCAGCACACCTGGGCCCTGCCTTCATGAATGAATTATTGCAGGTACTAATAAGTCAGCAAACCTCCAAAATTACAAGATACCAACAGCTTTTGGATTTTTAGCTGAAGAACCTTAACATTGTTTCCTTCAAATAATATATTCTGCTTTAGGAACTGTCATCTGGTTAATAATAATGCAAAACCTGAAGTAGGAAAAAGGGTTTTGTTAAAAAAAAAAAAAAACTGACTTAACTAGGTGAAGAAAAAACTGACAAACTATAAGGAAAGATGATTTTGTAAGTCTCCTAGGAATCCTTCCCTGTCTCTTGAACAGCAGTTTTTTGGTCAGTAGCATAAACAGGTCAAATACTCTGCAGATGAAGAAGTCACATTTCTCTAACCTTTGGAAGCCCATTTTACAGACTTGAAAATTGAGGCAGAGAGGAAGCAGAGCACTTTAGGTCATCTAGCACCTTGCTATTCAGAGAGAAATACTTGGGCTTGTAGCATTATCTTGAAGCTTTTTAGAAATGCAGAATCTCTGGGCCCCTGAGATTACTGAATCAGAATTTACGTTTAGACAAGAGTCCCAGGTGATGTGGATGCTCGTTACAGTTTGAAAAATGCTAATCTGGTGAAGCATGTTGGTGGGAGTGAGGTCCTTATCTTTTGGCTCAGGTAGACTGCCACCACCTTGGGTCTTGGTTGAGATGTCACATCCTCAGGGAAGCTTTTCCTGATTTGAATGATCTGGGTTGATCCTTGCCATGTGATTACAGAGCTCCCTCTACCTTGCCAGTTATAGTGACCGGGTTAGTCAGCTTTGCATTGCTGTGACCAAAATACCCATCAAGAACAACTTAGAGGAGGGGAAGTTTACTTTGGTTCATAATTCCAGATATTTAGCATGGTCAGCCCATTGCTCTGGGCCCACAGTGAGGCAGAACATGGTGGCAGGAGGGTGTGGCAGAGGGAAACTGCTCAGGACATGGTCCCCAAGAAGCAAGGAGAGAGAGGAGAAGGAGTAGCAGAAGATGAACCCTTCCAGGGCACGCCCCCGAGACCCGCCTCCTCCAGCCACACCCCATCTGCCTAGAGTTCCCGCCCAGTCAGCCGGTTTCAAACTAGGATGGACCCATTAGGTTACAGCTCTCATAATCTAATCGTTTCACCTCTGAATATTGGTGCATTAACACCGGCGCTTTGGGGGGACACCTCATATCCAAACCACAACAGCAGCTTTCACACTTTATAGCCAAGTAGGGCTGACAATTCAATGGGCAATTACCCAGGATGGTATACATTGTAACCTGGTGCTCAGGGCTCACTGGATGGACACAAGAGGGCTGTTCATGCAAAGGTGTCATCTTTCCCAAAAACAGTTTCACTGAGATAAACACCAAATACATCTCTGTATTTAATATGACCATTTTGGACCTGGTTTAGCATGGCATCCGCTTGTGGGCTTCCGGGCAGTGTGTAACATCTCCATTTCCCTTTAGAGCCTGCCATTTGTGAGGTCTGGTTAGTGAACTTCAACAGATGGTAATAACCACACCTCAAGTATCATCCCAATAAAATCTAGTAATTAGGGCAGTACCTTTCCTATCATTTTCAGCCCAGAGGGCCCCACCCTGTCCCCTAATTACAACCGTCCACAGGGCACAGCCTCAGGAAACAAACAAGGAAGCCCTTCTCCACCCGCTCTTCCTCAGTCTCTTGCCAGCTTACAGATCGCCACTGTCAGTTCCTGCTACCCAAACTGTGGTGTGGATTGGGAATGAATCGTCGCCTCTTTTAAAATGTTTTGAGACTCTGGGTATGACCGCATTTGCGATCCTCAAAGGTCACCTAGCCAGTGAGTGAGGTAAATGGGCTGTGGCAGAGGGGCAGGCCTCGGGGATCTGCAGGTGTCCTACCCGCGCCACGGGCACACATGAGCGATCGGGAAGATGTGTGGATTGGCTCTGGAACTTTCCAGCTCTTCTGAACAAAGTGGCCAGTTCTTTCCTCGGCGATTTGAAAGCAATCGAATCTATTTCCAAAGTCTCCTTCCCACATTAGTCTCATACCTACCTAACGCTTTCTTGAAGGTGAGAAGTAAACGGGGTATAACTGACAACCCCTGCAGAACGCAGAGGGATGATGTTCAGGTAAATTGACACCATGTCAGTACAGGATTGAGGGCAGATCACAGAGCTGCGATTGTTGGTGACAAATCTGAACTGAAAAGCAGAGAGAGGTGCTTGGAGGTCAGAGTTTGGAGATTCTGTTTGAGCAGCTCCAAAGACATTGCCTGGGTAGGCTGTGGGTTGACTTTTCTGGATTCCTTTAGGAACAAAGTGTTTTCTAGCCTGGTTGACGCTTCATTCTCTCTGGAGGTAACAGAACAGATATTATAAACTTTATGTGGACTCTGATTTTTTTTTTTTTTTTCAGTTTTCTGGTTTTCAGCCCTGGGTAGTACCCGAGGGGCTATGGCTTCTGAGGGGCTATGACTTCTGTTTTCCCCTCCTTTTTACTAAACGAAGGCCTTTAAAAGTCTCACCTTCTCCCTGAAGCCTTTGCAAGCAAACTAGCAATAGAGTTCAGAGCCTCTTCCCGGTCTGAAGGAAGAGAGGAGAGCTCCTCCCATGCGCCAGCCCAGTATAGGTGCCTTTGTTTATTTTATGTCATCGAATTTCCACGAGAACTGCACTGACCTTCCTACTTACTCGGTGTATTTCATTCATGCCCATGTTTTTCAGGTGAGGAAATCTTAGAAAAGTGAAGGAATTTACCTCTGCTCATGCAGCTACCAACTAACTCCACTTACATTCTTCTTTTTTTTAATTGCATGCTCTTTGTAAACATCCCCCTCTTTTCTTTCCATGCACATAGACACACAGGTACAGGCAGAGCAGACTGACACACAAATGCTAGCCTCAACATTGAACAAACTATAGGCTTTTTTCTTTTCTCCCCCACATTTTTATTGGTGCATTGTAGTTCTACATGATGCTGGGATTTGTTGTTACATATTTGTACATGCATGCAATATAACAATATAATTTGGCCACTATCACTCCTACCATCTCCCCCTCCCTCCCTACCACCCACTCCTTTGTTCCTTTCCTCTACTGCTTGCCCTTTGATTTTTTTTTTTTTTTTTTTTTTGGTATCTGGGATCAAACCCAGGGGTGCTTAACCACTGAGCCACATCCCCAGCCCTTTTTTGTATTTTATTTAGAGACAGAGTCTTGCTGAGTTGCTTAGGGCCTCACTGAGTTGTTGAGGCTGGCTTTGAACTTATGATCCTCCTGCCTCAGCCTCCTGAGCCGCTGGGATTACAGGCATGTGCCACCGTGCTGGGCTGCCCTTTGATTTTAATTCACTTCTCTATCAGATACCTAAACTATTTATAATGACTATTTTTGTGCTTATGTGGTTGAACTCAAATGTTGAGAGTATGTATTTTCCTCTAATGCCACTGTCAATTCTTCAAGGGAAGGGACATTTTCATTTTCTTCTGTCCCCCTCCCCAGCAGCCCTCCTGGCCTAAGCACAGACAGTGCCAACTGCGATGGACATCAGTGTTTGCTTCAAAGTCATCTAAGGACAAGGAAACTATCTGTTGAATTTGATTTATCATTAGTCTTCAAAAATCCTGGCAAGGAGGCGCAGGAGAGGGTGTCCCATTTATAAGGAGAACCCACAGCAGATGTCTTTCACTGGACTGGCTTTGGCATCAAAACCGCTGTTTTAAAAATTAGGTTTCCCAATCACTGTTCCAACTTAGAGTTCTGAATATCCTAGAAGGAACTGGAAGTTCTTGTCAACAGCTAAGGCCATGAGGGGCACTTGAAAACCTGGTCTGGTCAAATCCTCTTTGAGGCTAGGAGATCACGATGCATGATAAATCAAGGCGGGAACTAATGGCCCAGTGACTTCAGGCTGAGCCATTGTAAGGCTCTAAATATTACTTCGGCAGTGTGTGCTCTGTTTTGCAGATCTTACACTAGCCTAACTGCAATTAGCCATTATCTAGATTTCAAAATATGTCCCTTATTTTACCCCATCAGAGTTTTTGGCTAACTTCTTCTGGATTTAAAAGACTGCAAAAGTGAGGGTCCTGGCAGAAAAGGGGGTGTATCTGCTAGTGGAGGAATGAAGAAGTGTTTTAAAGAGGTTGACTCGCTAAGGTGTGGGAAGAATTAGAGGAAACTGACCAGTGAGGGACTGGAACAGGGGGTTAGTGACATTTGGGGAGCAGGTACAACGTTGGCCCAAGGGTGCAAAAAGGATTGGTTACAGGAACCTGGCGGAATAACCTGTACCTAAAGGGCCACTGTGAAGTTGGGGTAGCAAGAGAAAGCAACCTTGAAAGAAAGGGATTACAGAAATAGATGCCTTGACCCCACTCCCCATTATTGGACCCACAGGAGCCAGGAGGCCAGATGAGGCAACCTACCAGGGGGCCTCTCAGGCTCGGGGCAGCGTGGATGAAGATGGAAATAGGTCCCCGGGGAGCAGATGTGGTGCAAAGCAGCATGCTGCTCATTTCCTTGTTTGCAAACCATTTCTACTGGTTTCTCAGAAGAGTTCATTAAGAATAAGAGGATTGAGGGAGGGGATTCAGTTTGGAATACCTGGGTTAAATGGAGTTCAATGCATCTCTATTCAGGACTTCTCAGGAGCTCTAAAATGCAAATGTGCATTTTGGCCTTTTAAGATAAAAGCTTTATTTCCTAAACCTAGTTGATCACGGGATCCTTTATTTGAAGAAGCATATTATCACTTACATACCAAGAACTTGCTTTAGATTAAAAACTATTGATTAAGTCAGGCACCATGGCACCTGTAATCCCAAAGACTTGGGAGGCTGAGGCAGGAGGATCACAAGTTTGAAGCCAACCTCAGCAACTTAGCCTTGCCCTAAGCAACTCACTGAGGCCCTATCTCTAAATAAAACACAAAATAGGGCTGGGGATGTGACTCAGTGGGTAAGTGCCCCTGAGTTCAATCCCCGATACCCAAAAGCAAACAAATAAACCCCAAAAAAACCAAAAAAACCCCCCAACTATTGATTAAATCTCCAAACCAACAAAGATACAAAAAGACTGCAGAATTAAATTAAAAAGCAATCAGACAATCTTAGAAGTGGGTGTTGCTAAGTTATAGACAACAATATAGTTTTTAACAGTCAGTAAAAAGTGACCATAAACCAAAAGGGACCATCACCTTGTGTTTTACCAGTCTGCCTTTGGCTTGGACATGAAGGAGGGAGAGTCCCCATTAACAAAAGCCAGGCCAGCTCCCATGATGTCAGCTCCCACGCTTAGGTCCTCGCTCTTCTTTTCTTCTAAAACTGTGGAAAATGCCATTTGCTTCTCAAGACCACCCACCGTTGCCCGTGACCCTCTGCATGTGGGTGGCCTGTCTGCACCTGACTCTCACACCAGCTGAGCTGGCCGTTTCCTCAACCCAGTTTGGTTTTCCTTATCAGCTCTCAGGCAGTGTGAGAAAACCAACCAACCAACCAACCAACGGACCAACAGCTTGTCGTACTGATGGATCACTGACTACAGTAAACAGCAGTTTTCTGACTAATAACACCAACAATCCCCTATTCTGGTGACGTGTTTTCTCATTCAAACATCACAATAACTCTGTGAGACATCACTGTGGCCCTTTACCACCAGGGATACTGAGTCTCAGGGAAGTTGGGTTACTTACCCAAGGTCATTGGTAACACTGGGACTGAAATCTAGATATTTTGTCCCTGAATCAATGTTTTTCTTACCTCATTGGCTATGAAATAGGAGGAAGAGAATTGCTATTTGAAGCCCAAGCCATGAAGGGATATGACATCAGTTCAGACAGGGCATCTACTCTAGAGTGGCCTTTTCTCTTAGAGAGACTAGAGGGAGACTGAAAAGTGAGGTCACATTTCCAAGTCTATTTCTAATTTCAGCTGTGAAGAGAGCAGCTGCTAATCTAGGCTGTCCTGGTCTAGGCAGGGCACAGTAGTGACCCATCAGCTCTATAGTAAGACACAGTAGAGGCAGAGGTGACTTCACCTGCACTACCAAGTGACGGCAACTGAGTTTGGGGTGAGAAGAACCCAAAAGGTAGGGGGCAGGAAACCAAGAATCAGGAGGTCTAAAGCCAGATACAGGGGTCAAAGACACAGCAGGGAAGAGGGGGGTTACTGAGAATGTGAATGAAGAACTTGTGACTATGGGAAAGTTTGCTGTCAACCAGAAGCCAGTTTTGATGTCACAGTTTTTTTCTGAGCTTCCCATTTGTGCCTGTGTGGGTGGTCTTTTGGAGGAGATCAGGGAAAACAGCTATGCATAGAAGAGTAAGGTAACCCTGCCCTTTCCTGGCAGGGTGGCCCATGTGGAATTGCAAGGTAACCCATTCCTATTTCAGGGGAAATACTGGGAGACAGGTAGAAGTGATGGGGAAAGAGAAGAGCAGATCCTCCTTTGCTAACCTTGCGAAGATCCCTGGAAGATTTGGAGGCACGAGTGCTACCTCTGTCTGGGGATGGACTCCAGCAACTTCATGGGATCCTACAGGGCCCAGCGCTTTGCCCGGCACTTGGATTATTCCTCCATCTCTCCCAGTTGACCCATCTGAGCAGTCTGACTGTCCCAGAGGAATTCCTGGCTCCAGGTTCCTCCTTCCTGAGCCCCAAGCACTGAGGGCCTCTTGTCATGTTCCCATCAGCCACCAGGTAATTATAAGAAAACTCTATTTCCTGCTTCACACTCCTGACCCAAGAGCCCTTTGTCCTGTGACACCTGCGGTCACAGGAAGGTTACTTTTGTTTGTTTGACAAACTGCTCAGCCTCAGCTGACCTGGGCAGGGCTCCCAAACACCTGAGTTGGCCTCCTCTGACACATGTCTCAACACCCAATCCCACTGCTTCCCAGGAAGCACAGGCTGGTCCATGGATGTGACCTCCCAAGACGCAGTGATGCTCGCTGCTGCTCATGTCTTTCCCTGTCACAATACCTGCCTCACCCACTTTTCGTTTTCCCCATTTGTTTAAGACTTGTCTCAGCGGTCATCACCACAGTATCTGAGGGTCTCACACGGGGACACACAGTGCCCCGCACCATGTAAGCACACAGCAGATTGTGCTGTGACCTAGCTGTGGGAGGCCGAAGGACTTATCCCCAGAATCTGGGAATCCCTTATGTGGCAAAAGGCACTTTGCAACTGTGATTAAGTTATGGATCTTGAGATGGGGAGAGTACCTCGAATTATCTGGATGAGCCCAATGTAATCACAAGGGTCTTTATAAACAGAGGGAAGGAGGTCAGAGTGAGCGAATGTCATGTGACAACGAGGTACTGCTGACTTTGAAGATGGAGGAAGGGGACATGCGCCAAGGAATGTGAGCAGTCCAAGAAGATGGAAAACGCAAGGAAACGGATTCTCTAGAGCTTTCAGGAGGACCATAGACTGCTGATGCCTTGATTTTGACCTGTGAAACTTATTTTTGATCTCTGCCTTCCAGATCTGTCAGATAATAACTTCATGTTGTAAAGTTGCCACCATATGTGTGACCGTTTGTTTCAGTGACAGTAGAAAACCAATTTATTACTGCAACAGAAAATGGAATCCTAAAAAAATAAAACAGACCAAAAATATTTTCTGGATGTTCATGTATTGGAACAGTAGCTCAGCCCTGACCCATTCATGTTAGCTCGTGAGTCTGGCTCATTGCAGGAAGAATCCTTCTTGACGCTCAATTCTTCCATCCCTGACAAGTGGCATCCTCTTCAGGTTGGATGGACCCTGGTAATCTGATAGCTTCATTGCTTTTCTGATATTATGAAGTACTTAGACTTACTTGACATTGCTTCAGACCTAGCACTTTCTTCAAGGAGTCCTTTCAGTACAAAGCCTATTTAGACACCACAATCCAGATACCATAGGTGCTCAGTACTTTTTGGGTTAGTCACTATTTTTAGATAGAGTCAAGAAATATTTTTTTAATTAGAGACAAAAATACCTAAAAATTCATATTAATTCTTACAATTTAATACAGGAGTATAGGTTTTAACTTAACCTCATTGTGCTTACATTTGTATCTCATTCCTGCTAGGCCAAAGGTCTTTATACATATTTATATGTATATGTATACACACACACATACACACACACACACACACACACACATATTTGTTCTAATTAGTTATACATGACAGTAGAATGCATTTTGAAACATCATACATAAGTGGAGTATAATATGTTATTCATCTGGTTGTACAAGATGTAGAGTTATACAGGACATGTAATCATATGCACATAGGGTGATAATGTCCAATTCATTCTACTATCATTCCTACCCCCACACCCCCTCCCCTCCCTTCACTCCCTTCTGTCTAGTCCAAATTAACTCTATCCCTCCACCTTATTGTGAATTAGCATCCTCATATCAGAGAGGACATTCAGCCTTTGGTTCTTTGGGATTGGCTTATTTTACTTAGCCTAATATTCTCCAGTTCCATCCACTTACCAGCAAATGGCATAATTTCATTTTTTTTAAGACTGAGTAATATTCCATTGTGTATATATACCACAGTTTCTTTATCCATTCATCTGTTAAAGGGCAACTAGGTTAGTTCCATAGTTCCAATATTGTGAATTGAGCTGCTATAAACATTGATGTGGCTGCATCACTGTAGTATGCTGATTTTAAGTTCTTTGGGTATAGACCTAGAAGTGGGGACTGGGTCCAGTGATGGTTCCATTCCAAGTTTTCTTAGGACTCTCCATACTGCTTTCCAGAGTGGTTGCACCAATTTGCAGTCCCACCAGTAATGTATGAGTGTACCTTTCTCCCCACAGCCTCGCCAACATTTATTGTTGCTTGTATTCTTGATAATTGCTGTTCTGACTGGAGTGAGATGGAATCTCAGTGTAGTTTTGATTTGCATTTCTATAGTTATTAGAGATGTTGAACATTTTTCCTATATTTTTTGATCAATTGTATTTCTTCTGTGAAGTTGTCTGTTCAGTTCCTTTGCCCATTTATTGATTGGGCTTTTTTTTTTTTTTTTTTTTTTTTTTTTTTTTGCGGTGCTGGGGACCTTGTGCTTGCGAGGCAAGCACTCTACCAACTGAGCTATATCCCCAGTCCGGGCTATTTGTTTTTTTGTTTTGTTTTTTTTTTTCTTTGGCATTAAGTTTTTTGAGTTCTTTATATATCCTGGAGATTAATGCTCTATCTGAGGTGTGTGTGGTAAAGATTTTTTCCCATTTTGTAGGCTCTCTCTTTATGTTATTGATTGTTTCCTTTGCTGAGAAGAATTTGATTCCATCCATTTATTGATTATTGATTTTACTTCTTAAGCTTTAGGAGTATTGTTAAGGAAGGAAGTCAGTTCCTAAGCTGACATGGTAGAGATTTGGGCCTACTTTTTCTTTTATTAGGCAAAGCGTCTCTGTTCTAGTGCCTAAGTCTTTGATCTACTTTGAGATGATTTTTGTGCAGGGTGAGAGATAGGGGTTTAATTTCATTTTGCTACATATGGATTTCCAGTTTTCCCAGCACCATTTGTTGAAGAGGCTGTTTTTTCTCCAATGTATGTTTTGGTGCCTTTGTCTAGTATGAGATAATTGTATTTATGTGGGTTTGTCTCTGTGTCTTTCATTCTGTGCCCTTGGTCTATGTATGTCTCCTTTGCTTCGCGAATCATCTTAATCATGTATAATCTGAAGTCCTTTTCTGAAATTTCTTCTAACATACTGTCATTGGAATCTATTAATATAGAATCTAGATTTGTTTGGATCATTTTCTTCTGTAATTTTTTCATGTTGTTCATGTATCTTCCCCTCTAGCAGTGCAGATCTGGGGTATTGCAGATTTCCCCCTATAGGCTCATAGTGACCCTATAGGTTTCCAAAACTCTTTCTTTAAGGGGAGATCAATATTAGCAGTGCCCAAATCAGACACTATGCAATCCTAGACCAAATAGCCCCTATGAGGGCAATAACAAAATTGTCATAATAAACAGAATGAGTTCAAATATTATCTTCGGTAAAACAAACAGGTTTGCAATAAGGTCTGCAGTTTCTAATGGAGGACAAAGAGGATGCAGAGGGATGTAGAATGTGGCTGTTAATGGGATAAGAAAAGAATATACAGAAGTTCTAGAAAATAGAAAGGGTGAGAGTGTAATCAAAAGAAATCGGATGGTAGCATGCAAAAAAGGGAGAAAGAGACTCTGAGGGAACAGGTAAACAAAAGGAAAAGAAAGCAAGGAAAGTAAAGAAATAAAAACTTAAATTTTTTAAAAAGGAAAAAAAAGAAAATCTACTGTATAACAGTCACATACTAATGAAACCTCCCAATCTTCAGTAGCCTGATGCATGAGAGGTACCTGACAATGAGCTTCAAGCTTCCAGCAGGCGTCTCAGGATGGGATTTGCCCTACCTAAAGATGGGAGCTCTGGCTTCCAGGATTATCCAAGATGACCGCTCTGGCTTCAAAATGTGTTGGCAAATGGGGAGCTGCAGCTCAGGGGTGGACGTGGTCGGCTGGAGGTCCTGGAGATGGGATGCGGTTGGTCGGGCAGGGGTCCTGGAGGTCGGGTGTGTTTGGTGTGGTTGTGGGATCCTGGAGGCTGGGTGCAATCAGTCGGTCTGGGGTCCTGGTGATAGGGTGCAGTCAGTTGGTCTGGGGGTCCTGGCGGCAGGGAGCAGTCAGTCGATGTGAGGGCCCCAGAGGCAGGGAGTGATTGGTCAGGCATAGGGATCGTGGAGATGGGGCTCAGTCAGTCTGGTCAGGGGTCCTACGGGACCTGGCTGTTGTCTCAAAATGGCGGCAGCCACGTGTAATCAAACCTGCAGGTACTGTCACAGTGAACTTCCAGGCAACAGCAGACAACTGGTGCTCCACTGGCGGTCGGCGATCAGTTTGCTGACTGTTGTCAGAAGATCGGGAGGTGAACCTCGAGTGTTGGGTGATGGATAGGTGTAAGGCAGGCGATGGACAGGTGAGAGGCAGGCAAATGGCAGATGATAGACGCCTGACAGTGAGCAGTCTGCTCTCAAAAAAGGCGTCGATATGCTGGCAGACTGCAGGTCATCACAGCAAACAAATGGGTAAACACCAGGGGATCAATAAGCAGTAAAAACTGCCTCACCGAGAAACAGATATCCTCTGCTTGAAACCGGAGTTACAGAGCGACAAGGAACGCAGCCTCCCTCTAGTCTACCATCTTGGATCTATGTATGTCTCTTGGTGCCAATACCATGCTGATTTTGTTACTAGGGCTCTGTAGTATAATTTAACGTCTGGTATTGTGATTAGGCCAAAGGTCTTGAGTCTTAACAACACCAACAAACTTTCCAGAATCTTTATCCCACAAAAATCTAACAGTTGTAAAGTAACAACATCAGCATGAACATCAACAATATGATTACAATTAAAAATGTTCTACAAAAAAAAAAAGTTCTACAGTTCTTTTTTTTTATTTTTGTCTTAGTTTATAACTTGCTTGGGTGTCTATCTCCCCAGCCCATTGAAGTCATTTAAAATAGCTACGATGTGGTTATGCCACCAAGTTCATGTGCTGTTCTTCTATTTCATTTTGGTTTTAAATTAAGGGATTTAAAACTTTTAAATCTCATAATTGCATGAAATATTTCATGATCCCTAAGTCAAATCTATACACCATGGTTCATTTAGAGAAGTTCAGCTTCTGTTTCTGTGTATTTTAATCCTCCTTCCTCCATTTAAAAATGGTTTCATCCTTCCTTTGTATTTTAAAACATAAGCAAATACATATATTTGCTATCCTCTCCTTTTATACATAAGCTATCTAAACTTTTTTTTAAAAAAGATTGAGCAGAGAGTACAAAGTGTTCCCCTTTACCCTTTACCCTTACCAAAATCTTTCCCTGATGTGAACATTCTCCCCAAGAGAGGTACATTTGTTAGTCAATGAACCTACATTGACATATCATATCACCCAAAGTTCATAGTTTAGATTAGGGTTCCTCCTGTTGTAGCATATTCTGTGGATTTGGACCTCATATGTACAAGGGCTCATGTCTGCCATTATAGTATCATTCAGAATAGTTTCTCCACCTTAAAAGTCCTCTCTCTCTAATGCATCTGTGCATACTTAAAATCTTTTTGAAAAACTAAACATACTAGAGATCAATGAAGTATATCAAAACATTAATTATGTATTTTATACCTACATAGTACTTCCCTGGTGTGACTGGACTATTAGGTTATTCAGTGTGTGATAGTGTAAGCTAGTCGATTTTTTGCATATTTTTATAGCTACACTATAAAATTGTATCATCAAGGTTTATTTTGCCAATCCCCTATCATTGGTTATTTAGATTTTACAAAAACTGTGTGTGCTCTTGGAATTAATGCTGAGGTGAGTTTTTCTATACATGCCCATTTTGTTGTGATTTAGTACTAGGAATGGATTCCTATCAAAGAAGTTACTGAGTATATCTTGTAACTTTTATAAAAGAAACTAGTTCTGTTTGTTTAGCTTGTAACTCTGGGGTCAGCAATAGGGTTGGCTTTATCTGGGCATTTATTATTTAAACCAGACTGAATCATGCATTTAGATAGCTGCTAATGGGTCAGGGGCCAGCTTTTCTAGGAATGCACCAGAGAGGAGAGCTTGTCTCTTTGCTTCTTATGGTCTCATCCTCCAGCAGGCCTTGGCTTGCCACATAATGGCCAGACAGGGTTCCAAGGAGAAAGCAGAACTATGAAAGCCCTGAAATCAGAAGACCATCACTCCTGGCTCAGTCTGTGGGCTAAAGCAAGTCACAGTTCAGCCCAAATTCAAGTAGTGGGGAAGCAGATTTCACCCTTGCATGAGAAGAGCTGTAGTGTCACATTGCAAAGGACACAGATACATGGAGGAACAGAGAATTGGGACCAGTTTTGCAAGCAATCTATAACTTTGGGTCAAAGTTCACAGACATGTATAAGCTCCTAGTATATACTGGAGAGTCCTAGTATATACTGGAGAGTTTCATTTCTTATTTTTTTCCCCATATGCCTGCACTTCATTTGGTGTAAATAGGCTGTCCCCATTTCCATCTGGGCATAAATCCCAAGAGGCAATCATGAGTAAGATATAGGAAATACGCATTTGGAGTCTATTTGCCTGCAGTTCCCAGCATGCAGTCCACAGCTCAAGCAGTTCAACCTAGTTGCCCACTGTGGGCAACCCACTGTGGCCCAACCCAGTAGACCAGATTTATGTGAGGGTGGTATTATTGCTTGAACTTGATTTAGATCCCTACAAATTACCTTGGAGCTATTCTAAGGTACACCTCCAAATCCATGTCTCTTCCAGCTTCTCTAGAAACTTCTGGATTCTCAGGGACTTATCCAGATCAGAGCAGAGGTACTTCCCCATTGGTGCAGTGGAAAGACAGTGCTCTGGGAGGCAAGAGAGATGGAGTCTAGCCCTGTCTCTGCCACCTACTATCTTTGGGTTATTGGGCAATCATCACCTCTCTGAGCCTCAGTTCCCTCATATGTAAAATGCGAAGAATAATACCCACCTCATGGAGGCAAGGTAGGGCAACCCTTTTCCTTTATTTAAGGAAAAGGAGAGGAGAGGAGCGGAGGAGGGAGAGGGAGCCCTCCATTAGGCCTCCAATACCTCAGACCTCTCAGCACACAGTGGCCCTGGCCTCCCTCTGTGTAAGCATCTAGCTGGTGGCACTAACATTTTATGGGAGCAAGTAGTTATTTTAAGGAGGGTCAGCAATTACTCAGGTCAAAGCTTTCATGAATGCAGCGCCCATGCCAGCGCCAAAGCTGCGGGCACTGTGCAGCCTCCTTAATTTAGGAGAGTCCGCCCAGGTCTCACGCGCACACACCACGCCGTGCCTGTTCACACACCCTACCTTTGTCACGGAGCGGAGGCTGCAGGTGTCGAGTAGCACAAGCAGAGCAAACTTGTTTGGTTAAATGTCTGACTCATCACTCATAGCTTGACAGGCTTCTGAGCTTGTTTCAGACTTTACTTAAAAAAAAAATAAAAGGTGGGAGGTGGTGGAGTGGAAATAGGATCCTTTTATTACAAAATGCCTTCCTGAGGGGTTATTTTCTCGAATGTTAATCCAGACCCAGGTTGTTATTCTAATAGTGGCCAGAGCTAAAACTTCAGTGTGGGGCTTGGCTGTTAAGCCATTGCTCACTTAACAGTGACCCAGAGCTCTGTGTAGGGGCTGAGGTGCTCTAAGAGACGCCCCCTGGGACTCCAGGACCCCAAAGTTTCCCCGCAAATGGAAAACCCACTTTAATCACAAGTAGGAAGTTGCTAATTTATGGGTCTCATTCAGCATCCCTGAGTCTGGCAACTGGTAATGGGTTTCATCTGGAATTCATTTCAATCAGCTGATAGCAGAGCGTGGATGGTGCTTCACCGAGTGCCCAAAGAAATTTGAAAGCAAAAACACAGGCTCCATCGGTGAGGACCAAGAGGTGAGACTAAGCAAGGTTAGCAAACTACAGCCTGCAGACAAAACCCAGTCTGCTGCCTGTTTTTATAAATAAAATTTTATTGGAACACAGATATGCTCATTTTTAAATGTATTACCTATGGTTGCATTTGAGCCATAACAGTGGAGTGGCTGTGACAGAGACTGTATGGTGGTCAGAGTCAAAAATATGTGCTATCTGTCCTTTTACAGTTTGCCAGCCACTGGGTTAGATGCAGCAGAAATACAACGTCCTTTTGGAAATACAACGCCATCCCACAGACCAGCCCTGTGGGACACTTGCCTGTCTCCTGGTGGGGTTTCTGAGGAAGCATCCATCTTGAATGCAGGAAAGAGTTCAGCTGCAGAGCTGAAGGTCCCTGACACTGGACCCAGGGTTCTCCAGAGACCAACAAACCAGAGCTTCGGTGACAGCCTCTGGAAAGTGGGGGAGGAGGTCTTGGAGATTTGCTGGGCTGGGGATCATCTGGCCTTCCCATATTTCACAGGGTGGCTCCTCTCTGCTGTTGACCCTCCTCGGGTTCAATCAAGTAGGGTATTCCAGGAAGTAATGAAAAAAAAAGAAAGAAAGAAAGAAATAGCTTTGATGGGGATTGTAGGAATTTCCTAGGGCTGCCATATAATGTGCCACAACTGAGTAGCTTAAACAGAAATGTGCTGTTCACAGTTCTGGAACCAAAAGGCACAGCGTTGCCAAGATTTGCCCCTCCTGAGGGAGCTAGGGCAGGATCTGCTCCAGGTCTCTTTCCTAGCTTCTGGAAGTTCTTTGGCTTGTCAGTGGTGTTCTCCCTGTGTTTGCACATGGCCTTTCCTCTGTGCAGTCCCTGTGGCTTAATCTCCATTTTTTGTATAAGAACACAGTCATAACAGGCCACTCTGAGGACCTTATCTTAACTAATTACGTCTGCAAAGACCCCATTTCCAAGTACAGAAAGTTTGAGAAAACACAGTTCAACCCACAGCAGGGGCTCTTTGTGTCCCCTGCAAGACCCATGTCACAATGATAAAAAATTCTGAAGACTGCAATAAAAAGAAAAAATCCAAGACAGCCAGCTCAGTAAGCTCTTAAACCTCTATTCCAGACAAGTGACCATGCTCAATTCCAAATGAACCTCACCTGGGTTATCTGGGTGGGCCCAACAAACTCTCAAGAGTCTTCATAAGAGAAAGGGGTAAGCAGAACGGTTAGTTAGAGGATGTGACGATGCTGCACTGGCGGCCTTGAAGTTGGAGGAAGGGACCATGAACCAAGGAATGTAGGCAGCCTCTAGAAGACAGCAAAAGCAAGAAACAGCTTCTCCACAGGAGCGTCAGAGTGCTGGACTGCGGACACCCACGAGACCCATTTTGGATTTCTGACCTCCAGAACTATAAGATAATAGATGAGTTGACCCACTGTGTTTGTGATAATTTGTGATAGCAGCAATAGCAAATGCAATAACTCTTTTTGGGAGAGTGGTTATTATGTTTTGATCTGTGCAAATATTCAACTTCAAACTGCAAAGCCAACATCCAGAGCAACCTCTTTTCCAGCAGCCAAACCTCCAAGCTGCTGCATCTGCAAGCTCATTCAAAGACCCAGCACCCGCTAAGGCCACCAGGGCCTTTCCCTGGCAAGGAAGACGGAGGTAAAGTGATGTGGAGTATCGCCCAGAGCCCCTGGAGCTGTAATGTGCATCCTGATCACTCAGGAAGCTTACTAAAATGCAAGGTCTGCTTCGCCAGGCCTGGCAGGCTTCATTTCTAGCAAGGAGGCACTATGGGTGGCAGAGGGCAAGGAGCAGCCAGCCGGGATGCCCACTCCTCAGAGACCAACACCTCACTCATGGACCTTCTGCATTTAGAAGGCAGCCAAGGGCTTTCACAATCCAGCACCTTTCAACAAAGATGGGGAGGATCCGCCCCCAAGGCCTGTGGAACCAGGACCCTGCATGCTTACCAGGTGCCTCCATCCTGAGGCAGCCAGTCATACACAGGTGTTTGGAAACAATTGCTTGAAACCACAAAAACAAACAACTCCTCAGTAACTCACTGCCACCTCTATTCTGACTTTGCGTGGCCCGGGTGCCACTGCTGGCAACATGAAATGCTTCCCCTGACTTCCGCTCTTTCCTTCTGTCTTGGTAAGACCTCAGGCATGCCAAAGCCTGACCAAATCACCCTGAGGTGGAGGCTCGGCCACAGTGGGACCTATGCCAAGACAGCAAAGAGCACCGGGAACAGAGCGGAAGGTCACAGAGCTCTCTGCTACAAGGTCAGGGTGGGCCTAACTCCGTCTCTTCCTTGCTCCCTGCTCCTCAGCACTGACCTCCCGACAACCCCTCAGCATGATTTCCAGCACCCCATGTGGGGAGGGCAAGTGCCACAGCCCGCAGGGAGCACTTACTCCTGCATCAGGTCATAAAACGCAGCAAATGAAACTTCAAAGGCCTCGGGCTGATGGTCCACCTTTCTCCCGAGTCCTCATCAGCAGCCTGTGGCATCCTCCTAGGGGTGACCTCAGCTCCCTTCCCCACCCCACCCTACCCCACCCTCACCAAGGCTCCATTAAGAAAGCTGGTTTTATGACATCAGTGTGATTAAACTGACCTAATTCTCTCTGGCTGGCAGAGTCAAGAGCCCCATTCAATACAGAAACCTAGTCTATGGCTCCGCGAGAACGCCTGGAGAAGAAACAACCATGCCTTCTTCTCAAAGCAAAAGGAAAATGGAGGGGGCTGCAGCTCGCCCCACCTGCTCAGACTCCCAGAGAAGCCGCTCTCTCTGCCTGGGGCTGGGGGTGGGTAAAGCTCTGTCTTCCACAAGGATGGACACCGGTTAAGTAGGGTTGGTATGCCCAGTCTTGGCTCCCGAGGCCAGCAGCAGCTTCCCACCCTGTTATCCTGTTGGCTGGGTTCACTTGGGGATGTGCCAGCCTCATCTTTCTCACCTGTGGTCCGTCAGGCCCACCCGGATGCTACTGGTCTTGTGATCCATGCTTTCCCTCTTACCTGAAGTAACCCTTCCTTTGCCTTATCTAAAAAACCCCTATTCATCCCTCAAAACTCTGCTTGGGCTTTGATCTTCCCTAGAGCCTTCCTCTTCATGAGTCAGTCTCCCTTCTATGGGTATCATTCTATTCTGTTCCTTCTGGGGCTCTCAGAGTGTGGTCCGAGACTGGAGGCTTCTGCATCATCCGGATACTTGCTGGGCTGCACTGGTGTCTGTTGCCCAATTCCCACTCAACTCCCTTGGATTTCTTTTGGTTCTCTGGCACACAGTGCTTTTATTCCTGGTTTTAGGTTTTTCTGATATTAGGCAATCAGAACCGGGGACTTCTTTGAGCTGGGCATGATGGTGCAGGCCTGTAATCCCAGCAGCTTGGGAGGCTGAGGTAGGAGGATCTCAAGTTCAAAGTCAGCCTCCACAACTTAGAGATCCTAAGCAACTTAGAAAGACCCTGTCCAAAAATAAAAACTAAAAAGGGCTGAGGATGTGGCTCAGTGGTTAAGCACTCCTGGGTTAAATCCCTAGTAGCTCCCCCCATTAAAAATAAATTAAAAATAGAATTCTTCATGATAATATGTTGATTCATTCTACAAAGTAGTGCCCAAGGGCTCCCAGGTGCTGAGAGTAAAGTGGAGAACAAACCAGTGAAAACCCCAACCTCCTGAGGCTTCCACTCCCTGGGTCTTGACATTTGTGCTGAAGGAACAGAGTGGCTTGTCCCCAATGAGCTTCATTTTCCCGGGTATTAGAAATGGCATTCCCTGTGAAGGTGAGCTATGGTTTGTGTTGCTTGGGAAATGAGACCTGAGTCTCTGGAAAATGGTCTAAATTTTTCCTGAGGACTCCAAGAGTCTGTCCTTGAGGCTGTAATACTCACCCTGAGCTTCAGTCCGTCTCTGGCGTCCAGGGTGTGGCACACAGTGGTGACCAACTTGCTTGTAAGAGAATGTTCTGAACTCGGGAGTTCATCTGGGGATGGCAGAAGGGAGCCAAAAGCAAATTGCTTCATCCTTTCATTTATTTATTTTATTATTAGTATGAATTATTTTGGTTTTGGGGATGAAACCCAAGCCATCGCATATACTAAGCAGGTACTTTACTACTGAGCTACAACCCCAGCCCAGTGTCCTTTCATTTAATCTGCTGTTATATAAATGCCTGTACCTTCTCTTCAAGGCACTTTACTATTTAGATATTTCTTCTCTCTCTCTCTCTCTCTCTCTCTCCCTCCCTCCCTCTCTTTTCTTCTCCCTAAGCTCCCTCCTCCTCCTCCTCCTCCTCCTCCTCCTCCTCCTCCTTCTTCTTCTTCTTCTTCTTCTTCTTCTTCTTCTTCTTCTTCTTCTTCTTCTTCTTCTCTTCTTCTCCTCTCTCTCTCTCTCTCTCTCTCTCTCTCTCTCTCTCTCCTCTCTCTCTCTCTCTCTCTCATTCACTGTTTATTTCTACCAGCCTGGTATGTGCCCTACCCAAGATGGCACTCTGTAAAATTGGGTGGGTGGAGTCAGGAAATGAATCTGAAGATTGTTTATAGACCTTCAATGTTTGTGCATTTTGACATTTTTATTTGACAGCAGAAGAATTTTATTTTTAAGATTTAAGGGCTTGGGGCTGGGATTGTGGCTCAGTGGTGGAGCACTTGCCTAGCACATGTGAGGCACTGGGTTTGATCCTCAGCACCACCTAAAAATACGTAAAGGGATTGCTTCCACTTACAACTAAAAACAGTACATTTTAAAAAGAGATTTCGGGCCTCATCTAGCCTTTACCAATATTCTCCACACTCAAGTTTCTGAGAAGCTTCTGTCATTCCAAGTAACCACTGCAGCCCAGCCGTCTGACCAGAGGAAGAAGTTGGGACCCTGCATTCGGCCGTGCCTCTTGTTAATGGAATTGCTTTGAGTGGATGCCCCTGCCTGGCGAGGCCTTCAGTCAACCAGCTTAATTCTTCAAACCTCTCCAACTGCAGTCCTTATTCAGCCGGATGAATAGTGTTTCTCAAGGGTCTCTGCCAGGATGTGAGTGGGCAGCAGACATTTTCCAGTTTCTTGGCTAGAGTGGGGATGATATGTAGTCAAGTGACCTCACTGCCAACCTGGAACTCCCTCAGTGATGTCAGGGAAGATGCCCAAACCCAAGAAGCCCCACCCCACCAGTCAAGCTGAGCAGCTGGTTGCCAGGAGAACTTTCCAGGCCTCAGCCAGCCTTTGTCCTCTTAGCCGACACACTGCTATCTTCAGACCTGTCTCTTCCTCCATGATCCACCTACTGACTTCCCCACCCAGGCCCAGGGCTGCGTCTAGAACATCCCTGGCCCTTCTGGCCCCGACAGTGGGTGCTGTCTGGTTTAGGGCCCGCTCACTGCCTCTGGCTCACAATTCCCACCCCAGCGGGAGCACTCCCTGGAGATAGGAGAGGATTCCGTTGCTCAGAAATCAATTCAGTTGTTCTTTACTTTGGATGAGATGCTGCTTAACCTCTCTGCATGGTAGAGTTTGCTCACCTGAAAAGTAAAAAACTCAAAACAAAGTTCATCTTGGATTTTCTGTGAAATGACCTTTTGCCACAAAAGTGCTTGGTAACAGGGAGGTTGCACTGATCAAAGCTTCTCTTTCTCCTTTTCCTCTTCCTCCTCTTTCTCTCTCCTCCTTTCTTTGTCTTCTTTTCCTTCACCTCTTCCTATTATGATAGTAAATAAACACTTACAGAAAAATGCTGAAAACCTAAACAAAGCCAAATAAACTTTTCTAAAATGAGTACCTGTGTAATCACCACCCAGGTCAAGATAAGATATTATGAGTTCCTGAAACTTCTAACAATATGTTTTCCAACAATAATTTCTTCCATTTCCCCATGATCCTGATTTTTATTATTTTCACTTTGCTCAGAAGCCAGACACAGAATTCCTTACTGTTTCTACAGACTTCTTCCTTCAACAACACTCATGACTGCTTGCCAGGCATGGTTTGAAGTCCTTTATAATTTTAAGCTCTTGCCATCCCCACAAACAAACCTATCACTGTCATGATTGTTATCCCAATTGCACAGGTGAGGAAACCGAGGCTCAGAAGGTAAAGTAACCAGTCCAAGTTCACGTGGCTAGTGAGGAGCCTGGGTTGAACCCAGGTAGTCTGGGCCTGAGATCCCACATCCGACCCACGGTCTGCTTCTCATGAAGTGGGGTCTGGAAGCGGCACTGACAAGCTGGGATATCTGTGGAGCCCCTTGGAGAGATGTGTAAGGAGAAGTTCAAATGGTACTGCAGTATTCTAGCCTCAGACTGAGACAATGGACCCCACTCCCATCTTTGCAGTGAAACCAATGTAGCAGTGTGTGTGTGTGTTTTAAGGACCTCGTGCCCATTACAAGGTCACTCCTAGTCTCACCTCTGCTGATCTCTTGTGACACCAATGGGGCTAAATTTCCCAGCGCCTAAGTCACTTCAGGTTCTAGTGGGTCCAGACAGTGAGTCTTGCTTCCAGAATGGCATAGCGCCAGCTCTTCCCTGATGTTCTACACCAGGAACTGCTTTTCATCATGCTCTGCCCCGACTAAATAAAAACGTACGTCCTTCTGCCTGCTGTGTTTTCGTTGTTTATTTGTTTGTTTGTTAACTAGGGATTGAACCCAGGAGTGCTAAACCACAGAGCCACATCCTCAGCCCCCCACCTTTTTAATATTTTATTAGACACAGGGTCTCACTGAGTTTCTTAGGACCTCCCTAAGTTGTTGAGTCCGACCTTGAACTTGTGATCCTTCTGCTGCAGCCTCCCGAGTCCACTGTGCCTGGCCTACCTGCTGCGTTTTATTATTTAAAGGCATATACATCTGCCAAACATTGCTTCTGATCCCCAGGAGAAAACTAATCAAAACCGGTGAGCCTCAGTTCTTACACCCAGTAGCCATGTTAACCCGGGAAAGACACTTAACCCCTGTGCTTCGGTTTCCTCATCCACGAGAGGAATGCTGTTGTCACGCTTGCTGGGTTGTTCTGGGTATCAAATGGGACAATACATGCGAAGTGCCTGGCACAGAGAAAGTGCTCAGTAAATACTTAATGTCGTTTTTGCTATTATTGTCATTATTAAGTTGAAGCTAATGTACTTATTTCATATGAGTGTGTCTTGAACTCTGGCTCAAAGCAAAGATTCTTGGAAGTTTGTATTAATCTGTTCACCTTTACTTGAGATATGTGAATTATGCTACCCTGTTAAAATATTAAAAGTAATTCATGACCATTCTTTCCCTTATTCCTTTGAGGAAAACCAGATATCTTGGGAACCCATGATGGAAAGAGCTAGTGTAAGTTTCAGCCACTGAGGATCCTGCGTATTTACAAATATTTACAAATATTGCTCGAATTGGCTTTTGACTCCACTAATACAATCACCATTCATGATGTGGGGCTGCAGCTCACTTGTTGGAGAGGCCCTGGTTCCTCTTGCTTTCTTGATCATCCGTTTCATGTCTTCTTGGTAACTTTTGCCAAAATCCAAGAGGGGCTTGAGCAGCAGACAATGAAAAAGGACAATTGGTTAAATGTATTTGTTGTAACTAAAGTGGAAAGAAGAGAGTAAAACTACTGCTACGCCTCCCCAGTTTTCCATGGCTGTGAAAATCAAGACTTGCCTAGTTGTCAGCTCCTGAGTCTCTGGGCAGATAGCGGTGTAGTAGAAGAGTACAGTGCTTTGGTCAACTCGTGGTTCAAATAGTGGCACCCCCTACTCTCTCAGACCTCACCATCTTGGTCTTGACCAAGCCTTTGTAAGCCTCAGTTTCCTCATCTGTAAACTGGAAGAACACCCACCTCATTCATTGTGAGTATTTAGTGAAATGATGTATGTAATATGCCTGGCACACAGAAAGCTCTCAGTAAAAGCTAACCAGTTTCTCCTGACTCTTGCTAGTTGGTCTAAGAAAGCAAGAAGAGGGATCAAAATCAAGTTGGTGAAAAATAAGAGTGGAAGTTGGTAACCTGGCTCCACTTAACCCAGCAGTTAATTCACTGACTCTGCTGTGGCCATTTTACCTGTGCTTCAGAATTGCCTAGAGATAGTCTCTGTGTTACAGAGTTATCACAGAGTTCTTAAGGGCAAAGAGGAGGAGCTCACTACAGAAGCTTCTAGAGCTGACTCCACCCTCCACCTCCTGGACGCTCCTAAGTTTGAGCCTCATGATAATAATGGCCACCATATCATCACTGTACAATGCTCCTACATATGCATTGTCTCGTTTCAGTCTCAGTCATAATGACTCTGTGGGATGGTGGATTACATGTTGTTATCTCCATTTTCTGGTGAGGAAACTGAAACTCAAGGAGGTCAAATGATTAGCCCAAATCCACACTGCTAATCAGTGGATGGAAAAAGATTTGAACACGTCACATGATTCAGAGGAACGTTTTACCCCTCCTTGTGAACAGGCATAAAATAATGATTCTTAGTTCTAATAGTTAACTTTTTGTTCATATCTTTTCACTTCCTTACAGAATATCCACTTGAAGAAGTATTTTAAACCTCAGCACTATTGTATTTATTTTATTACAGATCAAATTCTGTGGTAGTACAATTACTAGGAATTTCTGGGTGGATAGATAGGTAGACCATAGTTTGGATCATGACTGTCCTCCAAAGACCCTGTGTTAAGGGCTTTGTCCCTAGAAGATGCTACTGGGAGGCAGTGGAATCTTTAAGAGGTGGGGCCTACTGGGAGGTCTTTAGGCCCCTGGGTGTATACCCTTGAGGGAATTAGGGGCCTACTCT
Source organism: Sciurus carolinensis (assembly GCF_902686445.1). Lineage (NCBI taxonomy): Eukaryota > Metazoa > Chordata > Mammalia > Rodentia > Sciuridae > Sciurus > Sciurus carolinensis. The sequence continues at coordinate 109,866,210 of NC_062222.1, read as the reverse complement.
GCTTTTTCTCTTTTACTTCCTGGTGAAGAGGTGAGTAGTTTTACTCTGCCACATGCTCCCCACCATTGCCATCAGACACCCCTCCAAAGGCCTAAAAGCAATGGGTCTCCAAATCATGGAACCTCCATAACCATAAACCAAAATAAATCTTTTCTCTTTATAAATTGATTATCTCAGGCATTTTGTTACAGTGCTGGAAAGCTGACTGACACAATATACATACATTTTTTTCCCTTTAGATGCACTGTCTTATAACCCAAGAAAAAGAAAAATATTCAATTTAAAATTCCAAGTGGATTTGGGAGGTTGTTTTGATGGAATTCAACTTTTGTACTATTTGGAACTCATGCTACTTCTTAGATGAGACAGTGAAGGGAGAAAGAATCAAAAACACAGATGGATTGGAAGGAGAAGAGTTATAAGCAGGTTGGCTCACTTCAAAAGGTTGGAATGTGGACTCTATAAAATAAAAAATATGAAGAATATTAGAGTATCCTTCAAAGAGTGATTGTGACATTGCATCAAAAAGCATATTTAAAAATATAAATAGAGCAAGTCATACAATTCTCTCACCACAACTGAAATGTGTGAGGAAAATGTAGCTTCTGATTTCTTCAAAACGGCTCTGAGTGCCACATAAGCTTCCTCCCCTGAGGCATCCAGGAAAATTTAGACTTGCCAAGGAACAACATTTCAATCTTTTCTGGTGTACATTTGATTGGGTGCCATAGCCGGAGTGGGATAAAATGTATCTTCAGATGAATCAGTCCCTTGGGATAAATAGACTGTAGAGTGTTCCCTTTTTCCTCTTCTTCAGGATGGGTCTACATACCATGAGGTTTGGAGGGGAACTCTCTGTCCTCTGATGAGTCTCAACAGACCAGCTCCCAGGACAGAGAACTGCTGAGTGGGCCTGATTGTGTCTGGCTTCTCCAGGAGCCATGGTCAGCTGACCCCACTGCTGGAGACCCTAGTTCTCTCTCTCATCCAAACCATGCTGCACGGTCACTGGATAGATGGTCCCCAGCGGGTCACATGCTCATCCCTGCTCCAGTCAGCTGTGTCAGGGAGAAAAGTCACATGACAGAAAGCTTGGAACTTAAGGAATCTCAAAGAAAGGACGGTGTTGGACATTAAGAGGACTCTCAGAAGGGGGGTAAAATAACGGGCAGGTGCTTTGCATGCTGCTCAGTTGTATCAGGAAAGAGCAAACTCTGGTGAGGAAAGCTCTTGTCAGTTTCTAGCCTGCAGGAGCAACAGAAAGAGCCACTTAGATACCTTCCGATGACAATGTGTTTCTCAGAGAAATAAATAGCCCAAAGTGAAGCACACTTCCGGTTGTCAATTTTTTACAAACACCCTGGACCTCAATGACAGTTCTGGAGGATCGATATGGTCTGGTGACAGTGAATTGATTGTTCCAGCAGAGATCTTTAATGAGATTGTTCACACTATTCAGGAACTGCCATCTCCAGCAGATTACAATGACAATGGAGGGACCTTGTGAATACAGAGAGCAAAGCAACCTTCCTGCTCATTTCTTTTTGAAAGTACCAACCCCTAGCAGCAAGGCCTTCTTGTTAATTAGTTGTTAATTATTGGGACAGCTCGTGAAATGTTTTTTAAAGAGCTGGCCTAGTGGCAAAGAAAAGAACATAGAGCAAGAGACTGAATTGAAGTGTAATAAAGGGAACGAAAAGCTTTTACACAGTTGACTGGCACCAAGGAAATTCTAGCAACTTACCCTTCTGGTGCAAGATGAGAGGTGCCTTCAAAATGCATGTAAATACGAGACCAGATGAAAATTTAATAGGCACAGAGAGCTGGAAGGAACCTCCATAATCATCTTCCCTTACTTTATAGACTTGGAAACATATTTAACAGAGCATAGACGAGTCACCTAAGGTCACACTTCTAGCTGGTGTCCCAAGAATCAATTCAGCCCAATGGATGCATCACCATTGGGCCCTACTGAAGGTGAGTGTTGGAGCTTTCGGCATAAACCTATTTACAAAAGGCATCTTGTCCAGTGTTTTCTTTACCCTCAAATGAGGCTGTTTAACATATCAGTCAAAGCAACACACCACCAAATTTTTAAATTTGTCTTTCATATAATTTTTAGCCTATATTCCATTACTGTAGAACTAGACCACACTACTTCTGATGCATTATAACGCTTTAATAATAATTTCTATTATGTGAACAGTAATACTGTCTCATTGACTTGCTCATGTATTTTTTTTTTGCTTTGAAGTTTTTTGTTACATGTGTATATTTTAAACATGCCAGTTTCTGTAACTTTGTTTTGACATCTCAAATATTTCATTGTTTCTTTATTTTTGTAATATTCTAAATTTGTCTAAAATGACCCTGATCCCTTAAAACCTAGATCCCACTTAGTGCTCCACACACTCTGATTGTAGAACATGGTTTTTATAAGTGATTTAAGTTGACATGGAATCAGTCTGTGGTTTTCTTGATAACAGGGCGTTCTGTATTGCACATCTGTAGGACTGGTGCGTGGAACCCAGAACGTGACTGTCCTTCTCCTGGCCGGGTAAGACTACCTGGACGCTGTTCTTGATAAATTCTTGGGAAAGAGCAATTAATATTTTCATTCTCCATATTATTCAAGCTCATCTCTTTGGGCAACTCTGTTACATGCCTTCAAGCCCATTCCCATGTCCAGGCATTTCTTAGCTTTATATTACATAGAAAAAAATTAGAGCAAGATTAAAACAAAGATGCCATTAAATGCATCTCCCTTGAAAAGTTGCTGTAAAATGTTGTCTTTTCATTGGTGCCTTCCGCTTTCAGCAACTGTTTGGAAAGCGTTGCTGGACTATGTTACTTGTATGGTAAAAGCCTGGGGGTTCTATGCAGCCTATGAGAACAGAAAGGGAAGATGTCACCAACCCCTTCTGTTCCATGGAGGCAGGTATCTGCTCCACCTGACTCAGGCAGGTCTTCACTCCTTGTCTCATTCTTCTTCCAAGTGGTCTCCTGGTCCTCAGACTTTAGCCTTATAAGGTGCTCTGGTGTAAAATGTGGAACTCAGTCTTGCTCCCAGAAAGCAGTGAATCAAATGTGGGGTGGAATCCAGGAATATGAATTTTCAAAAAATACTCCAAGACTTTCTGTGGAAGATTTTCTAGAACGGACCTTGAGAATCCCTGACCTGTCTGCATTTTCTTACCACGTCCCGTGGATGATTGCAAGTCCTTTTCTCTCTCCATTCAGAGGATTCACTCATGGGATACTGTGGTGATACCCTTCCTCACCCAACCTGCCTCCCTGAACATGCCTCCCCTCCTCTCAGGCAGGAAGATGGAAGGAACCATCTTCCCTCAGAGTCTGCCCAGCAGGGTCCTCTCTTCTAGGCTGACTTGCATTGCCTGTGAACATTCTTTTAAAGCATTTGGAGAAAACCCCAAAAGGCAATTTGGGCCCAGTTCTGGTGAGTTGGGTTGATAGTCAAACAGGGGAATTGCTGTTCATAATCAAAAGCTGTATGTAATTATAATGTATGACACAACCAACATACTGCCTTGGGATAGAAATGTCTTTATAACATCAGATGGAGAGTATCAAGAGCATTCTCCATGATGATAGTGGACAGCACAGCCAGGGTGCCCACAGTGGACACATAGGTTGCTGACATCTGCTATGCCTCTGGTTGGTTGGACAGCCATTTTTATGGGTTGAATATCTCTTTGATTGGTTTGTCCCTCTGCTATGTTGTCGATAAATACTTGTACTGCTGGAATTCATATGTAATTTTTCCTTCTGAAGGACAAAACTCCTGTGAATATTTCATTTTGGAGTGTTTTTTCTTAAATCAAATCTCATGAACTAATAGTCACTATAGTAGGAGAAGTCATATGGTTCACATTGTAAGTGAAAGATGACATTAACTCAAGCTAATATTTGTCCTATGACATTCATTCCAGGTATTAACTCACGACAGGCATGAAATCTCCATGCTGTTGTGTCTACCATTATGCACATTACCTTCCAAAGCACACATAAGGTTGTAATTTAATACCCCAAATACTCCAGCAAAAAGATGCCTTTAGCTCTCTGGCTGTATCCTTGGTTCGGTTTCCTACAGATGGTACTCTGCTGATTCATTTCCTGATGGCGCACTTGAGTTGATTGTTTTATTCTTTCGAAGAATGTTATAAATTGCACAGTTTGCTTGGGGCTGGCCGGTGATGGGTGGGCTGGGGTTTTCAGTTGAGGAAGAACACTTCAGCTTATAATAAGAAGCATATGATTTAGGTTCACTGAATAGGCTGAGGAAGTATTTATAAGTAATTATATGTCTGGATGTGTGTGTATATATATATAGTTACATTTATTTTTAACCATACAAATAATTCAAATTAAATATAAAAATATTCATGCACATGGTAATGCAAAAATCACTATACCACTTCAAAATGGTTTAAATTCTGGCTTGGGGGTTAAGGAGAATGGTCAGTTCTGTCTTCGGTACACCTGACTTATCAGTGGAAGGTGCAACACAGCTGCTGTCTCCTTCTTCGTTTTGTTCCAGAATATCGCAGAGTAGCTTTACCTCCCACCTCCCTGCCTGCACCATTTGGTAGTTGCCTTTGCTTGTTCTTTTTCTTTTGTGCAACCTCTTAAAACTGGAGTAATCACGATTTAGTCATTGGACCTCCTCTCTAGCTACCTGCAGCCCCCTTCAAGGTTCAGACTTGTATATCCAATTGCCTAGTCAACTTTCCACGTGGATGTCCAACATCTCAAGTGGAGCGTGTCCAAGACAAAATTCTTAATTCACAACTCCGCCTTCCAATCCCTCCTCCTGCTGTTTTCCCATCTTAGTAAAACACAATTTTTTTTCCTTTTTCATGCCAAAACCTCCATCTTATATTTGCTTTTCTCAAATATGCATATTAGATTCATGTACTTAGGTATTTTTATTATGACAGGCCATTACTTTTTTTAAACAAAAAATTGTTCAATACCTACCATACACGCTGCTCTTAGTGCTAAAGAAATGCTAATTTCTAAAGCCTACAAAACCCCTTTTATGAATCCTAATTTCTAGTGAGGAGATAAATGACAATGAAATATATCAATCTATCTCAGCTGGTGATCAGTGTTAGGAAGGAAACCAAAGCAGGGCAGAGGAGTTGAGATTCAAGGAGTGAACTTTCCTCAGTACATTCAGGGAAAACTTCATGGAGAAGGTGATCCTTGATCAAAGATGGAAGGCAGAGAGGGAGTGTTAGCTGGGGGAGGAACTCCCCAGGACAAGGAGACACCTGGATGGCTACATCTTGGATGATGTTGAGGTTCTGGCCTGAGCAAATATGGATCCTCCATATGCAATCCCCCAGAAAATCTCATTGGTTCTTCTCTGAAGTATAGTATGCTCACCTCGCCACCTTTACCACCCTCTAGCCCACGTCTCTACTTCATTATTTCCATTTATTATTTACTGAATCTTTGTCTTTTTGTCATTATTTCTTATCTTAGACTTCCCAGCACAGCAGACAGAGTGAAACTTAGGTCCAACCATGTCACTGTTTTGCTGAAAATCTCCAATGGTTTCACAAATCACTAGCATAAAAGCCAAAGTTCTTTCAATTACTTACACAGCCCTCCCCCTCCCCCGCCTCCACCCTCATCACTAACACTCCCACACTTGCTATCTGGGCTCTGGTCCCTCCCTCTGGTCCCTTTGCTACTCCTCAAGCCTTTGGAAGATGTGGTCACACAAGTGTCTTTGCACTCCCTGCCTCCTTGTCCCGGGGAGTCCCTCCCCCGGCTTCCACTCCCTTTCTGCCTTCCATCTCTAATCGAGTATCACTTTCTCCATGAAGCTTTCCCCAACCATACTGTGTAAAGTTCAATCCTCCATTTTACTCCTTTGATCTCAGTACCTCTGCACTGCTTTGCTCTTCCTTCATAACACTGATCACCAACTGAGAGAGATTTATGTATTTTGTTGTTTATCTCCTCATCAGGAATTAGGATTCATGAGAATAGGGATTTTATGGACTTTGGAAATTAACATTTCTTTAGCACTAAGAATATGGTAGGTACTAAACAACTCCTTGTTGAGAAAAGTAATAGTAATCACAATAAAAATCCATGAATACACAAATCAAATATACAACTGTGGTAGCCCATCTCTAAGACATCCTCCAATGACACTTACCTCCAGCAAGGCTTGTCCTTGTACAGTCTTCCTTCCACAGCATATCAGGTTACTCTGTGTGACCAGTAGAATATGTTATAATGTGTGACTCCTGAGATTAGATACAAAATATAGTACAGTTTCCTCTTTTCTCACTTGGATTGCTGACTGAGGGAAGCCCGTGGCAATGAGACTCAACAGCCCTAAGAAGTGGGTCATCCAACAACCTCCAACCAGCAACCAACATCGCTTTGCCAGCTCTATGAGTAAGCCATGTAGAAATGGATTTACCAGTCCTAATCAAGTCTTTGGCTGGTCAACATCTTGACCAAAACTTCACGAGAACTTTCAAGTCAGAATCACTAAGGTAGCACATTTCTGACCCACAGTTAGCCAAGGAGGCTAAATTATTGGTTTATGGCAATAATTTTGAAGTAATTTGTCATGTATCAGTAGTAATTAGTATAGATTTCTATACCTGAATTTTTTTATACCTGAATTTTTTTATACCTGAATTTTGTAGCTGAAAATGCTATATAACAAAAATCTAAAATGTGAGATAAGTTTTGGAATTGAATAGTGGGTAAGATTCAGAAGGACTTTGAGGAGAATGTTAAGTAAAGAACTAAAGGACTTTGAAGATTATTAGAAGGCTGAAATCCTCTGAGGAACTGCTGTTGAGGGTTTAATGGAAAGTGAGGAAAATGTTATTGGACTTGAGAGAAAAGGGTATCCTTATTATGGAGTGGCCCAAAGTTTAGCAGTGTTATTTCTTGTGATAACACAGAAAGAAGAAAATGTGCATATTGAACTGGGGGAGCTAGCTAAGGAATTAACAGGCAGAGTATTGAGGGTACCCCCTGGTTTAGTCTTGCTAGAGAATGTGAGAGGACAAAAATAAACTAAAAGAAGAGCTATAGTTAAAGGGAACAAATATGAATCAGGAATTTCTAGAGTTGAAAATTTCTAGTCTCTCTGGATGTTAAATGACACTAAAATTTAGAAATGGCCTCTAGGCAAAGATCAAAGCCAAAGCCCTTGCAGGAAAGCATGACAAAAAGATAAAGCAGAGGGTATGACTGTAAAATCCTTTAAGACCTCAGAAAGATCTAAAGCAGTGCCTTAGAGAAAGCTTGAGACAACACAGCTTTTAAAAAGGTTAAGGGTATTGGTCCTGAATAGTCTCAGAAGAAACCTAAGATATAGAAATGCTTATCTCAAAGAGGTTTGTGGGTGTGGCTTTTGACTATTGTAATTAACAACAATGATAATTATAGGAGATCCACAAAGTTTTAAGAGAATAGTATTAGCAAAAACATCTCCAGCATAGGCTAAAAGAGACAAAGACAGTACAAAAGGAAGAGACCTGCAGACAGGAAACTTTTATAGTCAGGAAGAAGTCTGAGAAAGCTACTGAGCTGCAAATCTGGGCTACCTATGTGCATCAGAGGGCAAAATCATTAGTGCAGAAGGTAAAGCCAAGAACCATAGAGAATCATTCTTAGGCCAGTACTCCCGATCAAGGAACTATTAACAGATAGCCTGGTTTGTTTCAGAACTGTTATAGTCTAGCAATTCATGTGGTTCTCTTTCTCCCCTATGTTATTATTCTGTGCCTATGCTACCATTGTGTGTTAGATTTTTTAGGTGAAGTAGATAACTTATTTCTTTAGTTCAGAGCCTTCAGATCAGGAGAAACTGTATTCACATCAAGAGAGCAAGGCAGAAACTATAATGTTTTTCTTAACCTAGCCACTAAAGTAACATACCATCCTTCTAAAAATATCTTACCAGTTACATGGATTGACCCAATTAATTGGGGAAAGTATATACTACACAGTCATGAATTTCAGGAAGAGAGGATCATTAAGGGTCATTTCAGAGATGGGCTATCACAATACATCTTCTGGCTTTCAGTGATTTATGACTTCTCATATGCAAAATATCCGTATTAATAATTGCTATCATACAGTTTCAGTGGGAAAGAAATTCAAGGCTGCTGGAGTATTTTCATTATAGTGATTGGACTCCCCCAGGGTAAGCAATTGTTAGTTTCTTTAAGCGACCAAGTTTTGGGATAATTTTGTATGTAGCAACAGACTACAAATATATATAAAACCTACAAATTCACCATATATTTGGAAATTTAAACCTCAAGACATTACTAACAATTTGTGGAACATTAACCTTAAATGTGATGCAGGCAGACTGACCATTTGTGCCTAACAGATGGCCATGTGTGTTGTTGAGCAAAGGTTATTTAGTTTTCCATTATTCTTAGCATACTCAACTCATAAAGTTTCAAGGATAGATGAGGTACTGCATTAATATGAGTTCACTAGATCAAGAAGTGTGTCCGTTAATTATTGTCATGTGACAACTGCCTCAAAACTTAATGGCTTAGTCAAGTGATTTTTTTATAATGGTGCCAAGACCCGCCAATGAAGAAAAAATAGTCTTTTCAGCAAATGGTGTAGGTTCAACTGGATATACACATACAAAGAATTGCAACTGGACCATATGTAAAAATCATCTTCAACTTGACTTATGACCTTAAAATAAGAGTAAAGTATGAAACTCATAGACAACAACAAAGGGGCAAATCTTAGTGACCTTGCATTTGGTTATAGTTTTTTAGTTGGGACACCAAAAACACAAACAACAAAAGAAAAAATGAATTAGACTTTATCAAAATTATAAACTTAATGTGAAACCAAAAGGGAAATTTTAAAAAACAACTTGAGACCATTTAAAATGGAAACACAATATAGCAAAACTCACAGGATGCAGGAAAAGGAGTTCTAAGAGGGAAGTTCATAGTGGTGGATGATCATAAGATAAAAGGAAGATCTCAAATAAACAACCTAACTTTATGCAACAAAGATGTAGCAAAAGAACAAATTAACCTCAAATTTAGGAAAAGAAAGGAAATAATGAAGAGCAGAGCAGAAATAAATGAAACAGACTAGAAAAAAAAATCAACAAAACCAAGTTATTTTGAAAAGATAAGAAGCAAAACTTTATAGCTAGACTAAGAAGAGAGAAAACTCAAATAAAAAATAAAATTATAAATAAAAGAGAAGACATTACAACTGATATCACAGAAGTACCAAGGATAATAGGAGACTCTGATAAAAAGTTATATGCCAATTATTTGGATACCCTAGAAGAAATGAATGAATTCAAGAGACTTTTGACATGCCAAGACTGAATCATGAAGAAACAGAAAATCTGAGCAGACCAATAACAAGTAAAGAGCTTCTATTAGTAATCAAGGAAAAGCCCAGGATCTAGAATCACATGGTGAAGCGCCAGGGGACAGGGACAGAAGGTGAGTCCTAGCCACCACTCTGCACCTGCACTTTAAAGCTCTCCTGAAGTTGTTACTACAATGAGATGAGCTTAGGTCAAACAGTCTTCAAATGGCTTAAAGACACACCCCGAAAAGTGTTTATGATCAAATACTGGAGTCAGAGGAAAGAGATGACATGCTCCATTGTCATAAAAAATAGGCTGGATGTGCAACCTTGACTTCTCCATCTGTCCAGTGATCAAATTTAATGCAGTGGTCACTGCACACCTCTTTCACTTCCCCTCTGCTAGTCAAGAGGGACTGTGGGAATTCACGGTTGATCTGAAAGTAACCATAATATATTACAGAGGAACCAGCTTGCAGCCAGACCTGTGAAACTTGACAAAACACAGGAAGCGCCCAATTCTGCTGGAGTGGATTGTTGCTAAGGTAGTTCAGACCTTCAGGGTTTGAGGTCCTCCAAAATCCTTTCTACTAAGGAATGTCAACTACAAGGGGAATCCCTGCCTCACCATTTGCATATGGAGTTAAAAGGAAATGCAGATTTGATCATTTGGTTTCTGTGTAACTTTATAGTCAAAATGAAACTAGAATGTGAATATTAGAGTGTGTGAACCTTCTTAGTATAAAGGCTGGATTCCCCCTGATTGCTGTGGCATTTAGGAAATCAAATCTTTTAACAGCAGCACTCAGTTAATACATTGTCCTTGCAAGAAGTAACAAGGATGGTCACTGATGCTCTGAGCCAGATGTTCTGGAGGATCCAGCAATGGATTGTTGGGATAGAAGAGTGCACACACTAACAAAATTCACTGCACATAGTCTTCATGTTTGCTTATTAGCCCTCTAGGAATGCATTTACTAAAAAAGTACTTTTAAAAAATGAAGTGTTTCCCCAGTGGCTTGGGAGGCTGAGACAGGAGGATCGAGAGTTTAAAGCTAGCCTCAGCAACAGTGAGGCACTAAGCAACTCAGTGAGACCCTATCTCTAAATAAAATACAAGTAGGGCTGGGGATGTGGCTCAGTGGTATGGGGAGTGCCCCTGAGTTCAACCCCCAGCAACACCCCCCCAAAAAGAAGTGTTAATTTTTTTTCCTTAAGTGGAGACAAGAGTTGTAATACATGTTCATCATTAAAAAAAAAAAAAAAAAAAAAGATCAGAAGAAAGACCATGCAGCAACCCAAATACCACCACTCCTGTATCTGATCTCCACTTCAGGAACCCACCAGATTAATTGATGCAACCTCTGTTCTCTTCGTAAAGCATCTATCTGGTGCCTTCAGCCATAACACGTCATTGACTTTCCCAGGGTGCATCCGGACACATCCCGCATCAGTTGTGTGCTCGACTTATCAAGAGTCAGTTTTACATGTTCCAAGACGTCGTTATAAAGTTTGCAGCGGAAAATCTGTTACACAATTAGGAATCATGAATGAAAATATAATGCCAAAAGAAAACTCTCAAGAAAACCAAGTGACTTTGGGAGACTGGATAAAGGCGAACCACCATCCTGCTCCGGATGCTGCCAGGTCCTGCGGACAAACAACTGTAAAAGTTCACAAGTAAATCATTAAAGTCTAACAGACCTGGCCTCAGCTTGCTTCGCAAGTATCTTTACTCCACTCTAAGGAAACTGAAAAATTGTGGCTGGTGCACAAAAGGTACAAGGCTCAGCTGGTGGGGATAAGATGCAAAATGAGCAAGACACTCCCAAAGACAAACAATAATAATGATGATAAGTAAATCTATGTAGTGTTTGTATGTGCTATGGGCTGTTCTAGGCATTGAAAAAATTGTATTCATTTGTGAGCCTGTGATATTGTTTTTCTCATTTTACAAATGAGGATGCTGAGGTGCTACACACCAAGTTCCTTGCTCTGGATGAGCTGGCTGGTAGGCAGCAGAGCAGGTATGCTAACAGTCTGGTCCATAGTCCATTGCCATTGCTTCATACCAGCCCTCCATTCTATAGCAAAAGACATAAATGCAAAAGACACAAAAATTATAAAAACGAATTTAAGATATGTTTTTATCTTTAAAAATGTATATGAAAATCTTGAAGCCTGAATAACAATAGAGAGAAGAGTATGATCAATCTCCACTTACCTGCCAGTTAGCTTCAATAATGATCCACTCAGTGCTGATCTTTATTGCATCTCTTCCACATTCACTTTCCCCTTTCTCCTGAAATAGCAGGCAGTGAACCTAAGAAATCATGAATTCGAATCCATAAATATTTTGGAGTGCATCTCTAAAAGACAAGGGCTTCTTTTCAAAAGTGTACTACAACATCACCAACGTACCTCAAAAATAATAATACATCTCTTTAATCAAATACACAGGCAGAATTTGAATTTTCCTGATGATCCCAAAAATATTGGGAGGGATCCTCCCTGCTCCCTGCCATAATATCACAGCAGTTAGTCTTTGAATCTGTGTACCCGCCTCCCCCTCCCCCTTGCAATTTGTATGTTGAAGAAACAGGTCCTGTGTCCTGTGAGGTGATTTACACCTTGGATTTTGCTCATGGTGTCATTTAAAACGTTCCCAGTCTCCTACATTTCATATAAATTGGGAGCCATATGTAAAGGTGCAATCTAATCCAGGTTAGTACTTCATTAGTGGTTGTGTGATAATTCCATCAAGAAATTTACAGAGTCAGGCGAGGTCTAGTCTTGTGATGTTGGCATCCCTTGCCTAATCCAATATTTCCTCAGGAGTTAAAAATGATGCTAGTATTCCTGCTTCATGCCTTATCTCAAATACTTCCATAAAAGGAAATTGGCCCTCATCAATTATTGAGTTATAACCGAAGACCGGCACAGTAAAACCAGGATACATGCTTGATTGCTTCCTTCTATTTATCAGTTTTCAAAAAATGAGCTGTTTCCTTTGCTACTCTGAAGATGACCAATGAGGGGCTTTTTATTCAAAGTAATTTTAAACCCATAGATTTACAAATATTGATGTACTTCAATCTATTGTAGTTATTGATGCTCAAATTGTATTATCTCACCATCTTCCCTCCCTGGGAATGAAGATTGAACCCAGGGGTGCTCTAGCACTGAGCTGCATCCCAGTCCTTTTTATTTTTTATTTTAAGATATGATATTGCTAAGTTTCCCAGGCTGACCTCAACCTCTCGTGTTCACCAGAATTATAGAAATGTGCCACACCACTGGACTTGACTTATATTATCTGTAGCTGGTGGGAACCTTTTCCACTTAACTTTGGAATCCTTCTAACATCTGCCCACATATTCCAGGTTCATCCTATTATATATAACATTGTTAATAATACTTTTCCCTATTATTTTTCTATTTTTCCATTAGCTGGTCAATAGCTGGCAGGCATGTTGTTAAGGTTTCCTGGATTCATCTTCCAGCTTTTATCTTATTTTTATGTGACTTGGTCAAGTTATGTAACTTTGCTCTGCATTGGTTTCTTCACCTGTAAAATGAGAAGCATAATAATTACCCTTAAGTTTTGCAAGGATGAACTGAGTTAATATATGTAAATATACTTATAGAACTTAGTAAAAGTTCAATAAATATTAATTATTATCATTAGACCTAATAAGATTACTTCAGATATCAGCTTTCTGGATTTTTCTATGTATTCTTGACATTGTTATAATCATAATTTATATTCATTTCCTGATATTTTAACCCATAACAAGCAACATAAGTGTTTCATATGTTCCAAAAAATATATCAGACACACAAGTTCTAAACACCATGTTAAACTGTTATGTAGTATGTACCATAATTGATCTAACTGAAAAGATTTTCCCTAAAGACCAGCTGGTTTCTATTTTTCCCCTATTACATATAACACAGCAGTTGCTATCTTTGTGAATAGAAGTTTTTGTTTTTCTCCTGTGTTTAGCATTATTTCTTTACTATGAATTTCCAAAAGCAGAATGCCTAAGTTATACCAAAATTCATTTCTCAATAGTTTGTAATGATTCACATTTACCTTGAGATTTTACTGTGCTTTAAAAAATGTTTACAAAATGCCAATTAATTTTCATGCTTTTTACAAAACCCAATGACAAAAGCAAGCCACTGTTGAAAGAATATAATATACTCACAAACTCTAGGCTGCCCACGAATACTAATGTCGGCGTGGCCTTATGAGTCAAGCCAGTGTGGTTGGGGGAAATTTGACTGCCACAGCCTTGAATGTGGTTAAAAAAAAAAAAAAAAATAAGAAAGAAAAGAAAAGAAAAGAAAAAAGAAAACCAGAACTTTGAGCAATCTAGTAATCGGGTTCTGCCCCCTTATGAGCTGACCTGAGACCACAGTCACGTGGAACAACCACCAAAAGATGGTAACAGCTCAACAGGAAGGACCTGGGCTTAGCAGGTGTAGAGTCCTGGTTTGGGACTCTACAAGTCACCAAGGCTTTGCTGCATTCTTGTACCTGCTGCAGGACATGCAGGGGGCTGCAATCTGTCCCACCCCTGCCATGCAGTGAGCCTTCGCGTGTGGATTCTCCAAAAGAATCCTCCTAGAGGAAGCATGTTCTTAAAACTCTTCCACACTACTCTGGAATTCACACTGAAACACTGTGTGTACCACATGGGACCCTGATATTCCTTCTGAGTCCTTGAAATTTCTTTCTGTCCTTGACTTGACAGAAAACTGCTTTCCCCAGAGTCAGCTTCTGTAGTTAGAGTACAGAAGAAGGTGGGCTTTGGAGTAGAGGAGACTGTCTAGATTTCTCTGTGAGTCCATTAACATTTGATGCCTTTCCTTCAGGAAGGGAAAAACAGCATTTGCTTTATAGGATATCACAGACATAGGGAAAGCATGTGGCCTAGGGCTGGGCACAGAGTAAGTGTCCATTAATGGGACCGCTTGATGGGTTCATTCTTTGTGGTTCTTCTAACTAGAAGGGTTTCTGTTTCCAACCTGTTTTATTACATTTTAGTTCTCTTTATTTTCTCTACTCCTCTGCTCCCAACTTTCTAGAAACTCTACCTTCCTCCAGTGCTCACCTCCTTTTCTGCAGAGCATCTGGACACTTTACCTGGGCAGCCAGGTGTCAGTCCCATCAGGTGTGTTGGACTGATTCCTGGACTGGCAGGTGCAGGTTTCTGATTTCTTCACCTGCTCACTCACTAGATGGCTCTTTTTCTAGTAGCTTCCTGTCACCTGAAACAGGAGCTAGAAGCTGCAAGAGGAAGGTGGAAACTTAAGGTGGGGAAGGATGAGTGGAATGCAATTACATCCCGACTCCACCAGGGCTCCTCCACGTCCCTACACTCTGGCTGGGGAGGGGACAAGGTCAGGATCAGGGTGCCTGTCTCAACGCTGTTTCTCCCTAGCAATGTGGCACTGAGCAAGGCATGAGACTTCACTGTACTCCATTTCCTCTTGTGTAAAATGAGGATGATAATACCCACATTTTTATTAACAAAGAGGTTAAGAGTGCAAACTCTAGAGCCAGGATGTAATCCTGGCTCAGCTTCATGTTAACTGTGTGATCTTTGGAGGCTGTGCCACAGTCTCCTTGTTCGAAAATGGGGATGGAAACAGTTTGGCCTCATAGGATTATTTTGAGGATGCAATTGAACAGCAGCCAGTACATGGATTCTCAGCAAATGTTGGTGGTTGCTACTGCCTTCGTCTTTGCCATCCTTTGGCACAGAGCACTTTGAGAACCTGCTCATGTGCCTACCTCCTTCCAGATCTTCTTTTAGGCCTGTTTTATTTCCATGCCAGTCCTGGCACCTACCCACCCGGAGTTTGGGCCAACATGATGGTGTCCAGTGAATGTGTCATAGATCCAGGTCATGCAAGGGTAGACACTGCGTTCCACCCCTCCCTGTTACAGCTCTTTCCACATGCTGCAGGCAATTTTGGATGGTAATACTTCCAAAGACAAACTTGGGTGGGGTGGATGAGACAGGAAAGGAGGCGAGGAAGGAGAGCAAATAGCCTCATCTTGTGCGATGTGAGAGACCTCCCCTAGGAAGAGCAGGAGGTAAGTGCCCGGAGGATCATCCTTGCTTCTCCCCACGCCAGCTATGGCCAGCTCCTCCCATGGGTGCCTGGAGGCCACAGCCTGAGAGTCAGGAAGGTGCCCACCATTTGGTGCCTGGAGTTCTTAATTACTCCCATCTTTGGAATGGCAGCTCAACTCCTCAAATCCTCTGGTTCTGACTCATTACTCAGGATTGGTTGGAGCTCAGGAAACGTGGAAAACAAAGATGGAAGCCATGGAATGTGGAAAGCAAGAGTGCCGGGAAGCAGCAGGAATGTGAATCACAAAGCCAGCAGCCCTGTGGATACTTGGTTTTGGTCTGAGGCTGACAGAGGGGTTTGATGTAGGTATCCATGAGAAGAGGAGCACCCACTCTCCTCCCTCAGAATTCCAGCAGGGAATGTTTGGTCTCTGGACTCCACTAAGGCATCCAATCCACCTCTTGACTTAGGACCCCACACTCACTAATTTATTGATATATCTCCTACCCAACCTGCCCCTGCAATCCCCCAGACTACAGAATTGCAGGCAAGAAAATTTGTAAGGACAATTGGCCCTTGTGCTTCCTCCTCTGGGTGTTGAGAAAGATCTAGAATGGAATTAATTTTGTGGGGATTTCCAGGTGCTGAATCCCTTGAGCAAGTTTGAACTGAGCTTGGTTGTCTCCACCTGCCTGATGAAGGGCAGGCCAAGCCACACCCAGTCATGCCAAATTGTGAGTGTTTGTCACAGTATCACAGCAAAGATGTCAGGTCAGACTTAACAGAAACAAAGGTAAAATGATCAACACTCACAACACCAAAAGCCTGGCGCTATAGACAGTGATGTACCTTTGAGCTTCATATGGATTTCAAAAGAAAGGTAAAGAAAAATTTGCTTTCTTTTTTTACCTATTTTTTTTTTTTAATTGTACCAGGGATTGAACCCAGGGGGTACTGCTTAACCACTGAGCCACATCTCCAGCCCTTTTTAATTTTTAATTTGAGATGGGGGTCTCACTAAGTTGCTGAATTTGCGATCCTCCTGCCTCAGCCTCCCGAACCGCTGGGATTACAGGTGTGCACCACAACACTTGGTTCCCAAAGTCCTATTTCTGAGTAAAATAAATACTCAATTCTATCTGCAGAATTTGGATGGACTCAGCTCCAGTGGCCAGGTGTGGGTATGAGCGGGAGAGGCTGGTGAGGTCCTTGGTCTACAGCACAAAGCTGGGAGGGATCTCCACCCCTTTCCTTGGATTTTACAGAGATGAAGAAAGGGCTTGCTGAAATTGGCAGGGTCTGCTCTCCATGGTGAGAACCATGGTATATTTAGTATGCAGAGTGTGAACAAGGAACGAGAAAGCAGGGGTCTCACGCTGCCTCTTAATGGTGGAATGGGGAGTATTACAGGTCTCTGTGGTGGGATGGGATGTGAGACCAGCACTTCTGGTGGTGGGAGGATGCTGATGGGTCTGAAAAAGGATGAGCTGGGATGAAATGTGTCCTCTCAAGAAAGATATGCTGGGGGTCTGTCTTTGTGGGACTATAACAGAATATGACATACTGGGTAATTTGTAAGAAAAGAAACTTATTTCCCACAGTTCTGGAGGTTGAAAGTTCTGGAGGTTGGAAGTTCATGACTAAGATGTGGGCCTATAGCAAGGGCCTCCATGCTGGGCCATCCCATGGTGGAAGGCAGAAGGGAAAGTGTACATGTGTTTGATAATAAATGAGCAAGAGGGGGTGGCAGTCCCTTTAATATCAAGCCCTCTTGGGCTGGGGATATAGCTTGGTTGGTAGAGTGCTTGCCTTGCAAGCACAAGGCCCTGGGTTCAAATCCCCAGCACCACACACACACACAAACACACAAAAAAAAGAATATCAAGCCCTCTCTCATGATCATTAACCCACTCCTATGGTAACAGCATTCATCACCTCTTTTGTGCCCCCCAACACTGCTGCATCATGGATTAAACTTGCAACACGTGAACTTTGGAGGAGACAGTCAAACCATAGCAGGATCCTAACTCCATTGTCCCCCAGTTCCATATTTTTGGAATATGACTTTCTGTATACATAGTTTCTTTTTTTAAAAATTATTTATTTATTTTTTAATTTTTTACAGACTGCATTTTGATTCATAGTACACAAATGGGGTACATCATTTTGTTTCTATGGTTGTGCATGATGTAGATTCATACCATTCATGTAATCATACATGCACATAGGGTAACGATGTCTGTCTCATTCCACCATTTTTCATACCTCCTCTCCCTCTCATTTCCCTTTACATAATTCAAAGTTCCTCCATTCTTCTCTCACTCCCCCCCCCCCCATTATATATCATTTTCCACTTATCAGGGAAAATATTCGGCCTTTGGTTTTTTGGGATTGGCTTATTTCACTTAGCATGATATTCTCCAATTCAGTTTCTTTACTAAGGGAATCAAGTTGAAATGAGGTCATTAAGGTAGGTCCTAATCCGACATGATTAGTATTATTATACAAAGGTGGAATTTGGATACAGACAGACACACAGAGGGAAGAGACACAGAAAGAAGATGATCATCTATAAGCCAAGAGGAAAGTTCCAGAATGGAACCAGAAAGACACCTTGATCCCATCTGTTACCATGTCAAAATAAATTTCTGTTGTTTGTGGTACTTTGTTAACGGCAGTCCTAGCAAATAATGCAAAGGTCAGCAGATGATTTTGACAGGCCACAGCCCCACATCAGGATCTGCCACGTCAACAGTGTGGAGACTCTGGAGGGCCCCAGCTCTGTTTCCAGTTCCTCCTCCTGAGCAACTGCGGTAAACCCATAGTCAGTGGGTCGGGCAGCCTCAGTGATCTGAACTGTGTTCTTTTCGCAGTCTGGAGCAGCTTCTGGACAGGTTTCCCTGTGAAACAGCTGCCTGCCCCAGTCAGCGTTGGCTGAGAACCCCAGACTTGTAGCAGCCACATCTGGTTCCAGTTCAGCAAAGGTCCCAGAAAACCTATCCGAGTGAAGCCATCATTACTTGAACTCTTTTGGGTTTTCTGTCACAGCTGAACTGTATGCAGACCAATGCCCATTATCCCTGGGGTCCCAGGCAAAGTGGGAACGAGGAGGTTAAACAAAGTCCACTGCCACTTGCAGAAAATGAATTCAAAATGCACTATGTACACTATAAACATATATATATATATATATGTATATATATATATATAATAGTTACCAACAAAGGAGAGAAGGAAGTGGAGAAACCAGATGAAGGAGAACGGTGTTAGCAAGACTTCTCAGGTATACCATGTTTTAGAAATTTGGCTTTTGAATCATGTAAATTAATTACCCATTAAAAATAAAATTTTAATTTAAAATGTGTGATCTATTGGAAAGGGCCCCAGAGTACAGGTTTTGCATAGGAAACACTCCCCATGTAATTTGTAAAAATTATCTTATTTTAAAAGCTCGTGTGACCCTATGTTTAAAAAGGGTGACAGTTTATTTGTTTAGCATGAAGAGGAGAGCCTGTAGAACCTGTTGGTAATGGAGCCCTAATGAGCACCCAACGCTGCAGTAGCAGGCAGACCTTGATCTCTTGGACCTGGCTTCCTAGGGAGCCGGCCTAGTTGCCTTGGGCTCCTCATTGTGCCCCTGTGCTACTGACTTCTGTAACTGCAGCTTCATTTCACTGTGCTCCCAGGTTTGTCATGAGGCTCAAATGTGAAAACACTTTGAAATCACCGTTACCATCGTTCTGCTGGTAGTTTTCAATTGCGCATGTGCAACTGGAAGTAATGGAAGCGGTTGCAAAGCCTAAGAAGTCTAATTTGGGGCATGACCAACCTTAAGAATTGATATTTGTTTCTGGAGCACAATCCATGGACTGGAGTCACCCAGAGGATGGATGTCCCCTGACTTTCCAGCTGTACCAAGCACTTTACCAGGGTTGGGAGATCCTCGACTAAGGTGAGGTGTAGGCCGAGGAGGCAGGAAGTTGCCTCTTCTATGCACCAGAGCGGGCACGCTGGTTCTGCAAGCAAAATGAAAAGGTTTTGGAATACTTGGCGACAACTTGAATTCACAGACTTCTAAACCTCTCTCTCCCTTACCTCAAAAATATGCAGAATTAGGGTAGAGACGAGAAACGTTGTCGATTTTTGAAAGAGGTTTCAAGAATGAGAAAAGAAAAAATAAACCTCCTATGTGGGTATCCTGATGTGTGGGCATGTTTCCCCTTTCCCTTAAAAAAATATCTAGGATTTTTGTCTCTTCAAAGCAGAAATTTGGAAGGAAATTTTGACATTAAACCCAGAACTGTAAAACCCCGTCTCTGGAGTGCCTCTCTTCCATTCCCTGGAGCAGCCAACTTACCATGTGGCAAGTTTGCAACGCCAGGAAGGGAGTAGGCATCCCAGAGGGGCTGGCGGGAGGGCGGGCGGCTCCCCAAGGCGAAGGCGAGGGCAGGCGGCTCCTCCCAGCCGCTGAGCCCGGCCCCTCCTATTGCCTCAGGGGAAAAGGAGGAGAGACCTACATTTAAAAAGGCAGGAACCTACCAACTACAGCCTCCCAAAATGCAGAGTGAGAATTCCCATCTGCGAGGTCAGATACAGGTCAAGAATTACCTAATCATCTCTAAAACACCCCTACCCGGGGGGGTCAAAGCAGGGGGGCAATACCCCAAATCATTAACTAAATCTAACTTGATCTTCAGAAGAGCCCAGGACTATTTTGCTTCTTTTTCTCTCCGTTTTTCTTTTGCCAGAGACAACATTTCTGGTGGCATTTCTGTTACTTCCTGTTTGTGACTGAGCTTTCCTTGCTTTACTTCCTTTTTGAGGTCTCACTACCATTTCTACTGAGATGTATGGAAAAGGGGTGTTTGTGTGTGTGTGTGTATGTGTGTCTGGAAGGGAACCAGCTTACAAAAATTTACATGTCATAAAACACTTCTACATCCACATACTTTACTTTCCACATCACTATGAGACATGCAAAATCATTATGCCCAAATTACAGATGAAGAAACTGAGGCTCAAAAAGGCTAAATGAGGCGTCAAAAGTCATCACAAATAAAGCAGCAAAACCTGGATCTGAGTTCCTGATTATAAATCCAAACCTAACAATCTTTCCATCTGTTTAACTCTTAAAGGAAGCCTACATTTTTTTATTGGGCAAAACTCTATTCAGGGGGGATTTACTTATTCAGTTAGTCTTTATCACAGACTTTATTCTTGAAATGTAAAGGAAAGATTTAAGTTTGTTCTTTCAGCAGAGTCATGAAAAATTCTTATGGATCTATTATTTCATCTTTTGGCAACTCCTCTGCAGTCTTTCTACATGAATCTCCTAAGGCCAGTCTGGGAAGGTCCTTGCTGCGCTGGACCCATAGGTGCACTTCCAGTATTAGGCAGTAGGGGGAGTATGTGTGCAAGAGGAGGAAAGCGCAAACCGGGCAGGAAATGTCTGAGACCACGTGTCCTTACCAGGCCCATGTTGAAAACCCTTTTTTTTCTTTTTTTCTTTTTTTTTTCCCTCTGCCTAAATTCTTAGAACCTATGGCTTATGACTGCAGGCTTCTCCAAAAAAGATTCATGCTTACAGATTTGTAGAGTGGGAAAAAACAGCCTTGGGGAGTTGTAGAAAAAGATTACACATGTCTCCTGGATCTGAGGAAGTAAAAGCTTCCACATGGCTGCAAAGGAAGGATCCAGGCCTCCTGGCCTCCTGCCTCTGTGAAGAAGAGAGAATGCAGAGGTCGGTCAGTGGGCCATCCCTGGTCCAAGTATCCCAGGATCTCTGCCCACAACCTGCCTGAGAAGACAGGTTTTGTATAGTCCATAGCAAGAGAGTTGGAATGTAAACTGTACATGGAAGAGATGTTTGTCTGTTTTCTTTCTTTTCTTTTCCCTTATTTTCTTTCTTTCTTTCTTTCTTTCTTTCTTTCTTTCTTTCTTTCTTTCTTTCTTTCTTTCTTTCATTCTTTCTTTCATTCTTTCTTTCCTGTGTCTCTGGCTTCTCTAACAGTGCAGGTGGCTGGCTTGGCTTTGTAGTGCCTTTACGTGCTGCTCACATTAACAGAGTCTGCTAACTTCTGCTGAGTTTTGACAAGGGCCTTGAAGTCCAGAGGAAGAGAAATAAGTACTTGCAGCATTGCATGACCCTAGCCTGGAGGGAGCCTGGGAGGAGCTCCCTGGAGCCCTGGAGCAGCTAGCAGTGCTGGCAGGTCACCTTTCCTCTGGGGTGTAGCTGCCTCACAGTTTTCCTTTGTGGACCAAAGCCTTTTAGCCTGGGAAAGAAAAGCTGCAGAGATGCATTGTGGAGATACCCTGAGGGCTAGTTGGCGACAGTGTTCTCAAGGAAAGAGAGAAGAAGCAAAAGCTGATGTTTGCCTACACTTTAGATTCACAAGGAGAGGACAATTTGTTTTCTCTGTTTGATGGGAGTTTTTTACAGAAAACATTGGTCTTAGTTCCAACTATACATGAGATTTGTACTCTAATGCACCTGCTCTTATGTATGTATGTATTATGTATGTATGTATGCATGTATCTATCTATCTTTTTTTTTTTTTTAATGTTCACTTCCTGGGGTATTTTTCTAGACCGGTAGAAAAAATAGCAACCAAATTTCCTGTAAAACATCTCTGCCTCCATTCTATTTTGGGGGTAAAAATTCCTCTCACAGTGAATAAGTTAAAAAAGAAGTAATATAATCAGGGTAGCCAAGATTCCAGAAACGGACATAACGACTATAGATGGTAATAATCTTTGGATATCCATCCTTCACAAGATTTCCCCTAATATAAAATGATTCCTGTGTATTATCTCTATCATCATGGAGATACCTATGTAGTCCCAATACAAAATGATACCTATATCTTGAGTTGATACATTATAAAGAACTTAAATAATCTTTGGAATATTTCTTACTTTACATTTGCAGACACTCTGGCTCAAGTGATTGATTTATTGAGTTATGGATTTAGTACCCTCTGTGTGCTGGGCATAGGAAGGAAATTTTAAGACCTACAGTTGGATATCCCCATTGTGTGCAGGAGACCTCACATTCTATTGTATGTGTGTTTACATCTGTAAGTGACAGAAGGGAGGGTTTGGACATCATAGGAGAGGGAAGGCTTCACTCTACCTGGACCAGGTTGTAGGTATAGGTGTAGCAGCTCAGGTATTGGGGTCCAGACTGAATCCTGGCTCTAATATTCACTAGCTTGGGCAAGTTGTCCAGCCTGCCTGAGCCCCAGTTTTATCATCTATATAACAGGAGGAGAATTGTGGGACTTATGCCTTTCCTCTGTGAGGACTTGATAGTAAGCACCAGTGCACATTGGTGAAGATGATGGTGGGGTGCTGGAGGAGACAGAGAGGTCTTCACCAAAGAATTTGGCAGGTAAAGGAGGAAACTACGGGAAAGCGAAGAGCATTCGGATGGGGCCCAGTGTTCCGCCTTGGAACGAGCCCTCCAGATGACTCTGGTGCACAGTGAAGTTCAAGAACCACTAAGTCGTGGGCTGCAGATTTTAAGGAAGGGAATAACATTGTGTTTTTGAAGAGGACACAGCGGTGGCCATACAAGGGATGAATTGCAGGGAGAGAGATTGGAAGCAGGAAAATGAAGTTAAGAGCCTGTTGGGTCCAAGTGAGAGATGACGGGGGCTTAGGCTCAGCTCATGGTGGTGGGAATGTGGAGAGGGAAAGGTGTATAATATGTCATGGGTAGGGGGAAGGGGACACCTAGAGGACATTTAAGAGGTAGAATTGACCAGATTTAGGGGTGAGGAAGAGGAGGCAGCAAGGGCGAGTCCAGAGTTTGTGAACACAGGGCTTTTCATACCCATGACTAAATAGTGCCTCTGTGGTCTTGCTGAGACGGTTCATTTGGCCCCTCCCTCGCCCTCCTTCAAGGGCCACTGTGGTGACTGACAGCACGGATCAGCGTCCATGCAGGAGGTCCGGTCCCCCCTGGAATGCACAGCTCCACGCGGCGCACTGTGCTTTCCAACCACACCCGCCACCTCCCAGCACCCCATGGCCGAAGGAGTCATTCCACCATCCTTGGTTACTGCCACATGGACGGGTGAGTCACTCTCCCAGAACAGCTGGTGGCAAGGCACTTCTCTCTTCTGCAGTGTGGGAGCACTTCCAGGACCTGACCCATCTCCCTCCAAAAACATAACACAAAAGAACCCATTGTGATCCACCAGTCAGTGTAAGCCCTCAGCCTCCCGCAGCTCCGGGATCACAGGATCTCCATTCCAAAGTTATTTTTCACTTATTGCTCTGTCTACACTGACATGCAGGTCACAAATTCATTGTTTCTTCATAAGTGCCACATCTGAAGGGGGAATATTCCAAGGGGGAGGTGAGTGGCACATCCTCTCTTCTAAAGTGGGGATTCTCAAAGTGTATAGAACCGCCTCTTGTATGGAAATCACCTGACCTTATGGTAAATATGCAGATTCTTGGGTCCCATATTCTCCTTTCAGGCCCAATGGCTGACCAAGTTCAGCAAAGCAGTCTTTGCTACTGGAACCACATTTGATCCTGTGAGAAATTAGCCAAGTACCCAATGGTATCACAGGAAGGCACTGACATCAAAGTGCTTCCAACTCCGAGGACCATAGAAAAGCAATAAGTTCCAAAGGATTCTGAAAAGTAACTTTGTCAGGGGGCTCTGGGTAATCAGGTGTGGTTTACTTGTTCAGCGAGTGTTCTCCAAGGACTGAACACAGGATTGAGGGAATACAAAGTGGTAAAAGGTACAATCCACACCCCGTGGAGCTTACAGTATGGTGGTCAAGATGAGACATGCCTTCCACATTAAATACCCATCCAAGGCAGTAAATGTTAATGAGCGGTTGGACATCCAATGCAGGTACCGTTCAGAGAAGGAGGGAGGTCACTCAGAGCGGACAGCAAAAAGGAACTATCGGTGTCCCCAAAGTTTGTCAAAGATAGGGAGAAACAGAAAGGAGTGATGGAGCTCTAGGCTGAGCCAAAGGCACAGCACAGGGAAAAAGCAGTCCAGGTGTGGATAGTTAGCAATGGGTCTGTATGATGCCTGAGCTAGGTTTCATTCCTGAGGATGTTTCCAATCCCTGTAATGTATTAGGCACTATTTCAGCACTTGACTGACATGTTGTTTATGTATTACAACAATGCTGGAGAATTTTCTCCTATATTCCATTTTAACATGAGGAGGCTGTCACTCGGAGAGGTTTGGTAACTACTTCAAAGTCACACAGCAAATAGATGGAAACACCAGGAGGCAAACCCTGCCTCCAAAGCCTGTTGTGTTTCTTGGCAGCTCTTCTTGTTCTTTTTTTCCTTTCTCCAGATCATATTGCTCCTTGCAGGAGAGGCTCGTCAGAGGCACTAAGTGAGGCCAAGAGGCTGATGTCTCCCTCCTGCCCATGTGGCCCACAGCCTCTACCTGACAAAGGATATATGTCTCCTTCCACTCACATGGCCTGGGAGTGCCCCAAGGTCGGGAAGGAGTGACCAATAGTCACTCTTGGCTCTGCTGTTTTAGGTTTGTGGTTTTTATATCCTTAATATGTATTTCCTAAAAAGTAAAAACAAGTGAACAAATAGAATATAAGAGCTTACCTGCATTGTACTAAATGATTATACAGCTCTGGTTAGGTTTCAGTTCAGCAGTGAGCAACAGAAAATCCCCCTCAAAATGAAATTTATCGGAGGTTAGAAGTTCTTTATTCTCTTTCATAAGAAACACTGATGCAGGCAGTTGAAGGCTGTGTGACAGCTTTGTGATATTTCACAGGAGCCCAGACTTCTTGTTGTTCTACCATCTTTTGTGTACTGTCTCCTAGAACAACGGGGCAGCTTGAGCTCCAGCCGTTGCTTCCACATTCTAACCAGCAAGGAAAAGAACTAGTTGTAAGAGGTCTTGCTTTCTCAATATAAGGACTTTCCTTACATGTCAACTGTAGCATTTCTTTGTATAATTCATTGGCCAGAATTTAGTTAAATGAAAAAACTAGCTGTAAAAATACTCAGAAATGTAGTCTTTATTTCAGGCTGCCATGTGCCCAGGTAAAAATTGGTTATTGGGGTGGGAGTGGGGAGAAAAGAGATATTAGTTAGACATCTAGGAGTTTCTGCCATAAGCCTCTTAACTCACTTGATCTTTATCCTCCAGGCCTGTGAGCTGGAGATGACTATCCTCATTGAGGCCCGAGGGGTCAACTTGTCTCAGGTCACAACAGCTTTTACTGAAAGGTGTTCATCTGACTCCAAAGACAGTGTGAGCTCCCAGTCCCTCTGCCCAGTGCCAGCAGAGAATGGAGAAGTGGCATTAGACCAGGAGTGTTTTTTTCTGCCTCTGCTTTCCTAGCTAAGATGTAAGCTTCACTTTATACCTAAATTCAGCAGCTGAGAAAGAATTAACATCTTGCAAAATAAGTGTGACCAGGAAGCCAAGGAAGAAAAGAAACCACAAGGTAACGAAATGACTGGGCACAGAGCACAGATCTAGTGTCCCCAGATAGCTAACGCCCAGCCGAGGACAGGCTGGGCTGGCACAGCTCAGAGGACATGCAGACTCAACTCAAAGGGCACGCAGGCCTTTGCGCCTCCCCTGGCCCTCAGCCGGCTGGGCTGTTCCTGACCTTGCCTGGGGCGTGTTCATCAGCTGATGAGTCCCCCGCTCCACTTTGTGGTACTTGGCTTCCATCTCGGCCTGGGTGAAGGCCTCCTCTCACTGCCATCTTAGGCTGGGCAGGGCTTGACCACTGGCCTTGGCCTTGGCCCTGGCCCTGGCTCTCTGAGCGTGCTGCTTCTAGAGACCTGTGTGCTGACCTGGGATCCTAGTGACCTACCGCCAGCTCTGTGACCAGGCCTAGGGGACCTCCAGCTGTAAGCTAATGAGCACAGTGAAGGTGCAGGACACACCCTGGCCTGGGGCATGCACAGCACAGGGCCAAAGCCCCAGCCCCTCTGGGTTTCCCAGACTTGTTTCCCCAGGAGCTTTCTGGTTCACACACTCCACCTCCAACCAGGGGAATGATTAACCACAGGGCCTCATTGCACCCAGAGGCACGGGTCTGCAGAAGGCTGCTCCCTCACAGCCTGACTGTCTCTTCCTCCCTCCTTTCTTCCTTCTCTTTCCTGCTTACTTCCTCTCTTCACCCTCCCTCCCTCCCCGACTGCCCTTCCTTTTCCTTTCTCTTTCTTCCTTCTTCTTGGCTCCCTCCTTCCCTCCGTCCCGCCTTCCTTCTGCTTTCCATCCTTTTCTTCTCTTTCTCTCTCTCCTGCCCCCAGCACCCCAGCCCTCACCCTCCGTCTTTGATGCAGTTTGTGAGTCTTCCTCCAGGGGAGCAGATATGGCGGCTGCTCCCAGCCTAGCGATCCAGCGTCCCTATGGGGCCCTGCAGGTGCTCTTTACCTGGTGCAGGAGAAGAGCGGGAGCTTAGGAAGGGCTTCCTGGAGGACATGGCTTTGGGTCCCCCAAACAAGTAGGTAGAGACAAAAGTCTTCTGAACACAGGACGATTCATGCTCGGGCTCCTGAGCAGGTCTTTTCTGCTGTGTCTGGGAGTCCCCCACCCTACTGCAGGGAAATGAGTTACCTGGAGGTGCAGGGCCACCTCATGGCAGGGAGCTCTGATTCTCTCAAGCCCGCCTCCGTGGCTAGTGGATGGTTCACAATTTGTTACCCAGAAATACGAATGATTTGGAATTTTGTGCAGCTCTTTTTCTCTCTGTCAAATTTGTAAGCTTTGTGGTGAGAAAATGCCCTGGGAGGAGCAGAGTCCCAGCACAGTCCATTCTAGCTGGGGGAGTCCTGGCCTGACCTGTCCACCTTCCAGATTCACACAAACCCTTTTATCAGGCAAGCCCTGTGTGACCCTAAACATGAAGCCAGAAGGCCCTGCTTCCTTCCTCTTCCTCCATGTACCCAGCCATCGCCAGATAGAGTGTCTGCCTGTCTGTTGTGCTCAGAAAAATATGAGCGTTGTTCTCTCCTTGTTGGAACAACTTCCATCCACCTTGGCTTGGCAAGGTGCAGGACTCTCCTTTGGGACCTTGTTCATCTTCAGGACCCACATTGGAATCCTGAACTCAACTCTCAAAAGGGTTGTCACCCATTGTCTGAGAGTGAGTGAAATCTCTTCTCCCCGTGAAGGGTCCTATGAGACTCAAAACCAAACTAGCATCCAATTTCCGACTGGGAAGAGCCACAGTGTGTTATGCACCTACCAAATATGGCTCCATTTGGGAAGACATGGTAAGTTCCTGCAGCCCACCATGAAGTTCCAAAGGAGTGTGCCAGAGCAGCAGAAAAATGAATGACACAGATTTTCTTTGTCCTATCATCAAGGTAAACTCACTACTCCTCATTCTAAAACAATGCCATACCAAAACATTCTAAACCCTAATTTATATATAAACCTGACGCCACAGAGGGGTTCATGTTAGATCAGTAAAAGGGATTACTTCCACCAGGCACGGTGGTGCACGCCTGTAATCCCAGCGGCTCAGGAGGCTGAGGCAAGAGGATCCTGAGTTCAAAGCCAGCCTCAGCAACAGCGAGGCACTAATCAACTCAGTGAG
This sequence comes from Sciurus carolinensis, assembly GCF_902686445.1. Taxonomy (NCBI): domain Eukaryota; kingdom Metazoa; phylum Chordata; class Mammalia; order Rodentia; family Sciuridae; genus Sciurus; species Sciurus carolinensis. Next base: position 109,838,176 of record NC_062222.1, on the reverse strand, counting down.
ACCCTGTCTCTAAATAAAATACAAAATAGGGCTGGGGATGTGGCTCAGTGGTTGAGTGCAATCCCTGGTACAAAAAAAAAAAAAAAAAAAAAAAAAAAAAAAAAAAAAAAAGTGATTACTTCAGTGAACCATGATTATTTATGATTATTTTAAGTACTTTCCCCCATTCAACTGATCCTTTTTTTTGGGGGGTGGGGGTAGAGCTGGGGATATTGAACCCAGGGCCTTGTGCATGTGAGGCATGCACTCTACCAACTGAGCTATATTCCCAGCCCTTCAACAGATTCTTAAGAATTTATATTCTACAAATAGATCTATAATACACCTTGCTGGAAATAATAATATAGACAAAGTCTCATCTTGTCTTGCCTTAGAAGCTGGCAATCTGGTCATTCTGATGGCTCTCACCACAGAGCAGGCAGATATGACAAGCACAATATCTACTTTACAACAGCTGGAAACCCCGTGCTATTACCAGCAAACTGAGGTTCGAAGAAATGCAGTGACTGTTCAGAGTCACAGAGCTGGCAGGTTACCAGAGGCAGAATTCAAATCCAGGCCTGGGCGCCTCCAGAGCTCACCCTGGTGTCCACTTGTCAGTATTGTTCCTTGCATGGGCCAGGGATTTTTCTTGATCAGGGTCTTATCAGGAGGGAGAAACAAGACCCCCTCTTTTAAGCCGATCACTGGATACCCGAAGGGGTGTAAAGAGCTCTGCAAGGCATGGCAGGGAGGGTAGCAACTGCAGGAACAGCTCCTACCTCGGGCTGAGGAAACAAGGGAAGGAGATGTGATTATCAAAACATAGACACTTAGAGGATGGGCCCAGTGGAACTGAAACTTGGGCCTTTGTAGAGAGGTTGCTGCTTCCTGGGGCTGAGGCCTACCCCCTGGGATGCCTGGGGCTGGGGTCCCGGTGGTGTAGTCAAGCTGGTCTGCAGGGTTTCACTGTGGGAAGGAAGTGTCCCTGCAGAGGTGAAGAAGCATTGCTGGGTGATGCTCACAGGAACAGGAAGCAGACAGGAAGGAGCAAGTCTCTTCCTCCTCCTGGCCTCCCTCTATATACCCTATTGGCAGAGCCTAACATATTGCTAGATGGTAAAGCAGAAATATGGTTTGCAGGAAACTAAGTTCAGCATCATAAAACAGAGCAGGGAAGGATGGACTTGGAGCAGAAAGATAACTACTTAATAACTGGCCCAGGAGTCAAGTTATAGAAATAAGACATAAGAAAACATGTAGGTGCTGCATGGTCATGTCTCCCATGATTGTACAGACACTATGATTTACTACAGAATCGAGGAATCAGTAATGTCTATGTGTAAGGATCTCACATCTGGGCTTGGATTTTCTTGTGGTGGGGGAAGCTATGTCCCCTCCATACCTTCATCCCAAACCTTCCTGGGTAGGAAGCTGCCCAACCAGGGCTAGTTAAACACAGGGATGACTCTACTGCTATAAACTCTCACAAGGTTCTGTATATTTTGCTGCCAGAGTTTTGGGGTTCCTTTGGAGCCCTGGAGGGTATTCTGTTCATGTTCTCACATGATGATCAGAAAGCAGAGAGAGAGACTCCACTCACTAGATATAAAATATATACCCCAAAGATATGCCCCCAATGCCCACCTCCTCCAGCCATAGCTTACCAGCCTTCAGTTAGCTCTCAGTTAATCCCTTCAGGGGATTAATTCACTGATTGGGTTAAGATTTTAATAACAATCATTTTTCCTCTAAACCTTCTTGCATTGTCTCAGACATGAACTTTTAGGGATCACCTAATTTCTAAACCATAACATTCTGTCCTGGCCCCCCAAATCTCATGACCATCTCACGATGTAAGATACATTTAGTCCATTTCTCAGACTCCCCATAGTCTCAATAGTTCCAGGATTGCCCAAAAGATCAATTCCAAAGTCTCCTGAGACTAGGGCAAACTCTCATTGTGAGTTGCTGTAAAAATCAAAAGTAATTTATATGTATCCAATATACCAAGGTACAGAGTAAACATTTCTATTCACAAAAATAGGGGCATAGAAAGAAGGGATAGGACCAAAGCAAGTCTGAAATCCAGTTACTCGAACAAGTCCTGTAGCTCCACATCTGGTTTCTAGGGCACATAGTATGGTAATGTTCTGTCCAAAGGGCTTCTGTAGCTCCACTTCTGTGGCCTTGTCGGTTGCAGCCCTAGTGGCCTTTCTGCTGGCTTTTTCTGAGCTTGATTTCTGCCACCTTCCTCAATGGACACTTCATGGTACTGGCATTTCTTAACATTGGGGGTCTCCACTATCGCTTCGGCTTCCTCCTCATATGTCCATGTATCTCCCTCTCAGGGGACCTGCAAGGACTCTGACCCTATTGCATTTTGCCTGGCCTCCCAGGTCTTCCTTTGAAATCTTGGTGGAAGACTCCACATGACCCCCTAACTCCAGCATCCTGCATTCCTGCATAACGAGCACCATGTGGTTGATTCCAAGGTCTGATGTCATCTTGAGCAGTAACCAAGCCTCCAGGGACCATGGGTGCAGAAGAGTTCCTGGGTAACTGAGCATGTTGAAAAAACTTTCTAGCCCTCTTATACAAGAAGGGTACCCCACTGGTCTCTTCTCAAGAGAATTTTTATTTTTACTTCCTTGAGTCTGAGATGGATATGATCTTGCCAATTCCTAAGGTGCCCTCAAGCCATCTTAATATTGTCTTTGGGTAAAGTCTTTAGCATTTCTTTAGTGGTGGTAATGTCTTTAACAACTGCAACTTTCTTAGCCCCAGTTTTACTCCCACCTTTCAAGTACAAGTTTTTCAAATATTTCTGCTCCCGATTAACATAATAAATTTGACTAAAATATGCCAGCAATATCCATGCCACCACCTGAATGTTATGCTGTCTAGAAATTTCTTCCACCAGATTAAAAAGTCCTTCATTTTAAAAATCAACCCCACAGAAAGTCTCAGGACATGATGCAGACAACTTCTCATTTAGAACATAATATGAAAGGCCTCTACTCCAAATTTCAATTAAGTTCTCCTTCTCTGAACACTCTTGAGTCCTGTCACTGTCCATGGTCCTATGGGCATTCTGGTCTTCTGAGCTCCCTCTAGAATCTGCCATTAAGCTCTACTTATAACAACCTAAATCATTTCCAGCTTGCACTGCTAAGAATTTCAAAATTCCTCCCATCAATTCCAAAATGCTCCAAAAACTTCTGAACCACATGATTAGGTGAGTCACACTAACCCCACTCCCAGTACTAATTTCTGTTTTAGTCAGCTTTTTTGATGTTGTGATTAAAAGACCTGACCAGAACAATTGTGGAGGATGAAAAGTTTATTTGGGGGCTCACAGGTCCAGAGGTCTCAGTCTATATACAGGTTTTATTCTCAGGGCTTGAGGTGAGGAGAACCATCACAGTGGAAGAGCGTGGCAGAGAGAAGCAGTTCACATGATGTTCAGGAAGCAGAGAGGGAGACTCCACTCTCCAGATACAAAATATGTACCCCAAAGCCACACCCCCAGTGATCCACCTCCTCCAGTCACACTCTACCCACCTTCAATTACCACTCAGTTAATCCCTATCAGGGGTTTAACTTACTGATTGGGTTAAGGCTCTCATAACTCAATCATTTTACTTCCAAATGTTCTTGCATTGTTTCACACATGAGCTTTTGGGGGATACCTCACGTCCAAACCTTAACAAGTCAGTTTCAATTTAGTGGTTCCTTCAGTAGCCAAGGGGCATTCAATAGTTATACTCCATTTAAATCAGTAATCCTAACAGCCACATAGCATCTAGCATTGAGACAAGCAGAAGGGATGGACAGACAGGAGGGGAAGTCATCTGAAGTCTTTCAAGGCCCTGAGAATAGCTGTTCAGCATCACACCCCTGTTGCTCACCCCTTCTCCCAGGTTCCTCCCAGCACTCTCCTGACCTGGCCAAGTTTAACTCTTGGGTTGACTTTGCCATTGTGAGCCCAGAGGTGCACAAACTCACAAACAGTGTGTGGAAAAGTTCCAGAAAGGGCAAGTCCAAATTTAAAAATTCCTTCTTGTTCATCTTAACAGCTTGTCTTGAGCGCTTTGCCAGAATTCTTTCCCACCTTCCCTGGATAGGTACGGTTATGGGATGATGGACAAGATAAATGTGCTAAGCAAGAGAAGAATGCAGATGGTCAACAGTATTTGCATAGGAATATATAGCTATATCTTACTGGGCTCTAACCAGTCTGTAGGACAAAGTTTTAATCCCATTATTTTTTTTAATTCTCTTCAGAAAGCATTTAAATAGTATATGAGTAATATGTAAATCTGGCACAAATAAAAGAGAGAAAAGGAACAATTCAGAGTTAATGTAAGATAAGATGACAATTGAGAAAAACAAAACAAGTTTTTCATGCATCCTCTGGCATCTTTCCTTTCCCTTGGCATCCTTCAGTGTTTTGTATCCATGAAAACAAATAATCTGCAGCTAACACATGCTTTGTGGCAGGAGGAGGCTAAACTTTTCTTCTGATTTTAAAAGTAACAAAATTTTACTGTAGAAATCTAGAAAGTACCAAAAAAGATAATGGAAGGAGAGAAATAAACCATCCATAATTTCATTATTATTTTTGGTATTTTTATTTCCAGATTGTAACAACCATTTTATATAGGCATTTTTTTTCCTGCAAAAACTATTTATAAATATCATTTTGGAAAGACTATGTTTTATTCTATTGTATAGATACCTTACATTTTTCTTCATTATTCCCATTATCACTCTACCTCTGTAAAAAACTTTCATAAAGAACTCTGACATGGCCAGATGTGCTGGTGCACTCCTGTAATCCCAGTGACTCCCGAGGCCGAGGCAAGAGGATAACAAGTTCAAAACCAGTCTCAGCAACTTAGCAAGGCCCTAAGCAACTTAGTGAGACCCTGTCTCTAAATAAAATGTAAAATAGAACTGGGGATGTGGCTCAATGGCTGAGCACCCTGGGTTCAATCCCTAGTACCAGAAAAAAACAAAACAAAACAAAACAAGAACCTCTGACATGAACATCTTTGTGTATATAGGAAAGGGTCCCAGAACTGAGACTTTGGAATCACAAAGTATAAACCTTTCTAAGTCTCTCTCTATAGATGTGTATTGCAAAATTTCTTTCCCAGAAGGGGATTCTTATATCACAGTTCCTCTTGCAGTGTATGACAGTATCAGTTTCACAATGCTTGTGGTCCTTCAGCATTTTCTTTTTCTGTTTTAAAGAACTAATTTGCTATTTTTAAAAAGTACACAATTGCTGTTTTTCTTAGTGTGTGTGTGTGTGTGTGTGTGTGTGTGTGTGCACGCGTGAATAGTACTGGGGATTGAGCATTGAGCCTAGGATTCCTCTACCATTGAGCTACATCCCCAGCTGCCTTCTTTTTTTAATTTTATTTTGAGACAACATCTTGCTAAGTTGTCCAGGCTGGCCTCAAATTTGCAATCTAATCCTCCTGCTTCAGCCTCCCAAGTCACAGGGAATATAGGTGTGCAACCCCACACCTGGTTCTTAATGTATGTATTTGATCATTAACAAAATGGGATATTTTAATTGCATACATATTAGCTGCTGGAGCAGGGCTGCATTTCTTTTGCTTATTGCTTAATCCTTAATGCTCTGTATGATGACTGGCATATAGGAGGTAGCCAATAAATATTTTTTGAAATGAATTTTTAAATTTTGTCCTTTGCCTACCTATCAAGTAAGAAATCATGTCTTTAATGATAGGATATTTGAAAACGATAGTACCCTATGTGGGGAAGATTGAGTTTATAAATCCAATTATAAGAAAGAGCACACAAGTTGCATTCCCACATCTATGAATTGGTTTACTTTTTTAGTGCTAGAAGGCTTTGTGTAGTTTTGAGGATAGAATTGAGGGGAAAAAGTCACTAAAATGAGTTCTTATCCTGGCTTGGTTAAGAGTTAACAGTGTGACTTTGTAAGAGTCCTCTGTTTTCCTGTCTCTTATAAAACAAAACAAAACCAAAGCAAATTTGTCCTCTCTTATAAAACTTTTGGGACAATATAATATGATAAATCTGAGTAATGATTACAGGTAAAACCTTTAATACATTAAAAAAGGTCATGTTCAAATGAAAGCTCTGAGCCTTAGTATTTCCCTCCCAGAGTTTCTGTTAAAGGACTCACTTTCCTCATTTGTACAAGGAAAGAGAATTGGACTCATGTATTACACCCAGTCTGTAGTGAGGGTCCGGGAAATATTGGTTGGAAAAGTTATTTCTCAAGTTCTTGTTTTGAGTCTATGACTTTGAAATGCCCCATAGATTGCAAATAAAAGTAAGGAGAGGGGTTAGGGAAAGTAATCCCTGCTTGACTATTCCAAGTGAAATTTATGAAGAATCATATCAGAGCAAAGTTTTCCTTTTGATTTACATCCCAAAGAAAGTTTTAATGTTATACACAGATTATTCATAATATGTGAAAATATAACATAATATGTTAAAATATTACCTTAAAAGGGAGGAAGGTAATTGAGGTAGTGAAATCCGTATTTGCTCAACATGTATTAGAGTAGGTAGCAAATAAAAAACTAATTCTCAACAATAGAATCCATTAGCCCATGAAATTCATCTTAACATGAGAGAATGCCACAGCAGACATATAATCTATCCCATTATTTGGAAATATGTATAGAAAGTAGTGGTGAGTGTGAAACAGCTCACACACACACACACACACACACACACACACATTTACAGCAATATGAAAACATGAGTACATATTTTTAAAGATGGGAAAATAACTCAGAATGAAGAAAACAAGATGCACATGCTTATTAAGTTTTCATTTTTCCCAAATAAAATTGCCCAGCTGTGTCACTTCTTTAAAGTCAAAAAAATTTCCGTGAATTTGAAGCAGAGCTCAACAATTTTATCCTAAAGCATGCTGGCTTCAAAATATAGGTAGTTACACACACAAACCAAAAGAGTCTTTCCACAAAAGACACATCTTCTGTCCAGGCTTGTCCATTGTTTAACTTTCCTCTTGACTGAATAATGATTAATAGGCTATATAAATAATGTGCCAGGTACCTGTATTTGATTGTGGATGGAGAAATTATTTATAGCTGCCTGAAGCCAGTGTGGCTGTCTGGTGTTTCTATGGGATTATCTGCATCTCAAAATTAAAACAAACAAAAGATGTTTTGAAGGAAGAAGAAGAAAGAACATTAAAAAAAAAATCTGTGCAGTTATCTCCACAGTCACTTTCTACAAGGTAAGAGAAAACATGGTATCTTTGCAGGTAGCCTAGAAAAAAGAGGAAAATAAGAGACTGAAAATGTAAGATGAATTTCTGAACTTTGTGGGAGGAACCTTCACATAAACCACAAAAGTTGGCTTTTGACTAAGTTCCCAAAAGAAAAAGGCAGTTTCCTGTTTGCTTGGGGTTATATTTTAATGTTTTTTTTTCCTTTTCTTTTTCGGTCTTGGTTAGATAATTCTCAAGAACATGTGGAAAAGGTCGAGGTGGTACCCCTTCACTCCCACAGAATCACAGAGGAACTATACAAATGAAAACCTTGCAGAAATCACTTCACTCAACCTGGGACACACCCCATTCGGTGTCCAAAGTTCCTCTGGAGGTAATTTATAATGTACAACTACAATACTGTGAAAATAATGCAGAGCAGCATTTTACAGAGTTTAGACAGGAAGTGAAGACTCCTGAGACTCTAACAGGCAAATATGCCAAACTCTGACAACAAAGATTAAATCTGACCAGACTAGTAGTGGTGGTTGTAACAATAAAAATAATACCAAAATTATTTTGAATATTTTGGGTCAATAACTGCACTTAATGCCTTAAATGTATTGTTTTATTTAATTCTAACATTTGATGCTTGAGAAAATAAGGTAAATTATTTAAAGTTCCAGCTAACAGGTACTGCAGCCAGGATTTGAATACAAGTTCTTCTGATTTCCAGAGACTGAGCTTTTTCCCACTAGGATATACTCCTAATCCTCATGTTACAATGATAGATTTTGGCCTAACTGATTTTTTAAAAATCACACCATGTATGTGTTATGTGTTTTTGTCTATCAAAAGTAAATGGAGCTGGGTGCGGCTGTAATCCCAGCTGCTAGGGAGGCTGAGACAGGAGGATCCCCAGTTCAAAACCAGTCTCAGCAAAAGCGAGGCCCTAAGAAACTCAGTGAGATCCTGTGTCTAAATAAAATACAAAATAGGACTGGGGATGTGGCTGAGTGATCATATGCCCCTGAGTTCAATCCCGATACTCCCCCACAAAAAGTAAATGGATAGGTTCTGTGAAATAATAAAGCAATTGAATGATTTTACAGCCAACAAATGTTTCAATATAAGACCTTCTGGTAGAATGTTCCAGGAAGCAATCCATGTCCGTCCTTAGCCCACTAGTAAGCTAAAACAGACTACGAAGTACGTACCATCTATCTTCTCAGCCTCCTGCGAGTAATAAAGTGGTCAAGAATGAAAAATAGAACACAAATTATGAATATCACAACAAAAGAGGGAATCCCACTAGAGAGCCTATGGACACGAAAAAGTAAAAAAATTATTTTAGCGAAAACTTTGCAATAAATTTGAAAAATTAGAATAAAAAACTTTTCTTAAGAAATGCAACTTTCCTAAACTGACACAAGAGAAAACAGAAAATTTCAATAGCCTTATTTATATTAAAGAAATTGAATTTTTATCTGAATTATTTACACAAAGGAAAATCCAGCCCAGATAATTTTACTGATGAATTCTTTTAAAATGTTTAAGGAAAAAAAAAAATCACACCAATCTTAGGTAAATTCTAAGAATTTGTTTTATGAGATCAGCATACCCTGATTTAAAAAGAAAAACATCAGAAACAAAATGAAATTACTGACCAATAGTATATTGGCAAATGTAATTCAGCAAAAGAATAGTATAGTTAATTCAGCAAAGAATAATAAATTATGATCAAGTTGAGCTCATCCTAGGACTCCAAGGTGGTTTTGATCTTTTAAAGTCAATGTAATTCACCATAGTAACAGAGTAAAGGAGAAAAATCATCAAGAGATGCAGAAAAAAAAAAAAAAAAAAAAACCCAACTTTTGATAAAAGTCACATTCATTCATGAAAAACATAACTCTGAGAAAATTAGTAATAGAAGGTGTTTTAGTCAGTTTTTCATTGCTGTGACAAAAATACTCAACAAGAACAACTTTGAGGTAGAAAAAATTACTTGGGGCTTATGATTTTAGAGGTCTCTGTCTACATATGAATGCCACCATTGCTCTGGGCCCAAGATGAGGCAGCACATTATGGCAGCCAGGAAGCAGAGAGAAATGGACAGGGACACAGGGCAGATGTACCCTTCCAGAGCACCATGACAGATCCACCTTCTCCAGCCAATACTCCCTGCCTACAGATAACCACCCAGTCAGTCCATTCTAGTTTGGACTAGAATATGACTTGCACAACCCAATCATTTCACTCTGAACATTCCTGCATTCACCCAGAAGCACTGGGGGACACCTCAGATCCAAACTGCAGCAGAAGGGAACTTCCTAATCAGATAAAGGCATTTACATGATAACCTGTATGTATCTTCAGACCTAATGTTGAAGTACTAAGAAGTATCCCCTAATCAGCAACAATGCAAGGACGCTTGGTCTTAAAAATGAACCAACAAATTACTGGAGTTCGAAGGCGGTATAATAAGGCAAAGAAATGAAATAGAAGACCTAAGGATCAGAAAGGAAGAAGCAAAATTGATGATATTAACAGATGACTTGAATGTTCACAATCCACCTCACAAAACTACTCAACAACTACTAGAGCTAACAAAACAACTTAGAATTTAGCAAAGTTATAGGACTTTTTTAAACCAATATTCAAAGATCAACATATTTATTTTGAAAGCACACAATTGAAAATTAAATATTAAAAATTCCATTCCCAGTAATTTCAAAAAACATATACTTGATATACTCTGAGGAATAAATTTAGTAAAAAAACATGTAAGACCTGCATTGAATAACTAAAAAGAAGATCCTGAATATAACTAAAGGCTTGAATTAGCAGAGAGATACTCTATGTTTATGGATTAGGAAATTCAACATCAGTAAGATATCAAACTTCCCACGTTGATCAATTGATACAATTCAATTCTAATCATAATCCTACAAGGAGTTTTGCAAAAATGGACAAACTGCTTCTAAAACTGACATGGAAACTTTAAAAAACCTAGTATGTTTAAAGCAACTTTGAAAAACAACAAAGTTAGAGAACTGTAATTATCTGACTTCCAGATATTTTTTAATAACTAATTGCTATAGTTTGAATCTGGAATGTCTCCAAAGGCCCATGTGTTCAAGACTTATTCCCCATCCCACGGTGCTGGGAAGTTTTAGGTCATTGCAGGCATATCCTTGAAGGAAATTGTTGGACCCTGGTCTCTTCTTCTTTCTTTTGTTTGCGGCCTGACCCTGAGGTAAATAGTTTTCACCTCTCCCACATACTCCTACCCTGATTTTCTGTTCCCCAACCAGAAGCCTAAAACTGATGGGTCTATCCAATCATGGACTGAAACCTTTAAAACTGTGAGCCAAAATAAACCTCTTTTCTTCATAAGTGGGTTATCTCAAGTATTTGTTACAGTAACAGAAAGTTGACTAACAGTAATCAGGACAGTGTGATACTGATACAGATAAATTTATGGAAAAGAATAGAAAGCCAAGAAATGGACCAACTCTTATAGGATCATTTGATTTTTGAAAAAGATGCTAAACAATAAGGAAAGTATTTTTAATGAATTATTTTAGAAAAACTGGGGGGAAAACTTAAACTTCTGCTTATCAAAGCTATCTTTAAAACTGCATAGAAATGGCACAGATCTCAGGAAAATATTCACACATATATATGACAAAGGACTTGCATCCAAAATTCATAAAGAACTCTTTCAATTCAATTCTAAGACAAATAATCCAATTAAATATGCACAAAAATTTTGGCCAGATCTTTAGCAAATATAGAATATAAGTGGCAATATCTTTAAAAATTTTCCATAGTTGTAGCTCAATAATTGTGTGACTGGTTCTAATTAGAGAAATAAAGGCACTAGTAAAGATATGACTTAAAAATAGTGTTAATATCAGAGAACTTTAAATATTCTAGCAGTTTTAATGTGTGTATGTTCATACATGTATACACATATGGTGAATGGTTTTTCCTCCATGTTTAAATTTTTGCTGACTAGAAATGAGCAAAAAGACAACTTCTACTATAAAATTAGATGTTAAACTATGTAGCAAATTAACTCTTCATAACATGTAATTTTTAGAGGTGAACTCTTCCAGTACTAAATAGCTCCAGGTTGATTAAAGGCATTCTCACAAATGAAATCATATTCTTCTTACAATATGAATATGCCTTAAACTAAAAGGTGGTTACATTTGCAAAGCACTTTACCAAATGGGAGACATAAATGATTATTAATTAGAGTAAGTTATTGTTTGACACTTTCTTTATTCTGCTCCTCTTAGATCTTTAAATTTATTGCTTTCTAATTATACAATTTATAGAAGAGTGTACAATTCAGCTGAAATACTCAGTGTGATTTGAAAGGCAGAGGAGAGATGGGGTGGATTAATAGGCCACTTTGTCTTTTAGCAAATGCAAGAACAGATGAATCCAATGTGAAACTAATTGTATTTGAAAGGACTACCCTTTGCAGAATGCTAAGTAGTTTTTTCTAACCTTTGCTCCCTTCTTTATGATAGGCAAAACCATCAAAGAGACATCATAGCATCATAATATCTTCTGACAGCTCTGATTCTTGTAAGAAAAATGCTTGCCATATCAACACCGGCAATGAAGAGCCGTTCCTTGAATTTCATCCATCCATGTTATTTTGTACTGACTCTAACTAGACCAACGCTGGGCTGTTCATTAAAGACATGTAGAGTAAAAAAAATAATAAATAAATAAACTGGGAAAATAGGTGAAAGAGTTTAGAAGTCAGTGTCCTAAGGGATGAGGTAGCTGGTAAGGGTCGCAGTTTTGCTTGCTGGTCCCTCTGGGGTGTTTAAAATGCTTCTGCACATCAGTGGCCTCCAATGGGCTCTGGTCTGCCCTTGTGGCCCAGAGGAACCCACTCCCAAGTCAGTCTTGGTCAATACAAGTAGTGTGACAATTTAGAAGGCTATAAACTCAGAGCATTAAAAACATGTTCATATGTTATCTTTTATCTTGGTTCTTTTTAGTTACATATGACAGTAGAATCTATTTTGATATATTTGTACAAACATTGACTGCATTTTATTCTAATTAGGATCCCAGTCTTGTGGATGTAGACAATATTGATATTCACTGTGGTGTATGTCAGATTCATTCCACTATCTTTCCTGTTCCTATCCCTTCATTCCCCTTTATCTAATCCACTGAACTTCTATTCTCCTCACCCCCTTGTTGTGGGTTAGCATCCACATATCAGAGAGAACATACAACCTTTGGTTTTTTGGGATTGACTTATTTCACTTAGCATGATAGTCTCCAGATCCATTCATTTACTAGCAGATGTCATAAAGTGATTCTTCTTTATGGCTGAGTGATATTCCATTGTGTATATATACCACAATTTCTTTATTCATTCATCTGTTGATGGGCATCTAGGTTGGTTCCATAGCTTGGCTATTGGGAATTAGCCAACATTTTCTGAGCACCTTCTCTGAGCAGAGCTTTGTGGGAGTTTGACAGACATGAAGAGGGATGTGGCACAAGATGGAGCTTCTTCCCCAAGGCGTTTGCACTCTGAGGGTGTGGACAGAGTGCAGATGTGGTCTATACTCTGACAATTTGGGGACCGGAATATCTTACTGCTTGAAAAAATAAGACACAGAGCAGACAAATGAGTCAACACAGGAGTGTCAGGAAGAATAAAATAGAACTGTTCCGACCTCTAGTTTATTATATTCTATTTCAAAGAACAATTTGCTCTATTAATATAAAACAAAGATTGAAGGGTATTCACTGAATAACAACCCACTAGAACTTGGAGGAAATAACTAAAATATTACCTAGTCCAGCAATATTTTAAAATCTGTGAAGCTCCCTAGGGTTCCTCTGAGGAAGGGTGGGGGTGGTGGGTCTCCATCTGCCATGACTCTGACCTTCAACTTCCATCCTAACAGTTTGCTTATGATCTGCTTATTAGATCATGGTTCCACCTAAAGTGAACCCTAAGGTGAATTGCATGTTCTGCTGAGAAAGAAAGAAGGAAGGAAAAGAAGGAGGGAGAAGGAGGAAGATAGTGGCTAATCAAGTAAGTCCCTATTTGGGGAACAGATGATTATGCTACCTTTGCACAGAAAGGAAGGAAGGAAGAAAAGAAGGAAGGCCAGCCACTGACTTAAACCATCTCTCTTGTTTGGCCTGTGAAGTTAAGCAATGAACCAAGGCTACACAACTAACAAATCTCCTGACCAGGTCCTGTTGGGACACATCATGCTGATATATTAACACTGGTGATATGTGGGTTTCCTATCCAAGAGCCACTCCTGCACTGCCCACAGTACCCCTGACCTTTTCTCTCTTGACATCAGAACCTCATGTTAGTTAGGTGTGGAGTGTCCATGTGTTTCAGGAAAAACTAAGTCCTCTTTGAACCTAAGGGTAAATCTGATCTAATAAGACTATGATGCTGTAGACAGTGGGTAGCTGTCAAGAGCATGACTGCCCATCATCTTTGGGATAGCCTTTTTATATTGGGAGGGGGATTGGGACATGCTAAGGCTGGTGCTATAAATTCTGCCTTGCTAATAGAAAAGTCTGAATGCCAAGTCTCAGATCCCTTGCAGCTAGAGCACGGTATAGACTCCACCCATCAGATGCAGGTGGGCAAGACTTCATTCAGATGTGAGCACTGTAAGGAAATGGGCTCTGTGTGGAGTTTCTAGTTTTTTGCTGGCTCAGAGGAGAAATCGAGATGTCTGGCTGTCAGAAGTACTAGTTTCTTTGTGATTTCAAAGACAAGTTCTGGTGCAGATAGGCATGGGCCAAGGACAGCAGTTTTCTCTAGTGCTCAGTGGAATAGAGCCAGTGGCTCTGTCTCTTCATCAGACCAATTCTAGGGTGTATTTTGGAGTCTGTGTTCTTGGGAGCTTCTCTTTCAGCCTAGTTCTTGGGTCCTCTCCAAAATTCTGTGAGCTAGCCAGCATTTGTTTGACTTTTTATACCACATTATACAAAGTTTGAAAGCTACACAAAAGTGAAGCGTACATGAAAATATCCAGGTGTTTTTCCCCATCTTTGACAATTACTGATGGTTCTGTTAATCTTGTTTTACCTAACACCTTCCACCACTTGTTTCCCTAGAATATTTTAAAGCAAATACCAGGCATCATGCCATTTCACCAATAGATATCTTACCATGCCACTTTGAAACACATCAATTAATAGCATCCAGTTTTTCCTAATATTATCTAATATCCAACCCACATTTGCATTTCCATGATTTTCTGAAATACAACTTTTTTTATAATTGACTGCATTCATTCAAAAAGTTCAGATTTTTGCACTGGACTTTTTTTTATATCTCCAGAGTCTCTCTTATTATATGTAAAAAACCCCTCCCCTCTTTTTCACGTTATTGTTGGAAAATCCATGTCATTTGCTTAATAGAATGTACCTTATGAATTTTTCCCTTATGGTGTTGTTTAATTAGTTCCTCTACCCCTGGATTTCCTTCAACTGTTAAGTGGATCTGGAGACTAGATGAGGTTCAGGTTCAAAGCCATGGTTCTGCAAGAATGCTTCTTGGGAGATAGTAGGCACTTGTATTGTACCAAATCATGAGATGCATATCAGCAGGTCCTCCTTTTAGTGGGTTATAGGCCATATCTTTTAAAGAAAATCCTTTCTGTTTTGTCATCAGGAAACAACTTCTGAGGTCAACAAAGAAGCAAGCTGACTGATTTGAGTGGTGATTCCCTAACTGGGAAGGCCCATGGGTGCATTCTGCCATTGAGACATGATGGACAGCTTGTTTGGAATCTTCTATGAAGTCCTTCTTTGCCCTTATAGTGGGCTGAAGAAGATCACATTCTCTTTAATATTGGGTGCTGTTGCATGAAGATATGATGTTTGAGCTTTTTGGTCATCCTGCAACCAGGAGGGACACACTGAAGACAAGAGCAGAAGGGCAGAGGAAGGCAGAGTCAAAGATGGGAAAAACCATGGGCACTCCATACCATCGAGTACCTAAATTAATCACCTCAGGAACGTCACAGCTCAAGAACTACCTCAATGTCTCAGGTAGGATGATCTATTGCTATTTCAGTGGTTCTCACTTGCTTTTTGTGACATGGTGGCACTCATAGATAGTATTTGAATGATAGTGTTTGCATGTCATAATGGCATAGGAGCTTCATGGGAGCTCATACTGTATAACGAACATATAGAAAATTAAATGCAAATTGTGTCATACATAGAATATGAATTTATATACATTCTAAATAAAAATCTTTCAGAATCATCATGAGGAACATGATCTTCCTTTTGTGAACATAACTTTTCAAAGTCAGAGATTTATGCTTAAAAAGGCTACATGAAATTACTGATCAAAATTTGTAGCAATGATATCTTCAAATACTTGACTGTTGATGAGAAACTGAAAAAGTTGGAAATAAAAAAATCAAAAACACTTTAAAAACTATTTAAGAATATAATAGTCGAAATTATATTTGACAAATTCAACAGCTCATTTTTCTCTTGTTAACAATGTAATGCTGAAATTTCTTGTATGAATTCAAATGGATCTCTTGTCTAATGTAATTTTTCCTATCAAATATTTCAAAACAATGCAAAGTTTTAATTTAGAGATGCACTGTTAAGAGAAAAACCCCACAGCTAGCTTGAATGCCACTAAATGTTAACATTGGCTACAAGTGGGCAGAAGTATCTAATACATTCAAAGACAAACGTTAGAGTCACCAGGTGGAACTGTGCCTTCCAGGAGCCCCTACATTGCTCCCACTCACCACCCTAGGTCTTAGAGGCCATGTTTTGGAGGCACCTAGAACATGAACACTTCCAGAAGCTTCCCTGAAGAAGTTGAGGTCTGGTGGTAGAATATCTCAGCTGCACTCAGCATGATGGACCTCTAGAAACTGTGCCCACTCAGGCCATCCAGTGAGAAGCCCTGAAGAGGCTTGTAGTAGGAGACAATCTGCCCCAGGATTGCAGCTGGCTGCCCCAGGCTAAGGGGGCCAATGTCTCCCAGCATAGGTGCCATAGCTAACTCCAACCTTCCCTCGACACCATCCTGAAGGGGTTTTCTTGTACCTGCAACCTAAAGCATGCTAACTAGAATACTGTCCACCACGTATGTTCAGGTCACAGTGTCTCAATTATGTTCTACTTGTAAAGGAAACATATGCTGTGCCTTTCCTAATTCATAGGGCATCTACATTTCAGATGATGGCTGAAATGAAGATTATATGCTGTATAAAAAGAAGGAATTCAAATGTAGTGGCTGCCTCTGCTGTCTGTGTCACCTTGCCTCAGCACACCTCTGCAGAGGAAAACTGCGGGGATAGTTCCATGTGGGTTGTCTGGTGTACTGTCAGCACGCCACGGTGAGAACATTCTGCTGAAACACCTTCCCCCAGGTAGGCACAGAATAGAGAGTGCAAGGTAGCTACTTCCCCAGAGGCAGTCTTCATTGGATCAGGGAGGAAGCTAGAGGAAGCTCCAGCTTCCACTTTTAGGAGGACAACTTTGAGGAAGTTTTCACAACATTTTTCCAAAGTTCTAGAGGATTCAGCTTCTGTTGCTTGTTGTGGGGATCTAGACCTAGACTATGCAACCTCATTTTGATGTTTCCTTCTGCTGTTTCCTCTCATTTTCCCTACTTGCTCAAGCCTATTTGCTGGGATCACCTCCTCAATCAGCTGGACCTAAGACCTTGACCCAAGTTCTGATTTTCAAAGAATCCACACTAAGTAATGTCATATGCAAATTATTTCTGGTAAGTTAGAATCTTATCTAACAAACGGACTTATTTTATTAGTTTGTCCAAAGTAAACTTTTCGTATTTGATGATATTAATTTCTTAAAAATCAAATAGACGGCATTATCTGGAGAGATTACACTGAGGCTGGAGTCCCACTGTGGGTCTGATGATAGTCTAAAACCCTGCATGATGTTGCATTAACAATGCAGGCAAGCCACAACTTGGAACTGATGGTGTTCCTAAAAATAGTCTATAAATCGGCTGTTTGCAACTTGAAATGTATTTGCTGAGAGAAAATATTGCACTTTCCAGCGGAAAGTGTTCCAAACAGCAAAGCATAACCCCAATGCAAAGAATTATTCACTGCTGTTCTGCTTTGCCAAGCAAGAGGTGAAATGATCAAGGACTGGACTTTGGAAGTTTTTCCCTTGCAGAGGGGCTGTGCCTCAAGGCACATCAAGAGCAAGAGGGACAGAGAGGAAGCCAATGTCAGAGGACAAGTAAGTAAATGATAATCATGACCAGAAGATGTGACAGTTGGGAAAATATGCCTATAAAAAACTCTACTGAGTTGGGCAGAACCTCCATCCCCAATTGATGTCCAGCCAGAACCTTCAACTATGACCTATCTGAAAACAGGGTTTTGCATATGTAATTCCTCAAATTAATACGAGGTCATACAGACTTAGCAGGGGCCATAAGCCCAGTTAGGACAGAGACACACAGAGAAGAAGGGAATGTGATACTGAGAGCTGAGGTCGGATTGATGGAACCACAGGCCGAGGAAAACCAAGCATTGCCTGGAGCCACTAGAAGCTGGCAGAGGCAGGCAGAGTAATGCACCTTCAAAACCTCTGGAGGATCCAGAGCCTGGCCAACACCTCACCTGATTTCTAGCCTCCTTAACCACAAGAGGATGCATCTCTATTATTCTATTGTGGTAGTTTGTTAGGTCAGCCCTAGAAAACTGATATGATAACTAACAGATTCTGGGAGCTGGGCCTAGGTTCAAAAAGATTGATCACTTATATTCAAATAGAAGAGCCCCTGCTCCATTTTCAGGGATGTAGAGCCAATTTCTTGCTTCTGTAGCTGTCAAGAGCCTGAAACAGAAGAGAAGCTCTCATGTTACTTTCAAATGTGGTGAGATGTATTGGACAGCAACGTCATGTTCACAGTCAGGGTTAAACCCTCCAGAAGGCTTCGGGAAATAAGGACAATGAGGACTGATCTAGTGCTTACTGTATGACTGGCACTGACATCTTACATTAGGTAGGGACTGTTGTTATTATCCCATTTGACAGGAGGAACTGCATCTTGCCTCCAAAGGTACATGGCTAAGTGGCCAAACCAGAATTTGACAGGAAACCAACTGCAGAGCCCTTGCTTCTCACCACTACGCCATATGCTTCATGAACATGGGGGTGCCACAGGAAACGCCTCTTTCTTTTCAAAACACCTATTCTTTTTTTATTTGATGAAATATAGTATTAACAAGACCTGGAAAAATCCAGTTAATGGAGCAGTATAGCAGTGGCACACTCATGGAAAATTGTACACAAGAAAATTATTCAGCATAGGTACAGCATTTCATTTAAAAAAAAAAGCAGTATTTTTCAACATGTGATACTTTCAATATGCTGATACTTGTGTAGTCAGCTTTTAGTTGCTGTGACCAAAATACCCAGCAAGAACAACTTAGAGGAGGAAAAGTTTATGTTTGCTCATGGTTTCAGAAGTCTTGGTCCATGGTCAGCTGTCTCCATGGCTGTGGGTCAAAGGAGAGGCAGTATATCATGACAGAAGGTCATGGAGGGGAAGCAGTGTTCCACTCATGGAAACTTGGAATCAGGGAGAGAGTGAGGGGAAGTGCTTCAAGGAAGATGCACCCTTTCTGGGCACACCCCAAGTGACCCAGCCATATGCAACCTGACTACAATTACCACCCAGTCAACCCATTCATACCAGGATGGACTGGTTAGGTTATAGGTCTCACAATCCAATCATTTCAGCTCTGAACATTCCTTCATTACCCACAGGAGCTTTTACTGGACACCTCATATCCAAACCATAACAGTGCTAGAGCCATTGGTCACCTGAAGATGACAACAACAGCAAAAATAAAATAATAAAAATAACCTTAACCTAAACTTCACAACTTTTACAAAATTGAACTTAGCACAGATCAGAGATTTATAGATTTAAATGGAAAAGGGAAAATAACACAATTTTTAGAATGAAATTGAATACAGGAATTTATTTTTTGCCACTTTTTTTTTTTTTTTTGGACAGGCAAAAGGCTGTATAAAATGGTTCTTATACGCAAATAAAAATACCCAGCCACTCTCTTCACTCCTCACATTCTTAGATAGTTACCTGGAACCCTTCTCAACTGAATCTGATGGACAATTTGCTCTCAGTTTGAGTCTTTGAACATTTGAAATCTGTTTCATGTGCAAAGTCAATTGCGAAATATTTCATTATCTAAACCAGATCTGGTACACAGTTAACTCCTTTTTTGAAACTTTTGTGTGTACTGTACTGTAACATTGTGTTTGTCTTGTATTTAATTTTGCCATCATCCCAATGAATGAGGAAACAGCTATAAACAATATGAAAAGAATGGGCATGGATGCTTTTCAATAAAACTTTATTTATAAAAATAGGCAGGGGGCCAGATTTGATCTAAGGGCTATAATTTGCCTACACCCTGCTGTCCCTTCAAGAACTGGATGCTGCCTCCCTCTCTCAGGTCCTGCTGCCCCCTGGATTAGATGACTTATGGAAGTCACACTGAAGTTCTTGTGCTTTTATTCCTTTGCACCGCTGCATAGGTTGTGCCTTTTGTTTATATGCCTTTTTTTATTCCTTTTCAGAGTGGCAAACTTCTGTGGGTAGCAGACCATTCTATGGAACCACTAGCATTTTTTATCCTACTGTACTATCATTATTCATTAATCAGCTACAGATCATAGAACTCAAGGAATTTACTTGTTTGCTGAATGCATCTTGCCCATGCTTTTTCTTCCAGATCATTACATTAATCATACCCTGGTGTAGTATGTATTTTTCCCCATGAGTATTTTCTTTGACCAAAGTAAAGACTTAATGTCAGCAATGGAAGGAGACTTTACAGCATGCTCTCTCTTTTGCCTCAGTCTACCCCCTTATACTTACTTCTATTTCCTATACATCTGATGTTTTGTTTGCATTTTGCAATTTTTTGTAGGCATTTCTTGAAAGCTACCTCAAATCTTTGACTAACAAGGCAAGATTTGTTTATTTATTTATTCATCTATAAACACATTAATATTTCCCCTTGATTACTTTTTGTATTTTTTTATTTGCTCATTTGTACATTTATTTCTTTTTTTTAATTTTTTTTATTTTTACAGATTGCATTTTGATTCATTGTACACAAATTGGGGGAATCTTTTCGTTTCTATGGTTTTGCATGATGTAGATGTATTTTTTTAAAAAATAGAAACACTTTCCTTTTTTCCTAGAACTAAGTGATGTACCTAATGTAGTTATGACAACATTATTTCAGAAATAATTGTGGAATAAAATGAATAATGATAATGGCCAGAAGAGAAATGCAAATGGTGATTTTTTTTTTCTTAACTGAGTTTTTATAATAGGGTCTGGAAAAAGAATTGAATTCAGAGTGAGCCATAAGAACTCTGAACCATTATGAACTTGGTTCTTAAAATGAATGGTGGATGTAGCTATGTCGTGGGGGTCAGGGACAACTGCCGTACTGGGAGTTCTACAAGGTAACCTCCAAGTAGGATGTAACATTTATTAAAGGTTAAATGAGAATATTTGTTTCATTTAAGGCTTAACTATATGTTATTACGCTCAACAGAGCAGTAATTGTGCAGAACTTGGACCAATGAAATATTTTGAGGAAAGTTATTTCATCTCTGACATTGCCGAGGATTGTCCAGCACCTGGAGATAATAAAAACTTGCCTATCTCTGAGCCAACTTGATTTCAACTTCTTCACAAAAAAATGGTGTGCTTTCTCTCCCCAGCACATGCATGTGTGCATGCAAGCATCATCAGCTCCCTCCACAAACACTTACAAGGGAACGCCATTGCCAAAACCTAATCTGGTGGATTAAAACTTCATATTTCGAAGCTTCAGGCTGAAAATGGTATCCATACAGCCTTACTGGGATCCATTTTTCCTTTAGGCCTTGCTAGATAAATTCCTCTTCATACCAGAACTTACCATCTGCGGGTGTCATGTCTCCACCAAATTTAGGCTGATGTGGTGGGATGTCAGAAATTTTCTAATAATATAATTCTACTTTAGACTTAAATTCATGATCCCTGCTTAGGTAGGATGCGTTTTCAAATTCAGAAGAGCAGTGAGAAACCTAAATCAGAACAAATCAGCATGCATAAATGGCTGCTTAAATGAGTGAACTGGACTTTCTTTATTAAGACTGAAATCAAGATACACATCCAAAAGTAGGTGTGAGACACCAGGACCGACCTGCTTGTAGAAAGACAGCACAGCAAAGCAGTTGAACTTTGGCTAAATGGAGGCCACGGAGGGATGCTGAATTTGTTGATCTGAGGCTTGGACAAAATCTTTTTCTCACTTATTTTAATTATATCAGTCCTTTTCTAGCCCTGGGAAATCCAAAGGTCCTGTGCTGTAATCATTGTTCAAGATCCGCATAGCCCTCAAGCATGCTCATTTTAACACCTGTAGAACAGTATAAATATGGAGGGGATGCAGATTCAATTCAAAGGAATTTAATCTGTTCCCAAGGATCTATTCTGATTAGGTTAGATGTGTTGATGTGCTCCACCTTAGAATAGTATTGGATTATTGCCTATCTATTGGTTTTTGTTCATTAAAAATAATCCCATCACTTCCCTGGTTATCACTCACTTCTCTCTTTCTGTAAGTGAGAAATGTATAACCATCCAGATAACTAAATTCTCAGGTAAATCTTGTTCCATTTAATTAAACTGGATAGTGGAAGCAATTGCAGTCATCTTTTCTATCTTTTACATCTAAAGAAACCATACCGAAACATGCAGGTACAAATTTTGTTGAACATCTCTACTCTGTACAAATGAATCTCCGTGAGATTCTCATACCCTCTATCTATAAAGGATAAAGTTGAGGATTCCAAACTCTTAATATCCCCAGAAGGATATTGAAATTGGACTATAATAAACATTTTTTTTAGCATTAGGGTACCCTCATCCTGACCCTACGAACCATCCCCCCTCTATTCTCTCTCCTCTGGCAGATAACAAGATGTGGCATGTGCAATATGGGCTTCCTCTCCTCTTGGCAGATCCTGAATGAAGCAAAGGGGAGCATTACAAAACAGAAAATTGACTATGATGGAACACTCTTTTGGTGCTACATCTGATATGATTAACAATTTATTTTGGCAACTCCCAAGATGGATTTCATATGGTTTTCCTAAATTCAACAGGACTCCTGCCAGCAGAATTAGGAACACTAAGAAATAATCTAGGCTGAGGAAGAGAAAAAAAATCATATATGCCATCTTGCAAAGTGTTTCGTAGTGTTGACTCCGATCTGGAAACCAGCCATCACTCAATCCCTCTCCATTTCCAACTGCTCTTCAACTATTGTCTTCCTGGGCTTGGGTTGATGGATGGGTTTATAATGAGCAGGGTAGATAGCCTGGAGGAGAAAGCATTGTAAGAAGAGAGAGGAAGCATGTGGCAGCCAAATATTTTGCAATATATAAGCAATCTTCAAATATGGATGTTCTATCTCAGTTGTCAACTTGAAGAAGCACAATTTCTGCCTCTTGTGAACCTTCAGAGTTAACTGCTCTTATGGAAGCTGACTTTCAGGACAAAAGAAAGGTTTCCATCTAGGCAGAGGGACTTCCACTAGCAAAATATCCTTGAATTTTCTCAGCTTTCCACCTCTGGTTCCTCCTCAGGATGAGTTGGAAGGGAGGAGCTGGCCATGCACCATGCTTTTTCTGCTCTTTGTCTTTGGAGTGCGTCCATCTTCAGAGAATATAGGTCATGCTTGCTCTCGTATGTGGGAGAAACCTGCAGGGGAGGCCCAGTCGTGACTGGACGTGTGCCTCTAACAGGAGGCCTGCTTGTTGGTACATGTAAGCCTTGTTCTTAAATCTTAGAAAGTATTAGGAAGGCATTTGTAGTTGATAGTGATGTTCTGGTTTTGTTGTTGTTTATTGTTTGTTTTTGTTTGTTTTGAAAAGAGATCTTGCTATGTTGCCTAACTGGTCTCTAACTTCTGCTTTAGTATCCTGAGTAACTGGGACTATGTGTATGTTACTGTGCCTGGCAGCCATGTTAACATTAGCAATAATAAAAGTGGTGTTTTGGTTCTCTACCTGCCTTAACCTATTATTTCATTCCTCAATTAGTTTAGAACATGGACAGGAAAAAGTGGTGTCAACTATTGGTCCCCCACCTCCCCCAAGAGACACTTAACCAGTGGCTAGTTTCAGTTGATAGAAAATATGTTTTATCACATTATTGCTTAATATTTCCTTCACCTTGAACTGGATGAAAGGAAATACCCTGACTTCAGCTTTGGACTTACACAGGCAGATGGCCCTGAGAGTCAGTAGGACTGTGATGTGGAAAATCACTTGGCTTTTATGTTTTGCTGTAGCGCTTGGGTACTCCTCTTTATCACATGGCGAAACAAGACCATTTCGCTCTTCTGGTGCAGATTCTCAGGATCATATTGGGGGTACAGGAAAGCTTGCATATCCAAACAGCTGTCAGATGGACTTGAAATTGACAGTAAGACTCTGTGTTTTGATCTTTAATTGCAAGGTCAGCCACGAAGGGCATGGCCACCATTAAATTAAATATTAAAACTAGAGAGGAGGAAAGGGAAGCCAAGAAGGACAGAATGGCTGCCAGCCTCCTTGATATACAGCTAAGAAGTCTGGAAGTCAGTGTTTGAGGTAAAAAATATATTTAGATTTTTTTTTAATATCAATGAGATACCAATAAATAAGGACATTTCTCCATGATTAGACCACCTAATCAATAAAGTAACATTTTACTTAAGTTCAAAGCTGAAACCAAAGATTTCCTTTCATTCAGTGCAAGGTGAAGGAAATGTTAAGTAATAATGTGAAAACATTTTCTATCACCTGAAACCAGCCACTGGCTGAGTTCCTGCTAGGACTGGAGCAGCTAAAATTAATAAAGTAACATTAATTTTGCAAAACTCTTTCATCTGCATTATCACATTTGATTCTTGCCTTGTGAAGTAGGTACTATCCTGCCCATTTTAAGAGCTTGGCAAACTGAGGCCTGGTGAATACAGTAACTTGCTCAAACTTCCCAACCTAGTGCTACAATAGGATCCACACCTATATTTTCTGAGTCTGCATATGGTGACTTTTTACTCTGCTACTACTGCCTCTAGGTCTATACACTTTAGAATACACTGAAACTTTGATATACTTAAAAAAAGTAGGTAAAATATGACTTGACGGTGTTTTATTGAATATATCATGGAAAACACAATAGATTTCCCTCCATGATTTTAAAGGTGACAAATATTCCTTTGACCCTATAATGAGAAAGAAGAATGATGTAGATGGATAATGGAGAAATGGTGATGTATTATTCAAAAGATACTACAATCAACTACTTAATAAATCTTTGTCACTCAAATTAAAAATCATATTACTGAGGATATAAGTAACTGCATTGTGCATGGATAATGGAAACCAGGTGTCACTCAATTTCCATTTCATCTATGTTTAAAAGGAGATTAGGACCTTGGATCCCAATAAATGGAACACTAGCACTCTAGGTTCCAGAGGATACTCCAGAGCATTCATTTGCTGAGTAGGTTGGGTAAGGCTGAATGGGCAGAGGCTAGGATAAGAAGTTGGTATAATGAAGAAGAGGCACAGACTTAGGTATCAGAATGTCAGCAGATGCCCACAGCTCACACCTGATTAATCCACATCTGTCCTCTGTTGTTGCTGGTCTTCTTCCCTCACCTCCAAAACGCCTGGAACTCTCATCTCTGCTCATGCCCCATTATCTTTTCTAAATCCCCAGTCTCTCTCTGGTCTCCAACATCCATGCATCCTGAAAGGCTAAGTCTATCCTATTGCCTCTGAGACTCACACTCCAGCACCGTTTCTACATGGCGTGAGGACAGGAGCTTCCACATGGAGAGCAATAGCTCTGGAAATGCACATAACTCTCGGAACTTTATAAAACCCTTTCATGGATCATCATTTTTTATTTGATGTTCACAATTGCTCCATGAGGTAGGCAAGAAAGATAAGGATCTCATTTTATAGATAAGGAAATTGAGGCTCTCAGAAGTTAAGCCAAAAAAAAAAAAAAAAAAAGAAGTTAAGCCAATAAATGGCAGAACCACCACCTTCCCCATCTTTAGGATTTTTCCTTCTCAATAACATTTCATAAGGCTCTGCACCAAGGGCTCTTAAATGTCCATGGGAATAACTCCATACTAATCATAAAATAAAATCCCTTCATTGTAAAACAATTTTTTAAAAAACCCATAAAATTATATTAAGTCTATTGAAGCTAACACTGTATTCAAATGCAATAAAGTAACTACATAAATGCTTTGCTTAAAAGGACAGCACCCTAATTAAGAAGATTGTTAAAAGGATGGAGCATATGAATACATCTATTACACAGGATTTACTAGAACTCATTGTACCCACAGCAATAAAGTGGGACCAGCTGTTGCCTGGAACATGGAAACAGACTCATGAAATAGAAATTGGATATCACAGTGATTCTTGTTAAAAATGAAGGTGCCCGCACATTACACTAATCCCTTCTTACGTTGTGTATAGTTCAACTAATAGCTTTATAACATCTTCTGAGTCTGAGGTCCTGCATTTGTGGGCCGAACGTCCTTGAATATTTATTTCATGCTTGAATGTGCAGAGTAAAATACTCTTCAGTTTTGGCTCTTCTATAAAAGACATCTCTGTTTGCAGAGTCCTATAGTTTATGATTATAAATCTGAGTGGCTCAATTTCTACAAAGTTCACTGCTTTTTTAACATTCCTTGAGGGTGGGATTCATAGCACCCATTAACTGTTCTTTTGGTTACTCTGTTTTTGGTGTCTCCAACTTTGGCTAACACTTGGCCAGTTGCCAATGGTCATGGGCTTCTGCTCATCTGCTTTATTTAAGAAGTTTCTTGTTGGCACAGCTCTCCTGGTAGGATTTCATACCTTGTCTCTCCATGACTTTAGGATGCTGAATCAAATAGTTATATATCTATGCTGGGACCAAGTACCATGGTCATAAAGGTTGAAATGCATACAGAAAGACAAGAAGCAGTCAGAAGGGGAACTTTCAGAGAAGGGAAAGGGAATAGGTGGCGGGGGGAGAAAGAGGAGCAGAAGGGAAAGCAGACACGATCAAGACACAAGACAGAGTGTCACCTGTGGGTGTGTGGGTGTGGAAAGTGGAGTCACTGGCTGGCTTCATGCTTGAGTTGCTGTATCGGGATTAGCATGGGCAAAAGAAAACCATTATGAGTATTTCAATCAAAAATAGAATGGTTTAATCCAGGAAATTAAGTACTTACAAAATTTTTGGAAGGATTGGAGGAGTAGAAATCGGGATAGCTCCTGGTCTTTTGGTTTCAAGGTTAGTCACTGCAGTTGCCAACAGGAGGTCAGCAAACTTGCTGCTATAGCCACCTCTATTCCGACATTGGTGACCAGGGAGTGGATATGGAGTCTGCCTGCTATTCCTTGCTTTCATTGGACTTGCTTGTCTACAACACAGCTGTAAGAAAGGTACCATATTTCTCTTGCCTTTCAAATGTCATGGAAGTGCATTTCACTGGCAGAACTCAAGTCTCACCCAGAACCTAGCTAGCTTTCAGACACTATGCAGGAACAACATGAATGAGGGCAAGAATAGATGCCTGCTGTCAACAGATAATATCTGGCATAGGGCTTAGATTATTGTTGATTCCCTCCTTGCTCCCCACAGAATAGGGTAAGATTCCTCTGCAAATGGTGACTCTGCCTTGTGTCCATTGTCCCAAATCCTAACTAAATCTAAAAGTGATGTGCCTCAAAAATTTAAGACCCTATTCAAGCGCTTGGATAGCTTGCCCATCCAAAAATTGGCTTGTTCTCTGCAACTTTCAATATGGTTGCCGGCAAAGACACGGGATTTGGAGTTTTAAAACTAAGGTTTGAGTTTTATCTCCACTTCTTTTTAGCAGTTCATTTGATATTTCTGAGCCTCAGTTCTTATTCAAACTATGAAGAACATGATCATACTAAAATGAGAAGAATCATGGACTTTTCAGCTGGAAAGTTTTGTCTTGGAGACTGGTGGTTTTCTGTTCTCAACCACATCTCTGACCAGGGGTGTCTCTCAGTCTAAGAGAATTACCTCATCAAGGATACGCCCCTTCTTTGTGACAGCCTCTGTTCAAACACCAGGAGCAAGATGGGGTGTAAAAAAGAATTCTCATGCCCCTGACTTATTCAGGACACCTCTGCAGTACCCCTCAGCTGTAGGGACCCCATAGGATCAAAAGAGGATTCTGTGGGAACTTGGTCACAGTTCAAGTTCTCCCTCTGCTGTCTGCTGTATTCTTCACCTTCCACAGATGTTGGTCCTGAGGATACTTCCCCAAAACCTCCTACACACAAATCTTTGGGAGTCTGTTTCCTGGGAAACTCAAACATCAACACTGGTTTCACAAAAAATTATTTATTAAAGAATAATAAATAACTCATAGAATCTCTCAGGAAGCCCAGCAAGCCAGGCATGGAGAATGTGTTGTAATAAAGTCCCAGATCATCCCATAAGAAAGTTCCTTGGAAGAAGATCTACAAGCAATCAACAAACATGAAAAAATGTTCACCATCTTTAGTAATAAGATAAATGCAAATCAAAACTACCCTAAGATTCCATCTCACCCCAATTAGAATGGCGATTATCAAGAATACAAGCAACAATAGGTGTTGGCGAGGATGTGGGGAAAAAGGTACACTCATACATTGCTGGTGGGGCTGCAAATTAGTGCAGCCACTCTGGAAAGCAGTATGGAGATTCCTCAGAAAGCTTGGAATGGAACCACCATTTGACCCAGATATCCCACTCCTCGGCCTATACCCAAAGGACTTAAAATCAGCATACTACAGAGATACAGCCACATCAGTGTTCATTGCTGCTCAATTCACCATAGTCAGACTATGGAACCAACCTAGATGTCCTTCAGTTGATGAATGGATAAAGAAACTGTGGTATATATATACAATGGAATATTACTCAACTATAAAGAATAATAAAATTATGGCATTTGCAGGCAAATGGATGAAATTGGAGAATATCATGTTAAGTGAGATAAACCAATCTCAAAAATCCAAAAGACGAATGATCTCACTGATAAGCGGATGATGACACGTAATGAGGGGTGGGAGGAGGGCAAGAACGGAGGAAGGAGGGACTGTATAGAGGGAAAAGAGAGGTGGGAGGGGTGGGGGGGAAGGAAAAAATAACGGAATGAATCAAACATCATTACTCTATGTAAATGTATGAATATGCAAATGGTATGCTGTTACTCCATGTACAAACAGAAACAACATGTATCCCATTTGTTTACAATAAAAATACATTAAAATAAAAAAAAAAGAAAGTTCCTTGGGAAATCTATAGAGAAAGGTGGGACTCATAAAATGGGGGATTTTTTCAAATATGAGGAGCATTCAAATGTATCTGAAGATACTGGATCCACTAAAAAAGAATGGCTAATGCCCAACAGAAACATCATTGTGATGTTAGGTATGGAAGACAGGGTAATGGGTCCTTGCAAATAGAATAATTGCATTTTATCAGAAGGTTTTTTTGGGGTCATCATCTTAATTCACAATCCATTTCCCAGATCAGTAGAGGAGCTGTTTTTGGTTGAAGGGCTCTCTACTACCATTGGAAGCACACACCAACCTGAACATCCAGATCAAGAATAAGTAATCAACAAACTAATCCTAAACACTTGGCTCTCCTAGGGTTCAAACCTGGTATTCTCTTTTCTTTACAAACACTGTTCTTCTTTGATCTCATTTAATCACATCATCTAAATACCATCTCTGTGATGGTGGATCCAATTTGTAACAGTAGTCTTCACCTCTCTGCTGAGCTTTAGATTCCTGAATCCAAACATCCCCACTCTGATACCTAAGAAGCATTAATAAAACCAAAATAGAAGGCTTGATTTTTACCCCCAAATCTACCTTCCCCACCACGATTTCACCTCAGTAACCACACTGCCCTGGGGCATTCTGGGACTCCCTAACCTCTATCTGTGGTTTAACAGTTATGCCCCAAAAGGTGTCCTGAGTTCACTCACTTTCCCTCTCTGCATTACCACCTCCTGACTCACCAGCCAACATTACCACCAGTACCTGCATGAACTCCCCCCTCCACTTCCACATCTAATCTGTTCTTTACTGAGAGAATCATGCCATCCACCTTTAGAATAAGATAGAAATTCTGCCATTCTACAATGGCAGCTCACAGATTCAGTGCTCCAGCTCCGACCTGGGCGCCCCCAACTTCCCTGACCTGGATTTTCAGTGCTTTCCCTGTGGATTTTACTGCTCCAACCACACCCACCCTTTCAGCGACAGGGCTTTAAGCTCCTATGTGGTCACTCTTACACTCAGAAGGTGCTGCCTCCAGAGTTGGTGTGGTTCCTTCCAACCGCATCTCAAGTCAAATGGCACTTCCCAGAGAGAGCAAGCTGATCTCCCAGGCTAAGATAGCACTTTCCCTCTGTCACTGTCTATCAGATCACTATATTTTATGTTCTTCATAGCATCTGCTGCCACCTGACATTATCTAGTTGTTCATACATGGCCCTTCTCCACCACTAAATTTAAGTTTGTAGAAAACTCCAAGTTTGTCTGTTCTATCATAACTGCAACCCAAGTGTCTAGAGCAGAACCTGATGTGCAGCAGGTACCCCATCCACTAAACCTAGAAATGGGGATTTTTAGCCTGGGTCCATATGTCCCTGACAGGTCTGTGATGAGAGTTCAGGGGGATGGTCAACTTAGATGGAAAAATAATTCATGTCTATTTTCACTAACTCCTAAAGGGACGAGAGTAACATTAGCAATATTTATGACTTTATCATCAATATAAATCTTAGATATTTTCATGACACATTACATTATGTCAGATATATGAAAACATAGTTTTTGTTCATCACTACTTCAAAATCACAATAGTTATTGAGGCTCGCTGCTAGATCAATATGTAATACATTAATAAGGAAGTACATAGAATACTAAACCATGAAAAATTTAAATTAAATAATCTTTGAAATGGAATAAAATATTAACGGTGTATTAAATTAATTGGTTTCTATTATAATACTACATATTTTATTTTGTGTTTTTAAAAACATTAGTTCTGAGAAGTCCATGGACTGTAGAGCTGCACCATCCAATGTGATACTCACTAGCTCCATAGGCATTTAAATTTAAATTTAAATTTAATTAAATTAAAATTTAAGATCCTTAGAAACACTAGTCACAGTTCAAGTGTTCAAGAGCCACATGGCTAATGGCTACTGTGGTAGACAGTGCAGATGCAGAATATGTACATCATTCTAGAAAGTTCTTTTGGCTAGTGCTGGCCGAGACCTTAATGCTTCATATCTGATTTGTCTTTTCTCTGCCACACTTTGTCCCCATGCCACCCCAATATCATGGACCTCATATTCAAACAGTAATTATTAGGGGTGAGATGGGGTAAAATAACTTTCTCAAGATTCTTGCGGTGTTCCTTTCCATGCTTAAACTTTTACTGTATCTCTAGCCTCTGCCCTCCCAATGATTCAGGAAGTGGAGCTAGCCAAGCCAATGCAGTACGATAACACAGATGTCCTTCAACTGGTGGGGTTACGTCCCAGTGAACCCATCATAAGTTGAAAATGTCATAAGCTGAATGTATTAAGTAAAAAATGAATTGAATGCATCTAACTTACCAAATACCATAACTTAGCAACACAGTCCACGGTGGAGGATTGGGGGTGAACCTCCTGCCGGCATGACTGACAGAAGCGGCCACGCCCAGAATCACCAGCTAGTCATACAGCATATTACTAGCCTGAGACAAGATCAAAAGTATGGTTTCTACTGAATGTGTTTTACTTTTGCCCCATCCTAAAGTCAAAAAATGGTAAGTGAAAGCGTCACAGTCAGGGACCATCTGTATACATTCTCAGGTTCCTGTCCTGGTCCAGACCAGAAGACGTAATGAGAATAAGCTCAGAATGGGACAACCAGAGTCCCAGGCTCTGTCTTTCTAGAGAGCCCTGCCAGGACCTGTGCCCTGGCCCTAGAAGGAGGAATGGCCATGTTGTGGACCCCCTCACCGAACCCGGGCCTGCAACGGGTCCCACCAGATCACAGAGTGCTAGTGGGGCTGTGGCAAGGCTGAGTCAGCAGGGACAACCTTGAACCCTGACCAAGGAGCAGAGAACAGACTGTGACCTTGGTGGCACACTTGAGCAGTGAGCTTCCTCCATGCAGCCTGGGCTGACAGCAGCCCACCCACCCCAAAAATGCCAGTGTGCCCACAGCCAGGGCCAGCACAACCCAAAGGACCTCCCTCTCCTGCAACAGCCCAAGGTCCTTGAGCCTTCTCCATGCCCAGTTCCCCTCTTGGACAGGAGCAGGAAGAAGGGTGTAAACTGTGAAAACTGACCCACCTCAAAGGGATGGCTGACTGAAATAGCCAAAGTCCACCAGATTGGACTACAATTCAGTTCTACCAGCACCTCTTGTTAGTCAGCAGTACAGATGTTAGGGGGCATTTAAGGACCATGGATCAGTTATTAAAAGTTAAACTACACTGTTCTTGCATATCTGGTGAGAACAAGCCTGATGCTGCACTCTATCTGTCCCAAATCATGAAGACCCCTTGATTAGGCAAAATGTGGCCCAAGATGTCGTCTGGCACTTGATGAATAAGGGTATTATTATAAGACCACCTCAGAAAGGAGAGTGGGGAATTATTAACTCCGGGGTAGTTAATACACTGTACTCAACCCGTCTTCTGGTGTCCCTATGACAAGATAACCCTGGTCTTGCAGATTGCCCACTGCTTCTGACCAACCCCGATGAACGCATTTCAGAGACCCTACATATGTATGTTCTTTTCTCCTAACTATGTCTGCAGGTGCAGGTGTAGACAGCCACTGGTCTCCCTTGTTCTTGACAGCAGTTGTGTGTATGTGTACCCCACAGATGTGCACACATGAAGGGCATATATGAAAGGAGTTGTTTGCAGAATAGGATCAGCAAAAAGGTAGAGCACATTTGTTTAAGGTGAGGTTTGTTGGCTTGGAACAGACTAGAGAAGTTGAACAGTTCAGATCAGCTCCTTTCCCCTGCAGAACGCCACTGACTTTGTGAGGGAGTCTAAATCAGATGGAGTCTAGCAGTTGATTGGCTAGAAATTTTAATTGTGTGTATGTGTTTCTCTATGTTCTGCTTTGTACAAGTTGAATAGTGTCCCCTCCGCACACAGTCACCAGGAATCTCAGAATATGACCTTATTTGGAAACAAGGTTGCTGTACTTTGATTACTTTGATTTGAATACTTTTTAATACTTTGATTTGTTTCCCCTGAAATTTGATTGCCACTGTGGTGGTGTTGGGAGGTGAGGTCTTTCAGGGGTGATTAGGCCCCTTAAGAAGGCTTAATGCTTTTCCCTAGGGAGTGAGTTCTCAGTCTCATGAAACTGAATTAGTTACCAGAGGAACAGATTGTTCAAAGGTGAAGCTGCTCCTTGTGTTTTGCCCCTTCTTCATGTTCTCACTTGCCCTTTCACCTTCTATCATGTTATGACAACTTCAGCAGAAGCTATCATCATGCCCTTGGACTTTGCAGTCTCCAGAACTATGAGCTAAATAACTTTTTTTCCTTTATCAATTACCCAGTCTCAAGTATTTTGCTATAATAACAGGAAAAATAAAACAGTCTAAGACATGGGTCTTTGCAGATACATTTACTTAAGAGGGGGTTATATAAGTTAATACTCCCTAAATTTAATTTGTGTCCTTATTTTAAAAGTTGAGAAAACATACACACACAAACACACACACACACACACACACATGCACACTTTGCATGTGACAATAGACACAGAGACTAGAATGATGTACCTACTAACCAAGGAATGCCAGTAACTATAAGACAGGAGCTTGCCTAGGAAGAGGTAAGGAAGGAGTCCTCTCATTTCAGGAGTGTGATTTCAGACTTCTAGCTTTTAGGATGTGAGACAATCTATTTCCATGGTTTTCAGGCCCTCAGTTTGTGACCCTTTGCTACAGCAGTCCTAGGGATGTAATGTATGCTTCCAAGAGGTTGGAATGATACAACATTTAAACAAGCCCTGGCTGAACAGGAACGTCAGTTCTTCACTGATAACACCCTCCAACACTCAAAGGGCCCAAGTAGGAAATCTGGAGTAACAGTTACTAAAAACCCCAGGCTGCCCCGGCCCTGTTCTCTAGCTCCTCTACCCAATGCTTAGCCCAAAGAACTCTTTCACCCCAGAACATCTTTTCCCTTGCCTAGTTCTTCCTGCACCTTTCCTGTCAAAGAACAGCACAGCACTCTAAGAGCAGCTCCTGCGAGTCCACTCCCGCCCAACTCCATCCCCTTCCCTCCTGGGGAATGTAACTCTTCTACTTCCCTGTCAGCTCTTAGGATAATCTGACAGCCTCCGGGCTGTTCTTAGAGAATGTTCTTCCTCTCCTTACAGAACAGGCAGGGCCTGACTTTCAGCAGGGGAGGGGAGGAGGGTGACTCTGAACACTCTGGAAACATTTTGATCTGACCATCACTATCTTCACCATATGCATCAAAAGCTTACCTTATTTTTTAAAACTTTTTCTTTGTAAGGAAATAAGTTGATGACTGAAGCAGCTTCTCAGAGCTCAAGCCAGAAAGAAATCCCTGCACATTCACTGAGTGACTGTAGCTCACATTTCTTAGGGGTCATTTGTTATTCGCCCATGGACCATCAGAGTTGGTTTTGCTCTAACTGCAGGTCTAGAAAAGGAGCCAGTTGGAAGAAGACGTGGAGACTAAGAATTAAATACTTCCAGAGGAATCTTCTCCTCTTCCTTTCTTCCCTCCAAGTTTTTGACACTATCTGAAATAATGGCAATTATGAGCAGTGATAAGCAAATGCATCAAATAAATACACAGTGTTTCCCTAAGAAAATGTTGTGTTACAACTGCTTTACAAATGGGGCATTGCTGAATTGGACTAAAGAGGAAAGTCTGAAATATAGAACATAAACTCTCCTTGGAGGTTTAACAAAGAAGATAAAAAATGTGGACACAAAGAGGGAATTCCTTTAGTGTTCCTTTTCTCATACGTGATTCATATTATGTTTTTTAAAGAATATTTTTAACTGCCTGCCTCCCTTTGTATTTTGTAAGTTTTTATAAAAGGCTATGGGGACTCAGGGCTGGTCTTGGGGAGACAGAGCAATTAGAGACATAAGAATAGCTAGCACAACTTCACATGGAAAATGTCTCAACTGTGGTCGTCACAACATGGTTTGGGAGTCTGCCACTCATTCCACAAGACAAGGGGTGGGGGGAGAAAATAACAGTCCTAGGATGCAGAGTTGAATTCCCAAGAAAACATGAAACACATGTTCCGGCATACACCTTTGAAGATGCCACATTGATCTCAGGCCAAATATTGTTTAGAGAAAGCTGTGCTACCCACCTCCTCTTGAAATGAGAGACATGGCATGAATATTTTTCAGTCAATGAGTTTCAGATTTTACATTTTCCCAAGTTTTCGGCTTCCTTGATTACTCATGCAGAAAGTACTTTAAGGAAAGAGTTGTTTACTATGATGAACAGACTTTGACGTGCCCTGTGATCCTTGCTTCCTGGAATTCACATCCTTGGATAATTCCTTCTCCTTGAGTGTAGTTGGGACCCGTGACTTGCTTCAACCAATAGGGGGTGGCAAAACCGCCAGGATGGCCCTCCCAGATTCCTTCACGTTATGTAAGACTCTGTGTAGCTAGCAGACCTGCTCTAGAGTCCTGCTCTATTTGGTGGCATTGAGGAATCAACCTCCATGGGTCCCACAGCTGCAAGAAAATGAATAATGCCAAGAGAGCTTGGAAACATGTCACCAACTGAGCCTCCAGATGAGAACTCAGCCCAGGATGACACCTTCATCACAACTTAGAGGACCCAGATAAGCTATAGCTACCAGGTTCCTCCTGACCCACAGGAACTGTGAGATAGTAAATGTGTGTTGCTTTAAATCACTAAGTTTTTAGTAATTATTATGCAGCAATAATAACAAATTGAACACACTCACCTTAGCTAACTTATTCTTCTGTCCCAGTATTCTTGCACTAAGTTTACCTCTCCAACAGTTTGAAACCTGGGGATATTTGGTGGCTTTCATGATCAATGTATATTATGACCATATACACAAGGACACTCTTTTCCTTGTGGTAGAACTTAGAGAGGCCACAGCATCAAAGAGCCATGTGTGAGCAACCGTACCTCCTGTTCTGCCTGTGTATCCAGCTGGCTTGTGATTTCTAGTAGCGAGGGATTCTCAAACTCCTTAGAATGGAAATTGGCATGAAAACTTTCTAAAACATTCAATTGCTGATGGGACTATAAATTGGCGGAAACTTTCTGGAAGACACGGCTGCAATACATACCCAAACTCTAAATAAATGCTTGCTGTTTGATCTAGAAATTCCCTTTTTAGAAATTTTTCTCAAGGATATAGACAAGTATTCCAAGAAGAATGGCAAGGATGCACTATATGGCATTGTTCATAATAATAAAACATTGAAAACTGAAAACAAAGTAAGTGGACCAAATAGGTAGTAGGTTAAATAATTTAGAGAACATCCAATAAAATGGGAAGTCAGGTAGTCATTTAAAGTTATACTGTGAATGTATAATTTTGGGTTACAGCATCACATAAGAAAAAAAAATATATATATGTGTGTGTGTGTATATATATAGACACACACACATATATATATACAAGAGAATATATGATATGTCTCCATTTATGGATGTGTATATAAAATATAAATACACATGGAAAAAAATGATGCATATCAAAATGTTAACAGTATGAGAGCAGTAAAATTATGGATAATTTTAAAATTTATTTCCTGGTTATATCTTACAATGTTTCTACAATGGTCATGCACAATTTGTTCAATTTCAAAAATTCACAATGTTGTGTGTGGGGTTTTTGTTTTATGTATTTTTTTATTATTTATTCATTTTTTATGATGCTGCCTATTTCTGATTACTGATCTCTAGGTAGCCTGGGTCTTGCTATGGGTCCAGAGACCTTATGGACCTTGCGCCTGACATTGAGAACATCTGCTTGGCATCCCAGGTCTGCATCCTCCCACTTCCATCCCCCTGAGAGTTTGCCACATGCATGGATATCCAGCATGGATTTCCTTGCATGGATATCCTTTCTGCCCAAGCTCACTCAACTGACTTATACTTCAACAACCACACTAACTTAGAAAGATATATTTTTACCATGGCAACATGTTCTTATCAGTCCCCAAAATGCTATGCCACAGATCCAACCTTAGTCACCCAACCCTATTCTCTGTGCTGAATGTTGGTGACAGAGATAGTTTTGCAAAATGTTTAACACGCTCAAGGAGTAGAAGGCTATGAAAAAAACAATCGTTTGTTCTATAAACACGTACTGCTGTCCTCTGTAAAAAGAATTATGAAACAGCATATGTTGTGCCTTTTTACTGTTCATTTAGAAAATAAAATTATACTATTTAATGTACTTTTGGTTTTGCTCTTATTTTTTCTTCTAGATTCTTCCTTGAGATACTTTAAGAGTGAGAGATGCAGGCAGTGTGGGAGAGATGGGTTAGGATGATCCAGGGCACAAGTCGTGCAGTAAAGGAGCCTAGGACTTTGCAGTGCTCAGATGACTAGTTCCTCCTCATGTCCCCCATTTCGCTCCCCATTAGTGAAGAAGGAATGAGGAAGGCTTTGAGAAGACCAGAGACAACACAGAGGGGATTAGGGTGAAGAAGAAAGAAAGAGGACGGCAAATGGAGACATTATAAATCTGTACTCATTGGAGAGTCAACAAATAGGAATGCTTTTAAGAGCAGAAAAGGAGCAGGAAGCCCTAGAGGAGGGATTTCCTTTCCCTCGGCCTTTGTTCACAAATGGGCCCATTTGGCAGGAGGTCAAGAGCACAACCTGTTGTTCTTGTTGAAATGGCATATAGGTCTGGAATTACAGAGACACTGGTGTAAAGGGAGAGTGGGGAGGAGATTCAGAAACAAGAAAACAGGTTCCATCTCTATGTATTAGTCTGACCTGGGCAAGGAAGAAAAAGAATGTCAGAAGGAGGCAGTAATGATTCCATGACATGATGGTGAGATCTTCTCCCCTTCTTTATTACAAGGAAAGAACATGGACCCCTCACTCAACCCCTTTTGCCAGACCTCCCCAAAAATGGAAATTGTTGAACAATCAATCTTTACCAAAAGAAGGCAGGTGGCAGGACAAGCTTGAGGTCCAGGCTCATGGAGACTGTACTACAGTCGGAGCATTAGAGGAAACCTTAGAAATGGTTTCTCCCCATATCCTTATTGACAGCACTTGCTTGCCATTTCAGTATTCTGCTCTGCCTGTTTCAGCTGCTCTTTGCTGTAGGTCATTCCATAGCTGCTCCTACTACCATAACTGACATACTCTCTGGATCCTGAGTTAATTCAATTCCCGAGACAGAATTTAAGTGGTTCAATAAGTTG
This sequence comes from Sciurus carolinensis, assembly GCF_902686445.1. Lineage (NCBI taxonomy): Eukaryota > Metazoa > Chordata > Mammalia > Rodentia > Sciuridae > Sciurus > Sciurus carolinensis. Next base: position 109,800,306 of record NC_062222.1, on the reverse strand, counting down.
TTTTTGCCACCAATGGGCAAAGCCTGTGTATTAGACAACATGGCCATCAGTTACAGATTGCTTTTGGTTCACATGATTTCCCTTGTCCAGTCAGTAGGATCATGTGGCGAAGCACATTGCCAATCATTCTCAAAGAACCACGTGGGGCTCCTTGCTCCAGCAATAGATTGTGAGACTAGGAGGATCCTAGACTGTAAGAGTTGTGAAGAACTGTGAAGGAACTGAGATTTTACCCTACTTGCAAGCTGGTAAGTTAGTCTGTCCACAGTTTCATGGATAAGGTAGAAGACATGAGACTCCTGGGTCAGAGATGAAGGGCAGCTTATTACTTCCAGCAATTGCAGCAGCTAGAGTGTCAGCATTTGTCAGCTCTCTGACTCCCCAATTCTTGAAGGGTGATGAGAAGATCATCTTGTCTCCTTTACTTCAGGGGGTTTTGTTACAGAAGAGTAACCTGAACTCAGGGACCTACATTTTTTTTTTTTTTTTTTTTTAAGTAATGGCAGTAAATATTCTGTCTTTTGCTCCGGAGGAAGATACTATCTCTATTTCTCCAGGATGTTCACTATACAAGCATCTGTGAAAAGATACTCAAGAACAAAGGTGGTCAATGTCCCTTCTCACAAGAAGTACAGATATTGAAGACCCATGGAGAATTGTCCCCATTGCATTTCTTAGTCAATACACATCAAATAATTGTATTTTTTTTCTGGAATTGGTTGCTTAGAGCCCAGAACTCAAAATAAAGGAAAGAGATGAGGCCAATTTTTTTTTTGTTTTAAATTATAAAGTATTCAGATTTAATTTTTTGACTTTCCCTTTGTCCTCTCCACAATTTCCTCAAGTGAATCCTGCCTCATTTGCTGCCTGAGTCAGGCCTTGTAATTGTACCTTTCTTTCTTATCCCCTGTGTAAGCTCACCAGCTCTGAGTCTTGTTTCTCTTTTGACTCCATCAGTATCTCTCAACAACCTAATTTTTATTTATTTATCAAACACTTATCCATGCTGTGTTCTAAGCATATTGTTTCATTTAATGTTTGTAACAAATCTCTAAGGTGAGTACTATTATTATCTCCAATCTTCAGATGAAAAAATTGTGCCACGTGACATTATTCTAATAAAATTGAAGTACTTTTGTGGAAATAGAGTAGTCACAAATGGTGAAAGCTTAAAATGGTTCTAGAAATGTTTCAAGGCCTGATGGGGAAACAGAAAATGGTCCTAGCCACTTTAGTGGTCCTCTCATGGTAGGAATTTCAAGACAATGTAAAATTTGTTTTGGAGAAAAGTTGCCTCTTAACATCCCCTTCAACTACTCTCCTTGAATTCTCTAAGTGCCCAGGGCCAGGCAGTTTCTAGAATTACACAGGTCCCTAACTGCAGTGCAGATTCACTTTGAGTAATGAGCTAGGTATTTTTCCACAGGCAGGACCATATGTAGTTCACTGTTGCATTTCAAGGCTAACCCAGTGCCCAGTTCCTCGTGGGGGCACAAAAGTGTTGACAACTGGCTGGCTGAGTGAATGTTTGGTGACCAAGAAGCTTCCAGGGTCACTTCCACAGAAAAATGTTCTAGACCAGAAACAACAGATGTAACTGCATCTTAAATCCAAGGATGATTCTATGCCTCAGTGCAAAAAGGGAGGAAGCTAAACCAGACATAAAATACAAGAAAGTAGAACCAAATGAATGGTTTGAAAAGAATTTGATTGGAAAACAACAACAGGGGATTAGGAAGAGAAAGTAAGGAAAGAGAATGAGATTGATGGCAAACTAGAAGTTTCCCAGGCCAATCAGAATAAATCAAACATAGAATAGAAGGCAATGGGCAAAACTATCAGGTAAATGTTAGAAATGTTAGATTCTCCAGTTCCAGGAAGTGACTGCAGAAGGAAGCTGATAGAAGGTGAGAGAAGAATACTACTAATGATAATGGCTGCCACATGTAGATACTACTCTGGTCCTGGCAGGATTCTTACCGCTTTGTGTTTATTAATTCATTTTAGCACAACTCTGAGAATTAGATTCTGTTATCACTACAACTCCAGTTTATAAATCATAAAACTGAGTAACAGAGAGATTAAGTCATCATCTCTCCAAGGTCACACATCTTGGAAGAAGCAAAGCTGAGGTTTAAACCCAGGCAGTTTGTTTAGAGTCTTTACCATCCAGTGTTACGACTATCCTAGAGTATAGCCAGCCTCAAGACAGCAGCCGGGACAGATCAATCACCAGTATCAGTTTGTTCTTTAAGTGTTGCCGTTATGCAAAAGACCTCCCACTCCCACACCTCAGAACCAGATTGCATCCTCTCTTGGGATTCTCCCTGTAGAAATGTTGTAGTTTCCATCTCGCTAAGGTCTGGTTGAGAGTTGAAGATAGGGACCAGAGGAGACCCTTAGGAATAGAAAACAATTCAACCATCCCCAAACTGGATTCTTCAAAAACTAAATGCAGCAGGAAAAAATAAAGACGGGGCAAGATAGTTTAGGTTAAAAGTGTTAAAAGAGACATTAGTACTAGTACATTGCCTGAAACTTGGTTTTTCAAAAAATAATTATAACAGAGAGCAGGAGAAGTAAGAAACAACTGTGATTATGGAATGGGTAGGAGACGATACTATAGAATTCTTGTTAATTTTCTCGGGTCTGATAATGCATTTGTAATGTCTTCGTGTAGGAAATGTTCTGTGTTCTTGGGAGATGCATACTGAAACATTTAGACCTGAAGTGTCATAATTTCTGAAATAACCCTCCAAATGTTTCAGAGAGAAAAACAGAAAGATTGATTGATTTGTAAGTTAATTATGGCAAAAATGTTACGACGGCTGAATTTGGTGGAAGCCAGACAGATGTGCACTGACATATTCTTTCAGGTTTTCTGTGTGTAATTTTTATGATGATAAGTTTTGGGAGAAAGAGCCCAGAGTGAGGAGACTGATTGCTTACAGATTGGCCGAAGGAGGCAGGGAACTTATCCAATGCAAAGGCCTTTGGGGGGTGAGTTTAAAAGCTTGGTCTTGACCACTCGGGGTTGAATGCAAATACTTTCTCAAAAGCACACATACACAGAACTGGACCGAGGACCGGATGGGAGATTTGGCAGCCATTCTAATAAAGATAGCAGCAACAGCTGCAGAGGTAATAAAATAGTCTGGACTCATCTGAAGAGTCTAGAAGACCAGACTTGAGGGACTGGAACAAACAGGAGCCCGTGATTTTCTGGAAACAGCTGGGGCTGATCTGCCAGGGCCGAAGGGCTCCCTCCATTGCTCAGGAGTCATGTGACCTTGGACAAGTTACTCCACCTCTCTGACACACAGTTTTCCCCACTAGTACTCAAAAGTCATGGAATTGTCGTGTGTGCAGATTAAAAAGGACAAAGTACATGAAAAGCTCAATGTGAGGCACAGCTCACTGTGAGCATTCAGCAAATGTTGCTGCCATTTTTATCTCACGGAGGAGAAGGAAGGATGGGGCAAAAGGGAACACTTGTTTGCCACTGACTATAGCAGCAAAAACATCCTAACCCACATCCCTGGCAACCTTGTTTGCAATTACAAGTAGGTTCAGGTTATTTAATTTCGTTCTTTTAAGTGAAACTGTGTGGCCCAGGATTAGCAGGGATGCTACCGAAGTTAAACAGTGGAGGAGATGACGCTGCAACATGGAAAATAAACAGTGAGGTCCCTGCCCCCGTGTTTATCTTCCGTGATACTTCATCTTTGCCCGGGTAATTATCTCTACAGCAGACACTTATCCGGCAGCAAGGGATAATTCCATTAACATTACCCCTTAAACACATCCTCCCCGGGCTGCTCAGCGGCCCTGGGCTGCTTGCTACACCGTAGGGGCCTCATATCATTTCAGAATTAAAACAAGAAAGTTTATTTTTCCCCCTGAACAAAGTTCTGCACAACCCTGACTCATCATTCCTAAAAGAAAAGAAAAGAAAAGAAAAGAAAAGAAAAGAAAAGAAAAGAAAAGTATTGCTGCCAAGATGATTATTTGTAGCAATTTAGTGTGAGCTTCATTATGGATGCCAGAGTTGGTGATGGCCCAATGTTGCTAGTCACTGTGAGGTGGTTTCAAACTGTCTGAGGATCAGAAAAGGCTGGTGGAATATGGTGTGGCCTCAGCTCAGAGGAGGAAGTAAGTAAGTACCTCATTTTTTGGAAACTGAAATGCTACAAAAGCATTCTGGCAATAAAATCCAGATCATGTATGTACTCAGTAGAAAAGGAGGTGATCCAGAGACTTACCAAGCAAAATAAAGGAATAAAGTTCATGAGACATTCTCCCCAAACTTCCATTCTTTGAAAGCAGAGTGAGTGCTGTCTGCTAGCCTATCTTTTACAGGTCTCACTGTTGGTTGGAGTCTAAACAAGGAGACCGTGTGGCAGTCATTAGCAGTAATCTCCCAGTGTGAGGAGACTTACAGTTTGCTGAGAGCGGTCCAGACACATTAACTTAATTCCCAAGTTCTCCCAAGAACCTTGCCGGCTTTGTTACCACCTCCCCTCTCACCCCCCACCACCTGCACACTCTGTTCTATGTCACAGATAAGTACCTGGGGCCCACAAAAGAGAAGTAACATACCTGACATGCCACATCAACTATAGCGGAAGGAGCACTTGAATGAGAATCTTTGGAACCCCAAGGTCCTGCAAAGCTTCTCCTGGAGAGTTGGGAAAATACTTACCATCCATTTCCTTGTGCAGAAAGGGCTTCAGGCTTCCTGTCAATGCTGAAGATCTATCTCCCCGCACTGATGGGAAGTCCGAGTGTCTGGAGAACACACAGTTCCCCATTGGACTGACCCCAAAATGACCTTTAGTCTCCTCTCCTCTATATCTTAATTCACTGTGTCTGGGTTCCGATGGAAGTGTGGACAGAATGAATGAATGAAGTGAGATAATGGATACATCCCTCACAAAGCTAACGCGTAGTAGGCACGCAAAAAAGGTTTCTTCAAATTTAAAAACAATATTTATTGACTAGCTCTGGCAGCAGATTTGGTCAAAGAAGAGGTCAAAGGGTTGACTTGAATTAGGTTTGAAGGTTGGCTGGAATTCAATTACCCATGACCCCCTAGTCTCTCCTGCCAGCCATGATTAATAGAGGCGGTTAACAAAGGCTAGATCAGCAACACTGCAAGCAACCTTTTTTTTTTTTTTTTTTTTTTTTTAAGAGAATGAAGATGCAGGAATTATCTAAGGAGCAGTCTCAAGTCAGAAGGTATTTCTTAGGTAGGAAATATCCTTGTGATTTAGCCCAATAGCAGCAAGACTTAGACTTGGAGACAAAGGACATACACAATAAGGCTAGAGGAGTCCTTGTTCCTATTTTCTTTCACAATCCACTGACCTGGTAGCTCTGTCTGACGTGGATAAATTATTATCCAGGGCTGTGGGTAGTTTGGATCCAGATCTTTAAATGCCTTGCTCTTGGATATTTGGAAATATCAGAAAACTGCATCAATTAAAATGAAAATCCACCTCATCATTACCAATTTCCTTTCTTCAACACAGATTTTCCTTCTCAGTCTCACCTTGAGGTTTATCTAATCTTACTTAAGCATGCATGAAGGCCTTGGGAACCCAGGATCTAGCTCCAAGTATCTTTTCATATAAAAACATTCTCTTGAAGTTGATCTCCCAGAAGATATTTTGAAAGTACAACAATAATCATCATTGCTTGTTCGTTTGGGTTTGTTGGTACGATTTATTAACCTATTTTGAATTGGTTTTCAATGTTTTCCAAATCGTTTGCCTTTATCTAACAATAGTACATCTTCTGTTAGGTGAGGGAAGCCCAAGGAGATATAACATGTGTTTTCTCCTTTTGTTATAATGCTAACTGTGCACCTCCATTTCATAGGGTCTTGTTAGGAGTTCGGGGCCTGTAGCCTATCCTAATTTGTAAGGCTGGATTATGGAGACAAGTTAAGGAATCATTAGGGCACCTGCCCTTTGCCCCCTTCTTGGTCAAATTGCTTAATTAGCTTAGTTAAAATACAGTCTAGAGTCCTGAGGGTCATTGCCTTTATGTGTCTTAATAACTTACCTGTCCCTGTGCAATAGTCCTCTTATAAAAAATAATATACATGCAATTTGATGTATGGATCTTCAAGCTCACAAAATGAGCTCAAACTTGAAAGAGATCCAGACTGTAACAACATTTATTATTTTGAGAGCATTACCTAGTCATTTTGATGAATTCGCTTGGAGTGCTTTTCCCTGTACCTCCCTAGGGAGAGGCGGGGAGCTGGGGGTAGATGGCAAAAACACAAATTTCCTTTAGTGACGGAGTTCACATGCTTAAAAACTGTAACATAGCAAAATCATTGTGAAATCTTCTAATGGGTGCCTGTCCCATGCCAAATAAACCCAGCACCCAACGCACATAAAGAAATCATTGAAAGACACTGGACTGAGTCCAAAAGGGCCTGGCTAATGTTTCACCTAATCTCTCTCCAGGTCTGTCCTGCCTGCAGCCGGCCACACCCACGTGATACCTACTTCAGAGCTTCCTTGCAGCTGCTTCTGGGCTGTTTGCATCCTTTAACCCCCTGGTAGATGAATAAAAATTCCAAGAGTATAAGAGGGGCTAGTCAGGCACCGGTGCAGGAAGGTGGGCACTGCTAGAAGCTAGCATGCATCTTCTGGAAGGGTTAATACCCCTGAGATGGCATTGGGGCGTGACACAGAACAGGCCCAGAGCCAGGGAGAAGGCCCCAATGGGGCTGGAGTTGACATCGGGTCAGATCCCAGGGCTCTGCAACCAGGGGTGGGAATGTATCTGAGCTGGGGACAAAAGCTCATTTTCTTTTCAATTCTTTTTATCTTGGCTCTATCTCAGGCACCACAGAACTTTAGAGGGTGAGGGTGGGGTAGGGTGTGGTTGAATGATTTCTTCTTCTTCTTCTTCTTCTTTTTTTTTTTTCTTAAAGGGAAAGAACAGGGAACTCTCCTTGAACATCTGTTGTTTGCTTGAATGTGAGCGCAGTTGTTAAAAAAACGTTGGGCAATAGTCTGTTCTGTCTTTGGAACTGGCATTTGCAAAGGTGGCCATGACAGATCAGAGAGCAGAAAGGAATTCTACTGCTAGTCAGGGAGGAATTTGGACCTGCAAGACACCCACGATGTTAATTATTGATGATTTCAGCTGGCCTGAGCTGGGCTTGTGCTTCAAGGCAATATGCCTGGCACTGGTGACAAAAATCGTCATCTATTGCTAGTAAGGACTACTTGAGCTTCAGGGAAAGGTTTTCAAATCCCCTAAGAAAGAAAATATCACAAACCTCCAGAATTTAGCAAAGTTCCAGACTTGGAACTTATTTTTTGAACAGTAGAGTTGCACCTCATTGTAAGAAAATACCATATATGAAAATTCAAAATTGCCAAACTAAATATAGAGAAATAGAGCATTCTATAGAATGATTTGTTACTAGAGCCTTTTAAGCAAAAGTTCTCCAAGCATCTTTAAACTAGGGATTGATATATATGCTAACCTTTCAGGATCAAGTAGAGGGAAGTCTCCCTGGTGAAGATCATTCTTAGTATGGACAATATGAGCTGTGGAGTCACACACACACCAGGGTTGAATCTCAGCTTCACCACCTGTCGGCATGTGATTGCGGTCAAATTACTCCACCCTTTTGAGCCGTGGTTTTGCCATCTGGAAACTAAGGGCAGGGATAGCACCTGTCTCCTAAGCCTTAGGTGATCTGCTACACATGAAGAAATTGGGGGAGTCACTGCCACCCAGTAGGTGCTTTTTAGCTCTTAGCTGCCTATGTACTCTCTTTGCTGTTACATAGTGCAGCAAGCAGGGAACAAAAGAAAATTCAGCCCCTTTGTAGTTTTATATCAAGTAAGATGTAACCTTGAACAAATAGGACTGTTTCTGCCTTTCTCAAATTTATTTAGTTTTCTAAACAAATACGTACATAACACTTACTATGTGATAGGAACCTTCTAAGCACTTGACAAACCCTGACTCATCCAGTCTTTCCCTGTGAAATGTGTACTCCTATCATTCTCATCTTCTGGTGGAGAAAAAAGAAATGCAGAGCTTAAGTAGCAGGTACAGGGGTACAACAGGGAAGTGCCAGCCTGGATCTGAACCCAGGTGACCTAGTGCATTCCCGCAGTGGGTCTCTATTGCATGCTGTTTATTTGCGAAGGGCTACTGAGACCAAAGCAAGCCCGATGAAGTACCAGGGCCAGTTCCACACAGTCTGGAAAACAAGAGCAGGGCCAGAAGAATTGCAGTTGCAAAAGTCTCCATGGATAAGCTTTCAGAGCCTGCACCTCAGACCAGAGAGATCCCACGAGGTCGACTGAACAAGTGAGCTGACTTCCTGGTCCTTGGGCACGTTGCCTATCAGTCTGCTCCACCAGCAGGAAGTGCAGTTTCTCGCCCCCTCGGGTGACTTTACTCTTCCTCGCCCCCTTGGCTCAGTGACCGTGAACTTGTTGGCTGTTGCAGCTTGAGTGGGTGGAAGGATGACTCTGGGGAGCAGAATGTTAAAGCAGTAAATAACAGAAGAAACTTTTCTTCTAAATTTTCAGTAACTACATTCTTTTTATTATAAAAGCAATACTCATTATGGCAGACATTGCTAAGTAGCTCCCTCAACCCCGATTCCCAGACCCCTTCTCCCTTCTGTCTTCCAATTAGAGATGGTCTGTGACACAAATCTGGCCCATCAGGCTTAAGTCTGCCCTGGAGCGCCTGCCTTTGCTTGGGGGTAGTCCTTTCTGTCCCTGTTCTTCTCTCTTTGAATACATATGTGATCACTGAGGTGCAGGGGCCACATTAAGGCCATGAAGGAAAAGTCAGGAAAATTTCAGGCCTGGGTCCTGGCACTGTGGGGATGCTGAATCACCAGAGTTTGGTTTTTTGTTATTTGCAGCCAATATAATGTTCATTGTAGGAAACTAGAAAATACAGGAGAAGAAAAATAAAGGTTGTGTGTGGCAGGAGTGGGGGTGAGCATTGCCTGTATCTTCCAGAAATAACCAAAATGGCTATATCAACATATATTCCTTCAATTTTTCCTCTTTATTGTTTTACAAAAATATGGACTAGAAACATGGTTTTATAACTTTACTTCCCAGTGTGCTATAGATATTTTAAAAATCAATTGTGTTCATCTACTTGTTATTGTATGAATTTCCCAAGGTTTTTAAAAATTCTATATTGTCAAATATTTATTATTTCTAATTTTAACTACTGTAAATAATGATAGTGTGATAATTATTTCCTTAAGATAAATTCCTAAAATTTCTATGAACTGATGAGTCAAAGAGAATGCCAATCTGAAGATAAGATGTCCTTCAGAAAGTTTTATACAATCTTATACTTTCCTTGTAGTGTGTGCCGTTGCTTCACATCATTGTCCACATTGGGAATTATCGCCATTTAAAAACTATCAACTCAAAAAGGCAATATGTAGATTAAGTCAATTTAATAATTTCATTATTGAATTTGACATCTTCCCATGACATCATTTGCCATTTCCAATTCTGTTAATTACTAATATGTACACAAATACGGGGCTAGGTAACTTACCTATGCTATTTCTTTTAATCCTTACAGTCATCTTTTGTTTTATGAGTGAGTAAAGTGCAGCTCAGAGGGCTAAGTAACTTGCTTAAGATCACACAACTAGAGGGTGATCGAACTGGGTTTCCTAACTAGGTCTGCCTAACTCCAAAGCAGATGCAATAATAAATAAATACTTTCCTTTAGGAGTGTTGTGTAGGCTCTCCAAGTCCTAAACCAATCAGCCAGGGACCAGGAGCTAAGAGACAGCGCTCCAGAGGGGTGATTTAAGGAAGTTCATGGAAGGAACTATTTACAGAGGTGTGAGCAGGGCGAAGGGACAGTCGGAGGTGGTGAAGCACCAAGGGATTATCCTTGGCAGAAAGCCATTGTCTTTTTGTCACCTCTTGGTCAGTTCAATGTTCAGGGATGGGATATCTTTAGAAACCCTGTTTTAAGAACAACAGAGCCCCTGCCTCTCTGTGAGAGCCCCCATCCCCTCCCATCACTCCTAGAATTGCCTCCGCTATTTATGGAGATATGAAATAAAAGTCCATGGTTTTAAACTGTCCACATATTGGAGCTTTGAAACAGTAGCTAGTGGTACCCTCCTTAGCATGAAGAACAAAGATAAGAGGACAACATTCAGACAAGGATCCAGACCAAGACAGAGGGAAACAAATCAATGCTTAATGAGGTTTCTCTAGAAGAGACTTCTAGTTCCAAGGTCCTGGACTGTGGAGTCAGACTGCCTGGTCTGGTCCACATTCAGTTCCACCATTTCGAGCAATAGATCTTGGACAAGTGATTGAAATTCTCTGAGTTAATATATAGGAAGAACTGAAAACCAAGCTGGAGAGCCAGCCGGCCCTCGAAGTTGGGCTGATGAACAGAGGAATGAAGTGAAAAGAGATAGATGATTAGTTCCTCTTCTTTCCTTCAAACACTACTGTCTCTGTCCCTTGCGGTTCCTTCCATCTCAGAGGGAGATTGGTGAACTGTGATTTGGAGGAATAGGGGAGAAAAGAAGGGCACAGAGAGGACAGTCATATGTCTCAATCCCTCTTCCCTCACTGACAATCCTCCAGCTCATTGGTGGAATTGTCCAAAATACAGTTGTCCCTCAGTATCACCAGAAGCTTAGGTACCAAAATCCAAGGATGTTCAAGTCCTTTATATAAAATGTTGCAATATTTGCATATAACCTACACATATCCATATACTTTATTTTTTTGATATTTTTTCAGTTGTAGATGGACACAATACCTGTATTTTATTAATTTATTATTATGTAGTGCTGAGGATCGAACCCAGTGCCTCATGCATGCCAGGCAAGTGCTCTAACACTGAGCTACCGCCTCAGACCTCCACATACTTTAAATCACCTCTAGATTAGTTATAAAATCTAATGCTATATAAATAGTTGTTCTGTGTTGTTGAGGGAATAATGACAAGAAAAACATCTGTATGTGTTCAGTACTGATGCATCTTTTAAAAAAAATATTTTTGGTCTTTGGTTGTTTTTATCTACAGATGTGGAGGGCCAACAGGACAGTTCTGAGCATGGAAACCAAACTCGGTATCTAGACTGCCCTGTATGAAACAGCCTATCTCACTAGAGAACATCTGGGATGATACCTGGCTCAGAAGGGTGCTAGGGACATCCGCTGTTGTTACTTCAGGACCTGTGGGCATGGAGAGGCATTCTGGACAAAGTCATCAGCCCCCTTCTTTGGCAGGTGCCAAAGTCAATCCCACTCTGAGGAAGAAGCTTGTCTATGTCCCTGCTCTATCCATGCCCCATTTGACTGATGCTACTAATTCAGAAAAAAACAAACAACGAACAAAAAGCATGATTCATGACCCTCACGAATAGACTGGAAGAGGGAGTAAATCTCAGAACTGCTAGGCACAGCCTCCTGCTGGAGTCCTGTGAGGACAGTGGATGGATGGACGAGCTGCTTACATCAACTACACAGCAGTTGACAAATGCTGACAACTCCCATCAGCTTAAGAGGGGAACCTCTATTTACCCCATAATGAAAATAAAGAGAATTAGTGGCCAAAGGACATAAAATATATTGAACTAAAAGCTTCTATAAAATGTATGTAATAGGTGGGACACATTTTCAGTTATGTAATCCATCAATTTATATTCCCTAAAACTTAATACCCCCATATAATGAAATGCTGATATAACATGGTTAGTGTATACAGAAGGTGCCATAAACTACATAGCTGCTGGGATTAATTCAAAGTTCCCTGAACTTAAGTCTTGGTGTCATGTCACTGCACAGGCCAGGAGGAACATTCTAGAAAAGTGGGTCGGTTGAAAGATGGAGACAGTTATTTTCCAGGCCCACCTACTACGTGCCAGGTGTTTAACGGGTGGTGCCATATTCAATGTTCACTAAATTTGTGTATTACAGATAGTTTTTAGTAAACCATCTGTTCCTGTGATAAAAGCATGCCTCAGGAATTATAATAACTGGGATTTCTAACTGAACTTTGCCACTTTCCAGCTGTGAGATTTTAGAGATGTTAAATAGCCTATCTGAGTCAGTGAGGAATAAATAAAACTAACATATGTAAAACACCTGGTACATAATAAGTGCCTAAGAAATTTGATTTTTCTTTTTCTTGTTTCTATCTGTGGTTCTCAGTTTGGGCTGCACTTTGGAATTTAAAAACATACTCTTGACTGAGTCCTTCCTCCAGAGATTTAGATTTAATTGGTCCAGGGTGTGGCCTGGCCATGGGCAGGGGCTTTTTAAAAGCTCCCCTGGTGAATCTAAAGTGCAGCCAAGGTTGAAAACCACTTGTCTTAATCGAATCATCCAGTGTCACACAGGGAGTTAGTGAGTGATGCAATAATAATATTGTTAATCACACTGGGCAGAGTTATCAGAACTGGGAATGCTGGGAACACTGCTTGTGAGGGAAGGGGCATCAAGAAGTGTGAGCTCCCTTGTCAGCTGAATGTCCTCCCGGCTCCAGAGTACAATGTTATCAGACAAAGGAAAGGCCAGACTGGTGGTTTTATATTGATGAAAAATTCCATTTTGGGGAAACCAATTCTTTAGGATAAAGTCAATGAATTAAAGAGCCCGTGGATGTCATTTTTCAATGCTTGTTCCAGGAACAAAAATGATTGTCAAGGTCCTGCTATAGTAAGGGAGAGTTGGGATTCTACTGTGTGGTACGTAAAGAAGCTCTGTAAACTCACTGAGCTTCAATTTCCCAATCCGTCAGGAGAACTGTCTGCAAGCTTCATCCTCTCAGGAGAAGAAAATGCCATGCACACCTGCACTCACTGTTGCTTATACATCAGTCCCCTTCTCTGAAGTTTAACTTTCTTTGGTTTCCTTTACCCTTGGTTAGCTTGGTCCAAGAACATTAAATGAAAAATTCCAGAATAAACAATTTGTAAATTTTAAATTCTGTGTGGTTCTGAGTAGTATAAAGATGTGTGATAAAATCTGGTGCAGTCAAGCTCCACCGGACCTGGGACCTGAATCTTCCCTTTATTCAGTGTATCCATGCTCTATATGCTACCCACCCAGCAGTCACTAAGTAGCCTTTTCAGTTTTCAAATAGACTATTGTGGTGTCACAGGGCTTGTGTTCAAGGAACCTTTTTAAAGTGAGAAAGGTAGACCACATTCACATAAGTTTTATTATAGTGTGTTGTTATAATTGTTCTATTTTATTATACATTTTTATCATTACTCTCTTTGCCTCATTTATTAACTAAACTTTATCATAGGTATATATATATATATATATGAAAAAAACATAGTATATATAGGATTGTTTTATCCATGGTTTCAAGTATCCACTGGGGGGTCTTGGAACATAACCCCCACAGATAAGGGGAGACTACTGTGCATTCAATTTTAGGAAGTTCCTGGACCATGTTAAAAGTTTTATAATTAGATAAGGTCTAAATACTTTCTTATTTCATAAAATTTATTTCCTCCAACTCAAATATTGTTTAAAGGTTATGCTATATGGGTGGGTGCTATGGGGAGGTTGTTGCAAGGAGAGAGACTTCTGAGAGGCCCAGGATCTGATCAGGAAGTAATGGTGCTGAATCTCTGGAGGGAGCGTCTCACTTCAAGGATCTGGGGTCTGGGCAGCCCCACCAAGTGTCTACAGCAATAACAACAAAAGTCTATCTGCTCACAAAAGAATAATCAGGTCAAAGAATTGCAATTCTAACTCAATTCTTTCTTATGGAATTTATGCCATTAAAATGACTTTCAAAATCTACTGCAGAAAATTCACAGTTCTTTATTGCGTTCCCAGCAACAGGGTTTTATGGACTAGCCATGCTGGCTGGGAGGCGGGTCCTGTGCATCAAAATCCACTGCTTCCAGGGGCTCATTGTACCATCTCATCCCAGGCAAGTTGCTTCACCTCTCAGTGCCCTCGCCTGTAAAATGCAGATAACAGCGCTAACCTCACAGGACTGGTATGAGGAATAGCTAATAAAACGTGACAGTGACACACCCAATTTAAATGCAAACGGCTGTAAAGCAACAAAAAGCATATTTAAACATTTCTACTGCTTGGAGGAAGGGTGGGGGCTAGACAATAGGGCTTTGAGAGGACCACATTTATTTTTCTCTGTAGTGTACACTTCAGTTAATCAGTGAATGTTTGTTACTCTATTATTGACATAGTGCTGGGCTCTTGTGAAACTTGCCGTCAGCTAATCCCAGGGAAGATGTAGAAAGCCCACTAGAAAATATTGTAAAATCACAGTTGTCTTTCTTTCTCTTTCTATAATACTTACCAAACCAAGTCTGCACAGATAGTACTAGGAGGTTTGGGACATGCAGACTTCTAAGACACATCACTACCCTGGCAGAGAAATCTCATTTTAAGGAGAAGACATATGAAAAGGGGCAGCATGTCCAGCAGTATAAAGATCCAATAGAAAGTGGATATTTAACTTTCCCCTTCATTTTGGTTTCCCTTCCATTTGAATGGCTCTCTTTCTACTCTCTCCTTACCCTCAAAGAGTCTTTTCCAAGTTCATCCAAGTGGTCCCAAATGACAGGCTTTTATTTTTCTCCTCCTGACACACCTTTTTAAAGGTTGAATAGAATTCCTTCACACACACAGACACACACACACGCACACACAGAATCATAAACCACATAAGGACATTTTGGTAAATGGTGTGTATACACAGGGGGTCCCATAAAATTATAATAGCCAGTGACATCATAGCCATCTTAGTGTGTGTATGTACACTTTATGATTTGCACAACAATGAAATCAAGTAACACATTTCTGAGCACTGTTAAGTGACAAATGAACACACACACATTTTCTTTAAACATTCATCCCTTAGACAGATATTTAAGATGTTTGCATATCTAGGCTATTGTGAATAATGTTTCAATGGACATTGTATGTAGACACTGATTTCAGTTCCTTTGGATATACACCCAGAAGTGGGATCCCCAGCCTATACCATAGTTCTAGTTCTAATTTTTTGAGGAACCTCCATAGTGTTTTCCACAATGGCCGTACCAATTTACAATCCCACCAACATTATGCACAGGTTCCCTTCCTCCACATCTTGCCAGCATTTGCTTCCATTTGTCTTTTGATAATAGTCATTCTAACAGGTAACATCTCATTCTAGTGTGAGGCACCCTTTCATGTCTGACTTCTTTGGTGCATCGTGTTTTTCATTCATTTTATTGCATATATCAGTCATGCATTTCTTTTTATTGCTGAGTAGTATTCCCACATATGAATATACTGCAATTGGCTTATTCAATTATTAAATGAGCGTTTGGCTTAAATCCAACTTCTGACTATTATGACAAAGTTGTTGTAAACATTCTTGTGCAAATCTTTATGTGGACATATGTCTTCTATCTCTCTTGGTTAAATACCTAGGTAAACTGATGGATCATCAGGAGGTATATGTTTAGTTTTATAAGGGACCACCAGAACTTTTGCCAAAGTAGTTGTACATTTATTTCATGTCCCCAGCAATAATGTGTGAAGATTCCAATTGTTCCATAGCCTTACCAAGGCTTGGCATTATTTTTCATACTTTTAGCCATTTTAATCAGTGTGAAATGATTTCTGATTGTGGCTCTAATTTGTATATTCATGATGAGTAATTACATTGAGCATTATTTCATATTGCTTCTGACAGTCTGCATATCTTCTTAGGAAATGTCTGCTCAGTCTTCTGATTTTTAATACATTGTTTTATCTTTTCAACTAAAGTGTGAGAATTCTGTGTATATTTTAGACACAAATTTCTTGTTAAATAAATGTACTGAGAATTGTTTCTCTCTGTCTTCATGATATTTTGGATGAATAAAAATTTATAATTTTGATAAGATATGGCAATTTTATTTTCTTTTATAATTAGCACCTGTATTGCTCAGGATTCTCAAGAAAAACAAAACCAATAAGAAATATATCAAATACACGCACCCCATGGTCCAGTCAAGTTGACACAAAATTAACCATCACAGTGTCTTTAATGTCAGTCTAAGAAATCTTTGCCTGTTACAATGTTGCAAATTATTCTTGATGTTTTATCTTCAGTTGCTTCTGGCATGTGGTATGATAATGGATTTTCTAGAACATTTCCTAGAATTATTTTTCTGCTTTAGTCAAACCAAATAAGCATACATGAGGGGTCTATTTCTGGACTTCATTGTGTTCCACTGAGCTACCTGTCAATTCTTACATCAATACCATACTGTCATAAATTAATGCAGGTTAAAATTTAAGTCTTTATATTTATTATCCATTACTGCATCGCAAATTACTCAAAATTTAGCAGTGCAACACAATAAAACACTTATTCATATCAGACCATCCATATCTATTTCTGACAGTCAATCAGGGATCTAAGAGCTGCTAAGCTGGGAGGTTATATCTCAGGGTCTGTCATGAGGTTGCAGCCATGCTATTGGCCAGGGTTGCAGTCGCCTGAGGCTGGATTGGGACAGGAGAGTCTTCCAAGCTTACTATTGTAGCTGTTGGCAGAGGCCTCTGTTCCCTGCTGGCTGTTGGTCAAGGGCTTTGGTACTGATGTGGCCTTTTTCATAGGGCTGTTCACGTCAGAGGATCTGGCTTTCCTCAGAACAAGAACTCATAAAGAAAGAGCAAGAGAGACAGAGAGAGAGAGCACAAGGTGTGGGTAGTAATGTCTTCTGTAACTTAATCTGGAAGCTACACACCACCCCTCTGCCATAATCTGTTGATCACCAGACCAACCCTCATGCAGTGTGGGAAGGAACTATTATATAAGGATAAGAAGATCAGGAAGTGGGGATTTTTGGGACCCTCTTGGAGGCTGGTTTCCACAGACCATCTAAAATCATGTGGTGTAAGTCCTCTGACTTGGTTTTTCATTTTCAATATGGTTTTGGCTAACCTAGGTCCTTGGATTTTCATACAAATTATAAAAATAAATATTTCCTGCTGGAATTTTCACTAGGATGGTATTGAATCTATAATCAGTTTGAGGGATATTGATATCTTATGAATTTTGATCAATAGGTGAACATGGTCTATCTCTCTACTTAGATCTTTAAAAGAATTTTTTTAGGAACATTCTTTAATTTTCACTGTAGCGGTACTGCACATCTTTCATTCATTTATTTCTAAGTAAGTTATGTTTTTGATGCTATTTTAATGGCTTTTTAAAAAAATGTTTTCCAAAGTTTATTGCTGATATATGAAAATAAAATAGATTTTTAAAAAATACTGACTTTATATTCTGCAACTTGGCCGAATTCTCTTACTAGTTCTAGATGTTATTTTATAGATTCCTTAGGATTTTCTATGTAAGCAATAAAATAAATTAAAACCAGTCTTCTTCCTTTCCAATACGTAAGACTTTCATTTTTCTTTCTTGACTTCTTGTACTGCCTAGGACAGGACAAGAATTTTCAGTGATGGTCCCAATATTAAACATTTTAGATTTTGCAGGCCACACAGAGTCACAACTACTCAATGACTGCTGTAGCACAAAAGTAGTCACAGACAATATGTAAATGAGTGGACATAGCTGGGCTCTGGTAAAATTTTTATTTCCAAAGATGGGTGAGCAGGCTGAATTTGGTCCATTTAGAAATTTAAATGAAAGTTAAAGAGAGGAACTGTTCTAATGGTTCCAAATTGAAGCAAACTAAAGAGACATGACAACAGAATGTGACGTGTGATCCTGGATTGGATTGCTTTGCTGTAAAGGACATTATTGAGATAACTGGTGAAACTTGAGTGGGTCTGAGGATTAAACGGTGGTGAGGTGTCGATGCTTCTTTTCTGGCGTCTACAGCTGTGCCATGATCTTCCAGGAACATGTCCTGTGTATAGGAAGAACATCACTCTCGAATATTAAAGGTGATGGAGCATTATATTGGCAGCTCCCCCTCCAATCATTCAGAAAAGAAGTTGTTAACACAAAGGCGCTATTCCTGTAAAACAAAAACATCGTTGGACCATATAGTATAAAAAGAAATTGTAGATCCGTGGCATATAACAAGTGCAAAGTCAGAAACCTGTGAGGATAACTCATCTAGTGAGTTTTGGGTTCTGGGTGGAGAGCAAGGCTTTGTCTACGCTTCTTATCATATACTGTGTATGTATTTTACCTCTATAACTAATCAGTTAAGTAAAATTAGTGTCCTTGCTGCATATTACTAGATATCCTGAACCTTTGAGGTGAATTATTAAAGTACTAAATAGGATGTAACGAATAACTCCCTGATGTGGTAAAATTGCTTTAGTGTCTCTCATTACATCCTGGACAATCACTGAGAAGTTAAGAATTATTAGCCCACTTTCACAGATGAGAAACCTGAGATTAATAAAAGCAGAGAAAATTCTGGCAAGGCCTATACCAGGCCTCTGATGTAAGTCCTGGTCTCCTTCCCTTGACCACAATAGACCTAATGTGGGCTCAATTTCTGTTGCCTTGGATAAACCACCTAAAATTAGAGCAAGAATTAGTCAGAAAGGACCTTAAAAAACATAGTACAACTTCCAGTCAGAGAGTTTACGGCCAGGTACATACATACATAACCTAGTATGAAAAGCACACTTTATAAAACTATTTTCTCAACTGATAATAATAACATGCTGTGGAAATGTGATGCATGGATGTGGGGAAAGGCCTCTGAAATTCTTAAGTTCTAAGGTCACCTGTTCTCATTTATCTCTCCCATTTAGATATATGTTCTTTATATTTTAAGAGCACTTTCATGGATTCTTTCTAATTGCTATTCACATGCAAGGCCTTTCTTCTTTTTTGAGGCTGAATAATATTGTATGAATGTGTTACGTTTTGCTTCTCCCTTCATGCATTGATAAATTCTTGGGTTGTCCCACCTTTGGATTATTGTGAATAGTGCTACTATGAACACAGGTGTGCAAATAGGTGTTAGAGTTCTTGCTTTCACTGCTTTTGGATACTTATCCCCAAAAGTGGAATTGGTGAATCTGAGGGTAATTCTGCATTTAATTTTTTGAGAAATTGCCATCCTGTTTTCCAGAGGTGCCACCATTTTCCATTCCCATCTACAATGTACAAAGATTCCAATTAATTCACATCCTCACCATCACTTTATTTTTTGAAAAGAACAACCATGCTAATGGGTGTTTCATATTGATTTTAAATGACCATAGTTACGAATTTAATTGTGTTGCCCCAAAAGAGATATGTTGAAGTTGTAACCCCTTGTAGCTTAGAATGTGACCTTAGGGAAATAGGGTTGTTGCAGATGTCATGAGATAAGGTCAGGTCGTACTGGAGGAGAAGTGATCCTGGAACAGTCATTCAGTATGAAGGTGGCAAATGAAAACAGAGATGCACAGGGAGAATGATACAGGAGGACAAAGGCAGAGATGGGAGTCACACAGCTGCAAGTCAGGCAATGTCAAATATTACCAGCAAACCACCAGAAGCAAGAAAAAGGCAAGGAGCATTCTCCTATAAGTTTCAGAGGAGTCTGGACCTGCCAGCACCATTATTTTGGACTTCTAGCCTCTGGAATTAGAAAGAAAAACATTTCTGTTATTTCGAGTCACTTAGTTTGTAGCACTTTGTTACAGTAGCCCTAAGAAACTCATTCATCTGCCTTTCCTTCAAAGTCTGTCATACCCTCTTCAGCTTCTTAAATGGCCCTTCCTCTTGCTTCTCCCGAAGTCTTGCTCTTTGACTGCTTTCCCCTACCCCTCCTGTCTTCTCCCCCACCTTGCACTCAGCCAATTCATCCAATAACTATATAGTGAGTCCCACTGTGTGCCAGGCACTGTCCTTGGAGCTGCCCCAACACCTTCAAAGACTTTTTCCTCTCAGCGATCATGCCAAGTTTTAACTTCTTTTCTTATTATATCACCTAAATTGTTAATAAATTTCAAGAGAGTGTTTCATATTTGTCATATTTCTACCCTCATTTCAAAACTCTAAAAGATATCTTCCTCCGGTTTTAGCCTAGGTTTAGAACTTTCTCACATCGAATGGCACTTTTAACTTCACAGCTACATTTCATCAGATGGAAATTGTAGTGTGTTAGAATTATGGAAATGGGATCTATTATAACTCACATCTTTTCCTCAGACACAATGTGTTGCAACTTTGTGCATGCTTTGATTAGTGCTTATGTGGACTAGAAGGTGAATGCTTTAAAAAATAGACATTATTAATTTTTATTTTTCCTTTTAGCTCTCTTGCTATCTGCTAACACAGGATTAGGTGGCTCCTCACTTCTAGATGAAACCTGTATGATGGAAAACTTACCAGCTGGTTGTCTGTCCCTAGATAAGTAGCAGTGAGGACTGAGTCTGGGATAGGGAGTTGAGGACCAGCTGTGCAGAGACAGCTAAAGGTGTAGACAAGGCTCAGATTTCCTAAAATATCAAGGATGTAGACAAGTCTCAGATTTCTTAAAATATTCCCTCTAGACCCCCCAGTTGTGTGGTGTGGAAGTTAATGTTAATTCTTAGCATCACCCAAACCTCTTGAGGAAAACCCTGGGGATCTGCAGTTTAAATGAACTCCCAAGTGATTCTTTTGCCCCTATAATTTGAGTGACTCCTTCTGTAGGACTCTTGGTAGTTAACTCCTATGGTGTTTGCAAATGGGAAGGTGGTCTGCCTTATTCATCAAAGCACAATGTTGTTATGTTACTGATGTTTTAAGATAAGGATTGATTTTACAGTTATAATGATGGAGAACCAATAAGAAAGACCTAAGAGTTTTATACTTACCAAAATGGAGACTGAACCAGTTGAAACCCTTCTTACACCTGAGTAAACAGAAACTCATAGATGCTGGAAAGATTTGCCTAGGGTCACACATCTGGGGCAAGAAAGCGAGGCCCTGACCCCTGTCCTGGGCTCTTCACTCAAAGAATCTCTCTAGTAGAACATACTGGGCTCTGGAGTACTTGGTCTTGATTGCAAGAAAGACTGGTGGAGTTGTCCACAAGAACTTCGGTTCTCTATCTGCGAGCCTATTCCCAGTTCATAAGGGCAGACACTTTTACTTCCCCAGTCAGATGGGACACAGTCCTTATTTCCAGGACTCAAACACAAGTCCCAAGAGGTAACCAGGCAGGAAAGTACAGATTAGTCCCAGGCCAGGGCTCCTGCCCAGCTGTCTTCTGGTCTAGTCTGACCCTATTAAGGGTGCTGGATCCTTTGAAGCCAAATTGACTTTTTAAAAACTGACTTCCTGAATGGAAGAATAATTATTTTCATATGTGAACATGGAAAAAATGTAGGTAGTGACGACAATGAACAAATGCAGGTTGAAAAACAAAATTTTCTCACTGCCAAAAGAATTCTTTCAGGATACTCTCATATTTTCCATGCATTTCCACAAATGCAAAAGAGCTTAAGGCAAGTTAACCAAGACAGAGGAAATAACACTTAAAATCTACTAAAAATCCAACTTGGATCTCAAATTTGTCAATACACGGTAACTCTAAGAGTACTATGTTTCCCTTTTAGGTCTTCTGCAATCTGCATTATGCTCTTACAAACTAAAAGTTTGTGTGTGGGGGTGGGGGGAAGGGAGATGTTTTACTGGGCTCCAAGATGAATATTCAATGATCATGACAACATAAATAATATATGCATTTATGTTTATCTGATTTAGAATCATTGTATAATAAAGGCAAATAATTCTCTCCAATATGATTTGCCCCTACTGACTTCCTACATATAAACCCCATCGCTGTCAGTTCTGCCTTGTATGCACACCACATAGGCAGAGTTAGAAGTGACCGCTTTGTATGTTCTAATAGAATATTAATATATTAATTTAATCTGGGAAGCTACTCATTGCTCTCCTGTAAGTTGCCCTTGTTGAATTTGGTCCTCTTGGTTCTTTTCCACCTGTCACATTGTGTACTTGCAGTTTACAGGTAAGGTCTATTTTTCTAAAAATTTTCTCTGTGTGATAAACTTGAACCAAGACCCACTCTTTTTTTTTCCATTCTAATAACTTCATAAGGGATTATTTACAGTTTCTGCAATTCTCATGTCCCTTCTTACTTTATGAAGAAAACTCACTCTCTCTCCCTCTACACACACACACACACACACACATACACACACACACACACACACACATACTCAATTCCAGATACTTCCAGCAGGATAGGTTTCAGTCTTCAACACTGAGTCACTGAGCTGTTCAACCAGCCTAGGCACAGTTTGTGCAGGAGTTGCAAATAATATTACCTACTGGCATGACAGGTGACAAAAAGGTGGGGGACTGACCAGGGCGAGAAAGTACTAAAGAGTGACAACATGGTGGTCTAAAAGCATTGTTGTCCACTAGAGCTTTCTGGGATGATAGAAAATGGTCTACCTCTGTGCTGCCCTATGCAGTAGACACTACTAGCTACATGTAGTTTTTTAAATGCTTGAAACGTGGCTACTGTAACTAGAGAACTGAACTTTTAATTTAATTTGAATTTAAAGAGCTAAATGTACAAGTGGTTATCCATGGGACACGATTCCAGGAGACTGTTGCCACACCTACGTGCAGTCTTGTAGGTGCTGGGTCTTCTGATTTTTCTGGAGAAACTGGTAATTGCAATTTGTATGGGAACTTCATAAATTTTAAAATACCAGATCAAAGCAAGCATGTCTGTGATTCCATTTTGGCCAACTGGTATCTAGTTATCACTCTAGGGCCCCTGATCTCCCTGTTCCTTCTTTTCTACCAGGAAAACATTTTCATCATACGCCTTCATCATGACCATTTTGCAGCTTAGACCTCTTCTCCCAGCCCATGAAATCGGAACATCCGCACTTCATGCTTCCTAGACTCTGACCTCAGTCTTCAGAATTTCCCTTTGACTTCACCTCAAAAATTCACACTCATTATCAAGAATAGTCACTTGCTCCCCTTAGTCCTTGCTCCTCTTATCCCTCCCCAGATGACCTTTTCACTCTACCCTGCAAATCTTCTGTATAAAATCCCCTTAAGAGCTCTAAAGCCTTAAGATTGTCATTTCTGCCTTAATTATCATTTCTGTTTAAGCTCTCAGAGGTTAGAGAGAATAACTGTGGTTGCTTTCCAGAACTTTTTTTGGAGTAGTGCTTTCCAAACTTTTTTGGAACATGATATATAGAAAGAAATAGAGTCTACACTGCAATTTAGTATACATATTCTACACACACACACACACACACACACACACACACACACGCACGTTTAGAAAAGTTTCACGTAACACTTTCTAGCCTTACTATGTTATGAACTCTCTTTTCTATTCTTTTATATTTTTATTTTTCTTTCTACCCTAGCCTCAGGATCCACTGATGGGCCCCAGTACATAGTTTAAAACATTGCTATCAGAGTCCAGCCTATGTTTGATAGCCAAGAAATATTCATTGACTAACTTGAATACTCTCGATTATTCCCTCTTCATCCTCAATCTCCTCCTACCTCCCCAGTCCACAGTCTCCTTTAGGAGGAATAAATCAGAGACCAGCACAAGTCTTCTCTAAGATTCTGGAGGTCTTTGTAGTCTCCACTTTAAGAACTTCATTAGACTCGAACTGTTCTTCATGGGAAGTGATTTACATTAAAGAAAAAAAAAAGATCAAAGACTGTTTTCCTTGCACAGTATATTGCTTCCTGCAATTCATCAAAATTCTTTTCATGGGCAAAGGTCACTTTTCATTTATGTATGGCATCTGTGTGTTTGGTTGCAAAGGGTGTGGCTCTCAAAACATAGAGGGACCTTGCATGTTGATGAAAAAGTTCACCAAAAACTACAGGAAGGAGGTGATGGAAATAACAAGGCGAAAACAAATGCCACCAGACTCTCCAGAAGGATGAACCCAGCCCATTGACTCACTTAACAAAGGAAAGAGTGTAAGCAGAACACCTGAGCAGGTTTATGGGACTTGGTCATTGCTATGAGTCGTGACACTTATATACAGTGCTTTGAAAAGAAGCACTTGAATGTGATGCGAACAGATACAAAATTTGTCCTGGGAACACTGGACTCACCATCAGAGAAACTGTAAAGTAAGAAATCTGTGTCCCATTTCCCCCCACCCCACCCCAATATAGAAGTTAACCGCTTGGAGGAGGGTTCTACTGTCTGGATTTGAACACATAGCCCTGTCCTCCACGGCCATCAGAAGTGTGACTTTGGGCGAACTTCGAGTCATTTACCTGTCTGTACCACCATTTCTTCATCTATAAAAGATGGAGAATCGTAGCACTCTGATCATCGAGTTGTCCTGGGGTTGAATTAGTTAATACATGGAAAGCACTGGGCACTCTGACCTGGAATATGGCGAGCAGAACGTAAATACTTGGTAAATAAATTATCTAAGTAAAGATTAAGACATTATCAATCCTTCAGCTTCAGGGCAGGGAAAATAGAAAAACATTTTTAAAATAAGATTGAAGAAAGTTACTGTTTTAGTCAGTTTTTTTTTCGCCACTGTGACTAACAGATCTGACCAGAACAATTGTAGAGGAGGAAAGGTTAGTTTAAGGGCTGGGGATTTCAGAGGTCTCAATCTATAGACAGCAGGCTCCATTCCTCTGGGTTCAGTGTGTGGTAGGACATTATGGTGGAAGAACATGGCAGAGGGAAGCAGCTCACATGATCAGGAGGTAGAGACTCCATTCTCCAGATACAAAATACACATCCCAAAGCCACACCCCAATTCCCACCTCTTCCAGCCACACCCTACCAGTTCAGTTACCACTCAGATAAACCCCATCAGGGAATTAATACAATGATTGGATTAAGGCTTTTATAATCCAATCATTTCTCCTCTGAACCTTCTTGCATAGTCTCACACATGAGCTTTTGGGGGACACCTCATATCTAAATCATAACAGTCACCTACCTTACTATCCTGTTTGCTCATCTGTGTATAGATTTGCTACCCAGGATGGCAAGGTGTCCATCAATGCCATCCCCTGTGTAAATTAAACAGCCACAACAAAGAAAGAGCAAGGAATAATATTTGAGCCCCTAAACTGAGATGGAAAAATGAACTGTGTGAAAAACCTGAAACAGAGCTGTTGGCGATACCTCAAGACCAGACATGGCTGGGAGACCGCCCAGTGTCGACCCATGAAGAAAGAACCCTGTGAGTCAAAAACCCAACCCTCTGGGAGTGTCAATGTACCCAATGTAATTTTGGGAAGAACAATTAAAAGCTGTCTGGGCAAAAATTATTTTCAAAAAATTCTCTGGATAAAGCCTACACAAATGAATGATTATCCATACAAAAGTCAATTGAAAGGGTGAAATTAAAAACAAAGAGAGGAGTCCATGTAAGTGAGCTCCCAGTTAATCATCTAGAGAGCAAGACATAATCTCATTGTGAGATGCACACTTTTCAAAAATGAAAATAGAATCCAGAGAGGGAATCTGAGCTTATTAAAATACTCTGCAATGCTTTGTTCTTGGCTTCTTAAAAGTCTGATTATGGAGGCATTATAAGGCTATGTGTGTATACATATGGGCTTATAATAGCCACATAATATATGCATAGTCAATATACTCACATCCAACACGTTTGTCTATATACATGTATATATGTATAGATACATTTAATGAATTTTCTCTTTTTTTAAGTTCTTTATTTATGGTGCTGGGGATCCAACTTGGGTCCTTGCACATGCTAAGCAAGCGTTCTACCTCTGAGCTACATCCCAAGTCTTTCAATCCTTTATTAAGTAACATTAGTGGTGAAACAAAACAAACAAAAAACAAAAGCAAAAGTCAACTGGTATTGACTATAAACATTCAACTAGATAAAAACCCACAACTCTGAAAAATAGAAATTATGTACAAAATTGGGAATAGGGTCTATTTCCTAAAGATAACGACTTTGAAAAATTGCAAAAAAAAAGGGCATGAGACTGAGACTGAAACAGGGACCTCTGAGTTTGGTCTGTGAACATCCTAGGTCACAGGGAGCCACTTCGATATCAAGAGCTTTGTGTAAAGAGAGCAGAGAGAACGCAGCCCCCTAGCAGACAGGAGCCCCTGGTTTCCCAGGCTGCATTCTGCCATTGTCCCACGTGTGTGTGACTCCCACTGGCTGCAGTGTGGGGCCGGGATTGATGGTGACAGATGACCTCTGTCCTGTAAAGGTCAGCTCTGTACCCAGCAGCAATTCTGGAGAGAAAGGAAATTTGCTTCTAGGCCCATCACTGGTTTGTCTGCTTCTACTTTTCCTCCTGAGTGTCTTCAAATCTCAAATTGCTTGCTGCCTTTCAGCTTCTTTTCTGGATGCCTGGTTTCATCTCTGTAGCCTCCCTCTCTCCTGCCCTTCTCAGCATCTTCAGAGCCATTTTTGCACTTAACCCTTGTCAGTTTCTGTCCCCTCTCAGTTCTTGTCTTTCTTCTTTTTCTGGTCACCTTCCCTGATGCTGCTCAGACTCTTCCAAATGTACCTCTGCCGAGCTTCAGAATCACAAGGGCTAGGGAAGGCAAATGGTAACAAGCAAAATTTCTTTGGTGCTTGGGAGAAAATGAGCTGCTAGACATGAGTGGGTGATTATTTAGAGGGTTGTTAATTTAGTTCATTTTACGTTGCTATGATGAATGACAAACTAGACACCTTTTAAGGAATGAAGCTTAATTCAGCTTGTGGTTCTGGAAGTTAGCAGGACCAAGGGGAGGGCCTTCTTGCTGGTGGGGATTCCAGAGCCCTAAAGTGGTCCAGGTCATCACATGGTGAGACAAAGTGGTATTATAACAGATCCACCATTCCAATAACCCCTTAACCATTAATGCACGAGAGGATTCATCCACTGATCAGGGCAGAGTCTTCATGATATTATCACTTCTTAAGGGTCCCATTTGGTCCTACCTTTGAATACCTCACGTAGAGGATTAGATTTCAACATGAGTTTTGGAAGTGTTTTAGTCAGTTTTTGCATCACTGAGACAAAAATGTGACATCCTGTGACCAAAAAAAAACCCTAACTATAACAGGAACATCTTAGAGAAAGAAAAGTTTATTTGGGGCTCACAGTTTCAGAGGTCTCAGTCCATAGATGGCCAATGCCTTTTCTCTAGGCCCAAGGTGAGGCAGCACATCATGAGAGAAGAGTATGGTAGAGAAGAACAGCTCAAGCAGAGAGAGGGGGGAAGGGGCCACCGAGAAGACGAACCTTCACAGGGCACACTCCCAGGAACCCAGTTCCTCCAGTCACACGCCACCTGCCTAGAGACACCACCAGCCCATTCAAACTAGGATGAACTGACTAGGTTACGGCTCTCACAATCCAATCGTGTCACTCCTAGACATTCCTGCAAATTAACCCAGGAGCTTTGGGGGAACACCTCATATCCAAATCATATCAGATAGGGTTGCTGGAAATGTGAAAAGAATTCTTTGATTCTTGTCTTTCCTTTATTACACACAGATGGTGCCAGTCCTAAGCTGCCCACATTCCTTGGCTCGTGACCCTTTCCACTGAGTCTTTCTTAGACAGTGTCACCCTGACACTTGCTTCTGCCGTATTTTCTCCTCTGACTCTCCTCTGAGGACCCCTATGATTCTACCTGAATAATCTAAGAAAATCTTTCCATGTCCCGATTCGTAATCACCTCTGCAAAGTCCCTTTGTTTATAGAAGGAGACAGGTTCACAGGTTCTGGGAATTAAGGCACAGTTACCTTTTGCAGGGGAGGGGGCACAGTCAGGCTTCTGCTACTATAGGGACCATGAAAATATTTAATTTCTTTTAAAACTGAAAGAAAAGAGGAAGACTTTTAGGTAGAAGAAAATGGTTTAGCATAGAATACCAGTATATTTGTCTTTATAACAACAGAGGAAGATATAAGTGTTGATATTATGGAGGAAAGTGCTTCCAAAGCAAAAAGGTCCCAATGAGGCCCACAGGCATGTTCTGGCAATGTGGTCAAAATGGCATTTAAGATAGGGTACAGCAGTGGAGGGAACACATGTCAGAACCACAGGACCCAGACTCTAGGACTAGTACGGTCATTAATAATTCATTTTGGACAAGTTGCCAACAGTGGATTGATAGAAAAACCAATAGATTAGCATTCTCTAGGACACCAAAGTGGCTACTTAGTGGCTGGGTTTGCATCAGACAGAACTGGATTCACATTCTGGTTTATTCACTCACTATCAGAGTCACCTGGTAAGTTAAACTTTATAAGCATCAGTTTCTTCATACAGGATAATATCTTTTATCTTACAAGATTATTGTGAAGAATAACTGGGATAAACTCCACAGCGTTTATCACAGTGCCAGGTAAATAGTAAACATGTAGTAAGTGGCTGCTGTTCTAGTTATTATTTTTAATATTCTTATTTAAAAGTATTATAATACTTTGTTATATTTTAGTGATTTACTATAGTCACTATTAAAATTATTTTACAAATCACCATTTTAAATTCACATGGTCAAAATATATAATGTCTTGAATAATTTTTAATTTCAAAAATCAAAGGTCAACAGGGATAAGGACTTAGAACTTAGAAGTTAGGTCATTCATCTCTAACAAGAATCTGGACCAAAAACAAAAAACAAAACTGTGTCTAGTAGATTGAATGTTAGCACCCCTCACTCTTTGGTGAGCAGTGGCTAAATATGATAATTCTATCAAATCAATTGACAATCTAGTGTAAATCTAGAATTAGAACATCTACTCAAAATGAGAGAGAAAACTTTTTGAAGTTCTTAACCTATGATAAACCAAATTACCTAGTTGTATAGATGACTTGTGGTAAGTTAGATCATATTAAAGAACAATTATTTAAGTAGGTTATGTAGTACCAATACTCTAGACCAGATCAGCACTGTCAACTAGAATTTTCTGTGATAATGGAAACATTCCATATTTGCACATTCAATATGGTAGCCACTAGTGCAGTATACCTGAAATTAACCAGTGTGACAGAGGACTTGGATTTAAGTTTTTAATTTAAATTTAAATTTTAGTTACCATACCTGGGCTATCTACCGTATTAACAATGTAACTTTAAAACTAGTATCTTGAAAGAAGAATGACTCCATATTTCTTGTCTAGAGTTAGACAAGAAAATATGCCAGGAGTAGAACTGAAAGCCAGCTCTTTTTCCTGTAAATGAGAATCCAGATCTGCCCCCTCCCCGCAATTTGTTATATAGCACAATCCCTCTGTCCTCTCATGACCCAGCAGGGGGAAAAGAAGTCTCCTTAGTAGAAGGAAGGACTTGGACATGAATATTTCTCCTGGAACTGGGCTGTGTCGGAAGTCCACCGTCTGCCAAGAGGAAGTCACTCATCTCCACAGCATAGCGTCCTCAAGAAACTGGATCTTTGTCTAGTCAGAGAAGGGAGAGGAGTTCTATTAGCAGGTTTGGGCTCAAGCTTGTCCCTCAGTAATGACTATTGGTCCCTTTTTCTGAAGATTCTTAAGCTTACCAAAACTGGCTGAAGGTCCAGGAACTGGGTTGCCAAGGTACAAAAGTCTATCACTAAAACATCCTTAAATTTCAATCATAAATTCTACCTGTATAAATTTAAAAGGCTGTATTAGCTGGTTTTGTATGCAAAGCCCTTGGTTTTTATCCAAGTCATGTAAAATTGCTAATATTTAAATATTTTCTAAGTAAACTTTTTATTTCAGAATAATTTTAGGTTTATACAATTATAGAAAATTTTCAAAGATTGTACAAAGAGTTCTTTTATATTGTTCCCCATGTTTCCTCAATTTTAGCATGTTACATAACCAAGGTACATTTGGCAAAACTAAGAAATTCACATTGGTACATAGCTATTAACTGGACTACTTCATTTGGATTTCATAATGTTCTTTTTTGTTCTAGAACACAATTCATTTTCCACATTGCATTTAGTTCAACTTTTCTGACCTGCACACAAAGGCAATTTTATTTGGTTCTAATACTTTAGGAATCAAACTGGTAACCAAAGAAGAAAAGTCTTGTTGCAATGTAACCATCAGGTCCCGGAGAGGAGATCATCCAGGGGTATCCCTCATCAGCAGGCATCCAGGGTCAGTTTGAGATCATCTCTAGCACAAGGTGTGGCATGATGCAGGCACCCAATATATGCAGACTGAGTAGCTGCTATTTATTCATAAATAAGTAGAAGAAACCTGAAGAGAAGCAGAAGAACTACTTCCTGTCCAGACTTGCTATCTGGTTAATTTCATGGTCCATCTAGAATTAATGCATCTGAATTACTAGTGTTTGTGTTAGTATGCTAGCGTGACCATGACAAAGAACACCGGCTGGGGGACTTAGACAACAGAAATCTATTTTTTCTCAGTCCTGGAGCCTGGAAGTCTGAGATCATGGTGTTAGCAGGCTGGTGTCTTCTGAGCCCTCTCTCCTTGGCTTATAGATGTCCCTCTTCCCCCTGTATCCTCGAGTGGTCTTTCTTCTGTGCATGCCTGTGTTCTAATCTCCTCTTCTTGTGAGGGTAGCTGTCAGGCTGTGCTTAGTCCTACCCTAATGAACTCATTTTAACTGAGCAACCCCTTAAAGACCCTGACTCCAAAGATAGTCATACTCCTAGGTTAGGGATTCGACATATGATTTGGGGGGAACAGAACTCAGCCATGACAATGTTGAACATATCTGAAGTTCAGGGGTGAGAATAAGAAGAAGGAAGGAAGGAAGGAAGGAAGGAAGGAAGGAAGGAAGGAAGGAAAGAAGGAAGGAAGGAAGGAAGGAAGGAAGGAAGGAAGGAAGGAAGGAAGGAAGGAAGGAAAGGGAAAGGAAGGGGAGATCAGAAGAACTTTCCTGGGGCTAGAACATTTGCCTAGGATTCCTGAGGACCTGAGTTCAATCCCCAGTACAGTTAAAAAGAAAAGAAAAGCCTCCTGAATCCAAATATCCTTCATCCCCAAAGACCCAGCACATAATCTTCTGTGACTGTTTTGGCCCTTCCTACGTGACTGGACCTATCTAGGCACAAATGCTTGGCACTTCATACAGTGCTGCCTCATTCTGTGAAAACACAATCCTTTCAACCAGACTGGATCTCTAAAACCCCATCTGCCAGCCTGCTACAATGCTAAAAAGCCTCTAGAAGTTACTCTTTGCATATCTTTATTTGAGTGACTGAACGAAAAAGAAATATCCTGCCCAGCAATTTTCGAAGCAGGAGGGCAGGCATTAGTGGTCATGTTGCTGTTGGGGTCAGCAGAAAGTGTATAAAGCACATTTATCAGTAAAATCCTCTGCTTCTAAGAACATGGGTGAGTCCAAAATACACTTTTCTAACACGCATATGTATGTATGTCTATATGTGTGTGTGTGCACGCTCATGCGCTCACACATACCCACTCCTGCACACACCAGAGCGTTTTAATTTTTTTCAAGTTTATCTACAAGGCTGCAATCTTTTGTTTGGAGACTTTCAAGAATGAAAACAATCACAGTGTGCAGAAGTTGCCTGACAGGCGGGAGAATGAAAGAAAAATTAAATAATGAACGGGCCAAGGGCACCAGGGGCAGGAATCTGAAGTCTAAGCCTTCAGAGCAAGCACTTTGATAAAGAAAACAAAGGCTGCAGGGAAAAGCAATTAATGGGAAGAGGCCAGGACAAAACTGGGCCCAGGGAAAGCTGCTGGGGGACAGGAGGAAAGGGGAGCTGACCCGAGTGGAGTCGGGGGAGCAGGGCTTTGGCCAATGTGCTGGCCAGGCTGTCATTAGTCTAGAATCATCAGGCACCTGAAACAACAAGGTCAAGAATGTGACCCTCGCGATAGATGAAATATTTGTTTAGGAAACCGCATGCTGAGAGAAAGACCCAAAGAGTTAAACTGGGGTGCCTACCTTTTCTGATCACAGAATTAAACAAGAAGAAGAATTTAAGCAAAGGCTACAGGGCTGGAAATTCTTTTTTTAAATGTACTGAAGAAAACTGATAGGAGTCTGAGGGTGGGGAAAAGGCGGGCTCTGTGGATTTCTTGGTGTGAGGAGCAGCAGAGGGCAGGGGAGGCATGCAGGGGACAAGCTGGGCCTCCACCCCTCCCAGCATGGCCAGCGGCCCCGCCCGCCAAGGCATCCGGATTCCAGGCCTCCGGCACAAAGGGCCCTTCCCCCCTTGTCAGCCTTCCTGTTCCCTGGGATTGTGTGGCCCTACCCTTTGATCAAACTAGGGCATTATGTCTACAGACAACTGCTTTAAATATCAAGGTTTCAGGGCCGGCTCTTGGTCCCCTTGGCATATCCATCAAAGGGATTATGCCTGGCCCTCTTAGGATCTCTGCTGTCCCTCTCAGTGACCAGGTCTCTATAGCAGCACTTTCTGACACTGTCCCAACTTTAGAAAGTTTTATCAGGAGATGAACCTGGTGGATGTACTCTGAACATAAATCTCCAGCACAGAGTTTCTGGTGGTTGCGACTTAAATGCTTTTTTTTTTTTTTTTTCCAAATTCCCACAATGGAAGGAGAATCCACTCACAGCCAACATGGGCATCTGATAAAGATGGACTTGAAGGAATGAGCTGGGAGCCAGGATTCTTGGGCCCAGGCCTGGTTCTGCAACTTACTGGCTGAGTCGTTTAATCATTTAGCCTCTCTTAGTTTGCTCTCTCTCTCTTTTTAGAAAATCAGAAGTTTAAACTTGCCAAGCTCTGAGCCAGATTTTAAAATCCTATTATTCCCTCACTGTCTTGTATTCCCTAGGAAGAATGTTCTGCTTTACCTTGCAGTAACATAAACACTATGTATTTCATCAGCATCAAGAAATAGCTAAATGGAAAGAGGAAAATGAAGAACCCCTACAAAAATTCCTTCAGGTTCTAGCACTATCCTCCATAGCTCATTAGGGTAGCAAGGGTTTGGGGTCTCATGAGGCCAGATTGCAATGCTACTTATTTAGACAAAACGTAATGGCACCTCCATTCCAGAAGGATATGTTTCTCTTGCTGTTTGCCCATAGACCACTTTCTCTCCTAGTTAGAAAAAATACCCTTCCTCAACAGCATTAGCAAATGTGATGCAGGTGCAAGACAAAAGAGATCATCAATTTGAGATCTATTGAATAAGATTTGCATAAAATCATACTTCACAGAGCAACACATTTGAATGTAAACTCGAAAGCAGTTTTGCTAAGTAATGATTGAATTAACCACATTTGGGAAAGTGCTGAGAGTGTCTTAGAGTTGTTTTATTCATAATTATTGAAGACACATTTCTATGCTTTCTGTTAATTGAACTCAGTGGGATGACTCTGTTCTAGACCTATGTATCAGAACTCAAATAGTGTAGGAATTCATGCTCAGTGTCTTCTTTATTGTATGGGAGAAGTTTCTGGACATCAGAATTATAAGGTTTATTTATTTTTTTCCTAATTTTGTTTTTAGTTTTAAAAAAAATTGTCATGAGACATTGCCAAATGTGTTAGTCACCTTTCTGTTACTGTAACAAATACCTGAGAGAATCAACTTATAAAGAGAAAAAGGTTATATTAGCTCATAGTTTGGAAGGTTCTAGTCCATGCTTGATCCCTGTTGCTTTGATCCTATGTGAGGTAGCACATCATAGCAGGAGTGCATGGTAGAGCAAAGTTGCTCACCCCATGGCCAGGAAGTGA
Source organism: Sciurus carolinensis (assembly GCF_902686445.1). Classification (NCBI taxonomy): domain Eukaryota; kingdom Metazoa; phylum Chordata; class Mammalia; order Rodentia; family Sciuridae; genus Sciurus; species Sciurus carolinensis. Next base: position 109,766,672 of record NC_062222.1, on the reverse strand, counting down.
GAAAAAAGAAAGAGATGGAAAGACCAGGGTCCTATAATCCCTTGCAAGCCCCAAATGATCTTAAAACCTCCCACTGAGTCCCACCTCTTAAAGTTTCTACCACCTCACAAAGGTACCAAATTTAGAGACCAAGGTTCTAACACCTTGACTTTTGGAGGATACTCAAGATCCAAATTGCTCATAGCACAAATTGCTCAGCATTTCCATTGCTATGATACTTGAAGAGAACTAAGGAGATATTTTGTGGTTTCTAGGGAGAACCCCAGTCTCTGACTCTGACCAAGTCTTACTCTGATTTTCTGATCTCATCCAGAACCAAGACACTGTCTATCTCATGATCCATCTTTTATGAGAATAATGTCAAAAATGTCTGTCCACTCTCAAGTTTCATCTTTTTGGAGCTCATATTATTCTTTTTCTTTTGGTGTTCTGCAAGGACACTAAATTCAAATGCTTATGATGTAATACATATTTTTTCTCTTTATTTGATCACTGCTATGGTTTGAGTGTATGTGTCCCTCCAAAATTCATATTGGAACCTAAGACCCAAGACAGTGTTCAGAGGTGAGGCCTTCAGGGGGTGGTGAGGCTGTCAGGGCTCTGCCCTCGTGGATGCGATGAATGCATTATGAAAGGGCTGTGGGGAACTGGCCACACCCTTTTGCCTTTCTGACCTTTCTGCCACATGAGGACACAGTGTCCACCCCCACTGGAGAAAGCAGCATTCAGGGCACCATCTTGGAAACAGAGACCCAGCTCACGCCAGACTCTGAACCTGCCAGCGTTTTGATCTTGAACTTCCCAGTCTTCAAAACTATGAGAAATGAATTTCTATTGTCTATTAACAAGAAATCTAAGGCATTTTGTTATTTTTAGCAGATTTTCCTTCCCAGTGTCCTTTCAATTTGTTCTTTCTGGCTGATCCTAACTGCCATCCCCCTGGTTTGTACCCTTATCCCCTGATCTTCTGGCAACCCTTTTTTGCCCACCCATCCTACAATACACTTTCCAATGACTTCATTCATTAAACAAGTATCTGCTGAGGTGCCATCTTTATCCTCTGTACGATCCTTAGCAGTGCATTGAGAGTGTCTACAGAATAAGAAGCAAGCTCCAGAAGCCAGCATTCATCCCTAGAGCATCCCACCTAGCTTGACCTCCACTTACTTTTCCCATATATGCCTCCATTTATCCAAACAAGCTGATCCACTCAGCCTCTGAAAATACTCAGAGCTTCCTGCCTCCCTTGGATTCCCTACCTGGAAGTCCTTTCATCTTTCTTCACTTAACATTAACCATTTCCCTGTGGTAGCAGTTCCTTCACTCAGTTCCTATAATTCAGTTCCTATAATTGTATGGTTTACTGTTTCCTTCACAATTGGTGCTTGTGAAATTGTATTGCTCTCTTTATTTTCTATGGTATGTCACCCCAACAGGATGGTAAGCACCTCGACAGAAAGGGATGATGTTTGTGTGCCTCTTTGTGACCCATCAGCCTAATAGAATAAATTGCAAGAAGGAAAGCAAATGAACAATTGTTGAGTGCTACAGTATAACAGAGACCTTTATATGAGTGTTTGGGGATTTGTTTTGTTTTGTCACAGTGGCAAACTATAGCTTATGGGTCAAATCCGGCTTGTCTGTTTTTGTAAATGAAATTGATTGAAACATTGTCACACCTGTTGATTTAATTATTATCTGTGGCTGCTTTTGTGCTATGATGGCAGAGTTGAGTCATCATGACAGTCAGTATGCTTAGGAAAAATGAACATATTTACTCTCTATTCCTTTAAGAAAAAGTTGACCAATCTCTTATCTAAACAAGCTTAAGAGGTGAGATCTTTCATCATCTGCTTTTATAAGTGAAGTTCAGAGAGTTTGAAAAGATTGTTCAAGGTTTCATAGCCAATAAAGTACCAAGCAAAAACTTGAGACCAAGTCTGTGGGATTCCAGAATCCATAGACTTTTCATTTGACTACAGGATATGGGCAGGGATTGCTAATTTTTGATGATAGTGAGGGTATCATCTATGTCCTACCCCTTGGCTTTTCTTCATGTTTTTTTCAGAAAGTAATCCAGTGACTGGAGTTAACTGAGATTTCTTTTCTTAGTCAAATTCCTCTGAGTGAATGAATGGCCATTATTTTAAAAGGTATTTTCTATAATTTTCCGTCATAACATTATCACACCCTGCTCTAATTTCCTCCAGAAAGATGTGATCCTCTCAGGTTCAGGGCCATATCTAGTTTTCTCCTGTGCCCTGGGCCTCCAGCAAGGCCCTAGCGCATAATAAACCCTTAGTCTATATATGTTGCAAGATATCAGGAGTGACTGTCATTTTTGAGAGAGAAGTTACCTTTACGACTCCTGTATTTCAGTTGAAATTAGTATGGAAAAAACTCCTGTGGAGTCACAGACAACCTGCACTTAAGTATCTGTGCTGTCTCTTCTTAGGTATGCTATTTTGGGCAAGTTGCTTAATCCATACAATTTAACTTTAAATCTGTGAAACAGGAATCATGCAGTTACTTTGATGAACTGAAATAAGAAATGATCGTCAGGTGCTTACAGTCATTCCACAGTAAGCAACAAACATTGACTGTTATCATTATTATTGGATAACATCATGGCGTACGTAGATGCTATTCACTCATCAGTGAATTCACTCTGAAGAGCTATAAACAAACAATAAGCAAGTAAGGAAAGGAAGCAAGACAAAGGTGGAGGAGAAAGCAAAAAAAGTTCCTCAACTGCTTCATCTCTACCAAAAGCTTCCAGAAAACATTCTTTATGCATAAATAAGGGCCTTGTGTTCTCAGGTGTAGATCCTGCCCTACATATGAAAAAGAAGGGAAGGAAACTGACCAAATAATACTTTCAGAAGACAGGCCTCAAATATTAGTACAGAGAGGAGAATAAAAGAGTTTGCAAAGCAGCATGCTTAATCACATTAATTATTGCAAATAATAGCCATCAGTGACAAAGTTGGCCCCTCACTGAGATTCGCATCATTACCCTAAAGTAATTAAACTGCTGCCAACATCCCACATCACTCGAGTCAGTTCTACCTGCAAGAGCCATTAAAGTTATAATCATGCCCCATTTGAAGTCTTGACTTCATGAATATGATTGAGAGCTTGTGAAACGAGGTAAAATTTGTTTAAGCTTCAAGAGAGGAAAGGGATGGATGTGCTGCTGATGGCAGGCATCCGCCCCTGGGTTACTAGCTCTATTTCTTTCTGCCGACTTTCAGAAATCCAATACAGAATGAGTCCCTTATGGATTTCTGGGCTCTTTTAGAAAAGCTTGCATTAAGTTGTGATTCCCATTGATTTCCTGTTCCTTTTACTCTTTGTTTAAGTTCAACTAGAAGTTCACGTTCTATTTAAAGTATTGCTTAAAAGATAAAAAGCAAAAAAAAAAAAACGAACGAGAGAGACAACTTCTCTGACTCTGGATTTCTTTTCCATGTGTTTTGTTTTCCTCTCAGGATATTAAATTTTCCTCTGTGCACACACCTTACTCTTCGGTAATTTGATTTTATGTATCTTTTAAATAATTTTGAGTGGCATAAAAACAGAGGTCCATGACTTATCCAGTTTTATAAAAACTTAATTCTTGCAGTTGGAAAGTCCATTTGTAGTCTAAAGAGGATTAGGAATCTTTTGCAGGCTGCCAGCAAAAGAAAGAGATATGCCAACATGGCGGTTACTCTGCCCAACGTGGTGTGAATCTGCACAGTGGGCCTCTGAGAGTTCCTGAGAAGCCCACAGAGTGTGGCGCCCACCTGCATACACACTCTCTTCCCAGGAAATTGCTCGCATGGGTTTTTTTCTAAGTCACTTTGTACCGTTAGGCTCTCCTTTCCAAAACATCCCAGATTGAACCCAGTGTAAGTGCCTCAGTGAAAGCGATCAGAAGGAGATAAGACACAAGGAAGACTTGTGGCCTGTGAGGTTTTCTGACTTGACGATCCTTATCGGGAGAGATGATCCGTTTTGGATGCTGACAAAATCAACCAAAACTGCTTTCTTAGGGTCACATATTGCAAAAAACAAAAACATAGAGATGAAATTATTGGGGCCCCTGACATGAGTGGGAGTAACCCTTTCAGGGACAAATAAGAGCTGATTCAAAGCACACAGAACCACTGGAGTAGAGAGCAAAGCTATTATGATATGTATGATATTCCTTCTATAACGGTTGTTTGAAGTTTACTTCAAAGTGCTTCCCTACTTCCCTACTATTTTCCTTAGCAGGTTATGTGGGTGTTTGATGAGGGTGGTGAAAGTGTGTGCAGCTTATAGACTGAGAACATGAAGCAACTTGTAAGTAAGTGCTTGACACTTCTTCGGGTAAACTTTTATAACCAATGGACAAAGACAAATTCATAGAATTTGAATGAACCACTTGCCTTAACTACTGATCAGTTTAGCTAGTCTGTAAGCATAAACCTGAAGAAATAATGCCAAACTGGCAGAAAGTTTGAAGCATCAGACAGACAGGAAAATTTTGTGCATAAATCTCAATGGTAACTGACATAAAATGTGGAAACAATAGGTTTCCTGAGCAGCAAATCATCTTCACCTGGGAGATTAGATAGTATGAGAGGCTGAATTGTAGGTTTGTAGGTTGAATTCCTAATCCCTAGCTCCTTAAAATTTGATCATATTTTAAGATAGGGCCTTAAAATGGTGGTGAAGTTAAAAAGAGGCCGTTAGAATGGGACCCAATTCAATATGACTTGTATCCTTATAAGAAAAAGGAATTTGGATACTCAGGGACATCAGAGATGCATATGTATAGGTAAAAGACCATGTGACAGAGGAAAGACCATACAGCAAAAAGACCACTACCTGCAAACCAAGGAGAAAGGCCTGAGAAGAAACCAAACCCACTGACACCTTGATCTTCGACTTTCAGTCTACAGAACTATGAGAAAAAAATTTCTACTATGTAAGCCTCATGGTGTATGGTATTTGTAATGGCAGCCCTAGCAAACCAATGCAGGTGCATATAGAAGGGCTCACTCTACAGGGAGTTGAAAGTGTCCAAGATCCAACTGTAATGTACTGGTGTCTTTTTGATGCATACTAGAGCATGGCGGGAAGGGAAGAACACTTCTGAGTGCATGCTATGCACAGGCAATAAGATAGACACTATATAATCCACACAACAGATTAATAAAGCAATTTACCCTCCTTTTGTCAATGAAGCAACTGAGGTTCAGCAAGAGAAGAATCATGCCTGAGTTTGTTGGGGAATGGTTGGGTGTTTCTGGCTCCAATGCAGACATCAACCAGGAACCCTTGGCAGAAGGAAAGAAGAATCTGTCAGAGACAGACTGCAGATAGCAGTGCTGGTCAGTATTACTGAGGCCAATGCATGTCAAAGGCAGCTAGTGTGGTAAAGGAAAGCAGATCATTTCCCGAACAAGGGGGTTGCAGTCACAGCTCTGTCACCCACTAGCTGGAGCATCTTGGACAAATCACCCTTTGTCACTAAACCTCCATTCCTTTACCCATGGAACAGTAATACCTCTTAAGACTTCATTGGATTTTTGAGAAAATTAGATGAACTAATGTATTTAAGATCTCTGTCACCGGCTGTATTGGTCAAGGCTTTCTAGAGAAACAAAACGAAGAGGCTGTATAGATACACAGAGAGAGAAAGAACTTAAGTAATTTGCTTATGTAGTGGTGGGAGGTCTGGTGAATCCAAAATCTGACAGAGGAAGCCAAAAGGCTGGCGATGCAAGGAAGAGTTGCCAATAGAGTCCCAAGGCTATCTACTATAGATCCAGAAAGATGAAGTCTGAAGGTCATATCCAGGGGACATCCTCTGTCCAGGGGCAGTCAGACTTTTGTTCTATGTAGGTCTTCAACTGATTGGGTGAAGTTTACCCACATTATGGAGAGAAATATGCTTTACTCAAAGGCCACCAATTTAAATGGAACTCTCATCCAAAAACACCCTCGTAGAAGCTTGCAAAATAATGTTTGACGGTGTAAGTGAGCACCATGGACCAACCAAGTTAACACAAAATTTACCATCACCAGTGCTTGGCCCTTGGTAAGTGCTCAGTAAATTCTCACAATGGTGACTCTTATTATTCTTATAAATTTAAAAAGAGCATCTCTTCTTTCTTGTGGTCTTCTGTGTGGTCAGACACAGTTGGTACTCTCAGGGTTAAAGGGAGAAAAACATGCATGGTCTGAAGGGAGAGAGACAGAATTGACCACTCTGTTATTAAACCCAACCATTATTTGAAACCCTTTCTTTCTCAGAAAGTGAAAAGGAACAAGGACTGGATAAATAGTAGCTGTATTATACTCTGTCTGGGAAAGAGATTATCAATGTCATAATTACAAGATTTATTTGAAAAAGAATGTAATGGCCTTTTCTATTGCACATGGGTTCACTTTTTCTCAGATGACTAAGATGTGGTCAAACCTTCACTTCAACCCCTGCTCTAATGGAATGGTTTGGGCAAAACTTCTCATCCACGACCCTCAATTACTCCCACTGTAAGTAAAAGTTTTGATAATTTCAGAGTTGGAGCAAACTAGAGTCATCTACCCAAGGACATGCGAATGGGGCCACCTCGGAGCAGGCCAAGTGGGCTGTACTCTGAGCCCTCAGCTTCTCTAAGTATTTGTCTACTACCTAAGATTTCTTTCATTTGTAGAAAGAGTTTTATGGGTTTTTAAAAAATGTTAAATTTTTAAAAAATTTTTAAATCAACATAATATTTGTGCCTATTTATAGGAAACAGTATTATAATGTGATACATGTATACAATGCATAAAGATCAAATAAGGGTAATTTATATTTTTATCTCCTCAAATATTATCATTCCTATATGTTGGGAACCTTCAAACTCTTCTGGTTATTTTGAAATGTCATCATTAATTGTTGAGTACTCTAGTTACCCTACTGTGTTCTGGAACACTCTCCCATCTCACCGCATTCGGATAACCAGGCTCCCCCTATTCCATCTCCCTCCTACCCTTTTTAATTCTAGTACTTCTATTCTACTCTCTACTTCTGTAAGGTCAACTTTTTAAGCTTGCACAAATGAGTCAAAATATGTGTTTTGTTTTGTTTGGTTTTTTCCTTTCTGTGCCTGGTTTACTGCACTTACAAAATAAGCTTGATTGATTTGACTTAACCTCTCATCTAATGCTACTGTCCCTGTCAAGGGTTTGTGCTGGAGTCTATACTGGAGTATCCCCAAGACAGAGGCCTCCCCATTTTATGAAACAAATTATTCTATGACATTTTTAGAGAGCAGATATGGTCAGAAAATTCTTTTTTATATTGAAATTGGGGTGTCCTTGGTAGCCCCAAATTGCTATTAGCTATTCTTACATGAAGAGAAGAAAGAGAAACAGAATGAAAGAAAAAATAAAACAAGGAAGAAGGAAAAGGAACAAATAGTATAATTCTGAGCTGTGCTTCTAAAATTTGTTTATTCAGACTTCATAATTCTTTGACCATATTCTGCTATATTCATGCTTTCTTAATAACTTCATGGAGTTGCAATTGACAGACAATAAACTGCATATGTTTAAAATGTACAATTTGATGAGTATATACACCTATGAAACCATCACCTAACCCAAATAAGATACTGAACAAAATCACTCTCAGAAATTTCTTTCTACTAACCTATAATCTCTCTCTACCACCTTCTCTGACATCCATTCTTGCATGTAATGGTTTGGATACGAGCTGTTTCCCCAAAGTTCCTGTGTCAGTGCAAAAATGTTCAGAGGTGCAATGATTAGATCATGGGAACTGTAACCTAATCAGTCCATCCTAGTTTGAATGGACTGACTGGGTGGTAACTATAGGCAGGCGGGGCATGGCTGGAGAAGGAAGGTCACTGGGTGTGTGCCCTGGAAGGGTTTATATTCCCTTCAGCCTCTTCGCTCCCTCTCTCTCTGCTTCCTGGCAGCCATGAGCAAAACAACTTCTTTCCACCAAGGTGTTCTACCTTACTTTGGGACCAGAAGAATGGAGTTGGGCCACCACGTAGTGAACCTCTGAAACTGTAGGACAAAATAAAATTTCTCTTTTCTGACTTGTTCTTGTCAGGTGTTTTGGTCACAGCAATGTAAAGCTAACACATAATAGGCAACCACTCATCTGCTTTCTAGCTACACATTAGTTCTCATTTTTAAAAAGCTGCATGAATTTGATCATTCAGTATGTACCCAATTTTTGTTTTCTTTGTACCCTGGCCTTATTAACTCAGCATAATTATTTTAAAATCTACCCATACTGGTGTGACTCAGTAACACACTTTTGTGAAGGAGATATTTGCCATGATACGTACATACCACAATTTGCTCATCCTTACTCCTTGACGATATTTGAATTGTTTTCATTATCTGACTATTCCATATACAGCTGCTATTTATGCCTATTCTAGTTTTTGTATGGAAATATGATTTTATTTTCTTGCCTATCTAGTAGTAAAATGGTCAAATCATAGTACACTCTGGTGCATATTTAGCTTTTTAAGAAACTTCCAAATTATTTTTAATTTACTTACTATGGTTCATTCCTGCAGCGTGTAAGGGTTCTGGTCACTCCAAGAGTTCCGGTACTTGCCAACACTTGGTATGGTTGGCCTTTTTAATTTTAGCCATTCTAATAGACGTGTAATAATTCCTCATTATGATTTTCCTATTGACTAATGATATTGAACTTATTTTCATGAGTTTACTTCTAAAGCACCATTTTTTTTTTTTTTTTGGTGAACTGTCTAAATATTTTACCCAATTTTATTTGAGTTGATTTTATCATTATTGAGGTTTTTGAGAGTTCTTTATGTATTCTGAACTTGAGTCATTTCTCAAATAAGAGATTTTCAACATTTTCTCCCAGTTTCTGAGTTGTATTTTCATTTCCTTAATAGTGTCTTTCTAAAAGAAAGCTGAATTCATCACTTTTTTCATTTACACATTGTGCTTTCTGTGTTATCCCTCAGGAATCTTTGTCTAACTTGAGCCACAAAGATTTCCTTATGTTTTCTTCTGGAAGTTTCATAGATTGTGTTTCCGTTTAGGTGTATGATCCATTCTGAGTTAATTTTTGAGTCTAGGATGAACTCTAGATCAAAGGTTTTTTGATGTTGTCATTTGTCTGGTTTTGCTTCCAGATAGTGAGGTTTTCCAGCACTATTTGTTGAAAACACTATAATTTCCAGGCATTGTTCCCTCTAATCTTTTCAGTCCCTTAACCCCCAGGCTTTGGTGACTTCCTCCCATGGTTGTCCTCATCAGGACCCTCTGGACAGAGCTAGAGTTCTCTGGAATGAGTCCTGCAGCTCTCCTCTATCCCATAAACTCTGCCATCTTGACTTCCTTGGACTCCCAGATCTGTCCCTGTGACTCAGGAAAACTGTCACTAAGCTCTGCCTTGGTTCCCTACCATGGCACTATGACCTGGAAATTCTCTTCAGGCAGCAGTAGGCTCTCATCTGTCTCTCCTCCATCTAGGAACCTTAGGGTCTAGGGTATACCTTGGTGGTAGAGCACCTGCTTGGTATGTGTGAGGCCCTGGGTTTGATCCCCTGTATGGCTTAGGAGGAGCAGGGATCCCTATCCTTCATTGCGTGACATCCAATATCCTGAGTAATTTTGCTTCGTGTGTGTGTGTGTGTGTGTGTGTGTGTGCATTTATTTATTTTCAGTTGCTTAGGTAGGAGGGTCAATTTGTCCTTGTTATTCCATCTTGCTTAAAAGTAGAAGTCCTCTCAATTCTTACTTAACCTAATAGTTTCCTTTATAAAATTTAACCTTTCCTTTATTTCCCCTAAGCATTTGTAATAATGAGATGACAGATTTGAGATATCGTTGTTATTGTCCTTTGTCTAACAAAATGTGGAAAATGTGAAACATCACATTTTTGAATGTACAACTGTATACCCCCCCCAAATTATCATGTACTCCTATGGTATACATACATCAGATGGGGTAAAACCAGGTAAAGTATTTACCTTCATTGGCCCACCCTAACCCTTCCCTTGATTTGTACCATGAGCATAAAAATTCTTTGGGAAATCGCTGATCCACTTTGTAGGAAAAAGGCAACTACTGTGTATGAAAATCATGTGCACCTCTATAGAAAACCTGATCTTTGGCACATTCCAGAGTTTTGAAACTAAGTAGCATACCTACTAACGCGTCCTCCCTGACTGAGTCAGAGCCAGGAACCCTGCATAGGTGTTCATCCTTGAATGGGGAGTCCTCTGTACCTGCTTCCGCTCTGCTCCCAGGTCCTCTGCTGGTGACCAATTGATGGGGATGTTCCTGGACCTGAGAAATGTTCAAGGGACTGATGGTGACAACTGCAGCTCAGCATAGGTAGGGACTTGGGAATAAAGAGGGAAAAGGCCTGACTCTGGTAAGGTCAAACTGATTGATATCACTCTCTGTGTTTCAATTCAAAACAGAATCACAGATTCTATCCTTCTCTCTTATAGAACAAGGATTGCAACTTGACTTTATGCCCTATATTCATATTACAGAAAGGAAGTTGGGGGCCAAAGGGAGTAAATTATCGATATAATAAAGCATAGACTCCCACAAAAAAGGATCAGTACCTCATAATAATGGGGACTTCCTGGTTTGTCTTGTCAGCCCCCAGGAAGGAACTCTCACCCTTCAGAACCAGTTCTCAGGAAAGGATCAGAGAGTAGTTCTTTGTTAACGATTGATTTAGTACAGGGATGCCAGAAGACATAAGTCCAAGTGGCCTGTATGGTGTGGAATAAAAGAAGATGCATCACAAAGATATGTGGCAACCGTCATGTGTGTCAGTGTTAGGGACTGTGAAGAACCAGAAAGGGTTTGACCCACCTCAAGGGACTTCCCTGGTGCTAGCTGGTTTTCATACAAGTGTATGAAATCTTTCAATTTACAATATAATCTTGAAGCCTGACTTTTCCTCATAAGAAACTTCCTGATATTTAAAATAATTTTTTAAAAAGGCAAAGAAAAATGTTAGAATCCAAGCAGCACAAATCTGTTGGCTAAACCACAGGTTACCCTTGGACAATTACCTTTAACACAAGGAGTCTGTGTTGTAAAACTTCTCTGAAGTTGTTATATAAAGAAATTGATATCACTTTATCAACTGGGAAGACTTGTGCAGGGTCAAAAGAGTGAGAGTTGGAAGAAATCAGATCAAAATATCCAAAAAGAAAGAAAGAAACAGCATTCAATATCTGCATTTTCAGTCTAGGTTCTTCAAAATAATTTAAAATAGAATTGCGTATGATCCAGTAATTTCACTTCTGAGTACTGATCTAAGAGAATCAAAAACAAGGCCTTGAAGATATTTGTACACCCTGATTTATAGCAGCATGCTCACAATAGCTAGAACAGGAAGCAATGCAAGCATCGGTTGATGGAGCTACATGTGCCCTGTTTATTATTTCCCCCATTTCACCTTAGCAGTTCTTATTAATTCTTGCTCCTGATTCTTAATTTCTTTCAATTTGGGGGACTTCTTTCCTTAGTTTTGCAGAATTTCTCATGGCAGAGTCTCTTAATTGTCCTATGTTCCTTCTCTCTTTTCTTCTATTAACTGAACCCACTTCTAGTTTTGGTGAAGTATTTTGTCTTACCCCCCAAATAGAATTTACACTCCCCAGTCTCCTTGCTCAGTTCCGTGGTGAGCTGGAAGGCAACAGGACAAATGTCAACAAATTGACTTGCTGTCATTGTTGCCTAGAAAATAAGTGATGACACTAGATAGCTGCTTTAACCAGACAGCGGAGGTAGAAGTTTTCTTTTTTTTTCTTTTCTTTTTTTTTTGCAGTACTGGGGATCGAACTCGGGGCCTTGTGCTTGCGAGGCAAGCACTCTACCAGCTGAGCTATCTCCCCAGCCTGAAGTTTTCATTTTTTAAGTACTGTGTATTACAGTTCTGAATCCATCTAGTGGAAATAGCCTATCCTAATAAGGGAAAAATGTGGAAAACCTCTATAGAAAGAGAAAAATGACTTTCCTGTTTTCTGAGGAAGAGTGAGATTGACTGAACCAAACAGGACTTTCCATACTCAATTTCAGTTATCCTACCCTCAGAGGAACAGGGAATTTAATCTGAAGTTCCCAAAATGTCAATAAATGAAAAAAGCAAACAAATTGGGGAAAATAAACATTTTAGACTTGGAGTGGGGTGGGAATAATTACTGTGAAATATGCTAAGTGCCTAGCTTGGTTTCTGGTGGTTTCTTGGGGTTTTAAGATTTCATTTTCATGATTCATTGGCCACAAATCATTGAAAATACCAAGAAGGAGAAGACGCTGTAAGCTACATGCATAAATCCCCCTCAGCTTTTAATAAAACTCAAATATTGACATTTGGAAGGATTAATTCTTTTCCTTTTGGTAACAACAATCAACCCCAATAACATTGTTAAAAAATATAACTCCTGAACATAGCAAATTAGGCAACATTGTCATTTCATAAAAGGGGCACCATACTCCCTATTTCAATTGCTTGTACAGAAAAGAAGCAAATGTAATGTGACCACATTCTCCACCATGAAACTGGAGTTGAAGGATAGTACAATAGAAGAAGCCCTGCCTGGGAGTGTCTGTCCCGCTGGGCCATGATGCATTCCACTCAATAGGCTAGTGTCCTGCTAAATGTTTCTGGGTAAACGCTCTACTGGAATTGCTTTCAGAAAAGAATAGAGATTTTCAAATCCGAAGTCATACTATGGAATAGAAAATTCCCCTATGCTTGAGCAAAGACAGCTCAAGAGAAAGATGATGGAATTGTAAGTTACTGTAAAGGCAATGCTTGAGAAACTCTCTCTCCACATCTGTTCCGTAGGATTTCTTTCTCCCCACCCCGCCCCCAGAGGTAATTCTCAGCAACCTCCTTCTAGAGCTAGCTTTGAAGTCCTCTGCACACCTGTGTAGATTATAAAGCAGGAGGCAGCTCTTCCACACCCAAACTCTAGGTTCACAGCGTGTCAGTTAAGACATGCCCTCTAGCAACCTGTGTAAAAGTTAAACCCAAGCTTGATATAATCTCCTGAAGTGGTTCAACCTTGCCTGGATTTAGCACATATTCCCTGTGCTTGAGAAGGGGAGAGTCTCTTTTTTTAGGTAGAACTCTACTTTTAGAAACACATTCCATGGGTAAACGCGCTCTTGAGAGAGAGAGCCGCTCTCTGAATATTATGGAACTGTTCTGGCCAACTCATCTGACTGCCTCTCATTGGTTCTTTGCTCGGGGGCTAGGTGTGATAAAAGTCTAAACACTGATAGGCTCCTCCACCTCTTTGGTTTCCTGGCTTTTGAATTAACAGGTCACTGACAGTACTGGGGAATAAAGGAAGGGTCAATTTCTCTTTCTAGCATTGCCTGAGCCATAACCTTTACCCAGTTCTTTCTCTCCAGGGACTTCTCAGGCCTTGTCCTGTGTGAAGTTTTGGGGCTGACCGTGTCTCTTGATATTGGTGCTAGGCCGGAACTGGAAAGGCCAGGACAAATCACTGGGCCCTGAGTTGGATTGGGTCAGGAAACCAGGCAGCTTGGGGTCAAAGGGCTGGCCATGCTGGCGGGGCACAGACAAGGGAAGCATAGCAAGAACTTGACTCGGAGCCAAATGCTTGCCCTAGGCGGAAGCACCTTGCCTGCTTCCAGCTGCAAAGGGAGGGACGCTGGGCTCAGCCAGTCTGACCTTGCAGGTGTGGCAGGGAAGTGGTAGCACCTGGCTCAAGAGGGCCTGCTGAGTGAACCACAGGCAGGCATGTGGTTCTGATCCAGCACCACTCCCTGACCCCATGAAGGCAGAACTCCCTGGCTCCTTCCTTGACACCCAAGGGCCCCTCTTCCAGCCCGCCTTTCAGTCTGGCCTCGATCTGTGAGCCTGGCTTTGCCATCATTCCTGGAGAGCTCCTAACTTCACCCTCTGTCTAGGATCAGTTCTGCTCCTGTTCCCGAGAGCTCTGATAAGGAGCCTCACCTGCTCCTGGCTACTGAACAAGCAGAGTTCTTTCCTCCTCAAGCCCCAGACTACTTACTATTTTCAACCCATAGTTAAAATGCATCTCTAGGCAGTAGGCACTTTCTTATTACCACCAATGCTATTTTCTTTTAAAAGACAGTTTTCTGCTAGCCTAGCCTCTCAGTCTCTAGTTCTCGTCTTTATGCACAGGAAAAGTCATGATAGCAGGAGACTTGACCAGGATCCTCAATGTACTCATACCCCAATGAAAGATTCCCAGGGGACATTTTCTCTTTGTTCTTCCACCATTCTCTGGTAAGCAGATTGGGGCCATATGTGAGTCTGTGGACCCTCATTGGAGGGAGTCCAACACACTGCTTTAAGATTCCTTTTTCCTGATCCCCAGGTTGGACCCATACCACCTTCCCCACCAAGCCTGTCCTGCCATGCCTGCCTCGTGACAAGGGCTCTAACCAGAAGATGCTGAAGGTAGAACTAAGATGATGTCATATAATTTTTGCTTATAAATTGCATTTCCTCCTACTATTATATTTTCTACTCCTAGAAGAGTAAAATCTCTATCGTGCCCATTTCAGATTTTCCCAATTTTGTGAGCAGAGTTTCTCTTTGGTGTGTGTGTGGGGTGGGGGAGAGGGGTAGCATAAATGCAGACAATTTGCTTGTGGTTTGAGAGTAACTTGGGAGCTCTGGAAACCTCCTAAGAACCTGGCCCCTGGGATAGTATGTGTTCTGTATTCTGTATCGTCTCCTCCAGGAAGTTCTCTTGACCGTGGGTACCTCTTATGTCCACTTCCAGTCTGTCCTGTCACACCAACATTATCATTATCGACACCATCCTCATTACTAATGTTACTCCTCCTGGGCTCCACCCCAGAACTTTCCTAGGATACATGTTAGTAGGGGAAATTCAAGTTTTATTGACTTGAAGCTTAAAGGAAACTTTAAAAGGAAGAGAGTACAAAATTATCTTACCATTACAAATTTAAATGTATATATACATAGTACACATGTGTTAAATGTATCTTATATATTAAATATGTCAAAGATGCAAACATAACTTAAAGTCCCTTACCATGGCTTTGGAAGGGTCTACATACAGCCAGGGGACTGAAGCTTAAGCCCATTAGCTCCACGTTAAGTCCATCCCTCTGTATGAACTTGGAAAGGAAAATCCCATGCAGGCTAGCCAGGAAGATTTCTAGTCAGAGATTTACCATCTTCTTGAAGGATTTGGAATTTTTTTTTTTTTACATGCAACTAAAAGTTCCTATGGCTTATGGTCTTAGAAAACCTACATCTACTGGTGAATACAACAGAAATAGCTTATTTTGGTTAATTAGATTTTTAATTAATGCCTCACCACTTAATTAAGAAGGATTCCTTGGAGTAAAACTTTTCTTAATCTTCTCTGCCTGATATCAGAGGAAGCAACGAGACAAGGAATGTGACCTGTATTGGTTTTTATTGAACCAAGAGGTTTTATTATCTTTATAAATAATATCAGAATAAATTCTAATTTCTTCCAATAAAACTTTTTCATTCTCTGAGATACTTAGAGCTCTTTCTCTGAGATTCTGTTTCATTTTCATTATTCAACTTATTTTAACTTAGTAACATTTATTGAGCAGCTACTATGTTCTAGGCACCATTGCTGATTGATAATGTGAGAATAGAGGGGAGAAGGAGAAAGAGAGGGTGCATGTTAGTGAGCTTTTTGTTGCTGTGATGAGAATACCCGACAAGACAACTTGGAGAGGGGAGTCTCAGAGATTTAGTCCGTGCTCAGCCGACTCCATTGTTGTGGCTCCAAGGTGAGGCAGAACATCATGGTGGAAGGCATGGTGGAGGGAAGCTGCTCAGGACATGGCTGCCTGGAAGCAAGAGAGCAAGGGGAAGGGGATGAATGCTTTCAGTGCCCCAGTGACCTACCTGCTCCTGCTGGGCCCCACCTGCCTACAGTCACCACCCACTTAATCCATTCAAACTAGGTGGGCTGATTAGGTTACAGCTTTCACAGCCCCATCATTCACCTCTGAGCATTCCCGCATGGACACAGGAGCTTTGGGGAACCTCAGATCCAAACCATAACAAAGAGCAAAAAGGAGAGACAGGAAGGAAAGGAGGGAGGGGGTATCACGGCAGCAAAACCACAATTCTATCCTAGGTCTGATCTCGAAAAGTCCACAAGCTTTCCTCTCTACCACACAGGCCTTCAGGCCACCAGAGTGTGTGTGTGTGTGCGGCCCTTAAAATGACTTCTGAGAAGGAAAGTGTTTGCCGGTGTGTAAACCGTGTGGAATGTTGGAAATCATTCTTATTTTGTGACTTTTGCCCCTTGTGGATAATTACATGTCAGTAGGAGCAGGTGGCCAAGGCCAGAGGAAGTCACACACAGCCTCTGGATTTCCACACTGTCCTAGCAGCCACACTGATCTCCCCTGTGTAGGGATGATACAGACTCAGGCTTCCTCTGCACTTGGCCTCCAGAGACACACTGGAGCCCCGTCTGCCCAAGGGTGGAACACTTTCTTGTTCTCCTTGTTCAGTCAAATCAAGACTGTGATCCTCCGAAGACATGTTTACTAATGAAACAAGAGAGGAAATGCAAGAATGGTTCCCAGAAGACTAAAAGTTCAGGTAGAGCACACTTACCTGAACTGCGATTGAGTCACAGCCTTGAGGTAAACTGCTAAGTTTTGTTCCTTTACCCTGCCTATCTGGGATGCATATTGAAATAAAATATTTAGGGTTTTTCCTCCAAAGTAGATTTGGGTTGACAAGTTTTCTCAACCTGGTGAAAATCTAGTCCCTGGTCTATCTGTTGACCCCTGCACTTTCTTCTCTGGCTCTGAGCTATGACAAGTTCTCTCATTTGCAGCCAGGTTCCATGGGTGACTGACCAGCGTGGTTACACAGGGCACCTGTGTCCTCAGAAAGTCCTTTTTTTTTTTTTTTTGCGGTGCTGGGGATTGAACCCAGGGCCTTGTGCTTGCAAGGCAAGCACTCTACCAACTGAGCTATATCCCCAGCCCTCTCAGAAAGTCCTGAACTTGGGGGTTAATGCTCTATAGTTGGTGTGTTGAAATTCTTAATAATTTTATCTTCAAATTTATATTTTGGGCATGAAGTCTGATAGGACAATGAAGAAGGCCTAGGAAGCGGGCCTCAGCCTCTGCTTGGAAGCTGTCCAGCCTCCTGATGCTGGGCTGCCACTCAGGGGTAGGTTTCCATCCACCTGTTTTCCTTTCCTGGACAACCTGTCCCCATCTGGGTGTCATCACTCTCAGATACCACTGTTGTTTTCTACCCAGAGGGTCTTGTTGTAGATACAGAGAGTTGAAGGTCCAGTATGCACACCCTGCAGTGTCTTGGGGCAGAGTAGAGCCCCAGACTGGCAGCACCACAGTACCTATACAGGGCAGGTGACATTGCAGGACAAGCCTTACCCAGCTGCAGAGGCTGCGATATCCTTGGGAGTCATGCACACACTGTGGGTGGGAGTGAGAGGCCATGGGGAAGAGGAGATGCCTGCCTCAAGCTGCCCAGCCTCGGCAGGGGATGGTGTGTTGGGGGCGGGGCACTGAGGCTGAGGACCTGCAAGCTCACAAGCCCTGAGTCAAAGGGCAGGTGAATGTGAGAGTCAGCACCTGCCCCATTAAAAGTGTTTGTGCTGCAGCATGATATTAAATAGCAAATTAAAAACAAACAAACACAACAGCCTGAATAAAGAACACCGCAGAAGGACAGTATTTTGCATTTTGACACCTTTAATATACTTTTTTTCTGCTCTTTGAATAGGTAGCTTTGTGTTTTCATTTTATACTGTATCCTGAAAATTATGCAGCTGGCCCTGTTTGCAATTTCTCTTCCTGCCATGCTGCTTGATCCTTGGGCTGAGGAGACCTAGCCTATCTTGCCCACAAGAAGTCTTTTCTGTTGGACTTCATGCCAGTCTACAGTGACTGTGCAGTAGCCGCCATGACCCATTACTCTATAATACGATTGACCTTGGGCCCAGACTTGTTTTTCTCTGAAGTATGGATTGTCCAGAGCAAATTTCCTGGCCAGCCATGATGGTTTACCCAGTTTCTGTTCTTCAGAGGGGGGAACCTTCTTCCTGTACTACGGTTTTGTTTAATTTTGTGTTTTGAGATGGAGTCTTGCTATGTTGCTCATGGTGGCCTTGAACCCTTGGACTCAAGGGTTCTTCCAAGCTGGTTTGGTCATCCATGAGGCTGCGGAGGCTTGTACAGGCTGCCATCTATGTGGCAGAATCTGACTGCATTACGCCATCCCCTCTGTCTGCTAGAGGACTTGCTATCCTTTTATCTTCAAGGTCTCCTGACCTTCACTTCTGTTCCCTTCACTTCCTCTGTCCTTCTGGGGGAAGTCTCTAACAAACAGCCCATTGGCAGAGCAGACATGATTGACATTCCTTCTACCGAATGAAAGGCCAAGGACTACTTGCCTTGGGTTAGCAGCCCCACCCAATTCTCCAGCATTCTTTTGATCATCTGTTGTCATGGGCTCCCAATGGGTGTCCTTCTCAGATCCTATCACTACAGGATTCAATATAAAGACACTTCAGTATGCATTAAGAGTTATAGTAATAGCTTTCATGAGCAAAAAAGAAAGGGTTTATCACAAATGAAAAATAAAATATGATTTCTTACACTGGCTTAAAAATGATATAAGCACACACATTATACATATAATCGATGTCAGATATATGTACATATATCCATATAGGTAACATTCCTTACATTATTCTGGAAGTGTGTATATATATATAGATATATACACATGTATATATATTTAGTCATTTAGTCATCACGACAATTCTATGAAGTATGTGTACTATGCTCTAATTCCCATTTTTCACATAAGAAAATTGGAGGCACAGGACAAGAAAAGAACTAATTCAAAGTCACAGAACTGGTAAGTGGTAGAGCAAGCATTCAAGTCCCTGCCCTTAACCCATTCCAAGTTGGAAAAGTTCAGAGGAGAAACAACGGAGGCAGGGAAGATGTCCTGAAGAGTGGAGGACCCAAACAGACGTGAGAAGATGGCTGAGCTTTAGAAAGCTGACACACACGCTGACTGCCTCGTCCGTGTTATGATTAGCTGCAGACCCAACACATCTTCACATGTGGGTTTGACCCCACCCATGTCCCGCTCCTGTTTCCTGAGACCCTTAGGGGTCTCCACCTGGTGGTGAGGGATGCCTGCTTTCCAGCATATCTCTGCAGGGCTTCTGCAGTTTCCCCAGTACAGTTCTCCCTGCACACAGAGGTTCTGGCCCCGTTGCCTATTGGGCCTGCAGCCTGCTCTGAAGCATGGTCTGTGATAGGGCCACACCCTTCCCAGGTCCTGTGTTGGCAGAGGAGGACATACCTTGGAGCAAACCTGATGCTTTCCTCAGGCTTTGATGTAAATGTGTCTCTGTGCCATTAACCATGCTCCAGACTCTTCAGAAGAACTAAAGCCAGGACTACTGCCCTCCAGAGTGTCCCTTCCTTGTGTGCCCAAAGCTTTTTGCATAAACTAAATAAAGTAAATGGATGTGTAATTTATTTTTTAGCTATCTAGAGAGATTCTCAGTTGGCCATTTCATCCATTTAATCTATTGAACGAGACACGTTCAACTATTTACTTGGAACAAACCAGATCTATATTAACTGCTTAAAATGTGCACAGCATCACTTTGCTACCAGTGTTGATTAAGGCAACATGAATATCCCACACTGACCCAGGCCACAAGCAAATGTAACTAACGGGAACTCATCATTATCTGTATCCAGAAAAGCCTCCACTGCCTTCTCCTGGACCAAGAAGACATCAGAGGGAGATCAGGCATGGTGGTGTATGTCTGTAATCCCAGTGACTCTGGAGACTGAGGCAGGAGGATTGCAAGATTGAGGCTAGTCTCAGCAACTTAGTGAGGTCCTAAACAACTTAGCAAGACCCTATTTCCAAATAAAAAATAAATAAATAAATAGAAATGGGCTGCAGATGTGACTCAGTGGTTAAGGGCCCCTCTGTTCAATAACTGATAGAAAAAAAAAAAAAAAAAAGGCAGAGGGAGAACAGAGACCAGGGACTACGGAAATAGTTGCAGGTATTATTCCTTCTTCTCACTACCACCACCACCAGCCCTGCTGTGGCTGGAGGGAGGCTGGGATAGAACAGCTGGAAAGACACTGAAATTCTTCTCTCCAGGGAGCAATTGATCTCAGTCTATTTAAAAAATAAAAATCTTTGTTTTATAAGGCTTTAAAATCCTTCAACTACAGGAGGTAGGAAGGATAGGAGGGGACAGAGGACATCGAGGCAGTGAAACTATTCTGCCGGGTCTATAAAGGTGAGATCCCCAGCACCCAAAAAAAAAAAAAAAAACAAAAAACATAAAGGTGAATACATGTTGTTACATATTAATCAAAACCCAGCACCAAGGGTGAGACCTCATGAAAACCATGGTCTGGGTGACCCTGTGCCAGTCTAGGCTGATGGAGAGCAAAAAACATACCACGCAGGGGTGGTCTGTGGGTAGCTAGGGGTTGGTGGAGACAGAGGGGACACTGGAACCTCAAACTGCTCCAAACAATAAAGCTTATCAATCCCAAAAAACCAAAGGCCCATGTTCTCTTAGATATGCGGATGGTAACACACAATAAGGGGCAGGGGAGAAGAATAGAAGTTCATAGGATTAGACAAAGGGGAATGAAGGGAAGGGAGGGGACAGGGAATTGGAAAGACAGTGGAATGAATCAGACATAACTTTCCCATGTTCACATATGAATACACAACCAGTGAAACGCCACACCACGTACAACCCTAAGAATGGGAAGTTATACTCCATGTATGTACGATATGTCAAAATACGTTCTACTGTCATGTATATCTAAAAAGAACAAATTTTAAAATTTTAAAAATAAAACTTATTAAACTACAGTCACCCTACAGTGCTACAGAACCTCAGAATTTATTTTCCCCATCTAGCTGCATTGTTGAACCTGTTACCCAACCCCCCTCTATATACTTTATAAAGAACTAGAAGACTAGAAAATGGTTCTGATTAGCTTCCAAACACAAAGAAATAATAAATACTGAAGGAGATGGAAATGCCAATCATTCTGCTGTGATCATTACACATTGGACACATGTATTGTACCCCCAAATATGTAAATTATTATGTGTTGATTAAACTTTAAAAATAAGTGAAGTTGGGCTGGGGAGATAGCTCAGTTGGTAGAGTGCGTGCCTCATAAGCACAAGGCCCTGGGTTCAATCCCCAGTACCACAAAAAAATAAAATAAAATAAAAATAAGTAAAGTCGATTGATTTAAAAATTAATCATCTAAAAAAATAAATAAATAAATAAATAATAAATAAAAATTAATCATCCTCCCACCCTGTCCCACAATAGAGCTGCAGGCCTGAGATGTTCTCAGGCTCAGCTCTGTTGGCAGGAAAAATTGTCCAGCAAGACGGTATTTATGCTGCTCCCTCCCAGGAAGCTACCTGAAGAGTCAGGCTGATGCGGCTCCAGATGTGCTGGGCAGCCACACATTATGCTTGTAAATCACATTATTCACAGTGAGACTCCAAGGATATTCATGTGGATGACATACTCGGTGCTGATACAATCTCTAGTGATTTGGTGAGAACTCTTTAAAAGGCCCTGTAAAGTTTTTAAGACATAAATAGGGCCAGTGTCTTATAGTACCTAAATACTAAGTAGTACTTTGACGACACTAAGACAGTCCAGGTTTCAGAGGTACCCAAATTAAAACATCCAGGTGAACATTAATTCTTGCTAAAGGAAAAACAACCAGTTAACACCCTGATGCTGACAGCTGGAAATCTTGGTGATGTAGCCCATGCACCCCAGGCACTATCTTCAGAAGATAAGTGACTCAGAGTCTGCCAAGCCAAATTCTGATTCATGACCCACCCCTTCCAACTCCACCACCCCAATGCCCCCAAAAGAAAAGTCAGTACTTCCCCGAGCAGCCCAACCAGAGTCCAACCCTTTGGGGATAAATGTCAACCCTGTTTCTAGTTGTCATAGCCAAACTCCCACTTTCTGGAGGTGACTGGCCCCCCTGGAACTAATGGGTCTTCCAGACACGACCAGACAGTTCTCTGAGATAGAGTGAAAGTTAGGACCCAGTGAACATGAAAGCAGTTGAAACATCCGGGCCAGAGGGGAGAAAATGATACACACACAGACACACGCGCTGGGTCCTGCATTAGGCGTCACATCTTCCATCAGCTTCTGTCATCTGCAGCCCAACTCAGGTGAATCCACTGGCTGGTTTGGTTTTTTTTTAATCCCATATTTCTGATAACATTTATTGCACAAATATGGCACATATTTTATATACATTTGTTATAAATTTCATTTTCTGTTGTTCTACGCTCACATGGAACATGCAAGACAGACCATACTGGGCCACAAAGAGATGAACATGGTACCTATCACAGTAAGTGCTCAAAACCCTTTGGCTCTTAATCCATTCGTTAAAACTAGAGATAATACTAACCATTTCTCAAAAACCGTGGAAAATGTTCTTGGTATTTGGCATACATTAGCTCTAATCCTATAAACAACCTTTACAAAGTAAATATTGCTATGTTCACTTCCAGGAATTCAATATTAAAGAGTCAGCAATGTCCATATGGTAACAGATATGGCAATGTTTCAGTAAGCTATCCTTGGTAATAATGATAATGGTAATAATAATAGCATTATTATTGCAATAAATAAGACTTTTTTATCATTTACCACATGTCAGACTATTATGAGGATTTACAAAAATTACTCATTTAATCCTCATGATAATTTCATTAACTAGGTACAATTACTATTCCCCATTTCATCAACGAGGAAACTGAGGCCCAGAGATTCATTAACTCCTAAGTGGCTGTCTGGCTCCTGAGTCTGGGTACTTAATCTGACTGAAGCAAAACCAGAAGCCTATTTTTGTTTCCTTTTACCACAATACTCTTTTTAAAATATTTTTAAAATTTGTTTTAATTAGTTATACATGACAGTAGAATGTACTTTGATACATCATATAAAATGGAGTATAATTTCTCATTATTCTGAGTATACATGACGTAGAATCCCATCAGTCGTATAGTTATACACACATATAATGTCTGATTCTACCATCCTTCCTACCCCCGTTCCCCCTCCCCTTCCTTCACTTCCCTCTATCTAATCTAAAGTAACCCTCTCTTTCCCTAACCCCACTCCATTGTGAATTAGCATCCACATATCTGAGAAAATATCTGGCTTTTGGTTTTAGGGGATTGGCTTATTTCACTTATCATGGTATTCTCCAGTTCCATCCATTTATTCGCAAATACCATAATTTCATTCTTTTTTAAGGCCGTCATATATATATACCATCATATATATATACATATATATATATATATATATATATATATATATATATATATACCACATTTTCTTTATCCATTCATCTGTTCAAGGGCACCTAGGTTGGTTCCATGGTTTAGCTATTATGAATTGAGCTGCTGTAAACATTGATGTGCTGTGTCACTATAATATGCTGATTTTAGGTCCTTTGGGTATTGACCAAGAAGTGGGATAGCTGGGTCAAATGGTGGTTCCATTCCAAGTTTTTTGCTGGTTGAAAATTCTATTCACATGTTGGGGAAGAACAGATATGTCATTGGCCTCTTTTCTTCTGAAAGTCAAGGTTCCTCAAGGATGATTTCCCATTATTGATTCTCAGATTGTTTTCTAAAGTTTTCATTGTTGTTTTTGAGCCATTGTGTGTGCGTGTGCGTATTACTATAGAAAACAATTGGAAGTTTCAGGAAACCATAACCAAACCCACTTCTAAACATCCTATCATCTCTTAACATTTTGGCATGTCTCCTTCTCTGGGTTCTGTTTTGCCAAATGGAGTCACGTGCAGTATTATGTAGCTCCAGAGGCAGACATGTTACCCCAGGGTTCTTCCTGCCTTACTTCTGCATCCACAGTTCCTTCTCTACGTTGGCATGGAGAAAGTTAGGAGTGGCCAACGTTCCGAGACCAACCAAAATTTTCCTACTCCTCTCTCTCCTTTTTCCACTCAGAGTGATTTCTTTTTTTGCTCATTTTTAACAGTGACATGTTTAATAAGAGCTGAATGACTATTTTCCACAATGAAGAGTTGGAGCCAACACACAGTGTCCAGAAAGAAATGGCACAAAGGAATCCTATTTAAGACCAACTTCGTGGCCCAGGCAGGTGCCCTCCTTACCCTCCCCTGCTTCCCCACAGCTTGGCACACATTGCTAAACTGTTTGCTAAAATCTCTCTCTCTCTTCCCCCTGATTTCCTACTTTGCCCCAGGTCCTTGGCTACATGAGAACAAGGTGTACATTTACCAGGAGGCAGGTTATAAAGTAATGAATTATCATTTTTATTTTGGGTATTTGGCATGGGATCACCCAAAAGCTTGTTTTTCCACAAACACGTAGTGGAATCACCAATTAATAATCCCACTGAGGCAAGAACAATGTGAGGAGCATGTGCTTAGATTCAGCAGATAATCAAGGTCCGATTAGATCTCATTCTTTGCATACAGCATTCAAGAGTTTCATTCTGGCTTTCAAGCAAGCTGTAAAAGAGATCACTTAAGCACATTTTTTTAAAAAGTGATATTAGGCACCATTTGTGTGACATGATGCAAGTAGCAAAATGTTGGTCAAGTTTCAGGCAGGCAAGTTCAGGAATTTCAGCAAGGACAAATATCATAGACTTGGGTCTACTGCAGAAGGGCTGTGGCCACCATTCTGCCCAGGCTGTGATGATGAGTAGATAGACCTCTTCCTACAAAATGCCAACTGATGGCCCCAAGAGCCACTCTTGCAAAATGGCAGCAAATTGTCAGGTATTCTGTTTATGGTTCCCAGGATGCTTCACTTTGCATAAAGTGGAGTCACCCAGCAAGAAAGTAATTGAGTGGGGTGCAGCCAAGCCAATGAAAAGCCACGCATTGAAGAGATTGCCACCAGCCCCAGCCCAGCCCAGCCCAGCCCAGCCCAGCCTAGCCCAGCCCAGCCCAGCTCAGCCCAGCCCAGCTCAGCCCCAGGCCAGGCTTGGCCCCAGCCCCACCTAGTCAAGCTACTGATTGTCTTCAGGGAGGGACCCAAAGAATACTGTGCCAAGACCTCCTGTTAGAACTTGTCATTCCCAAGGACTAAGCTGGCCACTGCAGGGGCTTGTCTCTTGAGGCTATAAGGGTACAATTAATTGCAACAGCTGTAGCTTAATGTGTCCCTAAGCACCTTGTTGATCTTGATGGTAATGACAACAATGGAAAAAAATAACATCAATATATCTGAAATGCCTGAGCATGTTTCCCCAAGGCTTAGTGGGGTGTGGTTTTTTACCTAATAATGCTGGGATCACATGAAAACCATACTAGTTAATTTTCAAATGCTAACAATGATAGTTGACAGGTATATGATGACTATTAATGAAGAATTCTATGAGTTTCTGGCCATTTCTTTACTTAGTATTTTTAAATTAAGCTTATAATTTCTGCCATTCGCAATATTAAACACAAATTGCCTGCTTTGAACTTAATACAACACATAGCACATTTCTGAGGTTTTATTTAATGAATCGAATAATGTTATGTATCTTTGAATGTTTGACTACTTATCAAAAAGTTTAAAAGTTTTGAGATGCAGAAAAATAGCTAACCCACAAGTGAGAACTCTAAGAAACACAGAAAACAATTTCGCTGAGGCTTAGGAGAAGAGATGGAATGAATTCTGACTGAAGTACAAGTTTGAAAAATGGAAGGCAGAGAACTTGGAAGAAAGAACGCAATCGCCAAAAACAACAAAAACACAAATGAAGAGATTCTGAATAAATAGAAATATAAAATAAGAAAAATTCCCAAGCTGTAATCAGTGAGGAAGAACATGGCTTAAGCAAATTCTCCTATAAATAAGAATAAGATATGGGATGGATACCATATAGAAACATCAAATTTCACATGATAGAAGTATTTCACTTGATCCCTGGTGTATCAGAGACTGGCTAGTGCCACCAACCCATCTTTCTCCTCCTCCTGCACACACAGCTAGACATTTCCAGACTTCCTTGCAGTTAGCTGTGACCACATGACTAAGTTCTTGTAATGGCGTGTGGGTCAGAAGCAATGTTCACCACCTCCAGACCCGACCCAGAGCCTCCCAGGCAATTCTCTATGTTCTTTCTTTCTTCTTTCACCTGCTAGCCAAATGCTGAGGACCAGAGGGAGGACTTGATGGCTCAAGGATGTGAAGAAGTTGCTAAGTGAAAGGACCAGCCTCCTACCATGTTGGACTGCAGTGTGAACAAGAGAGAAATCTCTGGATTGAGCCTCCCAGATATGGGGCCTGTCAATTAGCCCTCTGACACAGTCATCTCCTGGCTTGCTAAAAATGAGACACATACAAAGCAATGGACATCCATGCATAACAGGACACAACTCTGTGACCACCCCGGTACAAGATGGCTTCATTTAGTCAAGGACAATTTTACATTATTCCTTCAAAGGTTTGATTATTGAACCTTTTAACATCTTGGACTAGTGAAGAATAAGTGCCTTCATGATACTTATGATAAACTATTAAAAACAAATAAACATATGCCTATTTATTAATAATGGCTATGTATATTAAATGTAGTTATAGACTTTTAATCATAAGAAATTGTTTGAATTAATATACTGCAAGAGTGAAACACAGAATCTTCTTGTAGATTATCTTCCCTCAAGTCTCTGTCTTCTTTCCTGTGGGAATTTTCCGCATGTCTGTGACTTCAATTACAATCTGTGTGTTGGTTATGATCTGATCTCTAGTTTCAACCCAGATATGTATCTCCAGCCCAGATTTTTCTTGAGATTTGAACCATATATCCAACTGCTTTCTGGGAATTGGGTGCCTGACATAACAAGCATTCAAGTGATAGAGTCTTTGAACCACAAGGAACTAATAGTCATCACCTTTACTGGATATCAACCCTCTCCCCACCACCCCTTTTTCCTTCCAAAGAGAACCCAGTTAGGGTCACATGTCTATGGTTCCCCACCAGATATCCCTTGGGGAAGCTGACTCCACTTCAACCCTGGGGATGGCCCATTTTGGTCAAAGATAATCTGGTTCAGAAGTAAACTTGAGCCAACAAGATGCAAGAGTAGTCTGCTGGGACGGTTCTGGAAATGTTTATTTACAATGTTAAGAGAGCTATAAGGAAAAGAGGAAAGGAAAAGGAGTAAATCAGGTGTAGGGTAGAGCCCAGAGACCAAAGACACACATGCCTTGCCATTGAAGGCCTGGGTTTGAATCTTCCTCTTACTAATCATGTAACCTTTGGCAAATTACTTAGTCTTTAAATGCCTCAGGTTTTCCATCTATAAAATGTATTATGAGGGGAAAATGAGTTAATGCATGTAAACTGCAGGTGCACAGCAAGTACTATAGGCACTTGCTTCTATTATGCTCCTCTCCATGTTCGCTTGCAACTGACGCCTCTGTCTTGCTCTCAGCCTGAGGATGAAAAGAACTCCATGGGTCCCCCAAGCAAAGAAATAGATGAGTCTCCAATGAGACTCATGTTTGAGTCCAATGGCACTTGTGTGAACTTTGCACTTAGTCAGCCCTCAACCCCACTCAACATCCTGCTGTGTAGGGTGATAAACCCCCTTGCTGCTCCAGCCTTAGCGTTCAGATTAACTTCTCACTTACAGCTAAGTACATCAGCTTGACACATTGACTAGTGCAGCACTTCCTGAAACCATGGCGTTTTAAAAAAATGAATAGCATGGTAATTCCAGCAGCTCCAGAAGCTGAAGTTGGAGGACTGCAAGTTCAAAGCCAGCCTCACTAACTTAGCAAGGCCCTTAACAACTTAGCAAGACCGAGTCTCAATTTAAAAGAAAAAATTTTAAAAGGCTGGGGGTGTGGCTCAGTGGTTAAGTGCCCCTGGGTTTAATCCCTGGTATATTTAAACAAATTAATAGCATGAATAATAAAGAATAAATTTTTCTGATTAACAGTAGAAGCATATCAGATAAGTTTAAAGTCCTTTCTGATTAATCACCTCTCATCTGCACCTTCCTCTTCCCCACTCCACAGAAGTATCCACAATAACATCTTTTGTATGTGCTTTTAATTTCCTTCTTATTTATTTATATAAAAATATCTGTATACAAAGAAAATACATAGCACTGTTTTGTATGAGTATTAATGGTTTTACATGATTGAAAACCTATCTTTCTACAAAGTTGCTTCTTTAGTCAACAATATATTTGGAGAGCTAGATATATTATTAGATAAACTTCATTCCTTATAACTGTCAAAATGTCTTTCAAAGTATTAACATTCCATAGTCTATTTAACCAACCACCATTTGATGGACTTTCAGTTCTTTTCTGTTTTATTTTATGTTTTGCAACCACAGACCATGCCAATACTAAGTCCTCAAACCTACCTGCTCGTCAAAGCTACTAACACCAGCTTCATAAAAGCCCATGATGTCATATGCTTTTAGTGAACTGCTACTTTTGTAAGAATGTCTACATTAATCCTTTTAATATATTTCACCTTGAGGTTCATTTTGTCTAATATTAACATTGGAATACTCTCTTTTTGTTGGAATTTGCTTAGTAAGCTTTTTCCATTCTAGCATTCCAGTTTTTGTGTCATTATGCTTTATGCTATTAAAAAATTGGATAGTTTTAAATCTGATATTACTGCACCTGATTTTTTGTGCCCCTGTGTGTCATTTTTCAGTGTATTTTCTACCAATTATATGACCTTCATAGGAGAAAAATGGAGCAATCACTCAGTGTACCACCTTGACTTAGAAGTTGTACCAACCGTGAAATCTTTTTAAGTAAACGATCTAGTGTTAAAGTTGTAATAGTATGTGTGTATTAAAATGGTGTTAGAATACTCCAAAGTAAATGGATTATTCTTGAAACTACCTGATGGTAACTAAGAGTGGTGGCTTTGGTGAGATTTTCTCTTCTTTTTTAACAAAGATTTTCTTTAAGGGTTAATAAAGGAAACCCTTAATTTCATTGATTATTAATGAAACAAAATCACTAATAAAGTAAAGCTGTTAATTTCATTTGAAATAAAATGTTAAAATGAAAAATTTTAGCCGCTACCTTCCTCATACTTAGGGATACTTAGTATCAAATATTCATAAAGAAAGTTTATTCATAAGGGTTGACAATACACAAAAAAGACAGAATGTGAGTTCAGAAATAACATGATCTCGCAAATTTAGACCATTAAAATAATTCAGCAATTTTGCAAAGCCTCTAGTCCCAACTTCCTTTGGATAAAAAAAAAAAAAAAGAAAAAGAAAAAGAAAACCAAAACAAACAAACAAAACCTCCAAGTACCAGCTTTTCACAAAACACTTAGGGAACTCTTTATCAATTTTAATTATTTTCAAACTCTCTCTACAAGGTCATTGTGTCTCACTCAGTGACCTTTGGGGCCACTTGAGGCAACAGGGACAGGAGGAGAACATGCATGGCTTCTGCCGCACCTTCATTTAATCCAGACGACATTACTCCTCATCTGCTTTATAGAACATCTTGCTTGAGAAAATGATTCTGCTACTTAAAATAAAATCTGATTTGATGGACCATTTCTAGAACCAGTAAAACTAATTCTAAATCTTTTATAGGCCTATCAAATGTGTCATCTTTCAAGCAGCTTCAGAAAAGGGAATTTTTCTCAGGTCTCAGAGATGCCTCTATCTTGATTAAGGAGTTCTTTGGTATTTCTGCTCAACTTTCTGTGATCACACATCTATTTTATAACAACTATCATGTATTTGGAAATGATGATCCTCCCATCCCTCAACCTTCCACTTCAGACCAAATCAATTCCACTTCTCTGAATCCCTCTGAACAGACCCTACTCTTCAACATTTAAATCATCTCAGTGAGATCCTCTTCTCTCTGAAACATCTCCAAATTTCTCACATTGCTCTCCAATCATCGAAACAATAAGTCACAGAGCTAAGCACAGTGGAAAGGGAAAGTTATCTTTCCACACAGCTCCTTGGGCTATCCTTTGGTCCTTCCTTACCCTGCAAGATCAACTTGATGATGGCAGAGGATTAAAGATGGCAACACTCTTTGACATTCTCTGTATCAATAAAAGGGTAATTTCCTCTCCTCTGGAATCTGTAATGGCCTGACTGACCTGCTACCAACACAGAATGGCAGAAGCAATACTACACCAGGTTTGGGCTTTACCTTCAACAACACTGGCAATTTCCCCTTTGGCTTCTTAAAATACTACCTCTGGAAGAAACCATCCACTATGCAAAAATACAAAAACAAAAGGCTACCCTGAATCTCCATGCTGTAAGGAAGTCCAAGCTAACCAAGTGGAAAGGCCACATGAGGGTGACGCCCCCTAACCCCAGCTCTTCGAGTCATGGCCGTCGACAGAATCATGATATAATGAATTGGTAGCCTGTCGCTAAGTTTGCAGGTGGTTTATTATAAAAAATATCAAGAGCAATGACTTTGTTCACCTTTGTGATTTACACTCCTTTCTCTCTCCAGGGATCTTTCTGGAAGCTGGCACTAACTAAGGACCCAACACTGACCTCAAAAAAGTTCAAAAACAAAATATTTAACTTTTCCCAGCATGTTAGATTAATCTGGAGCTTGGTGACTCAGAGGGAGTGAGGAATATGAGTTTAAGAGATATTCTGTCACTTCATGGAAAAGGTTGTTGGGAAATACCTAGCTGACTAAAGTAACTACCTAAATGAAGTCACAAAGTCTTGATGATCATTATAGTTGGCAGGATCTAAAATATCTATCACAAGTACTTTTTAGTTTATCATTTGCTTTATTATTTATATACATATTTATTTTATTACTTATATACTTATACTAATATGCTCTATTTATATTTATAATAATTTTTTTAATTTACAGAAGTTTTACTTTTTTATTCTGTCAAATATATCCATCTTTTCCTTTATAGTTTTCATCTTCGGTGTCATTTAATCAGTCACCAAATGCAGAGCAACTCATCCATTAAGTGCCTGCAGCCATAGCCCTTGGAGAAAGTCCATTTATAAGGTGAGAGGAGGAAGCCCAGACTTCTCAGCTGATATTAAATGGGGCAGCCAATCCCTAGTGGGAGACACATTAAGACCTCATTTATTTTATTAGCAAAGTATTAGACAGGTATAAATTCTTTTTTAATTGGATTGCCTTTGGCAGAAGTGCCTTCTCTTTGGTCACGGGTCCTCCCCAGCCCCACTGTTTCCACATCTGGCCACGTCTCACTGTTGTGCCTGCCTGGCCTGCAGGCATGTGAGGTGGAGCCCAGTTCCACAGAGCCTCCTGCCCAGAGAAGAGAGAGAAGCCAACTCTAAAAATCCAAGGGAAAACCTCTGGCTCGCTTAGGTGACTCTGGCTAGCAGATTGGGTCTGTTTCCAGAGGAGAGAGGCAGAGGAAAAGGAGCTGCTCTTGCCCATAGAATCTCCAAATATGTCACCAGTTCCAGTGCACAGCGAGAACCCTGATTGAGCTAACTGGTCACTCGATATTTCAGATAGTCAGAGGCAGGTATGATATCATAAGCTGTTAACCAGCCTACAGGATGTCTGTTCTGAGGCCCAATGCCTCCTCCCACCCAATCATTTGTCAAGGGCGCAAGGCATTGGAGTATAAACATGGCTGTCTCTACCTAGGGCAGTGCTCAGGAGTCATGGGTATGGGAAGTGTCTTTTGGCTCCTCCAAGTAAGCTTTGTAACTGGCATGCACCTGCCTGACAGATCTAAGTCCGTACTTACCACCTTCCAAACATGATACTCCTCACTTCACAGCCTCATCCAATTTTCTTAACTTTTATGCTGAGTAGCACTGTCCTCATCCTTTAGGTTATGGCATATAGGACCATGATAAGTCTGTACATCAGAGCAAATATATTCAAAGCCAGGCTCCGCAACTTAAATGAGATTCCATCTCTAAATAAAATACAAAAAAAGGGGGCTGGGGATGTGACTCAGTGGAAAAGGTGCCCCTGAGTTCAATCCCCCATACCCTTCACACCAATTAAAATAAAAGAGTTCCTAAGGATTTTGTTTTAGTGTGTTCAGGCAGCTCCACAAAATACCATAAACTGGGTGATTTATAAACAACAGAAATTTATTGTTCACAATCTAGAGACTGGGAAGTCCCAGATTCAGGTGCCAGCAGATTCAACAATTTGGTGAGGGACCATTTGGCACCTTGTCAATATGTCCTCACACAGTGAAAGGGAAGAACTCTGGTCTCTTCAGGTTCCAGGGAAGTCCAATCTCATGACCTAAAATCACCTTCCAAAAGCTGCATATCCTGATACCATCACCTTGAGGGTTAGCATTTTAGCATGTGAATTTTGAGAGAATACAAACATTCAGCTCATAGCAGATTCTATGTTTAGAAATCCAAAAAATTAAAGAGGAAAATATGAATTTTATTATGGGATAGCAGATTAACTTCATTAAATTAAAGATCTTCGCAAAATAAATAATTCATTACCAAGCATCCTATATTTGTCTCACAAGTAAGAGTGAGAAATAACCAGTCTCTTCTCTCAGCTAGTGACCATGAACCCCAGAGTCCTGTGATTTAGTGAAATAAGGAGTCCATTTAATTTTAGTAGGTATTGTTCATAACTAGTTCTAAAACTAGATGACTAAGGAAGAAACAAGACTAAGGGAAGATTCCATGAAACTACTAAATATGGTGGTACTATGACTTGGATGTGGTTTGTCTCCCAAGGCTCATGTGTTGGAGGCATGATCTTCAATGTGGTGGTGCTGAGGTAGTGGGACATTAAAAAGAGGCAGTTCCTAGCAGGAAGGCCTGAGGTCATTGGGTCACTACCCCTTGGAAGGGTTAGCATGGTTCTCCTGCAACCCCAGTTAGTCCCCCAGTCACTCTTTGGTTTCCTCTGTGACAATGCCATCTTTCCATCCCTCTTGCCACTTGTGATGCTATCTGCCATTATGTCCTTACCAGAGCTGAGCTGACCCCAGTGCCATGAGCTAACCGACCCTCTATTCTGTAGAAAGTCACCCGACTTCATTTTTTGTTGTTGTTGTTATAGTATTTTGTTATAGTAATAGAAAACAGACTAATATAGGTAGAAATTGGTTATACCCTAAGAAGAACACAGTAGTCAAAAAGCTACTGTCTCTGAAAACATCTCTGAAGCTTTCAGAAAAGCGGAGTCAGAAAGATTCACATTCAGTCTGAACTTCATGGAGGAAACATTGCTATCCAGAAGAGGGCTGTGGGACTTTTAGCAGCTTATGCAGTAAAATGTAGCCTGCCTGGACTCCATGCCCATCCACATCAGTCAGTTAGTTAGCATTATGTCCATGCTAGGGAAGAATTTTGCCACACCAAATTACTTTCCATGTGTTCACCTTTTTCATTATGAAAGTAATCCAAGTTAATATAAGAAAAATTTTTAAGAATTATGGTAGGGAAAAAAAATAAATCACCCACAATTCCACTACCCAGATAATTACTGTTAACCTTCTTGATAGTAGATTTCCTTCTAGTCTTTCTTCCACATAGATACAGTCTTGGTATGTTATTGGTTTTGTTTGTTTGCAAAATTGCCGTCGCTAGCCATAATATCACTCTGCCTGCTTCATTTTTTTCACTGAAGATCATATCACAAGTGTCTCCCTGTGTGGTTATGCAAGCTTCCTAAACACTGTTTTTCATGGCTGCATGAATTCTTAATCCCAGGTCAGCTCCTCCCTACAACCCCTGCCTTCTCAGGCCAGCTCCTCCCAGACTCTGCTTAGAAAAGGCCAGCTCATTTTATCAGAAAACAGCCATGTCTGGTAAGGGAAGTCTGCTGCCCCCAAAACTCCTAGTGCATTTCATTACCTCTGAATGATCAGTTTGGAATTATTCACATCACTGCCCTTAATTATCCACCTCACTGCCTTCTTCATTAGCATGGAGGGTGGAACCAAGGCTGGACTGTATTCTCTCCAGAGCCCCAGTCACTTCTGATTAGTGAGTTGCTTAGAAAATGGCCTCAGCTCCAGCAGGCCACTGCCAATGAGTGTCCTGTACAGCAAAGCATTTCATTTATATTCTGTCTCTGGGTCAGGGAGAACGCATGGGTTAGTGGCCTGGGGGATGGGGTTAGTGAGGGACAGCCAGGCCTAAATGGCTGCACTGCCCTTCTGGACAGCGTCCTCTGTCTTCTCCCTCTCTCTCTCTGTCTCTCCCTCTCTGGAAGTTTCCCTTTCAACGGGGGTGGGGGGGTGGGGGGATGGGAGGGGGAAGTATCCTGAAAACTCACATGTGAGACAATAGCAACCTACAATCCTATAAAACTTGTTCCTCCACCTCCCTGGCCCTCCCGCCACTCAAGATGGCCCCTAACAAAAGGCTCCACTTTGACTCCCAAGGCAGGCCAAAGCTGATTCAAAGCAGGGATTTGAATCCATCTGAGCTAAGCACACCAGTGACCACAAGCCAGCCACACTCCATTCCTAACCTTGAAGTCAAGCGGCAACATTCATTTTCCTCTTCTTGTTTTTTCTTTTCTTTCCTTCTTTTTCTTTCTTTCTTTCTTCCTTCCTTCCTTCCTTCCTTCCTTCCTTCCTTTTTTTCTTTCTTTCTTTTCTTTTCCTTCTTTCTTTCTTTCTTTCTTTCTTTCTTTCTTTCTTTCTTTCTTTCTTTCTTTCTTTCTTTCTTTCTTTCTTTCTTTCTTTTAATAGGAGTCAAGTAAAATGTCTCCAATGTATAGACAGTTTTTTAAAAGCTCGAAGCTGGACAGAAACACAACTTCCAAAGTAAGACACAGCCCTAATAATACTCCACCACTCTTCAGCATGAGCTCCCAGTCAAGAGCGCTTTATGCAGAAATTACCCACTTTTGCAAACTCTGCCACTTAAAGGAACTCCTGATGGACGGGCTTTGTTTTCTTGAACGTTAGCTTGTGAATGCTATTGCTGGTGTTGCTTTTTCATGGCTGGCAATATCATAACCGATGGGTTTGCTTCCTATCTATTGCTCAAAAATACATAAAGTGTAACCGTCTCCGCGCTGGGGCTTTCACTCACCAGCTGGTACTGTCAGAGGCTGTTTGCTCCCTAGTCCCAAAGCGAACAGAGGCTCCTTGTCTGAAAGGAGCCAGCCAGGAAGTGCCTGCTGCTCTCATGTAAACGTGGACATTCACTTCAGAAGTCTGGCTGTCTAGAGGACGAA
Source organism: Sciurus carolinensis (assembly GCF_902686445.1). Taxonomy (NCBI): domain Eukaryota; kingdom Metazoa; phylum Chordata; class Mammalia; order Rodentia; family Sciuridae; genus Sciurus; species Sciurus carolinensis. Next base: position 109,731,368 of record NC_062222.1, on the reverse strand, counting down.
CGCTGGTCACCCAGGATGGAACCATGAGGGCAGGGAGGGGCCACAGGGACAGATAGGAAACTGTAGATAACATCTGGACAGTAGGTTGCTTCTGGATTTTTTTGCTTTTTTTTTTTTCTGGTTTTTTTTTTTTTGGCATGTTTTCCTTTTTTGCCTAAAACTTCAGCAAAATGGTTTAAGAAGATTGGAAGAAGTGACTGGTTGTATGGTAGACTATTGGATCTTCAGGAAATTTTCTTCTCAACTTTTCTGAGTCACTCCTCACTAAAAGGAACCACTGAAAAACTTCTCTGTGCTCATTTCATAGACTGGCTTCCACTAATTCCACTGGAAAATACATTTTTCCAATAATCTCCGTTATAGATTTGCTCATTCACTTTTTTTCCTTTTTAACAAATGTTTATTAAGTGCTAGGCATTGTGATGCTAGAATAAACAATAAACATGCACATTGCTCATGGCAGAGTTCAGGCCCACTCCTTCTCCCTATATGTACACATACATGCACACATATGTGCCTTGTTCTATCACTTTATCAAGCACTTACATCCTGCTCAGCATTTTTTTGGGGGTGCTGGCGATTGAACCCAGGGGTGCTTAACCACTGAGCCACATCCCCAGCTCTTTTTATTTTTTTATTTTGAGACAGGGTCTTGCCAGGTTGTTTAGGGTCTTGCTAAGTTGTTTAGGGCCTTGCTAAGTTGCTGAGGCTGACTTTTTTTGAACTTGCCATCCTCCTGCCTCAGCCTCCGAGTCACTGGGATTAAAGGAGTGTCCCATTTCGCCCAACTGCTAAGCACTATGTGCCTTATCTTTTATAATCCTCATGGCAGACGAATGGATTACAATTGTTTCCCCACTTTCTAGATGAGAGGACACACAATATGCTCAAGATCATAGGACACACAGTGACAAGTTACAACACAAAAACCGTCTGATTCCAGAGTCTGTGCTCGTAACCACTGCATGACCCAGCCTGCTGTGTTCCTTCCAAAACGCATGCTGAAATTTAATTGCCATCGTAACAGTATTGAGAGATGCAGCCTTGAAAAAGTGATTAGCTCATGAGGGCTCCACCCTCAGGCGTGGATTAATGCCGTTATTGTGGCATTGGGTTAGTTATTGAAGGAGTGGCTTTGTTATAAAGCAGCGTTCTCTCACCAAGTGATGCACTCGACCATGATATAATGCAACAAGAAGGCCCTCACCCAAGGCCGGCATCTCGATACTGAACTTCCCAGCCTCCAGAATTGTGAGAAATAAATTCCTTTGATTCCCACTCCATGGTATTCTTTTATATCAGTAGAAAATGGACTAAGACAGCTTCTCTTGTGCTCACTAGACTCAGTGATGACACCCATTCATTCAAAGATTAGACTTCTGCTGATTTCCACCTGCCCTCAAGTTACCATTCGAAAAAGTGGATAGTAGAAGACACTGAGGAAAAGTCAAAAGTGTCCCAAAACTTCTTCAGAAAAATTCACATTTTTATGCCAGATTCAAAAAGGTTCAGACTCAACGAAACCTTGACATTTCTCTATCTTGAGCAACATCAACAAAGAATGGCTGAGTCAAATGGTGCATTCGTTGAATGGGACATTATACAGACAGGCCAGAGCCAAAGGCGTCAACATGGATTAACATCAAAAGTATAATATCAAATTTTGAAAAGTAAATTAAAGAAGGATAAGAATAGTCGGAGCATTCATTTGAAGTACAAAAACCAGGAAAATGGAGCTATGTATGTTGTGTGTGGACAGGTTGGTTACAGATCAATATACATGGGAACGACAGACTTCCACAGTGACACAAAGGTTATTTCTGGGGAAGAGGAGAATGTGATTGCCCAGGGGGCTCAAGAAGAGGGTTTGATAGTATCTTCAAAACATAAAGAAGCAAACATGGAAAATAGTAGGACTTATTACTATGGTGGTAAGTGCATATGTAATTATCACATTTCTCAATATGATTTCTGTTTTGAAACATGTCCTAATTTTTTTAAACTGATACATCTGTATTTTACAGTTGGTCCAGGGAAATGGAATGGCCAGCCCTCGTCACTTAGCTAATGATAGAGACAGAATCATAATAGGGTCTCCAGTGCTCTCTGTGGCTTCCGCTCTGCCTTTTGACCCTTAGACTCCTCTAAGAACTCTCTTAGTTCCTGGGAAGCTGCAGTGTGTAAGTAGACTGGCCCACCCCCTCTCTTCTCCATGATTCAAGTTTCTGCACTCTGGGTTCTGAGTCCCCATAACTAAGAACTAAGGGCATTTTAATACTTGGAGATCTCAAAACTAGAAGTTTGGAAGACCAAAAAGCCACCAGCCAAATGGATGGAATGATTGTGAACCACAATTCTAACAATTTTGGTTAGCAGCTTCCCCTGATATTATAAACATCCTTAGAAATTTCAGTTTACACTAGATGAGAGGAAGCAGGAGGACAAATAGCTCCCAGAGATGGATGGCTGACTACAACAGCAGAGAAAGAAGAAAATTTTCATAGCAATAAAAGTATTGTAGTCTTAGCTGCTCAGTATAAATAGCAATCCATTCACTAAAAATGATTTAAACTTAAAATGTATTGGGGCAGCAGTTACCAAACCTGGTTGTGCAGGAGAATTACCAGGAAGAATGTTTTCAAAAACATCCCTATCTAGGATCCATCTCAGCAAATTCTGTTCAGTTGTTGTGGGTTTGGACCCAGGTATTGGTGTTTCTCTAAAGCTACTGAAATGGTTCTCACGCACTACGGGGGAGAACCATTTTAGGGGATTAACTAGCAAACTTCAACTTTCAAATAATATTTTTTTTGAGGAGTTCTTCATTCCCCAATTGTATGGTATGTAAAGATTGTGCATTTGGACGTGTGTGCGCAAGTATGGGTGTGACTCAGTGTGACTCTCAAACCTCCCTCACCCCAATTCCCCAAGCCCAACCTCCCAGAGAGGTGCCTTACAGTGACTCTAACATCTCAGGGAGCTCAGCTCTGACCTACTGACTCCCATTGATCCTGTGCTCAGGTTTCTGTTCCCACTGTCCATTTCGGCCTTCTTGGAGCAAGACTTCAGATAGACCATTCCCTGGCCTTTCAGGTCTCCACCACCCTCTCTGGTCTGCTGCCTTCCCTTCAACCCAGACACCACAACTCTCCTCCAGAATGCATTTCCTAAGTCCTCTCTTGCCTGGAAGTGAGATTCCTATGGTGAATACTCTTTTCTTACTCATTCAATCTGGCAAAAGAGTATGACTTTAATAACTCCATTATTTTAAGCAGCAGCATGATTAGGCATTAAAAATGATCAATTTAAGACCTAAGAATCATGGGCAGAATGGATTAGTCAACCCTCATGTGCAGGACCCATAGGTCCTGGCTCCTAGTTTTCAATCCCCGTGACATAAGATCTATAAACATTTTGAAATTTGGAGTCCTGAAATTTAACAGGTATAAAAATTCTTGAGCCCAATGGAAAACTGGTAAAGTAATCAAATGCTACAGAACTTCTAAAGATATGGGCGCAGGTCATGGGTTCTATAAAATTTTTTTCTGAGGTTATTAAGAAGCACAATTGGTTATTATTGTTATGAAAGCTTCCGAGTACCTGCTTTGGTAATGCTAAATAAGAGAAATGCTTACACTACTCTGTTAGTGCAAAGCAGTTAACACACCCATTTCACAGATGAGAAAACTGAGGTAATTCCAAACCTGTATATATAGGACCCAAACCACTTAGTTCATAAATGCTGGAGTTAGGATTTTAACCTGTGCTTTACCTGACTCTCAAATCCTACATTTTACTTGTTATATAGCAGCAACTCTCATTTCTTTATACCTACACACACAAACTTCTCTTTTTTCTTGATTATCTCTTTCAGGTCAATGTCACTGAACTTCAAAAATCCCAGAAAACAGCAGGTTTATTAAAACTGGAAGGAAAAAAGTTAAAAAGAAAGAAAGTTCTTGAAAATAAGTTTCTGCAAAACAGTAAAATTTTCCCGTTTGTGATTTCAGAGATAAATATTACAAGATGTTTTTGCCTCAGAAGAGAAAAACTATGTAGTTTAAAATTGAAAAGCCCTTTATCACTGATTAAAAGTGAGAAGTATGACTCTTGTCAGTCAACAAGAGACTATGCTCAGCCTGCAGCAGGATAAAGTTTGAAGTGTCCTAAACCTCATGTGACCACCCCTAAATCTTGGAAGTACCTAGGCACCTGAACACATTCTTTCAACTAAAGTAATTACCTGTGGTTTTTGTTGGGTTAATAAAGAATAATAAAGATCTGCCGAAGAGGAGGGTGTTCATGGTGATTCCAGTTCTCCAGGGTGCTGAGTGACCCTCCAGCCCAGGTCTCCTGCCAGGGTGCTGTCTTGGTGCCCTCATAGGACATGTGGATCAGTCCAGTGCCCCCTGAAATCAGGAGCTCATCTGTAGATATGCTGTGACACAAATCCTCCCCAGACTTACAGGGTTCCAAAGCTGGGGCCCCACCAGAAGCAAATGAATCACACTCATCTCTTTGTCTTGTACAAGTCTTTTAAGGTGTGCCTTTGTGCAGTGAGACCCTGGTCTACCAAACAAAATATGAAATCTATAGACATATTTTTGTTTTGTTTTGTTGTCTAACATGGACTGTTAAGAAACATGAGAAACATTTTATTATACAGATAAAGGATCTTAATCAGTCCTGTAATGTCACCTGAATAAAGCCCCCTTCTGATAAGCAAAGCTCTGAGTTTTCATTAAGCACATTAGAAGAAGATATTCCCTGTACTTCTCCCCTGACCTCCCATCAGCCCTGGAACCATATTGCGTCTATCTGATCATGAGCACAGAAGAGATCTAGAACATCGTAGGGATGGAATAAGCACATTCTGCCTTCTTTGATCCATCCTCTATAGGTGGCATTTAACCTCATGTTGTGCTCTCCCCAGACACCCACTGTCCCCATCTCCTCAGGGACTATGATCTTGTCAGGGTGAGGTTTTGAGTGGCCTGTTCATTACCAAGCTAGGCAATAAACAGCTAAAGAGAACCAAAAAACTTTTTATTTTTTAAAACAACAATAACAAAGGACTCTGGGAATAAGCAAGCCTTCCACCAAATAGTCTGTTAATACTTGAAAAAAAATAAGTAGAGTCTAAGTCTATTCCCTCCCGCCCCAGACTCACCGCAGCTTACAACAGCAGCCACTCAGAAGGACCACAAAATTACTAGCATTGAACCGCCATGGCCTCTGGCTTCGGATACCCCTTCTCCTAGAAACAACATCCTCTTTGAACCAGCGAGGTACCGGTGTGGGGTTATTTCTGAGTCATACCAGCGGGGAAGTTCTCCAGTTCAGCCCTTGTGGTAGCCTGGGGGAGAATTACTGCTTCCTTCTCACGGAGGTCCTGAGGAAGCCTCAGAAAGACCTGGACTGTTGTGTGCTATCTCAAGCAGAGCGGCTACCAATGGCTTTGACATTGCCAGGTTTGCTGGGAAAGACCCCCTTCGCTTTCCTCAGCATCACTTGAATTCTAACCTAGCATAGAACTTGACCCCGCAGAGCTAGGTTCTCAGAGGTGCCAATTTGGCTCCTACCCACAGGAATGAATTCTTACAATAGAAATGATCCAAGTACAAGCACTCATTAAAAATACTTGACACTATTAAAATTTATAAAGTAAGAAAGCTGAGAAATCATGAGTGCATCTTTATTTTAAGGTTTTTAAGAAAAATGTGGAATGATAGAATAAAGCAGGGGTTGGCTAACTATGACCTGAGGGATAAATCTGAGTTGTCAATTGCTTATGTATGAATCATAAGCTATGAATGATTTTTATGTATTTAAATAGTGGGGAGAAAAAGAAAAAAGAATACAAGAAATTCAAATTTCAGTGTCCAACATAAAGTTTTATTGGAACACAGTTATGTTCCCTCTTTTACATGATATTTATTGGTGCTTTTGTACCTTGATGCAGAGCAGAGTTGTCTCAATGGACATTGTATGACCCACTGGCACAAGTTACTATATGGTCCTTTACAAAAAAGTTTACTGGACCCTGAAATAAATAAAGAAAAGACAGAACCAAAGTTTTGATTTACCAAAGCAACATTTTTTTCCTACATTTTTCCTGTTTTATTCTACTCTATTGGTCAAATGGCCATGCATGTGTGCGTTTTGGAGTTTTTTGTTTGTTTGTTTGCTTGGTACCAAGGATTGAACCCAGGGATGCCTAACCACCAAGCCACTTCCCCAGTCCTTTTTTATATTTTATTGGAGACAGGATCTCACTGAGTTGCTTAGGGCCTCCCTGAGTTGCTAAGGCTGGCTTTGAACTCATAATCCTTCTACCTCGGCCTCCCAAGCCACTGGGATTATAGGTGTGCTCCACCACACCTGGCCTAATGCACGTTTTCTTAAAGCAATACCTTTCTCTTAAAAGACTATAACCTGGGCTGGGGTTGTAGCTCAGTGGTAGAGCACTTGCCTAGCATGTGTGAGCACTGGGTTTGATTCTCAGCATTGCATACAAACAAATGAAGGTTCATCAACAGCTAATAAAAATATTTTAAAAAAGAGAATGTAACCTAGCCACTATAGAAATGGAAAGTGTCTCCAAAGCATAGAGAAGGTAAACATTACCAGTAAATAATCCCTAAATCCAGAGAAAACAATGCTAACATTTTAATGTGTATCCTTTCAATCTTTATAATACGTTTTTCCATTTTTTACAAAACTGGAGTTTTGTGTTTTTCTCGCTTTCACTTTAAATCATGAATGCATTCCCTGCAAAGTTTTCAATATTCAAATCGACAAAAGTGTCATGCTTCTCCCAAGTTGTTGAATAATGCCTTATGGGTTATTTTACCATATTATGGAAAATGGTCTCCTTTTTATTTTTTCCAGAGTAAAAAAGAAAATAGTCAATGCCAGTTTCTTTGAGTTTAGAGGAAAAGCTTGTGGTTCTTTCAAGTTATGAGAATCATCATGTTCTGTTTTATACTTTTTTGAAGAAATGAAACATTTATCTTCAATAAACAAATCATTAAAAATGCATAGTTGACTGGGCTTTTGTTCTTTAACCTAATAGGAGAAAGAGACACAATTGGGGTTTTAAAGTTTTCAGTGTTGTTAAGTATAATATTTCTGCCTATCTGTAGTCTCTTCCCTGTATCTATGTACAAATACTAATATGAAACACAACCGCATTTGTAGAATTAGGCCAATTCACAACAATTGTCTGTGAGAGCAATTGTTGAAAAGCATTACTAATTACCAAAAGAGTCATGTTATTTTACTATCAAAGGGCATTATATGGAAATAAAAGCTGTTTTGAGACCGCACCTAGTAACAGGTTATGGTAATGCAAACTATTATATTTAACCCAAGATATTTCCTTAGATTTAAGTGGCAAAGATTCAACATAGGAAGATTAAAGAAGTTGGGCTCCCTTGCCCTAGCTTTTCCTGCTATCACTAAAGGAGATTCCCAGAGCTGCTGTTGGGACGCAAACCACAGGGAGAAGGAATGCTTTCAATTCCACACATGGCCCTTATTCTACGCAGAACCTTTTGTTTTACATTACCACTTCTACTCTCCAGATGGAATTGAGGAACACTCGATCAATTTGAAAAACCAAAGTTTTTACTGTAAGTGATGCATGTCAACTGATAGGACCTCATTGTGGAGAACCGGAATGTGGAGTCGAATTCATTTTGGTTTCCTTAACAGTGTGTGCAAAGGGCAACAAGTGAGTTCACCAGAGTGAGGACAAACTAGCGATTATCTGTGATCTGTAAATCTAAGTTCGCCAAAACCTCAGAACCTTTAGTCTGCTTATTGCAGTCACAGCAATTTATATCCATCCAAAGAGAGAAGGCAAGCGGAGGGAAAGGGAGAGATGGAACAGAAGGGACGGACGAATGGAAAGGGAAGGAAGGATGGCCGTGGAAAGGGAAAAGGAAGGAAAGAGAGAAGAAAATAAAGAAAAGCTATTGGCTTTTAACAGGTTTTGTTAGCATCTCTTTGTGTTAATAATGGAACCCTGCAGCTGAGGAATTCTTTGATGATTTATGGCCAAAAAGAACCTCAATCCCCTGCCAATTTAAAATCTATGCATGTTTCAACTATCACGGGCTCTCGGTTTTTGCTGCCAGATGGAGTGAGGAAGTTAAGGAGATAATTTTTTCCATGAGGAGGAATCAGGGCAAGGAAACAATGAATTGAAATGCATTAAGAATCACCACAGCGCCCGGGATGTGGCTCAGTGGTAGAGCGCTTGCTGAGTATGTGCGAGGCCCTGGGATCAAACCCCAGCACCATCAAGGAAAAAGAATCATCACAGAGCCCTGAGAGTCAGCTGTGCTGAGTGGTCCAGTTGGTCTTCCACAAAAGCAGGTTGACAATGCCATTCTGGGAAGGTGGGAAAGCTGGCAAGTATAAAAGTGTTTGGCACATAAGAGTCCCTCAACCAGTGATCGCTGACTTTGAATGGAGGGTGTTCAGCAAATCTGTGGCTACCTAAAAACAAAGGAATGCCTTTTGGGCCACCCATATGGAAGAACTGGTGTTTTATAAGCCACAAGACAAATGACTTATCCTCCAGAGAGGCTCAGGTAACTTAACTGCAGATACTTTACAGGATCTTTTAAAATGTATTAGCCACATCAGAGTGGAAACGCATTTCCTAACGAGGTTTTGAGCCATACTTCTGGAAGGAAGACGCTTCTCCTTCCATCAGATTTAGCACCTGCTTTATTACCAGCCTCGTAAAACAAAGCCAGCAAAAGACAAACTGGGCGATTATAAAAATTATTTTCTAATAATAATTCATTTCCTACTTCAATGTCAATATGACTGGCTCCTGCGGTAGGCTGGACAGAGGCCAAAGTACTAAAGCAACAAAACACTAGGTAAGGAGTTGGGAGACTTCAGCTTGAAATTGGAGGACCAGGTTTGGGAAATGAAAGGTGAGCTATGGACATAATGAGCAGCAGAAGATGAAACCAAAGTCTGCTTCCAACCTTATCCCATGGTCGTCTGTGAGCTGGTGACTGGGGAAAGAAATCATAGCCATCACTCCTGCTTTTCTCCTAGGAATAATGTGAAAAGTACCTTTTTGCTTTCATTGGAATTTTTCGATCACTAAGCCCTAATCAGAAAGACCTTTACAGGATTCAAACATGAGCCATCTTTGAAAAGGAATGGCAAGCCCAGGTGGGCTGGGTCCATGTTTGCAAACCTGCTCCCAGCCTCAATGAACCCACAATATCACAGTTTCTCTATCAAGGACTCACTAAGTGCATCAAATACATTTCTTTTTAATCATCATATCAACTCTATGAGATGGACTTTTATTAGTCCCCTTTTAGAGATGCAGAAATGGAGACATAGAAGTTAATTCATTAGCCCAAAGTCACATAGTTGGTCCCATAGTGATAAATTTTGAACTTGACACATGACTTTTAGGAAGAGGACTATATTTCCCAGCCCCCCTGCAATCACAGACATGAGGCTAAGATCTGCCCGATGGGCTTTGAAGAGAAACAGTATACTATGGCTTTTTTCTTTTTTTTCATTTATTTTTATTTTTTCGATTTATTTTTATTTAAAAAATTTTTTGTAGTTGTAGATGGATATAATGCCTTTATTTTATTTTTTAATTTTTAATGTGGTGTTAAGGATCAAACCAAGTGCCTCACACATGCTAGTGGCAAGTTCTCTGCCTCTGAGTTATAGCCCCAGTCCCATAGATTTGCTTTTAAAGGGAAGGAGTTCTTCCCACCAAACTTTCTCCTCTGCCACCAGACTGATGCTTGGAATATCAATGAAATAAAAAACATTTTGAAAGCATCATCTTATGGGTGGTGCAAAAACAAAACTGAAGGAGGCTGGTTTCTGAACGGCCTCATAGTGAGGAGCAGCTATACCAGTCCCAGGTTGCCTATCTCAGACTAAGTCAAAAGAAAAATACTATTTTTTGATCTCTCTAGTATTTCAAGTTTCTTTTATACTGCCAAGCTGCACCCTAACTTACTTCATAGCTAAGCTAAAATTTGAGGCCAGTTCTGTCTGATTCCAAAGCCTTGCTCCAACTTTGGAAGCTACAAGTGTATGTATTCTCATCAGAAGAGTAAGAATTTAAAATCGAAATGAATTTGTAATTCCTTCTTCAAAACATACGACAACTCTTTGACACTTGATTCTAAGTGGTAGGAGACTCTTCATAAAATAAAGTTTGCAAAGTAATCACAGTACTGTTAGGACTAAAGATCTCTCCGAGCCATTCACATTCATGGTTTCCATTCAGCCAAAGGATCTGAAGACCTTGGCTCTTATTTTTCTGATATAGTTGAAAGTAAGCAGGGTGAGCTTAGAGAAAGTTTTACATGGAGTTTGTATTTGAGGTTAGCATTCAAATCTGGACCACTGCTATGGTTTTAATGTATTCTCCCAAAAGTTCATATACTGGAAACTTAATTGCCACATTCATATGTTAATGGTACCTGGGGGTGGTGCTTTTGGGAGGTAATCAGGGTTAAATGATGTCATGATGGTGGGACACCCATGATGACATTAGTGCCTTTATAAGATGAGGAAGAAAGACCCAACCTAGCACATTCGCTCTGTCTCACTGAGATGCCTCCTCCATGTCCGCCTGTTATGATGCAGCAGAGAAAGCCCTAGGCAGGCATCAGCACCATGCTCTTGGACTTCCCAGCCTCCAGAACCATAACCTATATAAACTTCTATTTATAAATTACCCAAGCTGTGGTATTCAGTTACAGCAGCAGAAATCAGGCTGAGACACCATCTCGTGCACCCTTTCAGCCTTCACCAAGGTGCTCTCTCTTCATCCTGGTACCCTGGCTCCTTCTTGCTATCTTAACCGCTGCCCAAATAAGAAAGGACCTGACATCTGGAATCCATCATCGTCTGTGACATTCTGACCTCCCTTTTCTTGTCTCCTAGCCCAACAGTGCCAGGGAAGGATGGCCTATTCCTAGGAGGTGCGATGGGTAGCAGCAGCAATTTCATCCCCTCTTGAGGTCTGCTGTAAAATCCAGGCTCTGCCACTTAACTAGCAGTGGTTACTAACTGTATAACCACAGTCAAGTCCATAATCTCTAAAATAAGAATAACAGCAGATCTCACAAGACTACCGGTCCAGTGAAGCAAGCTGATACATGCACATTGACCTGGCTCATAATAGATGATCAATAGATAATTCTCTGCACTCAATAGGCTTTCCTGTTCCCTTCTTGTCTTTTTCTTCTGAGTACAATAAAGTGCCATCTCCACATTCTAAGCCATAATTCCTCTTATTCCACCATTCTCAACCACATAGTCTTTAGACCATACCTAATGCTCTATAATTGTATCTTACAGTTTAAGTATCTCAGCACATTAGGAATTCATAGACCTGGACACAATGATCACAGGAACCCGCCACCTCATGACCCAGCAGTCGGCCTGTCAGGGAGATAGACACCCCTCTCACTCTCCTCCAATCCTCCCGTCTCAGCCAGTGCTTTCCATTGACTGATTCCAAGCAGAAGTTAGAGGGCCAGAGGAGCCCAGTGAACGGTGCTCACAGCTCACTTCCCAGGGCACAGAGTGAGATGAAGGAAGGAGAGTGGATTTAGACCAGCAAAGGAAGGTAGCCAGCATAGGAATGCAGTGTACAGGTTTGGTGGAGCTGGAGAGAAGTCACATAATCAGATTAATATTTCTGTGGTCAAACATATAAAGGTTTACAGTATGTGTCTAAAGAAATATTAAACAGCTCCTTATCAAGTCAAGCACTGGGGCAAATAAAGAAGAGCCCAAATGGCCTTACAGGTAAAGGTCAGATCCTCAGACCTGTGTGAGGGAGAGAGTTTGTCCTACGCTCTTCTGGGATCACTGTGTGCCCCTTGCATTCCCATGGGCAGGGCACCTTCGCTTTGTACATTATCTCTGCCGCCACCGGTTCTGCCAGGGTACTTACTGTGATGGTGGCCACATCTGAAACTCTTGAGAAGACTCCCTAGAACACAAGTCCCAGCAGAAAGTTGAGAAAAGTGCGAGGTGCACTTGAGTTACTAGAACTTTCTAAGAGCAATATGCAGTCAGAGTCTCCAGATTCCAAGGTCAGGGGTGCCTGTCCCTTTCAGGGAATGTTGTAGGGTCCTCTGCTTTGCATAGCTGCCTGTGCCTATAAGACAGTAGATACTCCATAAATATTTGCTGTCAATAATAAGTGGTATCCTTTTCTTACATTGATCACTATCACCCCTGGGATTAGAGCATAAAAATAAGTAGCCTAGTTCAGATTCTCTTCCCCATATCTCATCTTTTTCCATTTTTTTTTTTTTTTTAATTTCCAAGATTTCATATTCCACAGGCCTGTCCAGGTTGATAAGTGTACCTTTGTTTGGCCATATCTCCACCTGTTTACCCTAGCATAAATTAATTCAAGGGGAATCAGGGTGCTAGGAGTGTGGACTTCAACATCATATCAGATCACCTGGTTTCAAATTCTGGCTCTACCATGTACTAGCAGCCAATGTATTTAATACACCTGGGCCTCATCTTCTCACCACTAAGATGGGGACATGTCGTGGGGCCATTTAAGGAGTCTATGAATAAACATATGTGAGGCACTTAGGAGGGAAACACTCCACAAATGCTAACTATTGTTATTGTTGATATCTGGACCTGCTGAACAATCCCAAAAAGTAGCCCCCCAATAAGGCCCCCAGTAAAAACAGGTCCAGGCTTCATCTAATTAGCATAAAGTTCTCTGAATCCTCCAGATAGCAGTCTTCTGGGTTTCAACAATTAAGATACAGTTCCCACCAGCACCCCACTATATCAGAACAAGAAAGTGCTTCAAGAGGTTTACTGATTCTAATGAATGGTTAACACTCAGAGAATTTCAAAAGAACAAAAGAAGAAACTGACCATCTAGTAACACCACTTCCCTCTGTGTGTCTACCTTAACTACCATCCTGGAACCAGCTAAAGCCTAGCAATGGTTAACAAATTATAGATTGGGTCCATGTTGATATTTAGGGTTTCATTCTAAAACTTATTTAACCAACGACTGCTCTGCTTCTGACCAACCAGGTGAACATTAAAATAGCAATTGTCAATTGTGACAAAGTTTGCCAACATTTATTCTATTCTTCCCAAGTCTTGATTTATCGAAGGTTTACTTTTTCATTAATAGCTTTCAGAAAACAGCACCCTTCTTGGGAGACAAACTATTACTGCAAACAAACACATCAATGGACATGATCTCTTATTATGCCAAAATCAATTCACATCAGGCAATTTACAGATGTACACTAGTATAGCTTCACCCAGCTGCCATAGGCAGAGCACTGTACCCTTCATATGGCATTGCACACAAAAATAAAACCTTCTTCTGAGTTGAAATCAAAGATGAACTTTGCAGACCAGTACTAAAAACTAGTTAAAACTTTTCTATTTTATTACGATTTCATTGGATATTTTGAATGGAAGAGAACAGACTTGGATTGAGAATCGTTTGTTAAAATGCATCTGGTCTCATCCCATTCATTCAGAGGAAATAATATAAAATTAAATCAACACACAACCCCACCATCTAATTAAGTTTGATCCCTTCAAGCAGAACCTAACTCACTGCTCATATTATCTCTACCTCCAGAATCTTCCAACTTCCTTGTCGCTGTTTATTCTATGGTCAGAAAAACTTTCTAAGCCTGCAAGCAGTCAATTGTGTGGCATGCTTTCCAGTGGGGAGTCAGTGAAATAAAATCCAAGACAATGGCATCACATGGGGACACATAAGCCATGCCTGATTGACTCCATTGCTAGGTGTGAGGACCTGCTGTCCTGTGTCTCTAAGAACCTTCGGCAAAATGCAAAATGGACACTCTGAAGTTACGACTGAAGATTTCACATTTAGTCAATTTCCCTTTGCTCTAACACCATATCTCCTTTCTGTACTTTTTTCTGATTTGACTCAAGTCAGGAAATATACAGGTTACACCAAAACTTCCCCATCGATTCACTAACAAGCAGGCCGGAGTAGTGAGGAGAAATTGAAGGCAGGGAGGGGGAAAGTTGGAGCACAGAGGTAGGGCCACCTCACCTGTCCCTTGGGGTGACAACTACAGTTTCAGTTGTTTATTTCTAATTTTACTTCTAGGAAGCCTCTATTTATAAATATTTCCTCTTTAACCCCCAAGTTCCACGATCTCTGAACAAGTTCCCTCTCTCCCCTTCTCTCTCATTCTCTCTCTCTCTCTCTCTCTCTCTCTCTCTCTCTCCCTCTCTCCTTTGCTTCTAATGTATTTGTTACTTGTAAAATACAATGATGCAAAGACAGTTTCTATAATTACCTTTTTTTTTTTTTTAAGAGTCAGCAGTAGTTGGCAGAAAGTCAAACTGGCTTCATCTTCCAAGCAGACTTGAGAGAAAGGGGTAGTTCCGTTTCTCTTACTAAGATTAGGAACTGAGTGTCAAAGGCAAAAGCACTGAGTTCCTTCTCAAAGCACTTCAGGTCTTCTGTGGACCGCTTTGCTTTCGGATGCAAATTTAAAGAGGCTGCATTAGGAAGTATTAGTTCCCTTTTTAACCTCAAGCATCAATACCATTTGTTATAGGCAATTGCTATAATTAGACCCTGGGCTGACAACACACCAATAAAATAGGGGGTTGCTTCATAGGTGTGGTTATAAGGGCCTGCACCCCCTGAAATTCCCACTGGTGAGGTACTTTCCTTGAATTAAGAGAGTTTTTCTTTAAATATACAAATATGTCTGTGAAAGCTTCGTTAACCACTGTTTAGCTCCAACGTCTCTTCAGTTCCTTTAATATTGAGGAAATGGGGACACTTGAAGCTTCCAATTCCGGTTCCCATTGCCCAAGTCAGGCCTTCTTATTCCTGACTATCGCAGTAGACAACTAACTGGTCTCCCAGCATCCAGTTCCCACTTTTAAAAGTCAGACTTATTGCTCAAAATGAAAGATGTGATCACACCTCTGCAGCCTCGTGCCAAGTTCCATATCTTGGCATTCAAGACCTTTGTAATCTGCCACTTATCTTTCCAAACTTTTCCCCATCACAGATATCTTACATTGAGATTATACTAAACCATTTGACCTAAATCTCTGCTCTCATTTTATCATGGGTTTCCTTAACCTAAAATTTCTTTCTCTACTTTCTATTGCTCCAGCCAAACTTCCACCAGACAAAATCCAACTGATTGTTCCAAACCCAGTCAAAATACCAATTCCTTTATAAGCCTACCAAAGCTCCTTTTTCTCCTCTCTCCCCATCATTCACTGTTGGATCTATTTTTCTAGATATCCAATAAAAGAGATGGATTAAACCAATGGTTCTCAACTGGTTGATTTGCCCCTCTGAGAAACATTTGGCAAAGTCTAAAGACAAATACCTAAGATTGGATAATTCATGAACAACAGAAGGTTTCTGTTCACAGTGTGGAGGCTGTGAAGTCACACTAGGGGTAGGAGCTACTGGCATCTAGTGGGTAGAGGCCCAGATGCTACTAAATACCCTACAATGCACGAGGCAGCTGCTTCCCTATAACAAAGAAAATAATCAGGCCCCAATGCCAATCTTGCCAAGTTAAGAAACCCCAAATTAAACAAATGCATTTAGCGCTGCAGCACTGCCAAATCTCACTAAATCGACAAGTATTTTAAAAATCAAAAATGGAAAAAGACCAAAGTCTAGGAGAAGAGACCACACTGGGTCAGAAATGTCCAAAGTTTTGCATATGGAAAGCAGATGGTGAAATAGATGACTGACTGAGGGTAAAGAATTTAACCTAAATCACGTGGCTCTCCATACGCTCATGTGGCTTCTTTGACCCAGAATTCTTTTCCCTGCATTCTAACACTCTAGTAAGCCTTCCAACCTCCATTTTCCTCTTCTCCCTTTATCATGCACCCATTTGTCTAGACATCCATTTAAAAATGATAAGGAAGGTGAAAGTGAAAAGAAAGTGAGAAAGTGAAGAAAATGGAAATCTAACTTCTCCTGGGGGCAAGGGAAAGTACCCTCAAAAGCAATCCAATTCAGATCACAGCACCCCAGAGAACTGGGAACTTCAGATGGCAATCGTACAGTGAGAGATAGGACTAGAAATATCAGGATGGGTTCAAGACTTAATGCAGAGGAGTCTGATGCCAGGATTCCTGAGGAATGGGGTGGCTCCCCCACAGGGCTTGTTCTCCAGAGAAATCAAACCAGAAGATTCTGTGGAGGACTGAGGAAAACCAGCAGGAACCTCTCGCTGACTGAGGGGGTTAAGTGCATACTCAACAGTGGATCCACAGAGTACTCCTCTCCAGGAAATTTGAATTTTAAATTTAAAAAAGACATAGAAATACTGGCACCTAGGGTCTCATTTGGTGAAGCCCACAAATCAACAGACGCTGTGCAGACACATCTTTTGGGCATCTTATTCTTAACTGTAAATGGACAATCAAGGACCATTAGACCGTGGAGAAAACTAAGAGACCTCAATGAACTAAATTTCAAAACCTGCTAAACCTCTCCTAGTTTGCTTTCATCCAAAGTGACCATTTTAGTTCATTCAGGCTACTATAACAAAATCCCTTAGATTGGGAAATTTATGAACATGAGAAGGTTATTACTCACAATTCTGGATATTGGGAAGTCTAAGATCAAGGTATTAATCAACTCACCATCTACGTAGGGCTCCTTCTTCACAGTTGGTTCCTTCTGCATCCTCATATGGCAGAAGAGCAAAAAGGGACTAATAGGTTTCCTTAGGTTTCCTTTATAAGGGCACTAATCTCATGCATGAGGGCTCCACCCTCATGACCTAATCCACTCCTGAAGACCCTACCTCTTAATATCATCACATTGGAGGTTCAGTTTCAACATAAGAATTTTAGGGGGACACGTGCATTCAGACTATAGCAGGGTCAGTGGGAAAAGGAAGAATGTACCATAGACAGCAGTTAAAAGGAAATCAGCGGAGTTAACAAACTTTGAACAACTGCCCATGGACTGATGAGAGAAACACCTCCAGGATCCCGAGAGCATGGGGTAGGCACAGGGACCTGGACACAAAATGGCTGAGCTGGGAGAGACTGTCCCTGAAGAGAAGCAGTGCAGGAAACCTGAGCCAAACCTCCCCAAGGCACGTGAGTTTACCAAATCCAAGGCCGCCTCTGCAGAAGGTGGAGAGGGGCAGGAGGGATAATGAAATCCCTTCAACGTCCTCCTGTTCTGTACCAAGTGCAGCACAGCAGCCCCTGGAGAGTTGGGACAAGACAAAAGGTCAGAGAGAGAAAAGTCTTTGAAGGCATCGGAAGCCAAGGGAGAGACTGATGAGCAAACAGAATCCCCCAGCAACCCCCGAAGCTGGCAGCCAGGTTACAAAGCAAAGAAGGTCACTCGCGGTTTGGCAAGTTGATCATTTCACTGTGGAGCATAAAGGGATCCCTAGGGCTCCCAGATGCTCAGGCTCAGAGGAAGTCCTCTGCGTGTCTGCGTGATATTGGAAGACAGTGGTGACCTGAATCCAACAGAGGTGACAACAAGCCAGACCCAGGGCACCCACGTGTTGGAGTGACTAACACCCTTGACCCACCCAAACACACACACTCAGCCCAATAGAGAGATTTGCCCCTTGGGGGAGGCACCAAGTGAAGGTATGTGACTTTAACAATGCAAAAGCATGAAGTAGTAACACAATATTTGAATGCAGAGAACAATAACTTAAAGATGGACATTCTAAATTCTAGCACAACCACTAAAAAATAACACAAAGAGGTATGGCTGAAAAACACAAATAAAACAACCAATTAGCCAATAGTTGAATGGCTTCAAAGAAGGCAGGAAATAAACACAAGGGGAACAAAGAACAGAAGGGACAAATATTAGGATGACAGACTTACATCCAAAGATATCCATAATGATATTAAATGCAAAAAGATTACACAAGTCAAGTAAAAGGCAGAAATCATCCTGATAATGAGGCAGGATCCATCTCTATACTGTTTACAAGATAAACATTTTAAATATAAAGATGCAGATGTTTTACACATAAAGCAGGAAGGTGTGAAAAAGGAGAGCTATATTAATACCAGACAATGCGGACTCCAGGGCAAAAAGAATTGCAGAGACAAAGAGATTTCATCATAAGAGGGTCCATTCACCCCAAAGACCTAGCAACCTAAACATATTTGCACCAAACACAGAGCTTCAAAATTTATAAAGAAAATATTGACAGAACTAAAGAGAGAAATGGATCCATCTACAATCGGAAGTGAAGATTTGAACACTTCTTTCTCAGTAATGGGTCAAATCAGTAGACAAAAAAAAATCAGAAAGACTGGATAAGTTTTGAACAGTACCAACCCATTTGATCTTATTGGCACATGTGACGCATCCACAGAAGTGACAGGTGCCAGAAGAGAGGGTGCCAGAGTCGGAATGGTAGAGGAACAATCAAGCAGCTCATGAGGAAGACAGGGAATCAGCTGGCTGGAGAGGGGAAAACCAAAGTGACTAACAGTGTTGTCAAGTTGTTTGCTACCTGGTTTGCCACGTAACCAGCCCTTTTATTCCTTCTCATTAAATTCTCAGTGTGATCTGCATTGCTCTAAGTGCTTGAGGGAATGGACTTCACTTTGGAGATATGGAAAGATACGGACTCCTATTTTGCGGTTAGCTTGGGGTGAAACTAGAGGCTTCCTGTCAAAAGCCAGTCATACTTGACCTATGACTAAGAGTCCCATCAAGGCTGTATAAGGTGGAGAACTGGCTTCAGCTCAGAAGTGAGCCAGGTAGACACCTTCATCATGACTTCCAGAGATAGAGGAGGCTGGTCTGGCATCACACAAAGGTCCTTGTCAGGACCAGGTGACAGAGTTGCTGTAAGTGTTGGCTCTGGGACCTGAGGGTTGTCTCATAGGTCCTCCGCTGCAGAGGTGAGTGTATCCTTATATCTTGGTCATGGAAGGGTGTGGTAGACTTTCCCTTGTTCCCACTGAATTCTCTGAGTCTAAAACAGCGCCTGGAGGCTTGGTGAGTACTTCTTGAAAAAAACGAGATCAAGGAGGGCCTCGCAGGCTCCAGAGAACTGATGAGGTCCTCTAATCTTCTTTAGCTGTGGAGATTTTTGTCACAAACCAGACGGTTGTAACTACTCAGATATCAGAACCAAGCAGGACCACAGGACCATAGAACAATTTCAAAGAATGGTAAGATACCACCAGGGACTCTGTGAGACAGAATGCTCACATGTTCACTCTGGTGTCTGCTGGGCTCAGAATGGTCATCTTGTTCACTTTCACCAGCTTCATTCCGGTGTCCTAAAACCTGTGTCAGGAAATGACAGATGGGTTGGGAACACGCCATCCCTGCTCCGTGAAGGAAGGAGTCCACCTAGTGTACCAACTCACGTATCTCCAGGGGGCTGAGACCCTGAGAGCAGGGGCTGAGGCTAGGGGGCACTGCCAGTTGTGCTGGGGTCAGACATGTTCTGAGGGTGGAGAGTGGAGTGTAGCTAACGTCAGGCTGGGTCCCACCTGTACGCCGCCCCCAACACCGTACATTTAAATCTTCATGCTACATTTGCCTCGTTTTAGACAGCTTTTTCATTGCTGTGACCAAAAGACCTGACAAGAACAATGTAGAGAAAGACAATCTTATTTTAGTTAGTGGTTTCAGAGGCCTTAGTCCACAGACAACCAACTCCAGTGCTCTGGGCCTACAGTGAGGCGGAGCATCATGGCAGAAGGTCATGGCAGAGGAAAATAGCTGAGGACATGGCAACAGGAAGCAGAGAGCTCTGCTCCCCAGAGACAAAATATATACCCCAAAGATGTGTCCCCAGTGACCTACCTCCTCCAACCAGACCCTACCTACCTATAGTTACCACTCAGCTAATCCAAATCAGTGGATTAATTCACTGATCAGGTCACACCTCTCATAATGTAATCATTTTACCTCTGGAAATTCTTGCATTGTCTCACACATGAGCTTTTTGGGGACACCTCATATCTAAATCATAACACCCCTGAAACTCCCCAGGAACCATCAGCAGCTTGGCTGATGTAGGACTGCTCCTGGCCAGGCTGGGGTGGCGAAGTGCTGGATAGGAAGGACAGAGACCTTTCTGAAATCTAAACAACTGGGCTGAATAAGGAAGCCCAATCCCAAGAGGGGTCCACTTAGAAAGGAGAAGGGATGTTGGCCATGAACCTTGGAAGGATCAACTCCCAAAGGAAAAGTTATATCTTGTTTTTGCTTCACACACTTCTTACAAAGGAAAGTCTTATAAATAAAACTGTCAAAGGTAGCAATATTTGCTTAGTAGAAGATGTAAATATAAAGGAAAAAAATCCATAGTTTCCTTAGAAGAAGAAGAAGCCCCCAGGAAAGACCCATTTTGTTAGAGTGAAGGCTTTGGTAAACCTATGGAGAGGCTGAGCCTCCAAGGGCTGTGGATGGCAGGGCCCCATGATTAGCAAAGCTGAACAGAGCTAATCTGCACTGATAAATGGTGGCAAGGCGGGAGTGAGTGTCCGTGGGTGGCTGGAGGAAAGGGTCAAGATGAAGGCCCAGGGGACGGAGGCCTAAAGAGGACAGAAATCTTAAATTGCTGTTGATTAAGCTATTCACTATTCAACGCATGATAGAACCACATGCCTCTTACAATCCTCAGTAAAGCCTAGACGATTGTTCAGCTGGAGGAAAGACTGGAATACCTAGCCCTGCTTCAAGGCCACTGCAGAGGAGCCATGCTGGTTTCACACTGGTCACTGGGATCCATCCTGGAGAAGATTCACTTCATTTTTTTTTTTAATCACTAAAATATTTATCAATTGATCCTTGAAGTACATGGCTTTTGGGGAGCTCATGACAGATAAATGAAAAAGAAGAGGCTAAGGAAATATACTAAGTGCTGTCAGAGGCTGAGCTGATGATAGTCACTCACTCTCTGTAGGAGTTTGTTAATGCTGCCACATAAGAAGTACCACACACTGGGAGGCTTCAACAAGGGAAGCTAATTTTTCTCACCATTCTGGAGGCTCTAAGTCTAAGATCAGGGTGTCTGCAGGGCTGTGTCTTCTGAGGCTTCTCTCCATGGCTTGTAGCTGGCCCTCTTCTCCCTGTGTGCTCGCTAAATCTTCCTCTGTGCATGTCTGTGCCCAAATTGTCTCTTCTTCTAAGGACACCAGTCATACTGGATAAGGATCCACCCAAATGACCTCATCTTAACTCAGCTACTCAGTTACCTGTCTTCAAACACAGCTACGTTTGAGGTGCTGGGGCTTAGGACTCTAATGCATGGATTTTGGAAGACAAAATACCCTCCATGCCAAACAACTTCTCTCCACCGAAGTTCCTAGGAAAATGTTATTACTCCCTAGGACATGAAGCTGTCTGTTTCCTTCCCTGCCTTCTCTCCAGAGATTTCCCCACATATAACCTCTTCTTTCTAGAAAAGCTAAAAACTCATCCTTGCAAGTTTTCTATAACTTCTCAGGATTGTACTTTCCAAAAGAGACCTTCTGGGCAATGCAGGCCTCCCGTACCTGTCATGGTTGTTTTGTTTTGGTTTCATTTAATCCTCTGAAGCCAAGAGACTTGAGACCTATGCAACTTAGCAGAGTGGTGCTTTAGCGTCTCTCTCGAGACATTCTAGTCAGTTGTGATCCTCTTCCAGCCTCTGCCCCAACCTCAATCCACCCCATTCAGCCAACTTTCGTAGCTTACCTGAGAATACCCCAGAAGGGTTAACAAGCACAGCTGTGCAACCCAGTTCCGGCACACCACATAGGAAGGATAAAGATGAGAGAGAGACTCCAGGACCAAGGAGGGCAGCAGCAGGAGGATGCAAGCCCTAGGAAAACCATCCTTGATCCAAGCACAGTTGGGAGGTCTGAACAGAAAAGACAGCCAGAACAGCATCTATGAAGCAAAGATTTGCATAGGCCTTCTCAAAAATATTTCCTGAGCTACAAAGTTTGCCATCTTCAGCTTCCAAGAAACCAACATGGTAACCAACAGTAGTTATCATTCCCCAAATTCATCATCCTTTCCCAATTCTTTGCCGCAGCTGAAATCCCACCCTCTATGTTCCTGCCCCAACTTCAACCTATTAAAACAATATCCACTCATGAGGATCAGCTTCCAGTGTTGCACGAGGCCTTTTCTGGCTACCACAGATGGAAGCTGCCTCCCCCACCTCTGAACCCTCATTGTACTGCATCGACTCCTCCTTCCCCCAAGGATTTGCACAGATGTGGGAAAGACCACCTGTGACAGGGGAATTCCTTAGGATTTAGAGTGCTGCTGCTGCTGCAAAGTATTTGCTAAGCATTTACTATGTATTAAGCACATGCTAAGTGCATTTCTCACTTAATCTTCCAACTCCTGAAAGCAGATATTATTAGTTCCATTTTATAGAGAAGGAAACAATAGCTCACAGACATTTGTCACAGTGAGATAGTGAGACAGTTAAGATTCAAACATAGATTTGCCTGACCCCAGAGCCCATACTCTCAGTCACAGACAGATCTAGGTCCTAAGATCAATTATAACACCTGCAGGCTTTGTGACTACATAACTCCCATCTCTCTGAATCTCAATTTCCTTATCTGTAAGAAGGAGTAATAATGCATTGTTAGGATTGTCATGGGGAGGAGATAAGATCACTTTTTCTTTTTTTTAGGTGCTGAGGATCACACTCAGGGCCTTAAGCATGTTTGGCAAGCACTCTACCACTATACTACATCCTCAGCCCCAAGATTACCTGTCTAAATCAACTTACTCAGTGAGTTCTCTATGAATGGTGGTAATTCACAGTGCAATAGCTGATGTTCTTCCTTCCCAGAATGTAAGCTGTTTCTATGGGGCAGGAAATAAGTCTTACTCACCTAGAATTTTCCTCAGCTCCTAGGAGAATGGTTTGCACACGATACTTGTCAACTGAACACTTATCAACTGAACAGAGTCTAGCTGGGTTGGATTATAGGTTACCCTGTGCTTGGTTGAAGCATGGGCTACAAAATCTTCAATTCCTAAAATTCTAATCTGGAAACTATGTATAAAGAATTTTCTCTCTTCCAATTACTTCCTAAATCCCAAGGGAATTTATTGCAGTAGTTTCAATATTTTTTTGGTTCAGAGGTAGAGAGTCAAATAGGGTAACCAACCATCTTGGTTTGCCTGGATCTGTTCCAGTTTTTGCTCTGAAAATCTTGCATCCCACGAACACCTCAGTCCTGGGGAAACTGGGACAGTTGATCATCCTACAGTCAAACAAAAAAAGATTCATAATAATAATGATGATATTTCATTGACTGTTAACTATGAATCAGGTACAGTACGAGGACTTTGCAGGTATACTTTCAACTTGAATCCTCCTGCAACTCTGAAGCTAAGGCTTCTGTGAAAGCAGATAAGACTGTTCATAGCACAGAGAATTTGGAAGAAATTCTTAGGAAAGGATTAAACTTCAGAAAGAATCTAAATAGTTTCTCATGAGTTCCTCACATGTGGCTTTTGGAAAGGCATGGGTATTTGTACTTGGTTTCTCCAGAAGTAGCAGAGGGAGAACCCAAGCTCCCCATGTACTGTTCTTAATCTTACTCAACTACCAACTGACCCTCAAATGTCTTGGAAGTCAGACCATTGGGCACAGGCTCTATTTACACTGCAGTAAATGCCATAAAAATGACCAGGCAGGCTGAAACCATGCAAAACAATCTTAATAATCAACAGGAAAAGTTATGCTTGTTTTAGGATATTTAATTTTTTTCAAAATACTATAAATTCTATTACTGTCAGTTATAAATGTTCTGAGAAATAAAAATGGTAAAACTAATATTTCTTTAGTAGATGGCAAATAAAACATTAGAAACACTGAAAACTAAAGTGTTTTATTTCTTTGTAAAACAAAACTTATCAAGAGTAGTGTGAACATGCTTGCTTTATCATACAACTCATGACACTGAGAAAGTATTTTTTGAGCGAGCATTTTATCTATAGCTTGGTGAATTTTCATGATCCTTTCGAAGTTTGGATCCACTTCCAAAATGTCTTCCTTTGCCTTCTCATCATTGCACAATATATCCAAGAGTTTCCTTAACGTGAAGTTTTTCATCCATCTCCATTACTTCCATCACAACCACGTTCTACATTTATCTCCACTGAGCTTCTCTGGTTGCACATATAGAGCATCTCCCATTCAGAGGTCTCTTTCATTTACGTTCAACCACAAATCATTTCCAGCATTGTCCCTTTTTGATTTCTTTCTTTCTTTTTTTTTTTTTTGCCAGGAGGGGCAGCGGGACCCTGGGGACGGGCCGCAGGAGGAGGTGGGGATGGGCAGCTGGTTGATGTCTGAGCTCAGGGCTGGGCGGGGACACCTGGTGACCCTAGGTTGGGAGTCGGGTGGGCAAGGTTGAGGTTGGCGCCCCCGCACTGGGTCTGCCGCCAGGCAAGGTCCCCGGCCGCCCTGCAAGGGGCGGCGGTTGGGTGGCAGGGTGTCACAGTGGTGACTGCGGTGACAGCGGTGACGGGCGTTGTTAGCTGGCGAGCCCGAGGTTTAAAATAGCATCCTGGTGGCAACAACAGCAATTTACTTCCCGAATTTCCATGCCGATCGGATGATCTGCTCTTAATCAAGCAGAGACATCCCCGGTGCTCTTTTTTTTTTTTTTTAAGTGAGAGTTTCCTTATTTATTTATTTATTTATTATTTTTTTGGGGGGGGAGGATACATGTTGTTTCTGTTTGTGCATGGAGTAACAGCATATATTTGCATATTCATACATTTACATAGAGTAATGATGTTTGATTCATTCTGTTACTTTTTTCCGTCCCCCCCCCCACCTCTCTTTTCCCTCTATACAGTCCCTCCTTCCTCCATTCTTGCTCCCCTCCCACCCCCCATTATGTGTCATCATTCGCCTTTTGGATTTTTGAGATTGACTTATCTCACTTAACATGATATTCTCCAATTTCATCCATTTGCCTGCAAATGCCATAATTTTATTATTCTTTATAGCTGAGTAATATTCCATTGTGTGTATATATATATACATACCACAGTTTCTTTATCCATTCATCAATTGAAGGACATCTAGGTTGGTTCCACAGTCTGGTTATTGTGAATTGAGCAGCTGTGAACATTGATGTGGCTGTATCTCTGTAGTATGCTGAAGTATGTAGTATGCTTAAGTCCTTTGGGTATAGGCTGAGGAGTGGGATAGCTGGGTCAAATGGTAGGTCCATTCCAAGTTTTCTAAGGAATCTCCACACTGCTTTCTGGAGTGGCTGCACTAATTTGCACCCTACCAGCAATGTATTAGTTTACCTTTTTCCCCACATCCTCTCCAACACCTATTGTTGCTAGTATTCTTGATAATCACCATTCTAATTAGGGTGAGATAGAATCTTAGTGTAGTTTTGATTTGCATTTCTCTTATTACTAAAGATGGTGAACATTTTTTCATATGTTTGTTGATTGCTTGTAGATCTTCTTCTGTGAAGTGTCTGTTCATATCCTTAGCCCATTTGTTGATTGGGTTATTTGTATACTTCGTGTAGAGTTTTTTGAGTTCTTTATAGATTCTGGAAATTAGTGCTGAAGTATGAGTGGCAAAGATTTTCTCCCACTCTGTAGGCTCTCTCTTCGCATTACTGATAGTTTTCTTTGCTGAGAGAAAGCTATTTAGTTTGAATCTATCCCAGTTATTGATTCTTGCTTTTATTTCTTGTGCTATGGGAGTCCTGTTAAGGAAGTCTGATCCTAAGCCAACAAGTTGAAGGTTTGGACCTACTTTTTCTTCTATAAGATGCAGGGTCTCTGGTCTGATTTCAAGGTCCTTGATCCATTGTGAGTTGAGTTTTGTGCAGGGTGAGAGATAGGGGTTTAGTTTCATTCTGTTGCATATGGATTTCCAGTTTTCCCAGCACCACTTGTTGAAGAGGCTATTTTTTCTCCATTGCATATTTTTGGCACCTTTGTCTAGTATTAGATAATTGTATTTATTTGGGTTTGTGTCCATGTCCTCTATTCTGTACCATTGATCTACCTGTCTACTTTGGTGCCAATACCATGCTGTTTTTGTTACTATTGCTTTGTAGTATAGTTGAAGTTCTGGTATTGTGATACCCCCTGTTACATTCTTCCTGCTAAGGATTGCTTTAGCTATTCTGGGTTTCTTATTCTTCCAGATGAATTTCATGATTGCTTGCTCTATTTCTGTAAGGTACGTCATTGGGATTTTAATTGGAATTGCATTGAATCTGTATAGCACTTTTGGTAGTATGGCCATTTTGACAATATTAATTCTGCCTATCCAAGAACATGGGAGATCTTTCCATCTTCTAAGGTCTTCCTTAATTCCTTTCTTCAATGTTTTGTAGTTTTCATTGTAGAGATCTTTTACCTCTTTGGTTAGATTGATTCCCAAGTATTTTATTTTTTTTGAGGCCATTGCAAATGGGGTTGTTTTCCTCATTTCCCTTTCAGCTGTTTCGTCGCTTGCATATAAAAATGCTTTAGATTTATGCATGTTGATTTTATAGCCTGCTATTTTGCTGAATTCATTGATGAGGTCTAGAAGTTTTCTGGAGGAGGTTTTTGGATCCTCTAAATATAGAATCTTGTCATCCGCAAATAGTGATAGCTTAAGTTCCTCTTTTCCTATTCGTATCCCTTTAATTTCTTTAGTCTGCCTAATTGCTCTGGCTCGAGTTTCGAGGACAATGTTGAATAGAAATGGTAAAAGAGGATGTCCCTGTCTTGTTCCCATTTTTAAAGGGAATGGTTTCAGTTTTTCTCCATTAAGAGCGATGTTGGCCATGGGCTTAGCATAAATAGCCTTTACAATGTTCAGGTATGTTCTTACTATCCCTATTTTTTCTAGGGTTTTGAGCAGGAAGGGGTGTTGTATTTTGTCAAATGCTTTTTCTGTGTCAATTGAAATCATCATATAATTCTTATACTTAAGTCTATTGACATAATGGATTACGTTTATTGATTTATGAATGTTGAACCATCCTTGCATTCCAGGGATGAACCCCACTTGATCATGGTGCACAATTTTCTTAATATGTTTTTGGATACAGTTTGCCAATAGTTTGTTAAGGATCTTTGCATCTATATTCATCAAGGATATTGGTCTAAAATTTTCTTTCATAGATGTGTCTTTTCCTGCTTTGGTTATTAGCTTCATAAAATGAGTTCGGTAGGGTACCATACTTTTCTATTTCCTGGAATACTTTGAGAAGTATTGGAATGAGTTCTTCTTTGAAGATCTTGTAGAACTCGGCTGAGAATCTGTCTGGTCCTGGGCTTTTCTTAAATGGTAGATTTTTAATGGCTTCTTCTACTTCATTGCTTGATATTGATCTGTTTAAATTGTGTATGTCGTCCTGGTTCAGTTTGGGAGGAGCATATGTCTCTAGAAATTTGTCAATGTCTTCAGTAGTTTATATTTTGTTGGAATACAGATTTTCAAAGTAGCTTCTCATTATATTCTGTATCTCAGTGGTGTCTGTCGTGATATTTCCTTTTGCATCATGTATTAGTAATTTGAGCCTTCTCTCTCCTTCTCTTTGTTAATGTGGCTAAGGATTTGTCTATTTTGTTTACTTTCGCAAAGAGCCCACTTTTTGTTTTGTCAATTTTTTGAATTGTTTCTTTTGTTTCAATTTCATTGATTTCAGCTCTGATTTTAATGATTTCCTGTCTTCTACTACTTTTGCTGTTATTCTGTTCTTCTTTTTCTAGGACTTTGAGCCATAATGTTAGGTCATTTAGTTGTTGACTTTTCATTCTTTTCTGGAATGTGCTCCATGCAATCAGTTTTCCTCTTAGTACCGCTTTCATAGTGTCCCAGAGATTTTGATATGTTGTATCGTCATTCTCATTGACCTCTAAGAATTTTTTTATCTCCTCCCTGATGTTTTTTGTTATCCATGTTTCATTCAATAGCATATTATTTAGTCTCCAGGTGTTGGAGTAATTTCTGTTTTTTATTTTGTCATTGATTTCTACTCTCAGTCCATTATGATCTGATAGAACACAAGGCAGTATCTCTATTTTTTTGCATTTCCTAAGGGCTGCTTTGTGGCATAACATATGGTCTATTTTCAAGAAGGTTCCATGTGCTGCTGAGAAGAAAGTGAATCCGCTTGTTGATGGATGGAATATTCTATATATGTCTATTAAGTCTAGGTTATTGATTGTGTTATTGAGTTCTATGGTTTCTTTGGTTGGATTTTGTTTGGAAGATCTATCTAGTGGTGACAGGGGTGCATTAAAGTCACCTAGAATTATTGTGTTGTGGTCTATGTGATCCCTGAAATTGAGAAGGATTTGTTTGATGTACAGGGATGCACCATTGTTTGGGGCATAAATATTTACTATTGTTATGTCTTCCTGATTTATGGTTCCCTTAAGCAGTATGAAATGTCCTTCTTTATCCCTTCTGACTAACTTTGGCTTGAAGTCCACTTTATCTGATATAAGGATGGAAACCCCTGCTTTTTTACTGAGTCCATGTGCGTGGTAGGTTTTTTCCCATCCTTTCACCTTTAGTCTGTGGATGTCTTTTTCTGTGAGATGAGTCTCTTGTAGGCAGCTATTGTTGGGTCTTTCTTTTTAATCCATTCTGCCTGTCTTTTGATTGATGAGTTTAGGCCATTAACGTTCAGGGTTATTATTGAGATATGATTTGTATTCCCAGTCATTTGGCTTAATTTTGGTTTTTAAGTTGGCTTGGTTTCTCCTTTGAGTGGTTTTCCTCTAAGGTAGTTCCTCCCTTTGCTGACCTACATTGTTGTTTTTCATTTCCTCCTCATGGAATATTTTGTTGAGAACATTCTGTAGTGCAGGCTTTCTATTTGTAAATTCTTTTAACTTTTGTTTATCATGGAAGGATTTTATTTCATCTTCAAATCTGAAGGTTAGTTTTGCTGGGTATAGGATTGTTGGTTGGCAACCTTGTTCTTTCAGAGCTTGAAATATGTTGTTCCAGGCCCTTCTAGCTTTTAGAGTCTGGGTTGAGAAGTCGGCTGCTATCCATATGGGTCTCCCCCTATGTGTAATCTGATGCTTTTCTCTCGCGGCCTTCAAAATCCTATTGTTGTTTTGAATGTTAACCATTTTCATTATAATGTGCCTTGGTGTGGATCTGTTGTGATTTTGTACATTTGGTGTTCTGTAAGCCTTTTGTATTTGAGTTTCCATTTCATTCTTCAGGTTTGGGAAATTTTCTGATATTATTTCATTGAATATGTTGTTCATTCCTTTGGTTTGTATCTCTGTGCCTTCCTCAATCCCAATAATTCTTAAATTTGGTCTCTTCATGATGTCCCACAGTTCTTGGAGATTCTGTTCATGATTTCTTACCATCTTCTCTGTTTGGGCAACTTTATTTTCAAGATTCAATATTTTGTCTTCCCAGTGGTCTAGTCTTTTGGTGATGCTTTCCATTGAGTTTTTTATTTGGTTTATTGTTTCCTTCATTTTAAGGATTTCCATTTGGTTTTTTTTTTTTTTTTTTTTTTTTTTTTTTGAGACTCTCTATCTCTTTGTTGAAATGATCTTTTGCTTCCTGCAGGTGCTCTTTCAGCTTATTGATATTATCATTCATTGCCTGCATTTGCTCTCTTATCTCATCCTTTGCTTCGCGAATCATCTTAATCATGTATAATCTGAAGTCCTTTTCTGACATTTCTTCTAACATACTGTCATTGGATCCAATTAATATAGAATCTAGATTTGCTTGGATCATTTTCTTCCCTTGTTTTTTCATGTTGTTCATGTATCTTCCCTTCTAGCAGTGCAGATCTGGGGTATTGCAGATATCCCCCTATAGGCTTATAGTGGCCCTATAGGTTTCCAAACCCTTTCTTTAAGGGGAGATCAATATTAGCAGTGCCCAAATCAGAAACTATGCAATCCTAGACCAAATAGCCCCTGTGGGGACAATAACAAAATTGTCATAGTAAATAGAATGAGTTCAAATATTATCTTCGATAAAACAAACAGGTTTGCAATAAGGTCTGCAGTTTCTAATGGAGGACAAAGAGGATGCAGAGGGATGTAGAATGTAGCTGTTAATGGGATAAGAAAAGAATATACAGAAGTTCTAAAAAATAGAAAGAGTGAAAGTGTAATCAAAAGAAATTGGATGTTAGCATGCAAAAACGGAGAAAGATTCTGAGGTAACAGGTAAACAAAAGGACAAGAGAGCAAGAAAAATAATGAAATAAAAACTTAATTTTTTTTTCTTTTTTTTTACTGCAAACAAATGGGATACATGTTGTTTCTCTGTTTGTACATGGCGTAAAGGCATACCATTTGTGTAATCATAAATTTACATAGGGTAATGTTGTTTGATTCATTCTGTTATTTTTTTCCCTTCCCCCCACCCCTCCCACCCCTCTTTTCCCTCTATACAGTCCTTCCTTCCTCCATTCTTGCCCCCCTCCATAACCCTAACTCTAACCCTAACACTAACCCCTACCACCCCCCATTATGTGTCATCATCCACTAATTAGCGATATCATTCGTCCTTTGGTTTTTTGAGATTGGCTTATCTCACTTAGCATGATATTCTCCAATTTCATCCATTTGCCTGCAAATGCCATAATTTTATCATTCTTTTTGGCTGAGTAATATTCCTTTTATATATATATACCACATTTTCTTTATCCATTCGTCAATTGAAGGACATCTAGGTTGGTTCCACAGTCTGGCTATTGTGAACTGAGCAGCTATGAACATTGATGTGGCTGTGTCTCTGTAATATGCTGATTTTAAGTCCTTTGGGTATAGGCCAAGGAGTGGGATAGCTGGGTCAAATGGTGGTTCCATTCCGAGTTTTCTAAGGAGTCTCCACACTGCTTTCCAGAGTGGCTGCACTAATTTGCAGCCCCACCAGCAATGTATGAGAGTACCTTTCTCCCCACATCCTCGCCAACACCTGTTGTTGCTTGTATTCTTGATAATCGCCATTCTAATTGGGGTGAGATGGAATCTTAGGGTAGTTTTGATTTGCATTTCTCTTATTACTAGAGATGTTGAACATTTTTCCATATGTTTGTTGATTGCTTGTAGATCTTCTTCTGTGAAGTGTCTATTCATTTCCTTAGCCCATTTGTCAATTGGATTATTTGTATTCTTGGTGTAGAGTTTTTTAGTTCTTTATAGATTCTGGAGATTAGTGCTCTATCTGAAGTATGATTGGCAAAGATTTTCTCCCACTCTGTAGGCTCTTTCTTCGCATTGCTGATAGTTTCCTTTGCTGAGAGAAAGCTTTTTAGTTTGAATCTATCCCAGTTATTAATTCTTGCTTTTATTTCTTGTGCTATGGGGGTCTTGTTGAGGAAGTCTGGTCCTAAGCCAACATGTTGAAGCTCTGGGCCTACTTTTTCTTCTATAAGATGCAAGGTCTCTGGTCTGATTCCGAGATCCTTAATCCATTTTGAGTTTAGTTTCGTGCATGGTGAGAGATATGGGTTTAGTTTCATTCTGTTGCATATGGATTTCCAATTCTCCCAGTACCATTTGTTGAAGAGGCTATCTTTTCTCTATTGCATATTTTTGGCCCCTTTGTCTAGTATGAGAAAATTGTATTTATTTGGGTTTGTATCCGTGTCCTCTATTCTGTACCATTGATCCACCTTTCTATTTTGGTACCAATACCATGGTTTTTGTTACTATTGCTTTGTAGTATAGTTGAAGATCTGGTATTGCGATACCCCTGCTTCACTCTTTCTGCCAAGGATTGCTTTAGCTATTCTGGGTTTTTTATTCTTCCAGATGAATTTCATAATTTCTTGCTCTATTTCTGTAAGGTACATCATTGGGATTTTAATTGGAATTGCATTGAATCTGTATAGAACTTTTGGTAGTATGGCCATTTTGACAATATTAATTCTTCCTATCCAAGAACATGGGAGATCTTTCCATCTTCTAAGGTTTTCTTTAATTTCTTTCTTTAGTGTTCTGTAGTTCTCATTGTAGAGGTCTTTCACTTCTTTTGTGAGATTGATTCCCAAGTATTTTATTTTTTTCGAAGCTATTGTGAATGGGGTAGTTTTCCTAATTTCTCTTTCTGAAGATTCACCGCTTATGTATAAAAATGCCTTAGATTTATGTGCATTGATCTTATATCCCGCTACTTTACTGAATTCACTAATGAGATCTAAAAGTTTTCTGGTGGAATTTCCTGGTTCTTCTAAGTATACAATCATATCATCAGCAAATAGGGATAGTTTGAGTTCTTTTCCTATTCGTATCCCATTAATTTCTTTGGTCTGTCTAATTGCTCTGGCTAGAGTTTCAAGGACGATATTAAAAAGAAGTGGTGAAAGAGGGCATCCCTGCCTTGTTCCAGTTTTTAGGGGGAATGCTTTCAGTTTTTCACCATTTAGAATGATATTAGCCATGGGCTTAGTATAGATGGCCTTTACAATGTTAAGGAATGTTCCCACTATCCCTATTTTTTCTAGTGTTTTGAGCATGAAGGGATGCTGTATTTTATCAAATGCTTTCTCTGCATCTATTGAAATAATCATGTGATTCTTGACTTTAAGTCTATTGACATGGTGAATCACATTTATTGATTTCCTGATGTTGAACCAACCTTGCATCCCTGGGATGAAACCCACTTGATCATGGTGCACTATCTTTTTAATATGTTTTTGTATGCGATTTGCTAAAATTTTGTTGAGAATTTTTGCGTTGATGTTCATTAAGGATATTGGTCTGAAATTTTCTTTCCTCGATGTATCTCTGTCTGGTTTAGGTATCAGGGTAACATTGGCTTCATAGAATGAGTTTGGGAGGGTTCCCTCCTCTTCTATTTTATGGAATACTTTGAGAAGTATTGGAATGAGCTCTTCTTTAAAGGTTTTGTAGAACTCGGCTGAGAACCCATCTGGTCCTGAACTTTTCTTTGTTGGTAGGCTTTTGATGACTTCTTCTATTTCATTACTTGAAATTGGTCTATTTAAATTGTGTATGTCCTCCTCGTTCAGTTTAGGCAATTCATATGTCTCTAGAAACCTGTTGATGTCTTCGAAATTTTCTATTTTGTTGGAGTATAGATTTTCAAAATAGCTTCTAATTATGTTTTGTATTTCAGTCGTGTCTGTTGTGATATTTCCTTGTTCATTCCGAATTTTAGTGATTTGGGTTTTCTCTTGTCTTCTCTTTGTTAGTGTGGCTAAAGGTTTATCAATTTTATTTATTTTTTCAAAGAACCAACTATTTATTTTGTCAATTTTTTGTATTGTTTCTTTTGTTTCAATTTCATTGATTTCAGCTCTGAGTTTAACTATTTCCTGTCTTCTACTACTTTTGGTGTTGGTCTGTTCTTCTTTTTCTAGGGCTTTGAGCTGTAGCGTTAGGTCGTTTTTTTGTTGAGTTTTACTTCTTTTATTAAATGCGCTCCATGAAATAAATTTTCCTCTAAGTACTGCTTTCATAGCATCCCAGAGATTTTGATATGATGTTTCTTTGTTCTCGTTTACCTCTAAGAATTTTTAAATTTCCTTCCTAATATCTTCTGTTATCCATTCATCATATAATAGCATATTGTTTAATCTCCAGGTGTTGGAGTAGTTTCTGTTTTACACTCTTTCATTTATTTCTAACTTCAGTCCATTATGATCTGATAGAATACAAGGTAGTGTCTCTATCTTCTTGTATTTGCTGACATTAGCTTTGTGGCATAATATATGGTCTATTTTAGACAAGGATCCATGTGCTGCTGAGAAGAAAGTGTATTCGCTCTTGGTTGGATGGTATATTCTATAAATGTCTGTTAAGTCTAAATTATTGATTGTGTTATTGAGATCTATGGTTTCTTTGTTCAATTTTTGTTTGGAAGATCTGTCCAGTGGTGAGAGAGGCGTGTTAAAATCACCTAGTATTATTGTGTTATGGTCTATTTGGTTTCTAAAATTGAGAAGGATTTGTTTAACATACATGGATGAGCCACTGTTTGGGGCATAGATGTTTATGATTGTTATATCTTGCTGATTTATGCTTCCCTTAAGCAGTATGAAATGTCCTTCTTTATCCCTTCTGACTAACATTGGCTTGAAGTTCATATTATCTGAAATGAGGATGGATACTCCAGCTTTTTTGCTGTGTCCATGTGCATGGTATGTTTTTCCCCATCCTTTCACCTTTAGTCTATGGGTATCTCTTTCTATGAGGTTAGTCTCTTGCAGGCAACATATTGTTGGATCTTTCTTTTTAATCCAATCTGCCAGTCTATGTCTTTTGATTGATGAATTCAGGCCATTAACATTCAGGGTTATTATTGAGATATGATTTGTATTCCCGGTCATTTGGTTCATATTTAAAATTTTATTTATTTATTTTTTGACACATCTTGGTTCCTCCTTTATTTGACAGTTCCTTTAGGATAATTCCTCCCTTTGCTGATTTGCTTTTTTGTTTTTTATCTCTTCTTCATGAAATATTTTGCTGAGAATGTTCTGTAATGATGGCTTTCTTTTTGTAAATTCTTTTAGCTTTTGTTTATCATGGAATGATTTTATTTCATCGTCAAATTTGAAGGTAAGTTTTGCTGGGTATAAGATTCTTGGTTGGCATCCATTTTCTTTCAGAGCTTGAAAAATGTTGTTCCAGGCCTTTCTAGCTTTTAGGGTCTGGATTAAAAAATCTGCTGATATCCGTATTGGCTTCCCCCTGAATGTAATTTGGTTCTTTTCTCTCACAGCCTTTAAAATTCTGTCTTTATTTTGGATGTTAGGTATTTTCATTATAATGTGACTTGGTGTGGGTCTGTTGTAATTTTGTGTATTTGGAGTCCTATAAGCCTCTTGGACTTGATTTTCCATTTCATTCTTCAGATTTGGGAAATTTTCTGATATTATTTCATTGAATAGATTGTTCATTCCTTTGGTTTGTTTCTCTAAGCCTTCCTCAATCCCAATAATTCTCAAATTTGGCCTTTTCATGATATCCCATAGTTCTTGCAGATTCTGTTCATGATTTCTTACCATCTTCTCTGTTTGTTCAACTTTGTTTTCGAGGTTAAATATTTTGTCTTCAATATCTGAAGTTCTGTCTTCCAGGTGTTCTATCCTATTGGTTATGCTTTCTATGGAGTTCTTAATTTGGTTTATTGTTTCCTTCATTCCAAGGATTTCTGTTGGTTTTTTTTCAATATCTCTAACTCTTTATTGAAATGATCCTTTGCTTCCTGAATTTGCTCTATTAACTGTCGATTGGTGCGATCATTCAATGCCTGCATTTGCTCTTTCATCTCATCATTCAATGCCTGCATTTGCTCTTTCATCTCATCGTTTGCTTCTCTGATCATTTTAATTATGTACATTCTAAACTCCCTTTCTGTCATTTCTTCTGCCATGCTGTCGTTGGATTTTATTGATGTAACATCTAGATTTGTTTGGGGCATTTTCTTCCCTTGTTTTTTCATATTGTTCAGGAATCAGTGGGTCATTAAGATATTGCAGATTTCCTCTATCGACTCATAATGTCCCTGAATATTGCTAGTATATCCTCTCTTATCCTTCAGTAGCTTGAAATCTTGGAGGAAGTTGATAATGCAGAGCTCCACGAAGAAGCTGCCTCTCTAGGGGTGGTGACCCTCAGGTGGGGTATATTCCCTGCTAGTGGGTAGAGGTGCCTCCACTTGTTGAGCAATGGTCATCCAATGGGGGACTAGGCTGCGGGCTGAGGCAAGGCCTGTTTGTACCTGTGTCTCTGGTTTTACCGTCCCTGTGGGAAAACCTCACCCGGCAGGGAAGACTCACCCGGTGGGGATGTCTCGCTGGTCAGTTCCCCTCCTAGAGGTTTCCCTCAATCTACAACTACCGCCTGGGCTGGGCTGTCTTCCTCTGCAACGTTCCCAGGGGCCCGGACCTACCTCCTGGGCCTGGGAGCCTCACCCTTCGCAGGCAAGTCTCCTTAAGCTACCTCTCCCAGAGAATCTGCCCGCAGTCCTGGAAACTTCGCTCCGTCCCTAGACGTGTCTCTGTGTGGCTCTTCTACCAAGAAGCCGGTCCTGGGACCCTGCTCTGCACCTAATCGCCTGGCTATGCGGCCCCTCCTCTGAGCCGCCACCTGGAGCCCCGTACAATAGCTCCAAGACTCAGAGACCCGCCACACACCTCCTCCTCCGGACAGCCGCCCGGTTTCCGACGCAGTCACTAGGAGTCCAAGCAACTCACTTTGCATCTCCTCCTCCCGCCAACCGCCCATAGCCCTAGGCAGTCACTCCAAGTCCAAGTGACCCACCCTGTTCCTCTTCCTCCTCCTCCTCGGGGTAGCCCCCCGGGTGTTCAGGAGCAGTGGCTCCGAGACCAAGGGACCCACCGTGCTCCTCCTCCAGGCAGGCCACCGGTGTTCAGGAGCGGTCGCTTTGAGTCCAATCAACTCACCACTCGCCTCCTCCTCTGGCAACCGCCTGTGGCTCTGATGCAGTCACTCCCAGACCAAGCGACCCGCCACACTTCTCCTCTTCCTCCGGGCAACCCCCCGGTGTTCAGAAGCAGTCGTTCTGAGTTCAAACAGCTCGCCACGCAGCTCCTCCTCTGGCAACCGCCTGTAGTTCCGATGCAGTCACTCCCAGACCAAGCGGTCCACCGTGCTCCTCCTCCTGGCAGGCCACCGGTGTTCAGTAGCGGTCGTTCTGAATTCAAACAGCTCGCCACGCAGCTCCTCCTCTGGCAACCGCCTATGGCTCTGATGCAGTCACTCCTAGACCAAGCGACCTGCCGCGCTCCTCCTCTTCCTCCGGGCAACTCCCCGGTGTTCAGAAGCGGTCGTTCTGAGTCCAAACAGCTCGCCACGCAGCTCCTCCTCAGGCAGCCGCCCAGAGCCCCAGTGGTTGCTCCGAGTCCAAGCGCTGTGCTGAGCCGCCTCCTCTACAAAGATCCCAGTTGTCCGTGTTTACCGCTCCAGCGGGGGGAGGGGCGTCTCACCGAGCAACTCTACTTCACAAAGTTCCCTGTGTTCTGGGGCTACCGCCCCATCCGGGATGCCTCCCCAATGGGAGAGACTCCCCCGGTGGCTTTGAGTTGGTCCCAAGTCTCTCACTATCTCCTCTTTTGAATCCTGTATCCTGGAGCAACATGAAATGCAGCTGCCCTCTAGTCCGCCATCTTGAAAAACCTTACATTTTTTAAAAAGGAGAAAAAAGAAAATTTACTGTATATCAGTTATATACTAATGAAACCTCCCAGTGTTCAGTAGCCTGATGCATGAGAGGTACCTGACAATGAGCTTCAAGCCTCCAGCAGACATCTCAGGATGGGATTTGCCCCACCCAAAGTTTGGAGCTATGGCTTCCAGGATTATCCAAGATGGCCGCTCTGGCTTCGAAATGTGTTGGCAAATGGGGAGCTGCAGCTCAGGAGTGGACGTGGTCAGCTGGAGGTCCTGGAGATGGGATGTGGTTGGTCAGGCAGGGGTCCTGGAGGTCGGGTGTGTTTGGTGTGGTTGTGGGATCCTGGAGGCCAGGTGCAATCAGTTGGTCTGGGGTCCCAGTGATAGGGCGCAGTCAGTTGGTCTGGGGGTCCTGGTGGCAGGAGCAGTTAGTCGATGTGAGGGCCCCAGAGGCAGGGAGTGATTGGTTGGGCTGAGGGATCCTGGAGACAGGGGTCAGTCAGTCCAGCCAGGGGTCCTATGGGGCCTGGCTGTTGTCTCAAAATGGCGGCAGCCACGTGTAATCAAACTTGCAGGTACTGTAACAGTGAACTTCCAGGCAACAGCAGGCAGCTGGTGCCCCACTGGTGGTCGGCGATCAGTTTATCCCTTTTTGTTTTCTTTCTTCACTTTCATTATTCTTGGCCAGTTCCTTCATCTGATTTTCTAGTTTTAGAAAATATCACATGGATTTATCATGGAGTGACAAGGAAACAACACAACTACAGGCTTTGCTGTTGGGATGTGATCTCAGTGACGGATGCACAATACAGAAGTGATGTGATTAGTCACTGTCATACTGAACATCTGGGAGCTGAAGAGTTAGTGGCAATAGTTGTAATGTATTCTCTTTATACAATTGCTCACAATTAATATATCATGGAAACTGAAAGTGTCTGATGTTATTGAGGTCTGGGACTACTTAATTAAATTGTGCTAAACTGAAATTTGTTCATATTGGAACCAGACAAAGTGAGGACTCTTGGTACTAGAAATGTCTCCCCCTCTGCTGTTAAGTTTCCCTTTGAAAAGTTTCTATGTCATATCCCTGAGGATCACTTCACTATCATCAAGTAGTGGAACAGAAAAAAAACAGGGAGTCTTGCTCTGGTTTGAATAATGTTTGTCCCACCAAAGATTCATGTGTTGGGAGCTAGGTCTGTAGAGTGGTGATGTGGTGGGAAGGTCCTTAGGCCATTGAGGTGCTGCCCTGAGAAGGAAATACTGGTTTTCTTACATTTTCATGAGAGTGAGTATCTATAAAAGTCTGAGTCTGACCCTGAGTCGTGCTCTCCCTCCCTCTCTCTCTCTCTCTCTCTCCCTTTCTTTTGCTTCCTGTATCAAGATGTGAACTCTTGCTCCCACAAGTCCATGTGTCATTACAGTCCACCAAGACGTGACGCCGCTCAGAAGGGGCCCTCACCAGAGCCTATACCCTGATGTTTGGACTTCCAGGCCCCCTTAACTAGGAGCTAAATAAATTTTTTTCCTTTACAAAGTTAATCTGTCTCAGTTGTTTCATTATAATGATAAAAAGCTGACTAATACAGGGGGAAGTCAATATTCAAATTCTGTGTATTGATAAACAACTGAAAAATGGGTTATTTTTGAACATTGACATGAAAATAGCACTTGCTGAATGCCTGTGATGTGCCATCAACTGTTAGGTGCTTTATATAAACATTCAGTTATCATCAGAACATATGTATATATATGAGGAATATTGTATTCATTTTATAGGTAAGGAAACAGGCTCAAAAAGATGAAGTAACTTGACCAAAGTTAATTTTTCTATAGATGAGTCCTTGCCTTTCCTCTTTGTTATAAACCATTACCTCTTACTTTCCTGTGTGCATGGAACATCTGTAATTCCATAACTGAGTGCTATTTGTGAATTCAAATGTTGACACCAATGCAGCATCTAAATGATAGTTCTTTAGACCAATGTCTATAGAGTTCTGGAAAATAAATCTCTTTTGATAAGTAGATTTTAAAGTCCATTTGTAAATTTAAAAAACTAAATCATTCATAAAACTTTGTTCCTGAAGTCTTATGGACAGCTCAGAAGTTAGTGTATTTCGAAAATATAAGGAGAGAAATTACAATTCAAAACTATATCTCAACTGTTCTTCTTAGTGGTGGCCATAAATGCAGAAAAGATTCCCCAGATCTGTCTTTGCAAAGTTTCATCTCTACAATTTTTTACTCTGGATGAGTAACAAATTCAAAACCTTTCTACCGTAGAGTAGAACAAGAAGTCTTCAGGAGTTGGGCTTAAGGAGACAGGTTCTCAAACTTATCTGCCTGTTGGACTCACCTGGCCATCTTTCAAAATCCCTGATGCCTGGGTGCACAAGATTCTCCCTCAAGATTCTGATTTCATGGGGTGGGGCTGCATCTCAGTGGTACAGAGCTTGCCTAGCATATGTGAGGCACTGGATTTGATTCCAAGGACCACATTAAAAAAAAAAAAAACCTAAATAAACAAAATAAAGGTATTATGTCTATCTACAACTAAAATATTTTTTAAAGAAAGATTCTGATTTCATTGTTGTAGATGAAGTATCAGTGTTTTAAAGACTTCACAGGTGAGTTTCATGTGTAGCAAAGTCCAAGAACAATAGACGTAGGTAATCTAATCAGAAAAGAGTGCAATAGATATTAATAGTATTAATTATTAGTAATTGAAGTATATCTTTACTGGATGAAGTTATAGTGGTGAGTGATAATGACTAACATATCTCAAATCAATATAAATGATGTTCTTTAATGAAGGACTATGAACTGAAAATAAAATAGTATGCAATTTATGTGAAAGCAAACACAAGACAGTGTTTGACACAAGTATGTGTGTGTGTGTGTGTGTGTGTGTGTGTGTGTGTGCATGTGTGTGAATGTGTAAATGTAGACTGATAGGCATACTGAGATTGGATTGATAGAGAGGACTTCAGTTTTATCTGTAAGAGGATATATTGGCGTGTTACTTTATACTTAAGAAACAAAGTAGGTTTCTTAATTTATGGTTTTGGATTTGTTTGTTTCTAGAAAAAAAATATTCCTTTTGGGTCACAACCTCCAGTGGATGGAGAAAGGAAGCTAAGCTCAGAAATGGCAGAGTCATAAGACAGTTGAAGATAAAACAGAAAAATGGAAATAAGCAAGGAGTAACTTAAACTTTGTTCCAGATTGGCATAGGCAAAAAACAAGTCATTCTCTCTCCTAGAAGAAAGGTCACTATCTGTACCTCTAGGTGCTGTCTTGTGCTAAATCAGTTCCCAAATGTTTTGTGGGAGAGATATGATCTGATTTTTTTTTCTTTCTTTCTTTTTTTTTTCTTTTTTTGGGGGGGGATGCTGGGGATCAAACCCAGGGCCTTGTGCTTGCAATGTGATTTTTTTTCTTTTATCATAATCATTTATTCTAAATGAGAACACCACATATTATATGCAATCTGATTTTTGCCCCTGAACATCATGCAGAATTTTTTTAATTGAAGCACTCTTTAGGTGACTAAATAAAGTGCCGAAAAACCTCCTGAGGTTGCAGGAATGAGCAAGAATACGGCAAAGTGGCTTTAATACATGCACGAGTCAGGTCATAAATTGTAGGGAAGTTATCTAAAATGCAGATCCTGGGGTTGGTAGTTATTGCCAAGAAAGAGTATTTTGAAGTCAGAGCACACTATAAAATGGCATAAGGAAAATAATAATAAATGCCATCTGTTAAGTGATTATAATATTTGTTACTATTTTAAACACTTTGTCTCAATTATCTCATTTTATCCTTATATAACAATGTAACATGATCAGTTTGATTTTACAGATGACAATGAGAATGAGTAACTTACTCAAGGTCACGTGTATAGGCAGAGGTAGAATGACTCCATTCATACCAAGGCACTTAACCATTGTGCTACACTGCCTCTCAGCAGCAAGGGCAATGCTTCCTAAAGTAGGTAGTGGAACACCAGGTACAAGCCAGCAACAAGAGCAAAAGAAGTGATGTCATGGTCGTATTTACAGAGCAAAACTTTTCTTTATTGAGGACGTGGTTGTAAGATGTTAGTATAGAATGAGACTCTAAAAAATGGGGGTTACCTGCTTTAGGGTGATTTATTCACATATACTATGGAATAGGCTATGGAAAATGCTGCTTAAGGAGAGACTGAAGAGTTTTTATGGAGATAGTAAAATGCATGATCTTGAGGAGCGGTAGTGATTGGGGATCTGGTAGGGATGGACCTGTCTCTGCCCTGGAAAGACTAGGCTGGAGAGAGGTCCCAGGCTGGGTTTGGGGAAGGTGAGGGGCTGGGAGTACAGAAGTGAGGCATGGGGAAGATGTGACACTAGAAGGACCAAAGCAGAACTGTGGTCCACATCAGGGAAGCGTGTAAGCAGTCAGCAGATAGGATGTCACCAGACAGTCAAGAATCTGATGAACACTACTTCATCCAAGTGGTCAAGATCAATATCAACAGCAATAAATTATATTGATAGTCTGTACCCTTGATGTGATGTAATGGGAATAGTTCTTTATATCTGCCATCTGCTTTCCCCAAACCCATAACTGCAGCTTAATCATGAGAAAAACACCAGACATACTCCAATCAAGGGGATATTGTTATGGTGTGGATAGGAGGTGTACCTGCAAAAAGCTCATGTTAGGTAAAGCAGAAATGTTCAGAGATGAAATTATTAGAGTATGAGTATCATAATCTAATCAGTGGATTAATCCATTTACTGGATTAATAATTTGATTGCATTACTGAGTGGTAACAGTAGGTAGATGGGGTATGACTGGAGGAAGTAGGTGACCAGGGGTATGACTTTGGGGATTATGCTTTGTTCCCAGCTGTCACGAATTGACTAGCTTTCTTCCACATGTCCTTCTGCCAAAAAGTTCTGCCTCCAGAACAATGGAGAGTTAGCTGACCTTGTACTAAGACCTCTTAAACTATGAGCTTAAAATAAGCTTTTCATCCTCTAAGATGTTCTTGATAAGTTTTTGGTACAGCAACACAAAGCTGACTAACACAGGCCTCCTACAAAATACTTCACTGATACTCTTAAAAACTGGCAAAGTCATCCAAAACAAGGAGTTGGAGAAAGGCACAGTCAAGAGAAACCTGGAGACAGATACATCAACGTAGTATGGCACCCATCCTGGAGCAGAGAAAGAACATTGAGAAGAAACTAAGGAAATCCCAACAAACCATGGACTGTGGTCAATAACAATGTATGGATCCTGGTTCATAACTGTAATAAATATTAACCACGGGGGAAACTGGGTGGGAGAGTGTATGGCGACCTGTACTATCGTCTCAATTTCCTAATACTATTTGGCAAAGTCAAGTTTATGAACTGAGGGTGTTACTCAGGGGTAGATCACACACTTAGCAGGTACAAGGCCCTAAATTCAATCCCCCTACTAATAAACAACAACAAAATTAAGCGTACTTTTTTAAAACCTGAGCTCTTGCTTGTTCCACGCCCCCCCACCCAACCTTATATTTAGGCCCTATTATAAGTTGGTTTGTTTACCACCCAAAACACATATGTTGAAGTCCTAACTCCTAGTACTTCAGAAGGTGACCTTATTTGGAAATCGGGTCTTTTGAGAAGTAAACATGCTAAAGTGAGGTCATTAGGGTGGGCTCCAATTCAATATGACTGTTATCCTTATGAAAAGGGGAAATTTGAGCACAGAGA
Organism: Sciurus carolinensis; assembly: GCF_902686445.1. Classification (NCBI taxonomy): domain Eukaryota; kingdom Metazoa; phylum Chordata; class Mammalia; order Rodentia; family Sciuridae; genus Sciurus; species Sciurus carolinensis. The sequence continues at coordinate 109,688,456 of NC_062222.1, read as the reverse complement.
TATGAACAGGGGGAAGACTGCATGAAAAGACACAAGGAGAAGACAGCCATCTTCAAGCCAAGGAGAGAGGCCTGGAACTGATCCTCCCTTCACAGCCTCAGAAGGAACCCATTTTGACACATTTTGATCTCAGACTTCTAGAGCTGGGGCTATGGGATAATCGCTTGCTGTTGTTTAAGCCTTCTGATTTATAGTGATTTGTTGAGGCAGTTAATCTGGATTGACCCAGAGTAGGAGATAGGGATGGTGTTGTGAGTAGGAAGAGGCAAAGACCTAAACCATGGAGGCTGATTTTCCAGTATTACAAAGTGGAGTGGAAGGTCAGAGTTTCTTTAAAGTCCTTGTCTTGGGTTGGGATTGTGGCTCAGTGGTAGAGTGCTTGCCTAGCACACGTGAGGCACTGGGTTCGATCCCCAGCACCACATAAAAATAAACAAATAACATAAAGGTAATGTGTCCATCTACAACTAAAATTTAAAAAAATATTTTTAAAAAAATCCTTGTTCCCCTTACACATGGCATCAGAGCACCTGGAATGATAGAATGGCTAGATCTCCCAAGCCACAGCCTCAAACCCCAAAAGAATCTCTAAAGCTTGCAGGTGGTAAAAAGGGCCACAATGAAAGGACACCCCCTGCTCTTCAGTGTCCCAAAGAAGTGAGAAAACCAGCAGCAAGAACGATGGTGACCTCCACTGATGGTCCCCTCCCTCGTCTTTGAAGTACCACATAAGCTCCTGGGATCATTTTATAATCTTACAGAAGAAGATAGTCTCCCCAAAATAAGATTTTAATTCGATTTTTCAATCCTTAAAAGCAGAGGTTCAAATTGCAAGTTAATTCAATTTAAAAAGGTGACATGTTTGATACAATGGTTGAGAGGTTAATTCAAACCTATTTTTAAAAATTGTTAAGAAAATCAAAATTACCTATAAATCCACCATTCTTTTTCCTTCCAGTTACTCTGTATCTCTCCAGAACACAGCTTGGTTCTTGCAGGTAATTGCACCATTTTATGGGTTAGGGTGTGCTTTCTCTAGGTTCTTTGTATCAGATACATTTATGGAGAATCCAACCAGGACAAGGGACTGTCGCTTAAGGCTTGAGCCAGGGCTTGGATCCCATCAGTCAGAATGTTAGGTTATTGCTGAAACCTTCCCTTTAATTCACAGCAAAGCTTAACATATACTCTTACAGGGAAAATGCAGAAAACCCACGTGGAGCAACCTGAGGCCACATGAAATTCTAAAGTGTGACTCCTTCTGACTTTTCCTGAGCCTGTTGCTCAAGACCACTGGATCATCATTGATTCCAGATTCTCCTTTTTCCAGACTCTGACCCCTACAATGATCTCCATCTTCTGAAAGGGCAGGTGCGGGGCACCCATGGCTTATCATTTTCCTAAGTCAGCACATCCTTGTTATCACCCCTGCAAGTTAAGGCTGAAGTCCGATTTGGTTACACCTGGCTTACTGGCACCCTTTACCTGTGTACATAGCAGATTTGATTTATGATAAGTACATCAAAAATGCCACTTTGTGGCTCAGAGGTGGGGTGAGTGCTGCCTTTGTTTTGGAGAAAGTAGAACTTTTGTCTGCGTTTTTCACATGAGGAGTAATCAAGTTCACAGTTGGACTCCCAGGGAACCATATGATGGAGTCAGTTGCAAATCCTTGCAAATAGGCATTTGGAAGAACCTAGGCTTTTTTTCCTTTTCCAGAAGAACCTCAAGTTTGAGCTTTAGAAAAAAGCAAAATATTTCCAAGGAAGTAAAAGCAATCCTTCCTTGCTGGCCACCCCTCTTTCCCCATCCCCTCTTCCTCTTTTCTCCCCTCTTCCTTCCGCTTTTAATTTTCCATCTTCGGTCACCATCTGTGCTACTCTAGGGAAGAGGGAAAGACCCAAGCTAAGCCAGCACCCTGTTCTATCCCTGTGAGCTGGGGAAAATTCCCTTTTAAAAAGCTCTTGAAATCATAAACGCCAATCCAGACCCCTGTCGTAATCAGGGCTCCCAGGGCTGATAAAGGCCCTGTTTCCAGAGATGGCGGAGAGCCCAAGTGAGGAGATTGAAAACCCTGACAACCGCCAGGCTTGTTTCGGGTCATGAGTGCACCACTGGTTACCCCAACGTTGAGTCAGCAGTCCCCAGACCACAGAAAGGTCAGGCTTATCTTCGCAAAGTGAAAGTGCTGAATTATACTGAAACCGAAGAGAAAAAACAAACCAACCCTGCCTCAAGTCTGTAAGTATCTGCTCCGAAAGTCTTGTTTTTATCTGGAATTACAGTAAACTCATTTCAGAATGGTTGAGGCATGTGGTATTCTGAGTAATTTACTCTTCCACTTAATTGCAAGTTACCACACTTTCTTTCTATCAGGTCCGTCCTCAGTTCCCTGGCCTTGACCACCCTGGCTGGACTCCTATGGGCTCCACCCACCTTACAGGCCCAGACATGCTGTTTCGGGATAGGGCAAGAGGTCAGTGGCCTGAGGTATGCCAAGGTGGGTGGGACTTCACTACCCAGCCATAACATCCCCCAGAGCTGGGTGGGGCACTCCCTGGGTGTCCGAGACCCTGCAAGAGCCCCTGTTTGCTTTGTTTGGGGGAGGGGTAGTCAGGCCTGTCTGTGTTCAGATTCAAACTTGGCCTCCTCGGCCTCTAATTAACTCCAGGACTTCTGGCAAATTGTGAGCTCGCCCATGAAATGTGAGCGCTAATTCCTCTTCATAGGACTATTGGGAAGAAAATCCCGTGGCATAGGGTAGGTACTCAATTAATGTTGGCACTGCTTTTTGCCTTTATCCCCTACATCACAACCTGATCAATAATCTGATCCCTGTCCCCGCCTCCTGGCTCCCTCTGGGATGGAGCCTTTCCCTGCCCTCTGCCCCTCTCCTTCCCTGGAGGGGAAGAATCTGCACTGCTCACCAGCTGCCCCTGCCTGCCACACTCTGGGCCACCATGTAGCAATCAGGCTAACTTCCAATTGCTGGATTGTGCTCACTAGTGCCAATCAGTGCTGGTGCTGGTGTGAACTTGGCCTGAGTATGCATTGTCCTTTGACCATTATGCCTGGGGCCACCAGCCTCCTTCCCCAGCCTGGCCTCTGCAGCTGGAGCAGCCCTGGGTGGCTCCCCATGCCGGATGAGCCCAGCACCTCACCTTCCTCCCCACCAACTCCCAGCCCTAGGTTGTAGTTTCCCGCTGTTATGCTCAGACCTCCTCCCTTCACATCACAGGCCCACTGCGGATGTATAATTTTCAAAGAATCAAAACTAAAAACACACACTTATGATTTAAGTATATTGAGCCAAATTGTCTTTGTGGTCATTTTAAAGGCGCCTCAGGACCTTGGAGAGACATAGAACTGGCTTCCTAAGAAGCAAGCCCTCTGAAAGATGGAAAATACAGAACGGTTAGGAGAATGATCTGAATGGTACAGATCCCAGGACAAACCAGGACACTGGGTGACTTTCAGCAAGTTGTTTAATTTCTCCTAGCCTCAGGTTTCTTATCTGAGGACAATTAAACGTAACTCATGAGATTTCTATGTGGTCTAAAGGTTGTACAAGTAAACGGACTTGGTTAATTAAGATTTCCGACTATTAACTTGACATTTCCATTTCCATAAATGGCTTCTTTAGCTGTCTAGAACCTGAGTGGAGTAAAGAGAGTACCTAAATTCATTCCACTCTAATGCTCTGTCCATGATCTGGCTCCCTCAGAGAGGAGTAGCTTCTTGAGCCAGGTACAGCCTCTGGGTCCTCCGTGGATCTTGGCCAGCCCCAGCCTCTTGCCTGGCACTAAGGCTGGCCCTCCATGTATGTTTGCTGAACACATGACTGCCATTGTGCCCATTGCTGGCCAAGCCTGACGATCATGTCTCTATTTAGGTGCTCCTGAGCATCTCTGAGCTACCCTGAGTGGGGATAACTGGTCCCCACCCCGCCTGCCTATGGCCAACCCCATTGAGACAGGGAAGGACTGTCAGGCTAAGGCAGAGGAGGTCCATAAAACCCCAGGAGCTTCCTGTGGCCTCCTGTGGCTACTCCCCACAATGACACTGTGAGCCAGTCTAACTGGGGCTGAGGCCAAGCAGGAGGGCCAGAGGAGCAGCAGAAAGACCCTTTCTCTCACCAGCCTGGACCTCTAACCTTGACCCCTCTTTGTTATTCACTGCATTCCAGGAGGCCCAGTTAAGCACAATCCTTCTCTCTAAGACTGCATGGTGAAGGAGGCTTCATCCTTTCATTTGTTCCATCCTTCATTCTACAAATTGAACACCTACTTTGTCCCTGTGACTGGACAAAACAGTGCGATGAGACCCAGGAGGGAAGAAATCACAGACTGTGAGATCACACGGGAAGCATAGAATAATGGTAGACTGTGACACACAGCTTGAGAGAGCTCTCGGAGAGCGGAATTTAAATTCTTGAAGGTTGAGCAGGCATGAGGCAGGGAAATCAAGAAAGGGGAGAGGGTAAAAGGTCAGGGAGCGGTCTCATGAAAATAAAGGAAAACTCTAGAGGAAAGGAACCAGGGGGAGGGAGGTAGGGAGGGAAAGCGGGGTACTGGGGAATAAAACTGACTGAATTCTGCTGTGTGCATGTCTGAATATGTAACCATGAATCCCACTAATATATACAATTATTATGCAACAATAAGAAAAAAATTTTTAAAGGATAGAGAGTGAGGGAGAATATACAGGAGGACAAAGAAAAAAAGACAACAGCATATACAAGAAAGAATGGAGGGTTAAAGAAAGGTACTTGGAGATCTGGATGAGAGTTTCACATTCCTAGGATCAGGGGAAGGAATGATCTTTGGCAGAGAGTTGGGGTACTGGAAAGACAAGCAGGAGATGATGTAAAAACTTTCTGCTCTTCACTTTACAGATGGGGAAGCTGAGGTCTGGAGAGGGGAAGTCACACTGCAAGTTATTGGTGAGGCCACACCTGGATTTGGTCCCTCTTGACGCACAGGCGTTAGAAAAAGACAGATTCTCAAATGGCATAGAGTTCAGTCCCCATGTGCTGAACCCACCTTCCCACCTAACTCCCATAATGAGCTGCCTTCTTCAGAGTGTCAAAGATGATGGAGACAGTCATTGCCCCTGCTAGAGATGGTGGGGGAGGATCAGAGAGACCCTTATAAAACAAAGGACTCCCTTCTATAGGCTGAATGTCTGTGTTCCCCAGATTCACGTGTCAAAATCCTAAACCCCAAGGTGACGGTACTAGGAGGTGAGGTCTGTGGAAGGTGGAGTCCTCAGGAACGGGATTGGTGTCCTTGTAAAAGGCCTGAGAGCTTTCCATCATCCCTTTTACCATGTGCAGACAGAGAGAAGGCACAGTCTATGAGGAAGGGCCCTTAGACACCAAATCTCTTAGTGCCTTGATCTTGAACTTCCCAGCTTCCCTGACAGAGAAATAAATTTCTGCTATTTGGAAGCCACCTGACCTATGGTATTTTGTTACAGCAGCTCAGACTGACTAAGGTACTTCCTGAATGCCTTCACAAAGCCTACCAGGTGGCCTTTTTCAGGACTTACAAACTCAAAGCCCAGGAACAGTCTCTCTTGAATGGTATCCTGGAGTTGATTCATGAAATAGCCGTGCCCTGTATCTTTCACCTTTTCTAATGTTGCTTTTACTATCCAAACAGATACACTCTCTAATATTCATCACCCTATAGAGGTAGAATTCCAGATATCACTTATTCTTTGTAGAATTTTTCTTGCTTCTTTTTCTTTCTAAGTTGTATTTGTCTTTCCAATTTAGATGAATTAAACACAAACCAAATCATTCTGGACTCAGGTTTTTTTTTAAATTAATAATGATTGTGGTTGAATAAAATATAATTTTTAATTAAGTTACACCTTGCAGGACAGATAGCACCTATCTTTCAGGGATTGTTTCTTTTTTCTCATATAAACAAACAATATATGAAAAATAGCCAAAGAGATCATAAAGTTGTCTACATAAAACACTGCAATTTTTTCACAAATTTTTTATTTTGTTCAAAATTAGGAGTTCAGACACCTTAATTTACTTGACTCAAACATTTTGTAAGCGTTAATATATGTGCATTAATTTGTTTACCCACCGCGTAGTATCAGTTACATAATGTGTGAGGCCCAAGCATGGGGCACCCTGGGCAGAACTGAAGTTATTTTCTAGATGGCAACAATATCAATCCCATCTTTCTAAGCAGGAGTCCCTGTGTGATGGCACAGGTCACCTGGCCCTGCATCCACCAAATGATGGGCCAGGCCCTGGGAATGCAAGGTGAGCCAGACAGATGTGATCTGTGCTTGTAGAAGAAAGGTGTGAAGGGAAAAATCCCTGTGAAGGTTGATGCGGGCTAAGATAAGTACGGGTTATCTAGGAGCTCTCTTATCTCAGAGGTCAGCACCCACCTCCCTAAGGAAATGATGTGGACGCTGAGGACCAAAGAACAACCATGCTTCAGAGGCTGAGAGCCGAAGCAAAGGTGCTTTAGGCCAGACGGAGCATATATAGAAGAGACTCAGGAAGACTGGAGCATGGTGAGTCGGAGGAAGCACAGGGGTATCGTGGACATGTTGGGGTGGCTGAGGGGAAGATGGGGAGGAAGATGAGGACCCACCTGGAAGGGAGGTTGGATTTTATCATAAAGACAGTGAGAAGCTCTTAATGGACTTCTTGGCCCATGCCCAGCAGCATGATGGGCCAGGAAGGAAATCAGCTGTCAGTGGAAGAAAATCAAGCTACCCTTTTCTGTGGTTCCTGGTGAAAAGTAAGGGAAAAAAACAGGAAGTTTAGCCTGCAGAGTGGCATTGGCAGCAAGTCCTGGTTTGACAAGTTCTTCAGCCTTTGCTCTGGGCACAGACCTGACCACCTGGGAGCTGGTGGTTGGGAGAGTCAGGGAGGCAGATCCTTGCTCTTCTGCTGCCAGAGTTCGTCAGTGGGAAATGTGCTCCAGCCCCCTGGGTTTGTCCCTCGATCAAAGCACACGCGTACTCGGTCCACAAGTGATCTGTGCTCCCTATGAAAGCATTCAGAGCTATTCTGCACCCATTTTGCCTGTTGGCAGTGGAGTGTTGACAGTGGGCGTTCCCTACCCGGCTATGAGCTACTTGAAAATCAGAAGCAGGTCTTACTCATTGTTGAATTCTAGTTCCTCCCAAGGTAAAGAATATGCTATGGCTCCACTGTGTCCCCCCAAGTTCATGCATTGGAAATGTAATTCAAAGTTGTATGTTGATGATATTTGAAGATGGAGCCTTTGAGAGATCTTAAGGTTAGATGAGGTCATGGGGGCGGAGTCTCCATGATGGGACTAGTAGCTTTATAACAAGAGGAAGAGACTTGAGCTCGCACACATGCTCCTTTGTTTTTTTCACGTGATGCCCTCTGCCATGTTTTGATGCAGAAAGAAGGCCCTGGCAAGATGCAGCCTTGGACTCCCAGCCTCCAGAACTGTGAGAAATAAATTTCATTTCTTTTAAAATTTACCAATCTGTGGGTATTCTGTTATAGCAGCAGAAAACCAACTAAGACACTATAAATGTAATTAAATTATATTAAATAAGGTTGTACCCCTCCTTTACATTTAATTATTTTGGGACGGTTTTATTTACATTAAACATATATAATTTCTGTAAGGAAAACTTCCGAGTTCTATGCCATTGACTTTGAAATATACCTTTGAATTCCCAGTCTTTTCTAATTTGGAGGCTACACAGCCATGATCAAGGCATATGTCCTTTTTTTTTTTTTTCTTTTTTGGGGGAAGGTGGGTACCAGGGATTGAACTCAGGGGCACTCAACCACTGAGCCACATCCCCAGTCCTATTTTGTATTTTATTTAGAGACAGGGTCTAACTGAGTTGTTTAGTGCCTCACTTTTGCTGTGTCTGGCTTTGAATTCACCATCCTCCTGCCTCAGCCTCCCAAGCTGCTGGGATTAGAGGTGTATACCACCACGCCCAGCAAGGCACATGTCCTTTTGATTGTAATATCCTTTGCATGCAGGACAAGGTGTTCCCAACTTGAATCTCCCATGGGGCGTGGCATGTAGTAAGTAGCTCATTAAGCAATGAATGTGTAGACCACACACAGGTACACACCAACTCCTGAGTATTTTGGGACTATTAAAGGACTTTCCAGGTAGAGATTAAAGTAGTTTGTTGATCCGTACAATAGAAGTATAAACAGAGCTGCACATGCAGTACATATAATATATATCAAAGGTAGGTCAATGTGTAGTTGTTATGCATCAAAAATTATAAAGGTGGATGATGATATTGTCTATTTAACAGAAGTACTTCTCCTTACAGTGTTTAATAAAACAATATATGAAGTAGGAAATGGCATGAGATGCTACCTATCTTCAAACTTTAAAAAGAAATGTGAAATTATTTAAATAAAGTGCTATAACAGTAAAATCAATTCAGAGAGGAAATGTTCCAGAATAAGTGATTTTCAAGAAGTACAATTTTATGATCTGACATCTGAGAAATAGTAGAACAAATGGAAGAATCGCCCTACTCCAGAGTATTATTAATGAGCCAATGGGACGTGTTTAGTGAACCACTTGTAACTGGAGAACAAGCCGGAAAAAGAGGGGGTGGGGCTTCTGAGGAAGCAGACAGAGCTGGAATTTTCTCAGCTGTGTTTGCAGTTTCACTTAGGCATGTTCAAAGTCATCTCTAACAGTTAATAAAACAGATGCAATTTTCCTTCTAGCACTTGAGTGTCTAGAACACAATTTCTCCTTTTATCACTGACAAGCTTCTCCGTCCTCTGGAATCTCTTCTGCCTCTCCTTCTTCATCCCTAAGATCCACCAGAGGACCCCGGATTCTGCTGACTACCTGATAATTTTCCCTCCAATCACTTAGAGTAAACACAACAATTTCTTTAAGATGGAAGGGACCTTAGAGCTCATCCAACAACAGAGGCCAGGAGACTCAGTGTGATGTCCATAGGATCACAGAGCTATTTTAGTCACACCAGCAGTGCCAGAACCTTGCTCTCCATTCTTCTGACGCTCCCGCACAGCTTCCCTGCGTCTAGCCCTGCGGCAGCAAGGACAACTGGCTTCCTGAGGAGTTTTCCACATCTTTGTGTATTGGTGCTGAACTCTAGACCACTCTAAAAAAATAACTTGAAGATCCACCCAGTACCTCGATTCTCCTTCTGGAAGTACTGTTAATGCTTCCTGGTCTTGACTAATCCTCCTCCTTGTATTTACCTAACTTTTATGTTGGTGTAATCTACACATAGGCTGCTTCTTGTGCTGTTTTCTGTTTTCATTTGAACAGTCCCCTGTTTTTCCAGCTTTCCAGAGCAGAGCTGTCCAGTAGAATTCTCTGTGCTAATAAAAATGCTCGTTACCTGCACTGTGACAGTAGCCTCTGGAGCATTGAAGTGAGGCTGCTGTAATCCACGGAACTGAAGTTTAAATCTCGTTTTAATTCATCAAATACAAATTTAAAGAGCCACTTGCAGCTAGGGACTACAACACATTTCTGGAGACTTTGTTGCATTTCTGCCCATGGATGGGTAAGATTTCATTATATGGACATCTCCTTTTATTTTATTGTTTCCTCCTCCTTGGACATTCAACTTGCATTTCAACTTTACCATTGCAGCAAATACAGTAATATGGCAAGACATATTCACTGTCATAAAAGTCATTGCTTTTTTTGTGTGTTTTTTCTACTTTTGATTTATTTGCTTGACTGAACTTCTTGCAAATGAAATCACTACTGGGTAGACTTGTGAGATATTCCTCAAAATCCCCAAGGAGCCTCCATCTCTATCCTCTCCCCTCATCCTCCCATGACAAACCCTGGGAGCAAGAATTCTGTGAAGTTCCCTGCTAATTCTTCCCTTCACAAGAATTCTGTGAAGGTCCCTGTGAAGAGTGGACCACTCTTACTCTTTCCCTCTTCTCCTGCCCTCTCATCCTCCCCAGTTCACGCCTTAGGACTCTTTACCTCAGGTCAGCGTCTATCATTTTATTGTCCTTAGAAACAAACATGGAGGTCATTTTGGTTTAAAGGATTTCCTATCAATCCGGACAAAGTAGAACATGCAGGGATATTTTAAAAGTTAAGCATCTGGGCATGTTGAGCAGCTCAAATCCCAATTCCCCACTCCTGGCTGGGGCGATGGAGGGGCTGTGTGTGCTGTGCTTGGAGCAGGGGAGGCTGGTGGTCTTGATCCCCTGAGCAAACTTGGCTCACTACGGCGCTTGGTTTTCCAACATCCCAGCCTCATGTATCACGGTCATGTCCACAGAGAATCCTCAAAAGATGTTGCTGAGGGAATATAAACTCCAACCCGCCAATTAGAAAAGACAAACAGACCACTCCCCAGGCCTCTGTAATGGGAAATGCTGCAGGAGCTGAGCAATCCTCCAAATACTCAGGTTAGACAATGTCAAAAATGGAGACAGCTCTAAAGAGCAGAATATGGAAGTCTAAGATCAAAAGGCAATGCTTCACCAGAAAAGGAAGGATGGAAACGATAAGGAATTAATTGATCACTAGATCACAGGAGGTAATGAAGCTAAAGAGATACTTTAAAAACTGGAATAAGCACAGTTATGATTAAAGAGTACATTAGGCAGGGAGCAAGAACCCATGCCAGGTGTCCTTAGAAACAAACATAGCTTGCTCCTGCTATTGGTTCATGGATGCACTAATTAGAGCTGAGCAAAGGTCAGGATTATTTCAGGATTATTGTCCCCATAGGCAATAATCATGTGGGGAGTCAGACCTAGTTAGCCCATAGAAGAGAGCAGAGCTTATAGAATGAGAACCGTGATCAAGCCAAACCTGAAATCCATATACCTCTGGAATTTTACCGTATTATGAACTTTTGCTGTGTGTATGAGGTTTAGAGTCCCATGGCATTCCTACTGTGAGGCTCCTGGATTGTGAGCTATTCCTGAGAAATCTAATCTTACAGAGATGACTGGCAAAAATTTCCTCTTTCAGAACCTGTGGAAATTGAAAATTAATTGTTACATATAATAACAATATAGCGGGAACAGGAAGGGAGGGTACTGGAAAACTCAGTTGTAGTCTACCCCTTGATCAAGTCATTTGAACTTTGTTGGATGTCAGCTTCCTTATTTATGAAATGAGGATGTTAGAAAAGATAAGTAGTTTTTAAACTTAATTTTTGACAAAATACATATTTTTAAACTTAATTTGACAACATGAAGCTTCCCCACCTTTTTTCTCCTGAATTAATTTGTTCTGAGAGTAACACACTCAGTAGAGGACTAGTAAAAGTGGAGGTGTCCTGGTTGAACAGTGGGGGTCTAGAACCATACACACGACCTTTCCACATCTTCCCAAGGTAGCCCCAGAAGCAATCCCAAGGAAGGCCAAGGCATCTGAAAACTCAACTCTGGGCTAGAAGTTCCCTTCCAGCACAGGAGGTAAGAAGAGTCCAAACTGAATGAAACACCCTTTTTTCAATCATCCAGGGTGAAGGAGGGTGCGTCTTCAACTCTCCCTGAACTTTTAGCTGTATTAATTAATATACATTTTAGTCAGCTTTTTCACTGTTATGACTAGATAATCCGACCAGAACAATTACAGAGGAGGAAAAGTTTATTTGAGGGCTCACAGTTTCAGAGATCTCAATCCATAGAAGGCCAGCTCCATTCCTCAGGGCTCAACGTGAGGCAGAACATCATGGCAGAAGAGTGTGGCAGAGGGAAGCAGCTCTCATCATCAGGAAGCAGAGAGAAAGTCCACTCCAGAGACAAAATATATACCCCAAAGCCACGCCCCAATTCCCACCTCCCCCAGCCACACCCTACCACTTCAATTAATCCCATCTGGGATTAATTTACTGATTGGGTTAAGACTCTCACAACCCAATCATTTCTCTTCTGAACTTCCTGCATTCTCACACGTGAGCTGTTGGGGGACACCTGACATCCAAACCATAACATACATGTTTGAAGAAAAAAAAAGGTAAAAGCATATTTAACTCCCAAAGCACTAATTTGCCTTAGACATCAGAAAATGTGAAATCAGATATATCTCCAAAAGAATATTTTTATAAGTTATAAGTATTTTAAAAATTCTAGCTCCTTATAACCCAAATCCAGCATTCCTACGTTCTGATGCACAGCAAGAGCCACAGCTTTTGGGGATCTCCCAGGTACTGTCGAGGCCCCGTTCAGACAACCCCATGTCATCACAGTCCAGCTGCTTCAGTCCTCAGCAGGAGACCCTTCATCCTCTATCAGTTGCCTTCTTGCAGGTCCCCTTGTCTCAAACTCCAGGCATGAAGATGAAGAAGAGTGAAGAGCCCCCAAAGTGCTCTGCTTTGGAAAGAATCTGCCAAGATTGAGAACAGCACCCTCCCGAGAACTTCCAGCTGCATTTCAATATCTCAAGCCAAAAATAGCATATGGCTGCCTCTCAGTGAAAGGCAGTCAGGGAGAAGAGTGGCCCCAGGATACTGAGCCATAGAAATGGTCCCAGGGGGCTGCAAATTAGTGCAGCCACTCTGGAAAGCAGTGTGGAGACTCCTTAGAAAACTTGGAATGGAACCACCATTTGACCCAGCTATCCCACTCCTTGGCCTATACCCAAAGGACTTAAAATCAACATATTACAGAGATACAGCCACATCAATGTTCATAGCTGCTCAATTCACAATAGCCAGACTGTGGAACCAACCTAGATGACCTACAATTGATGAATGGATAAAGAAAATGTGGTATATATATATATATACACAATGGAATATTACTCAGTCATAAAGAATGATAAAATTATGGCATTTGCAGGCAAATGGATGAAATTGGAGAATATCATGCTAAGTGAGATAAGCCAATCTCAAAAAACCAAAGGACGAATGATATCGCTAATAAGTGGATGATGACACATAATGGGGGGTGGGAGGGGTTAGTGTTAGGGTTAGAGTTAGGGTTAGGGAGGGGGACAAGAATGGAGGAAGGAAAAAAAGTTAGAGCCAGACACAGAAAAAGTAGAGCAGGGAAATAAAAATTAAGGAAAGCAAATGTATTAATATCAGACAAAATAAACATTAAGGCAAATTAAAAAAAAAAGAATGGAGGAAGGAAGGACTGTATAGAGGGAAAAGAGGGGTGGGAGGGGTGGGGGGGGAAGGGAAAAAAATAACAGAATGAATCAAACAACATTACCCTATGTAAATTTTGATTACACAAATGGTATGCCTTTACGCCATGTACAAACAGAGAAACAACATGTATCCCATTTGTTTACAATAAAAAAATAAAATAAAAACAAAAAAAAGAAATGGTCCCAGGGTGGATAAAATGAAGGCAAAGCAGAGGACTTTTACCTCAGGGAGACTTTGCCTCTGTCAGTGGAGCTGGAAGCTAGTGAAGGAAAGAACCAGAGGGAGGGGAAGCCCAGACCCTCTGCAGATCACGGGAGTTCACCCCTCTGTTCTTGAGCCAGTCTTAGTTGGGGGCTGTGACTGAAGGGTGAGGAATGGGCTCCTCCCATGTCTCCTTCCCCGGGGAGGCGAGACCCCGGGGCGTAACTCAGACTTCCCCTGGGAGGATCAGGCAAATCTGTCAGCCCTGCTTCCCCCATTCTCCTCTGCTCCCCAACAGGGTTTAGCACGTGGTGCCATATTGACCAGCTGCCTCCCCCATTCATATGCTCAACTTCAGTCTCCAGTGTGAAGGTGTTAGGAGGTGGAGGCTCGGTGAGGTGATTAGGTCATGAGGGAGGAGCCCCTATGAATGGAATCCGTGCCCTCATAAGAGTCCCCAGAGACCTCTCCCACCCTCTTTCCACCTTGTGGGGACACACGGAGAACTCAGCTGTCTGCAGCTCAGAAGAAGGCCCTCACCGGAAGCTGATCCTGCTCTCCCCCTGATCTTGGACTTCTAACCTCCCTGGGAGATTAAATTTTTTGTTGTTTCTAAGCCACTTAGTCAATGGGACTTTGTCATCGCAGTCTGAACTAAGACACTAGCCAGTGGTCATCAGGACTGCCTGAGACCTGGAAGGCGAGCTCAGGAGTCCAGTATCAGGAAGCCCATGCAGGCTCACACCCGTGCCACACCCGTGCCACACCCGTGCCACACCCTCACCCAGCAACAGGGGAACTTCATCATCATCCTCCCTACTCCTGCAGCTTACCCACCGGGTTCTGGACGCAGGCCGTGAACAGAGGTGTTATTTGCTGGATCTCTCCTCTGCACATGCAACAGCACCTTTGTCAAATTAAAAAATGGGTAACCATTCTCCCAGGTCTTCTGTGATCTTGTAGATTTATGTTCCCAGAGGTGAGAAGCAAAGCAGATGGCAGGCATGTGAAACCTTTGACAAGCAAACAGAATACAGAATTATACAAGTATCAGTTCCTAATGAGATGACCAGCACAGAGCCTGAAATTTTTGTATTGAATGGATAACTGTTCACAGTTACACACTCCAACTCGAACTTTCGGCCCAACATAAAGGAGAGAATTCAGCAGCTAAGCAAGTTTTCCTCTGATAGCTACTGGTCAAAATGGTTAAGCAGTAAAATAATTACTGATTATTTTACTGATTTCGAGATCATAAAAGCAGGCCTGTTAGGATGTTCTTCAATGCAGAGCCCCCTTCTCATGTGAGCATTAAAAGGCAGGACTTACTCATGTGTAGCAGACAGTGATATTGTGGAGCTTTTATGTTTACATTAGATTTGGGGTTCCAATTTATCTCGTGAAAATACCTAAATGTATACTAATATGCAACATATTTAAAAATTAATCTATTTATTTATTTATTTATTTATTTTTACACACTGCGTTTTGATTCATTGTACACAAATGGGTGTAACTTTTCATTTCTATGGTTGTACACAATGTAGATTCACACTATTCATGTAATCATACATATACATAAGGTAAAACTGTCTATCTCATTCTACTAGTTTTCCTTCCCCCACCCTCTCCCACCCCATTTTCCTTTACACCATCCAAAGTTCATTCTTCTCTTTCCCGCCTCCTGCCACCCCCCCATCATTATGTGTCGTCATCCACTTATCAGAGAAAACATTTGACCTTTGGCCTTTTGGGCTTGACCTATTTCACTTAGCATGATATTCTCCAACTCCATCCATTTACCAGCAAATGCCATAATATTATTCCTCTTTATGACTGAGTAATATTCCATTGTGTATATATACCACAGTTTCTTATCCATTCATCAATTGAAGGGCATCTCAATTGATTCCACAATCTAGCTATTGTGAATTGAGTAGCTATGAACATTGATGTGGTGCATCACTGTAGTATGCTGATTTTAAGTCCTTTAGGTATAAACTGAGGAGTGGGATAGCTGGGTCAAATGGTGGGTCCATTCCAAGTTTTTTGAGGAATCTCCATACTGCTTTCCAGAGCGAATGCACCAATTTGCAACCCCACCAGCAATGTGTAAGTGTACCTTTCTCCCCACATCCATACCAACACTTATTATTGCTTGTATTCTTGATAATAGCCATTCTAATTGGAGTTGGATGAAATCTTAGGGTGGTTTTAATTTACATTTCTCTAATTACTAGAGATGACGAGCGCTTTTTCATATAGTTATAATAAGCAACATTTTAATAAGGTACTTCTGAGTTGATTTTGGAAAATAATAATAAGAATATTATTGGATGTAGAAATATAAAATTTATACCAAGTATAGAAAAGTAGCTAAAAATAGGACTTTAACAGAAACTGCTATTTATCCACACCCCCATATTTATTTTCCACTCTTCCTGAGTTTTAACTGAGCACGCAACTGCCCAGAATCCAGACTATGTTCTGCCTTGAAGCTAGATGTGACCTGTGACTAATGTCAAATCAAAGGCATAGAGTAGAACGGATGTTTGGAATTCTTGCTTTTTGGAATGCAGATGTGATGAGTGGTGCCCCAACAGCAAGCTTGAGCCATACGGTGGCTTTGGGACTAGAAGGCATGCCCTGGCAGAGCAACATGACAACAGAAGCCTGAGCCCCTAATGTCATCCAGTGCTACACCAGCTGCAGACTGGTTCTCTCCAAACACTTCGAACACAAGGGACATGGATTAACGAATCCAACATCAGATGGAATTTTTGTAACATATTTATTAGGATCAGATACAAGTAATAGAATTTCAGAGATCAGCCCAGAAACATAAGGGCAAGCTCCCCAAGAACTGACTTTCCTGACTCTCCAGTTCTTCCCTCCTCCTCCTCCTCCTCCTCCTCCTCCTCCTCCTCCTCCTCCTCCCAAGTTAAACTCTCCATGTCTTACTTTATTTATAAAATACAGAAAATAAAAGTGTATACTCTTATACTAGAATTAAACATAATAATGCAACTAAAGCACTCAATACAGTGTCTGTCGTGGTAAAAGTTATGTTAGACTATTAGAGTTGGTACTAACGGTGATGTGTACTTGTGGGTACTGTAACTGGAAAAAGTGAGTGCACTTTCACCCCTATCGGGACATTCTGTGATGACTTTTCTGTTAGATCATCATTTTTTAAAGGAGGTAACTTTTGCATTTATCCTAAAGCATCTTAAATGGAATCTACAGGTCAGTTAAAATATTGACGAAACAGCTACTACCTCCACAACAATAACAAAATCAACATTCTTTTTCTAATATTTAATGGATTTTGAGGTGGTTTGGACACAGGTAGAGGTTTAAATATTTGTCTGTCCTGACTAATTGCTAAGGCCCATGAACTTTTTGCCATAAATTCTCTTAGGAGTTCCCCCCGAATCACCTGGGTAGGGTGACTGCTGGCTTAGTTATGGGGAAATGGTTGAACTTAAACATAAAAGGTTAACTGAAAGCCCATGTAGGCTGTTATCATAGATTTTCAGATTGATAAGGGCAGAAAATTAAGGTGGTAAATGAAAGGAAGCATTGTTCCAGGGAGGAGAAAATCTGTCACTGCCAAGCCAAACGCCACAGTGTGAGTTTTGAGATCTCCTGGGTATTCTCTGCCACCACAGAGGGACAACCCCAGATTAGGAGCATTGGTGAGACTCAGAACCAACTGAAAATATTAACTCAACCAAGCAAGAGAAACAGACACGAGTTCAGGATCCAAATTTGCAAGTACAGGTAGAATACTTAAAAGGTATGATAAAGAAAGCTCAGTAATTTACCACTATTATTATTATTAAACCCAGGGGTGCCTTAAACACTGAGTCACACCCGCAGCCCTTTTTATTTAAAGACAGCATCTCACTGAGTTACTTAGGGCCTCGTTAAGTTGCTAAGGCTGGTTTTGAACTCGCAATCCTCCTGCCTCAGCCTCCCGAACCACGGGGATTACAGGTGTGAGCCCCCACTGCCACCAACCACTAGTCATATTTGTAGTCTTCTCTGATAATAATAAATTAACCTGCAATGCTCTAAAAGTATCCATAATGAAGAAATCCCAAGTAAAATTGAATCAACTTCCAAATTCAATTCCAGTTCTTGGACAAATATTTCTCACTTTTCAGGCATAAAGTCCAGGGTGGGAAACATACAATCACATCAAGGAAAGCAGCTGCCCCACTAGCGATGTCTTCCACTGGGCACAAGGATGGTGGGTCTGTGTGCTGACTGTACTTTGTCATCACAGTCCCATGCTATGCTTCTGGTCCTACCAGATCACATGCCCCAGGTGTCAAGCTGAGCATCTGCCTTCCTCCCCTCGGCCTCGTCACTCCTCTCTAGAAGAGAGAATGTTCATCATTTGCCAGAGATACACACCCAGTCCACACTAGTTGAAGCAGAAAAAGTAGAAACTATTGGCACCCTTGACTCTGAGGTCCAGGCATGGTGTCCAGCACAGCAAGATTCGGAAGTTCATCATGCTTTCAGAAATCTGTTCTTCTCTCTTCCTTTCTTCACCTCTTAGACATAGTTGGTATAAAGATGGCAAGACGACCACCAGCAACTCTAGTCTCACGTCCTCCACCTCAGTAACCTAATGGAAAGTACAGAGCTTTCCCGATTGTCCTGGTGGAGGCCAGGGGAGAAGCCCAGGCAGAATTCTCAATGCCGAATTCAGATACCTGGAGGTACTAACACTGCTCCCTAAAGCCTGCGTGCTCTGGTTGGCTATTTTTGGCTACAGTGTCCGCCAAGGTGAGGGGAAGGGGGAAGCCAGAATAAGCCCCACGTGACTACTGGTGCACATGGCGAGCAATTTCCACAGGAAAGAGGGGTCTGGTTCCAGAAGGGGCTTGGAACCAGTCTACCCACATCCCAACCAGCTCTGGCGAAATGTTCTCATTAGCATGGGACATGGCGTCCCAGGCCCTCTGTGTCCATAGATCTCCCTGCTGCTCCCCGCCTGCCCTGGATGCTCAACTCCGCTCTCCCCAGGCCATCTTCGTGCTACCTCCCATGCCACGTGTGCGGGTGGCAGGTCCTGCCTGCTGCTGTGCCTTCTGTGCCCGCCCCCTGCCCCCAATGCCAGAGGAGGGGAGAAAAGATAAAGGAGTGTCAGAAAACTTGGACTTGGGAGCCAGACGCACTTGGGTTTAAATTCTAGTACTTCCATTTTGCACTTTTATGACCCTGGACCAATTATTTAACATTTCCTGTGGTGCATTTCCTCATCCATAAAGTAGGATTAAACTAGCCAACATAGCCAGGCATAGTAGCTGGGCACAGTGGCTCACGCCTATAATCCCAGCAACTCAGGAGGCTGAGGCGAGAGGACCACCTGTTCAAAACCAGTCTGGGCCATTTAGAGAGGCCTGTCTCAAAATATAAGAAAAGGGCTGATGATCTAACTAAGTGGTTAAGGGCCCCTGGATTTGATCCCCAGGACCAGAAAAAGGAAAAAAAAATTATTTTTTAACTAACTTATGCAGGGACACAGTACTCCAAGTGACAGATTAGCCTTCTAGTATCCTCTCTCCTTTTAATATTAAAAGAAAAAAATACAAGCTTCTCATTTGTTTAAAAATAACATTTATGCATGATTTTTTCCCCTTTTCATAGACTCTTCATGATGTTTGAACTTCTTTTTTATCTTTTTTGGTACTGGTGATATAAACCAGGAGTACTCTACCACTGAGCCCTTTTATTCTTTGAGACAGCACTTCACCAAGTGGCCCAGGTTGGCCTCCAGCTGGTGATCCTCCTGCCTCAGCCTCCTGAGTTGCTGGGATTACAGTTGAACACCACCACACCCAGCTCTGTTTGAACTTTTTACTGTATGTGTTGCCTTCAAAATAAAAAGAAAAAAAGGTCAATGTTATTCTCTATCTGGAATCCCTCCTTCATCCCACGCACAGCACCTTAAAGTATAACAGATGCCCTTATCTCCATGGACTCTCAAGAGCATATTCTGGTCAACATCCGCACAGATTTCCTTCCCACTTCCTTTGTCCTTAGGCACCTCCTGCACTCTGGTCACCTGAAACATCTCCTACCACCTCCTTCTCCTTTAATTCTCCCCCCTCAAGTTACCACTGGTGTAATTATAAGTGGCAGAACCCACCGAGGGTTGGAGGTATGGGGTAACTTCAACTTTTCAGCTTGCGTATTCCCTAAACAAGTAGAGTAGACTGACACCCTCACCAGGGGCTTCTGCTGCTATAACAGAATACCACAGACCCGGTGGTTTATAAAGAACAGAAGTCGATTTGGCTCATGGTTCTGGAGATTGGAAAGTATGAAAGCACAGTGCTGATACTGGGCCAGGGCCATGGTGCTGTGGCAGAAGGTGTCACATGGTGAGAGACCAAGAGCCAGAGCAAGGTGTGGGAGAAGAAAGAATGCTTAGAGTGAACAGGCAAGGGGGAAGGAGGCCGGACTTAGCCTTGGTCCAGAGCCCGCTGCTTCAGCGGCTCCCGCACCCCGTGATACAGGCATTCAAGAATGCGTGAGTGGGGTGCCCCGTGAGGGTCACCTCTCAAAGGACCCGCCTCTCAAGGCTGTTGCACTGGGCATTGTTTCCGATCGTGAACCTTGGGGGAGGGGCACATTCAAGTCCCAGCCTGGGTGTGGGCTCATCACGATGCAGCAAAGCGTTTGAAATTAATGTGAGATGCACTTGATCCCGAGAGACGGTCAGTGGCTCCCACTTGGGCACGTCCTCAGGGATCCTGCACGGCCCAGGCTCTGAGCTCCCTCCGGGTCCTCAGGGTTCTCCCTCCCATCACAGTTTCCCACGTGGCCACCTTTGAACGCTCTTCTTGTCCACTTCTCGTGGAGAATAGGGAAGAGCTGCCCACAGGTGCATTTGGCTCATTATTGTCCCTCTGCCTGGGAATAACTCAAGGGGCAGCGCCTGAAGAAAGAGAACCAAGGAGTAAATTATAAGACAAGGCACCCACACCCATAACAAGGGGACAAGCCCGATTTCTCACACCCCAGTAAGGGCTCTGCACATTTTTTGAATTCACAGAACGTAAGGAAACTTCTATTTAAAACCCTCAAAATTGCCATTTGGAGAACATCTTCAAAGACAGACCGAGCAGTTTCCTGGAATCAGGTCCCTTGGGGAAAATGTCCAGTGAATTTTATGAGTGACCATTGTGTGAAGAGGTTTAATTATGAGCAGCCTATAATAGAGCAGACTTTGATTTATTCATTTTTTTTTACAAAGCTACTTAAAAAAAAAAAAAAAAAAAAAAAGATGTGACAAGATGAAAAGGAAGCTAACTAAAAAGCAGTGGAGAAGCAGAGGTACTGCTACAGCCACCTACACCAAATGACAATCGGTCCCCAGTCAGCTGGTCATTAGGATCCCCAGGGGAGGGTCTAAACGAGCAGATTCCTGGGTCCTATACCAGACTGCTGGTCCTCAACTTTTCAGCTTGTGGCTTCCCTAAACAAGTACTTTAAACTAAGTCACCCCTCACCTGTGTTTAATTTGGCATCTAAATTTAGTCATCACTAAATTGTTGCAAACAATTTCTGGCAAATTATAATATTGACCCTTTAAAATGACATTATTTCAGACATTTATTAAATGTCACTAGTGGTTTATAAATACCATATCAAGCTGTTATGTACCACGCTTCATTAACAAAAACACAGAAAGATCTCTTCCTGAAACATGACAAGTTTTACATTGGTCTTGTTTCTCCTTGAACTTGTATATCCATTCCACCTCCCTGAGGAAATTTTATCTAAATATAATATATATTTGTGCTCATAAGTCTTTTATTGATTATCCTATAGTATGACTTTGCCACAAAAAATTATGTAATTTAATATTTGAATTTTTAAACTTCCTATAAATAGGAATCTGTTTAAAATAATTTCTTCTAGATTGAAATATTATTATAAATGCAAAACTTATCTTAAAATACATTACAAAATTGATAAAGACAAAAATTCTACCAGAAATCACTTAAGGAAAAAAGATAAAGAGTACTTTTTAAAATTCTGTTAGTACTTATGGACTTTAGTGGTTAATTATGTAATTGCATAGTTGATTTGATTGAATAGTGATCTATTAAAATAAACACTTCTTTAAAACAATTACATACGTTTCTTTTAAAAAAACTGGTAATAGACTTCTAGACAATAGAAGATAATAGAGCGAATCTTTTTATTCTGAGACAAAAGAATTTCTCACCTAAAATTATACCCAGGGCTTTAATGTGGATCTAGTTTCTCCCCCAGAAGTTTGTGTGCTAGAAGGTTGGTGGATGTGATGGAACCTAGTGCAAGGTAATTAAATCATGGGGGCTCCACCCTTGTGCTTGGATGAATGCTGCCTTACAGGAGTGGGTCAGGTCTGGCAGGAGTGGGTTAGTTTCAGTGAGAGAGTTGTTATAAACCTGGAAGCCCGACACCTTCCTGGTCTGTTGCTTTCTTGCTTGCACGTGTGCATGTACCTTGTACCTATGGCTGGTTGTTTTTCCACTTCTCTGCCAGGGGGCCCTCAACAGGACAAAGGTGCCATGCTGTTTGGATCCTCCAGACACCAGAACCATAACCCAAATAAACCTCTTTTCTTTAAAAATTACCCAGTCTCAGGTATTTTGTTATAACAACACAAAACAGACTAAGACGCAGCCAAAAGGAAAGAAATTACTCTCTTGAACATGAAGGAATTTGAAAAGTTCATCATCCTCAGCTCCTTTAAGAAAAAATTACTTGAAAACACATTTCAATAACATGAAAAAAAAAAAGGTGAGACAAAGATAAATCGTGAGTAGAAAGATGAGTAAAGTCTAAATGATTATGAGACACTGTGTAAAGGCTAATGAGCTGATCTGGAAATCTATGTGGTAGGAGATGGAAAGGAGTGGGAAGTAAAAACTTTCCAATTCTTTTGTCTTCTTTTTGAAAAGGACACAGCTATACTTTGATTCTAGACATTGAGAGAATATTATGTTTTAAAAAACACACTACATTTTCTAAATGTGAGATTAGAGGAATAGAAATAGCATACATAATTTCTAAAGCATGAATAGAAGAAACAGAAAAATCAACCAAACAGAAATTACATATGTGTCCTTACATAAATGCAAATTCATAAGGATTTTTTTGAAAGCTGATACGATATGTACTAAATATTTTGCCTTTGAAAAGGAGGAGGCACTGTATGGATAAAAGGAGATTAATTTTTTTATTCTTTTGTATACTTCTGATTTGTTTGATTTCTTAAACAACTGTATTCACCTATTCCATATGTAATTTTTGAGCACTATAGAATTTTATAAATCCAATAAAAATTCTAATTGGAATTCTTAATTTTCTTTTTCTCCTCTCCCTGCCCCTTGTTATTTAGTAAAAGTATTTTGAAGTTCATTTGGAATAGAACATGAAAGAAGGAGATTATGTTTTTCAAGTCCATAAAGGTGAAAACAATTCCAGTAATGTTACAGAGGAGAGATGAAGTAGAGACTCTGGCATTACTGAAGGTGGAGGAGGAAACCAGAAATGAAAGGGAATTCTTTGCAAATAAATCTGGCAGTATATATCAATAGTCATTTTACAGATCATGTTCTTTCATTATAATTTCCCACTTCAGAATGCATCTAAGGAAATAAAATTAAGGTTGAAACAAAATACTGAAACAAAAATATTTATCCTAGTAAACATGTTTAAGATCAAAAGATGTCTAATCTTTTAGACATTTTAAAAGATGTTAAACTGCAGGTTTAACTCAGTGGTAGAGCACTTTCCTAGCATGAGTGAGGACCTGGGTTTGAGCCCCAGCACTGCAAATAAATAAGCACAAGTGAGTCAAAAGGTTAGAAATGCTCTAAGTGTAGATGTTCAGGAATTATAAATTACAGTGTACATATAAGATATGCTATGCAATCGTGGATCATTATTATTGTAAGTATTTTTAATAAATTGAAAATATGTATGTTCAACTACAAATTTTTAAAAACTCACAAGATGCAAAATTGGATTATATATTGTTGGATTATATTGTCTTAAAAACGTTTGGGAATATGGAATCAAAATAATTAAGCACCACCAAGATCTCTAACAATGAAAGAAAAAAAATGTTCTTTCAGTGAGCTGGAATTCACATATACTAAATGGCACATGCAATCATCAGATCAGAAAATTTCAGTAATACTTGCAACAGAGAAAACAGAAAGGACCATATTGACAAAGGAAATTGTCAGTCTCAGGAGAGACATTGTACAAAGATAGAAGCCACTCCCGCTCTGCTCCAAACTAACAGGTGGGAAGACCAGGAAGGAGCTGTGGGGCAGCCAAGGGGAGATTATAATCACCCAATCCAGGTTGCCAAACTGGTAGATTCCTCCCTCTGCCTATCTGTGCCAAAAGGGAGGCCTGTAGGGTTGCTGCCTCAGGCCAGAACAGAGAACCTAAGGGCTAGGGTGTAAGAGGCAGGACGGCCCCTCAGGGAGACACAACACCCAGAGAGAACTGGGAGCCCCTGAGCTTCTAGGTGGATCCAGGGCTATTCCAGACTTAGCAGCAGGACTCTGCCTCACCCACAACCGCTGGGAGTGAAAAGAAACAACATCCACAACAGGCCAAACCAGCCTGCTCACTTCCTTTCTTTCTTTGTCTCTTCTTCGATTCTTTCTTCCTTTATATAGAGAAAGATAAAAATGTCAAATGCATACAAATTCCAGAGACTATTAGAAAATAACCATATTCCTCACCATTTCTACAGCCATAGATGTTCTGCCATCTTTTTTTTTAACATAAGCTTTCACCACCACCATCTTTAATTTTCTTCTGTAATATTATATCTCTTCTGTGATGTTTTCACACTCAGTGCAACTCTCTAACACTTAAAGCATTTTTTAAAAACATTACCACATGCATCTCCCCAAATGATAACGACATATTACTATGTTCTCAGCCCATTGTGGCAGATTGTTTTTTCTTAAAATGGGAGGTGTAACATCTCCCATGTCCTGCACAATTGAGCTTGCCACTCCCCCATCAAGAGGTAAAGTCTAATTTCTCTCTTTTTGAATCTGGGTGGGCCTTAGACACTCACTGGAACAATGGAATGTGAGAACGAGGTGTTCTCTGACTTCTGAAGCGAGGTGAGGAAAGAGGTAGCTCTTAAGTTCCATCAGACTCCAGCTGCCATGCCATGAGAAACCCAACCACATGGAGAGGTGGTGGGTGTCCAATCAATGCTCCCACTAGAGGCCAGCCAGTCAAGTCTTCCTACCTGAGGCTCCAGATGATGTGGGGCAGAGAAGACACCTCTGCATACCATCTCCAAATTCCCGACCCACAGAACATGTGCATATAGAGAATGACTGTTGTTTCATTCCACCAAATTGTAAAGTGGTATATTTCATATAGGTAAAAATTTGAAACACTAGCTCATGTTCAAATTTCCCTCATTGTTTTCAAAATTTGTCTTTATGTATGACTGACCTGTTTAAATTAAAATCCAGGAAAGGGTTACACATTGCTTTTGACTGCTTTTGTTCCCATTAAATCATTTAATCTATATATGTTGATTTTTATACCTATTTGTGAATAAACTGGGTCTTTGGTCCTACAGATGATCTTCTATTCTTCTTTGGATGATGTATCAACTGACTAATTATTGCTTACCACGTTCTTCTATGAGTCATATTTCCTATAGAGTAATGGTTAAACCTATAGAATTGTTGGGAAACTTTTTCTGTAAGGGGCTGGAGAGTCAGTATTTTAGACTTTATTGGTTACTTAATTCTGCCAATGTAGCACAAAAGCTACCATAGGTGATATATAAGTGAAGGAGTGTGGCTGTGTTCCAATTAAACTTTATTTTCCAAATAGACCACAACCAATTTTGGTCCATAGGCCACAGTTTGCTGGCCCTGATCAAAGCTGATTGAATACAGAGAAGATCAAATAAAAAGATGAGTGCACAACCCAGAATCACCAAACGCTGAAGGGACACCAACATCGGAAAGGAAAACCAAACCAATGTCAGAGCCAACATTTGTAGAAACAGTAAATAAAACAAACAGAAGAAAACTTTTAAGGAAGTCCTGTAGACTAAATATCTACAGAATTAAGAGATATCACATTCTTGAAACAAGAAAAGGTTGTATGATGACAAGCACGTGAATATCTTAGAAATGAAAAGTACGATCATCAAAATAAAAATCTCAAAAGATGTATCAAATAAAGGAATGGATACAAGTGGGGAATAGGGACTTAACTACCAGAGTATGATAAGAAATAGTTCCAGAACACTAAAGTAAGAAGGAACAAAAGAAAATATTAAAATAAAAATTAGAGTACATAGAAGGACCAGAAATTCCATTATCCATCTTACACAAGTTATAGATAAATAGACCAGGGAGATGGAAGGGAAAGAGAAAAGTAAAGAAATAATCATTAAAAATGTTTTGTTTTGTTTTTTCTGAGCCAACAAAACATATAACTCTTTAAATAGAAATGACCCATGGCTAACAACTAGGATGAATAGGGTGGGGTGACTCCTGCAGGGACATATAATGATAAAGTTTCAGGACTCCTGGTCTAGGAGGAAATCCCCTCCACATGCATCCGGAGACTCATTTAGTAACTCTGGGGTGGGACTTGAAAATCTGACTTTTGTCAGCTCACTGGTTTCAGAAATGCTGCTCCAGGTGAATCTAATTCACAGAAGAAATTGGCAACTGCTATTCTCTAGAGCAACAATCTGGGACTCCAGACTAAGTCACCTTTCCTTTAGTTGAGTGCTGATTATATATCCCAGTACTCCTGGGTGTCCCTCCCTCCTTCCTGGCCCAGGAGCCACTCCCTTGATGGGCTTATTGTGAGCCTCCCTCCCCTCTGCCACCACCCAACAGGATGCATTCAACATTGTGCAGCAACGGGGGTTCTGCTGACCACTCCCCCAAAGCACCCTGGCCTCTCTAATGTGTCCTGTGCTGAGTGCCTGGCCCCTGGCATAGCCCCAGGACACTGGTTCTGCTGTGATTCACTGGTTCAGTCACTCGACCCAGTGGAGCACACAGTGTGTGGAGAGCCTGGTGGGTGCAGAGCTGGGCGAGGTCCTGGGAAGCAGAAAGACCAAGCCTGATGCTCGCCCTGCAGGAGCTCTAGTTGGAAACAGGGGCAAAAGGAAAAGTGGAGCACTCCACTCTGTGACAAGGGTGATCCCACAGTTTGTCCAAAGACAGTCTAAGGTCCACTGCCGTAACTTTGCCAAAATTCTTAAGAAACTTCAGATTCCCTGCCCTGGTCTCCTGGGTCATAATCAGGTGAGGATGAGGCTCTGGACTCTGCACTGTTGATAAATTCAAGTAATTTTTATGATCACAAAAATTCAGTAAGCATTGGTTTAAGAGTTGTGTCCCAGGTCTCTGATTTGGTTTGGAGGGGACAGGAAGAGAGTGGGAAAGGGTGCAGAGGAGCTGGACAGATGGTCTGGGCTCTGTGGGATGAGCTGCAGGGAGCCAATGGGAAGCTTTGGGGTAGGGGAGGGCACAGGGGCGGCATGGCTTAGTTTTAAAAGTTGACTCCTACAGCAGGTGGAGGATGAATAGAGGTGGGTTGGGGACAAAGTAAAGAACTTGAGGTTGCAAACATAATGGGGACCTAACCAGTCTCAGGGCAAGGGAGGCAGAGAAGGGGAGATGAGGACTCCACAAGGCTGGCTGGGAAGGATGGGGTAGGACCTGCAGCTCTGTGTCCCCTGGGCTTGCCCCAACCTCTCAGGGTTCAAGTTCTCAGATCCCTCATCCTCTGTCTGCCGTCACCTGCCAGAGTTAGTGAAGCTGGACCAACCCTCTCCCAAGGAAAGCCAGTTACTGAAAGAAAGATATGCACACAGTTCACTTCTATGGTACTTTCAGAACTTATCTAATCAGGCTGGATAAATGAATAATCCTTAATATTTTGTCTTTACAGTGAAACATTTACCTTTTTAAAAATCTAATCACGATATGCTACTTTTCTGGGGGGTTCTTAGTTGTACAGCAACTACAGGAAGATGCAAGAGCACAAGCTTATAATCCCAGCATTCAGGAGGCTGAAGCAAGAGGATTGCGTGTTGAGACCAACCTCAGCAGTTTAGTGAGACCCTAAGCAACTTAGCAGGATAAAAAAATTTTTAAATGTTATGTATGTAGCTCAGTGGTAAAGCATCCCTGGGTTCAATCCCTAGTACCCAAAGCAAACAACAACTGCCACAAAGCCAGCAAACTTGGAAGGCTGAAGCAGAAGGATCGCAAATTTGAAGCCAGCCTCAACAATTTAACTGCATCCTGTCTGAAAATTTTTTTTAAATGAAAAAGGCTAGGGATGGAATTCAGTGGTAGAACGGCTCTGGGTTCAATCTCCAGTAGCACCAAAAAAAAAAAAAAAAAAGTTGGGAAAGAAAAGAAGATTCAAGGGCAGCACTGACCAGCAGGTCCTTTCTGGCTGCACCTGAACTCTCAAGCGGTAAGGGGAACATCACATGCTTACTTTCACAGGCAGCTCTAGATGGCATTGAAAACCACACAGTTCACAAGTGAGTGATGAGTGATCACATAAAGGGTTACTCAATCCACTCACTGGGGGTTTTGAGGTGAACCTTGTCAAGCTCACACAGCCACCTGGGACTTCAAAAGTCAATTTATTTAGAGCTGTACAGAGTGAAATAATGGTTATTGTTGATTCGCTTAGATGAACACTCAATCTAGTCGTGATGTAGGTATGACAGAATAGCATGCTCCAGAAAGTAAAGCTTTATATGTAAAGAGAGATATAAAACTGCATTAATAACTGAAATAAATTATATGTGTGATAATAGGAAGAGTCCAATAACAACTTACAATTTACTAAGTACTTCCTGATGTTTTGCCTTACTTAATCCTCAAAAAAATTCTAAGGTGCATTGTCTTTCTATTCCCATTTTGTAGAGGTCTAAATTAAGGATTAGAAAGATTAAATGACTGATCCCAGGACACACAGCTGATAAAGTAACACTGCTTCCTATTTGTTGCAAGTAACAGAAAACCTGAATCAAACCATACTAAACAATATGGGGAATGTATAAACTTGTGTAACAGGAAAAGTCCAGTGGATGGGTGGGATTCAGGCACAGTTTGATCAGAAATCCAGCTCTGTTTTATTTTGGTTGTCTTAGAATTACCCTCTTTTTGTGCTGGCTTTATTATCACTCTCTTTTTCTTTTCCTATTAGTTGCAAAATGTTGAAAATAGCTTCAGAACCCAGCACACTACTCAGGAGAAAGGACTTTTCTTTCCACAATCAGGAAACAAGGGTCATAGGCTTCACTTTTATTGCACCTGTGGCCAGGGGAATATCACATAGTGATTGACTTGGGCTCTGGGGTCTAAACCCATGCATGAGCCAATCACCATGCCAATCAAGGCCACAACCCAGAATTGATGGTTGGACCAGTCCTGTGAGAATCTCACAGCTGCTGTGCCAGGCAGGAAGGGAGGTATAGAAGCTGCAGAGGTGACCACAATATCTACTGCAAGCCAGGATCTGAATTTAAGTCTACAACTCGAAATCATGTTGGTTTTCTTTCTGGGTTTCTTGTTTGTTTTGTTTTGCTCTATACCTTAGATGTCATTACTCTTCATTTCTGGAACTAATGAGACCCACCCCCCAAAAAACATGCTTTATTTGTGTCTGAATGCATCTAATAAGCCTGTAGGTGACTAGACGGCTTTCTCCACTGCTGTGCCCAGAGCCTGGACATTTCTATGTGTACTTCCAGGATCTTTAGGGTCTTTTGCTTCTTTGCTTACTTCTCCAACACATGTTCCTCTGAATGCTTTTGGCCCCTTCATCTTTGTTTTGAATACATTTTTGTTTCTTTGTGTCAGAGCCCAACCAGGAAGACAGAAACCCACTCTGAATATTTAAAATAGAGGAAACTTAATGCAGTGAGATGAAAGAGACTCAGAAGCCACCCAAGGGCCAATGAGGCAATCCTGAGACAGCCCCAGCAGGAAGTTGCTGCCACTCCTAGGCTGGAGGACAAAGAGGGGAGGTGATGCTTCCAGAGCCCAGGGACCGCGATCGCCCAGAGGAAGCTGGAAACATAGCAGGCTTCCGGTGAGAACCGGGTCACAGAAGAGGGGTGGCAGCTGCCAGGGATACACCCCAGAAGAGAGGAGGAGCAAAACACCCTGACCTCTCCCTTTCCCCTCCCTTCCAAATCCCACCTGAGCCTCCCAGGGAAAAACCCAGCTGGAAGGCAGCTGCCACAGTCACCTGAGGGCTACAGCCTCCAGGGATGCCGAATAGACCCCCAACCCAGAGCTGGGAAGGGAAGTGTGAGGATCTCCTATGGAAAGTCCCAGAACCAGCTATTTGCATGACAAATGTTATACATGTTCATCATAGAAATTCTAGGAAATACAGATATTCAAAGCAAAAAAGGTAAAAACCATGTCCTATTATTTCTTAAGAGGTGAAATTAGATCAGCCAGTCCCAGGGCACTGCTGAGTGGTACCTACTTCTCATTTGTCATTGAGCAATCAATTTCTGGTCCTTTCCTTAGCACTAGGCCGATCACTCTAGCAGTTTGATAAAAATTTTTATATGTACCCTGAGAAATTAAATATCTTCTATTAAGTCAAAGGTGAAAAGAAAAAAAAAAAGATTTTAGGAAGGTTGAGAAAAATTGATTTCTTCCAGGAAACGGGTTTGCTTCTTTTCCCAGTTAGCATGAGCCATATGACATAGATTTCTTCTTTTCTCCCCGTCTACTAGGAAACTCCAGGGTATATTTCATACCCACAACCAGCCACTTTTAATCCTTAGAGTGGGCCTATGCCTCTTCCCTCTTCTTCATGTTCTAAATTGTATTTTTTCTTATCAGCGCTATGACTGTCAGAGAGAGACAAGGAGAAACACAGGCACATAAGGGGTAAACCCAGTCATTTCCCCATAGGGCTTCTAGGCATCCCTTGCCCTGTCCAACCTGGTCCACTCTAAGCCAGCTGGCCAGCACGGGGCGAGTCATCTGCCACAATGGAACAGACTCTGTCTGTCACCCTCCTCCACAGCAGATGGCCACCCTGCACTCATCTATGTCATACACCATTGCTGAGGGAGACACCACCATCCACCGGGCAGATCAACAACTCTGCCTCCAGCTGGGGAGCCTGGGAAGGAGGCCTGTGCTCTCAAAGAGACTCTGGTCCAGTCATTTTTCAGCTAAGGGTGCCAGTTGAGGATCTCAACAATAGAAAGAGGTGGAGTGAGGGCCCTCCAGGGGGAGGACAGATTTTTAATTAGCTCAGGGATTGAAATCAGGTTGGGTCAAGCTTCCTCAAGCAGGTGACAGCACTGTCTCCAGGAACAAGCACCTCTCTGGCTTCTCTGGCTTTCTTGATTCATTAGCTCCTCTTGAAATGTTTTTCTTGTCCTTTGTTTATTTGAGGCAGATAGTCTGGGCATCAGGCCCAGTTTAATATAATTTTTACTGTTGCTACCGCATCCCCAATTCTGTGGAGATGGTTATTATGGTTGTTGTGGAAGACACCTTAGCATGACAATTACCAAGGCCAGGTGCCCTTCCATCCTCACCCCACCCATCCAACCGCCCCACCCCTCTCCTCTTCCAACTTCAGAAATGAAGCTAAAGCCACTGAGGCCATCCTCAGTGGCTCAGCAAAGTAGGCATTCGACAATTACCTGATTTGATGGGGTTAGGCAAACAGGCCTATCATTTAAGTCCTGGGGTTTTTCTGTCTATAGGAAGAACATGGAAAAAATTTCCCCACTACTTCCCTAAACACATAGGCTGCTTTTACAGCAGATTTGCCTGCTTTATTATGTTCTGCATAATTCAATGTATTCATATTAGTTTGTATCCTCCTCACATCTACCTGCCAAAAGGTAGGTTCCCTACTGGTAAAGAGTAAAACTGAAGGCACACCAACAGTTAGAGTTGAGAGTTGGTGACAATAGTACAGACTGTTGACAAGAGAAGGCAACTGTGGCAGCATTTGAAGAAATGTGTGTACGTGTGTGTGTGTATGTGTGTATGTGTGTGTGTGTGGTCCATTCTTGGTTTTAGTGCACAGTTGGGTCAGACCCGTAGCATGACTTTCAAATGCAGGTGTTGAAGGTGAGGGATTGTAATAATCACCCACTGCAGGGTGTGGACATTAGCCAACAGTCATGCCCCTCTGGCTTTGTGCCAAGACCTGAGGAGGAACCCTGGCCTGGACTTGTCCACAAGTTCATGTCTTCAGCAGATAGAGTCTTGCTGCAGAATCATATCACACTAACAATGAGACTTACTGGGAAAACAAATAAAATGCTTTAAATGTTTAAATGCATTTCCAAGTATTCATCTTCCAAATATTTAGACTCTGAGTTGATTGGGCCAAGAGCCCAAGCTTCCTGTGCATGCTGGATGGTTCCAACAATCTCCCCCAAGATCTGCAAATATATAACAACTTAAAATATCATCCTCTTGGAGCCAAAAACAAATTCCCAAGGTATTGCTCCAGGAAATCAACTAGGTGTCTCTGTCCAAAGTCCTACTTCATAACGTCTATTGGGGTAGATTAATATTAAGAAGTTTAATAAATTCTTACCAAGCCTTCCATGAGACCATGCTCTGTGTCCACTATGGGTCTGCACATAAAGAAGAGTGGGAATGGCCATTTGGGAGCAGAGATGGATAGAAGGTAAGGAAGGGAGAGAGACAGATGGAGAGAGAGAAAGAGAGAGAGAGAGAGAGAGAGAAACATCCTATTGAGGATGTTGATAAGCTTTAAATGGCTTTGATGCCTAAACCAAATTTTAAAGGATAAGTTTGAGTAAACCAGGGTGTTTTATTTTGTTTTGCTTTTTTGCTTTTTTAAGAGATGGGAGGGCAAGTGGAAGCTGATTTCCCTTTGTATTTAAATTTCTCTAAATTTAGTAATCATTTAATGCATTTCCCTTTCCCAGGCATATCCATACCAAAACTTCCTTTCGTCCTTCTTCTTTTCTAAGCCTCCACAGGAAAATAATAAAAAAAATCACAGCACTGCCAGAGAATGTATCCACTTCTAGAGTTTAGCATCTCATCTTTATCTGAGTAAATACCTTTAAAATAGATTTTGATTCTAAAATATCCTTTCTCGTACTCTGTTCACTCTTCCCCATGAACCAGGTAGAACAGTGGAGTTGAAACTTACATGCATTTAACTCAATTTTGAGACAGAGAGAAAGAATATGAACAAATGAATATTGGTCTTAAAAAAGCACACACCCCAGAATGAACATAAGAAACTAAGGCGACATTTTCCATAACATGACTGCAAAATTCAAACCAACTCCTTCACTGGCATACAAACAAGAAAACAGCCATGTTCTGATGAGGGAGGGCACCCGGGTGAGAGCAGCAGAGTAGACTCCCTAGGAGAGTCTGCAGGGCAGTTTGATTATCTGTGATTTCCATCTTGGGGCTGAATTTAGAATCTGGCTTTCCCAGCACATACATCTCTGCTGAACTATTCCCCCGTTGGCAAATAGAAAAAACTAAAAGAAGCGGGGTCATTGTTCTGGTATCTCTGAATTTGTGCCAGAGTTAGAAACTTACTGCCTCAAATCCCATGTCCCCCCCCCCCCAAAAAAAAAGCACGTGGCCATCTCATCTTTTTCTCAATTGTGGGTACAAAAAGATACATAAAGAAAAGGTATAAGAAGCAAAGAACCATTCACGCATCAAATATTTGCAGAGTGCCAATGATGTGTTAAGCACAGAATTCAGTCGTAAGTTATTGCTGAATGAAAAAGGGAGACCAAAGACCTTCCTTGCCTAGACTTGGTTGTGTTTAACTTGCTATGTGATATTGAAAGAATTGCTGATCCTGTCTGGGTTTCAATCACTTCCTTGATTCCCCCACCCCAAAATAATTAAAAAGGACATAGCACAGAGATTCTTTTTTTTTTTTTTTTTTTTTTTTCCATACCAGGGATTGAAACCAGGGCACTTCACCACTGGGCCATATACATCCCCAGCCCTTCTTTTATGTTTTATTTTGAGACAGGGTCTTACTAAGTTGCTGCAGGTCTTGCTAAATTGCTGAGGCTGACCTTGAACTTGTGATCCTCCTGCCTCAGCCCCCCAAATTGCTGGGATTACAGGCGTGTGCCACCATGCCTGCCTTAGCACAGAAATTCTAAAGTTCCTCTGGGTTATAAAATTCTATGAAATGAACTTAGAAATGTTTGCTAAAAACTTTAAAGAAATACAACCAACTTTGCTATAGCAACTTTATTCCTAACAAACACTTTGCCCCAAACAGCTTCTGGCCTCCGGCTTAGCCCTCCCGTGCTGTGCTCAATTCCCCAAACTCTCTCTCCCACAGTTCACACCGCCACCAGCTCTTCCTCTTCTCCCACTCCTGGCGCTTCCGGTAGACAAACAAAATACAGGCATTGCTCCCTAAATTCTGTTCTCTGTCTCAGTTGCTGTTGCTCAGGTCCTGTGAGGGTGATTCAGCTTTCGGTGTTTTGATTAAAAGTAATGATAGCCATGTTGTGGACAAAAGATATGGAAACAAATCTCTTGTATGATTAATCACACTTTCGGATTGTGCAAATGCTTCATTTTCAATGACTGCATCATTCGTAATGTAGCCTTTGTGTTATATCATCAGGCATGTGGGCCTGTTTACATTTTGTGATTGAATTTGGCATGATAATGGTTCGAGCACCAGTTATCTTTATTCAATCTAACCTAAAAAATCAGAATAAAGCCCTTGGTTACTCAAGGGAGGTGAACCCTTTCATAAAATGTTAGAATGTTTCTGATATCATGTCAGGCATAGTTAACCAAATTTTTCATTGTGCATTATGTGCTTTTTAGTGTGTGCACGTGCACATGTGTGTGCGTGTACATATATAAACATACACACATATATACTAAAATAGATATTTTTTATATTGGAAAAACATAAATATACATATGAAGAAGGCCTATCCCATTAACAGCTGTGCTCAATTCACCTGCCCACCCCGAGCATTCCTGAGAAGACTAAGTAGAATTGTTCAACTTCCCAAAATAAAGGGAGAGATGGTGGAAAACCAGAATGTCTGCCTTTGAATCTCACTTTTGGAGGTTACCATTTGGTCCCAGAAAAGGTGTTTTGTCACTTCGAGCTCTCTGTTTGCAATAAGGACATTAAAACCTTCTTCTCAAAATCTCTGTGAGCGCAAACAATGGTGTTGGAGAAGAGGGGAAATGCCTGCATTTATATAGGTTTAACAGCCAAGCATGTCACTTATATTCACTCATTTAATACTCACAATAATCCTGGGTTACAAGAAACCAGTCCCTGTGAGGTTAAAGGGCCTGTTAATAAAAGGCAGAGCTGGTGTTGGGACCAAGGCAGATTCCAAATACATCCCCCTACAGGATAATGAGTTATCCAAAGGTAGTTCTGAATTTTTTAACACATGGGGGATCTTCTTCTCCTCCCCCCACTTCTAATGGACATGTGGAGGTGGGAGAAGATACAGATCTGAAATATTTTTAATGCACATTGCATGATTCAAATGACTTTGCTAGGTGAATAACATCAAACCGTTTCACATTGTTGCTCTTACAAAGTTTACATTGCTTTTGACCCAGGAGACTTAAAAATCGTATGCATTTATGCAACAATTTCACATTTTCCTCCTAAATTAGTGTGCCAATGATTTAAAATATATTTTTTTAATATCATGGCACTACCAATTGCTGGACTCCAAGGAATCTAGTGTCTCTTGCTTTCTTCACTGGAGCAGGCAGAAACTTGAAAACCAAAGACACCAGCAACCTTCAGCAAACAAAAGCAGTCATTGTGTTTTCTGTACTTAGGAGCTTTTAGTCTGCCAGGCAGATACAGAGAGCACTCATCTCCTTCCAACTCCCAAATCTCTTGACTTCCTCTTTCTCCTCTCTGTCCAGGGCCTTTTGAGAGAGATGGCCAATAAGCCCCTTGTTTAAAATTTCTGCAGGAACAAGTGGATGCTACTCTCAGTGTCCACTAAACCGTAAGTCCTTTGAGGATACAGGAAGACATCCACCAATCTCAAGATCAAAATGCAAGAGGAGGAAGTCGGCACAGTAGGCGCCACCCACCACCACCTTCTTTATAAAAATGACAGACTCTCTGGGGATAGTGAATAGCTTTGCTGGCATGATGTGTATATATACTTGCTAAGGGCTCAAGAAACACACTCTACTGCTTAGTTTTCACTTTAAAAGTGTTCACATTGCACAATAAAACTACACTGTCGGGAATAAGGTATTTGGATACATATTCTCTCTCTGAACCTCATAATAATCCCACTATGCACTTTAGTGATAAGATCTGAACCCAGGCGCAACAGATTCCAAAGCTCTTGGCCCTTCTTTAGCAACAGACTGTCCCTGCTTGGATTCCAGAGCCCAGAGGGGAATCATATATGACCATATTTTCTTATTTTATTCTTCATCCTAAAATATATTTGCCATTCTACATCATCAGGAAAACAACACAAAAAGATAGGAAGAGAATGGTGGGGTTATTTGTGGAATCTTTCAGGTTTATGCATCCACGCCAAGCACCAAAACAAAACCCTCTCCTGTTCGGTTGTATGATTCCTGCCATGTTTCCCTAGTCCCAGTTGCTAGGAAGGAGCAAATGGATAAACCAAGAGAGGGCTCTCAACAGATGACCAGATCAACATAGAAGATAAAGTTGAAAATAAAATGAAGATTGGAAAACCCGAGTCGCCATCTCTTTTTAACATGTCAGCACATGTCCCAGATAATGTCTTCCGACCTATAATTTGCCTGTGTAGTCCAACAAAGAAGGACTGCCCAAGGGCGTAGGACCTTGTCACCTCTCATGCCAGCCTCATTTCCTCCTCCCACTCCCAGTCCAGCAGAATTCAGTCCCAAAGAGAGGAGTTTACCCTTGATATATCTGGACTGGCCAGAGGCTATGGCAATATCCCTCGCCTAGTAACCTCACTCCTTCTCTGCATGGTCATTTTTCATTCCTAAGGGGTCAGTAGGAGCTGGGTCACCCCCACTAATTACCCCCAGGTCTAAGAAGGAGCTCTCTAGACAGGCATTCTGTTCCCAGCTAGAGGAGGCTTCCCTGTGATACAGGGTGGAGACCTCAACAGGGAGGGAGTGGGGAGGAGGGCTTGATCCCCCAGAATAGTCCATCTGGAAAGGGGAAGGCCATTTCAGGTTGTCTGACAAGTCCAGCTGAGACTGGGAGTGGTGGATTCTGCCAGGTGAATATCTATCATTAGTTACTCAGGAGAACAACCTGGGGTGTCAGTATCAGGTCAGTGACCCAACACCCGCCAGTCAATTAAGCATCGGATGAAGGTGACACGAGGCGTGAGTGATGCCCCAAGAAGGTGACACACCCGGTGCGGCGGGGTGCGAAGCAGGTCTCCAGGATGGCTGAACGTGTTGTGAAATTCTTATAAACTCCTTGGGTAAGTGTCTCCCATTCTTGTGATAAATGGAAGCTACCATGGACAAAAGCATGAAACCACGAAACGGAAACTTCGCATGGATGAAGAATGGAAAGGTCCACAATAAGGAATGACCTTGGAGACTCTTTGATCTGTGCTTTTCTATAATTGGCTCAAGGCCCCATGAAAACAAAGGAGTTTACGTTTGGGCCAATAACTAGAGCTCATAAAAGTTCACCCTTGGACTAGGAGTCTTCGAATGGGCGGAACACAGGCCACTTACTGTATTTGAGGACTGTGAACGCTAACAAAACTACTATTCTGTGGCTACAGCCTCCTCTGCACCCTTCATGAGAAGGGCCTGGAGCACCTAGGACAGGAAACAAGAGAAGCAGCAGCCATAGTCGCAGCCCTGAAGTCCCCTTGGACAAATCTGCACTGAGCACCTACTCTGTGGCAGAGGGCACGCGGGCTGGAGGCGTATCAGAAGAATAAGATGCAGGCCTTGCTTGTGAGGCTCCAAGCCCAGTGGAAGGCAGCTATGTCTCCCC
Source organism: Sciurus carolinensis (assembly GCF_902686445.1). Classification (NCBI taxonomy): domain Eukaryota; kingdom Metazoa; phylum Chordata; class Mammalia; order Rodentia; family Sciuridae; genus Sciurus; species Sciurus carolinensis. Next base: position 109,651,067 of record NC_062222.1, on the reverse strand, counting down.
TGGCAATAACTCAGGTCAGACTGTGAGGAAGGCTGAGCAGGTACCTCTAGGTGGGGAGTCTCAGGAAAGTTTTAAGGAGGAGGTGTGATTCAGCCGAACTATCTTGAGTGAGTGGAAAAACCAACTGCTAGAGAGAGCAGCATTCTGAGCGGAGGACAGACACTCAGCCACCTTCAGAATTCTGAGTGGCAGGGTAGACGGTGGACGCAGTTGGAGAGAGCCCTGAACTCTGGCCTGGAGGAAGTGTGAGGCCTGAGGCTGTCAAGGTGGGTCCAGGACCGACCCCCTTGCTACACATGTACTTGACCTTATTTTTCAAGTTGGCGGGGGAGGGGGGAACTTTGACATTTTTATGTCATATTTATTTTTAAATTTTTATATTTCAAGAGAATGTTCACGTTAATTCTTATGTGGAACTGAGTGCACATAAAAAAAGAAGCAGTATTTTATTAATACAGATTACTGTTATAATCTCAGCTTTCTTACGCTATCTTATTACCAACAAGAATGACTTCTAATTATTTGCCCATTGGTCAGGTTTGCGGGGGTGTCCCTTGCATGGTACAAGTGACAGAAAATTCAATTCAGACTAACTCAGACCAAAACGAAAAAGGCAAGGAAGATTTATTACTCACGTAAATCCAGAAGAGGCTCTGGGATTCAGAAACCAGTTTATTGAGGGACTGAAAAAATATTGCCAAAGCTTTCTGTTCATCGCTTAAGGGTCCCTCTACCGTGGCTGCTTGGTTCTCAAGAAAGCCTTCCTCTCTTGGTGGTCCCCAGTGGCTCGGGCTTATCACATCCTTATAAGCCGAAATCTTCTTCTTCCTTACAGAACCCACCACAGTGCCAGAGCCAAGTCTCCAGGCCCAGCCTGGTTCACATACCCACCCCTGACACCATCACTGCAGCAGGTGACAATGTTGCATCCTGAATGGCCACGGTGTGTCCTGCAACACTCTGAATCTCTGCAGACTGAGAGTGGAGACTGGATGACGTCCCAGAGGAAAACTAAGGTCCTGTTACCAGAAGATTGGACCATAATGACAACATGGTCTACTCTATTTTGACTAACAAAGACTTTTAAAATTTGGGATAAGGAAGGACAATTGCAGGCTTTTATCATTTTGAAGATTCAATTTGCTACTGTATTTTATTTTATTTGCACAGAAAAATTTGATTCATATAGATGAGCAGTTACAAATAGTATCCATTTTTTATAACAGCACACCTACTTAAAATATACCTGAAATATGCTGGATCCTCTTCAATTGAACTCATGTCGAAGTTAGTAAACTGCAAGTTTGAGTAATAGGAAGTTTTATTTCAAAGTTTACTTACATAAACCATGAACAGGTTCCTCTCTTAATTCAAGTGTTCGCTGGGGAGAAGCTTTTGAAATGCATCTGCAACATATGAAATTCAACCTGTAACTTTTTTTTTAAAACTCAGACATTTCAGTAACCATCATTCAAAGCTCAAATGTGGTAAATAAACCACAAAGTTAAGTTTCAACTTAATTGCTGACATGTTATCAGTAAGTGTAAGCGTAGTGATACTACAACTGCTTATTGCTAAATTGAACTCTGAGCTTATTAAAAAGCATCAGCAAGCTGACACAACTCTGTTATATCAGAGTACTATTGCTAACTATCGTTGCAGAAAAAATAGTGATTTCTTGTCTCCTTTGAAATACCAATAACAACACCCTACTTAAGACTAATGATAAGTGTTATGAATAAAAGGTAAATTCTGGAACTTTCCACTTGCAATATTCCAGAAAACTGGGAAGAGTCTGAAATTTGAAGATCATGCCATATTAAACTGACAGTGTATAGGATGTTGCCAACCACCTTTAAAAGATGCTCATATGTCCTCAATACCCCGTGCTTTTTCTATGCAACTTGCAAAGGTCTTATTTAAAATCACATTTAATCAACAAAGTCCCACAGAACCTTGTACCACCATAACTCTTTTGCATGGCTTCATTCTTCTTGGTGGGAAGGACTTTTCTAGACTGGAAGCCCCACAAGAGCTGGAACTCTCTTAGTAAGTGTTTTCACCCCATAGAGCTTAGTAATATATACCAAGAGCTTAGTGAGAATAATATTTCAGAGCTCACGTTGATATGAGGCAGGTCTCTAAATGTTTGGTGAATAAACATGCTTTCTGAAAAGGAAACGTGTTTTACCAACAACAAAATTAAAGGGGAATTTCAAAGCATTGTTTCAAATGAAATATTTTAGAGTAAGTTTTTATGCACCTTGCTAACAGCAAATAAAACAAGAAACCCCAAATGCATCTCCTCTAGAGAAATATTTTCCAATTGCTACTTTGGTCACAGGATCATTAATGCCCCTCATTCATTCATCCAACTATTAGCATCTATCAACTATGTATTATTGCACGGTCCCAGTTGCTCAGATATTTTTTTAAAAGACATTAAACAGAGTCCTTGACTTCAAGGAGTCTAGTCCAGGAGAATTTTTTTAAAAGCGCATCTCCCTACTGCTACCTGAGACACGCTGTGATAGAGATGATTATTCCATGTCATTCATGCGGTTCTTTCGGGTTGCCATGAAAAGAGACATGATCTGGTGACTTGGGTCAATGTGGTTCATTGTGAGCAAAGCTGCACGAGGAAGTGGGAAAGGCAGGAAGCAGTCCTAGCAGCTGCCTGGCAGGGCCTGGCAAAGCGGGAATGTCATTCAGGACATCGCATACCTCCAGCCACCTGTTCTTCCTGACACGGCTTAGCAGCAGGCACCTGCTGCCCCCTCTCCAGTGCTCTGCCAGTGTGATGACAGCACACTCTGCTCTGCTCTCTCCGCTGGTGCTGCTAAATCCTCTCTGCATTTGTTTTCTCTACTCTGAATCCTGCTTTGTTGTGACCCCCACCACCATATGGATGTGGCTTTCCAACCTCTCTCTGGGTGTCTGCCATTTCTGGCCAAACTTTCAGTTCAGTTCTCCAGTGAGTCTCAAATTCAAATTGTGTGAAAGAGGCTCTGTTTAATTGGCTGTCATCATCCGGGATACGGTGACCATGTTGGGTGGAGCCACTGGACACCCCATGCATGGCGGCAGCATCAATGCTCAGTTCAGTCCACTGTAGCCAGGGAGGCAGGGTCCTGCTGTGAATCATGTCAGCCATGGCCAGAGCTCTGCCTGCAGCAGCTTTTATCACAGGAGGGGTGTGGCTGAGGCTGGCATTCACCCCAGAGCTGCCTTTGCTCCAGCACAATGTCCCACTGTATTGTTTGCCCTGACTGTGTCAACCCTTCAGCTCTGCTATAAATAATGTCAGAGTTATGACAGATTTTTTTTAAAATACATTTTAAAGTTACTTAAAATAACCAAAAATTAAAAACAACTTGAAGCCCACATCTGTAATCCCAGCAACTCAGGAGGCTGAGGCAGGAGGATGGCAAGTTTGAGGCCAGTCTGAGCAATTAAGCAAGACCCCATCTCAAAATAAAAAATAAAAAGGACGGAGGATATGGCTCAGTGGTAAAGCACCCCTGGGTTCAATCCTCAGTAACATACACACATACACACACACACACACACACACATACATGCATAAACTTGAATATCTGATGAAAGAAAACTATTTGAATAAATTATATTTGTAACAAGGAATGTTATATAGCCTTCCAAAAGAATCATGATTTGGAGAATAATGTGACAAAGGAAAATACTCACTAATCCAATGTTAAACAAAAATCAGTACAAAGTTATGTAGTATTATTAATAAATTAATTGTACATGCTTATACATAGAATCAAAAGAGAATAAACCAGAAAGTGACTCTTAATCATGGGAAGATATTTGAGTCTTACACTCTTTCTAATAAGTTCTTTATATTTCTCTCTCTTTATTTCTTCATCTTTCAAAAGTAAAAAAAAAAATAATTCTCAAGGATAAGATATATCAGGCAGTATACAAGACCACCCTTTTCTAGTAGTAAAAGCCTATAAATTATTCTATAAAAAAATACAATATTCTTTGAATCTGACTTCCAGTAAAGATTTCCTCTTATTCATGACCCGTAATAGCAAAGAAAGCTGTGATGATAACAAAGTCAACAGCATGACAGAGGAACAGGGGCATGGTGCTCAGCTATCCTGTGCTGTGGTTCTTAGGCGCATGTTGGCGTTGCCAAAATCCCGCTTCCTTCAGTGGATGCAGAATGGAGATGACCTTTGGACAACTATAGTCCAGTGGGGAAAAAGTAACAGCAGAAGACACCATGAAGGAGCGTGAAAACCCAGAAGACATATTCCTAGGAGAGTAGAGGGGAGAACTTAGGTTAGTGACATGAGGCTTAAGGAATATTTACTGAATTTTCAAGGAAGCCCCCAAAAAAGGAAAGAAAAAAGAATAAGATAACTTCCTTCCATTCCTGGATTCCCAACTTATTGAGAAAAAAAGATTTAAAGGGGGGGGCAGATGGTAGACCAAACTATAACCTTTCTTTGATAAAGTTAATATTCAAATATTCAAGACTAAGACTTTACAGCAGCAGGTAAGAAGGTTTCTCATTTTGAACCCAGAATTAGACAGATGGGTCCATCCATCGTGAAGATTCCCAGGGAGCTGTGAACTTTCGGAGGAGGGAAAAGCCCATGTAAAACTTACCCTACGGGTCAGAACAGAACACGTCCTCAGCAGCTGGCTCACCCCAAAAGGAAAGGGGAGGAGGCCAGGTGCACATGCTCAGTGCAGTGGGTTGAATGTGGTCCCCAGAACACATCCACCCAGAATCTGTGAATGTGACCTTGTTTGGAAATCACATTTTTGCAGATGTAAGTAGGTTAAGGGCCTTGGATGAGCTCATCCTGCATTTGAGTGGGTCCTAAATCAAACGACATATGTTCTAGAAGGGCAGAAGACAGACAGGAGAAAGCCATGAGAAGATGGAGGCACAGACTGAGTGATCCAGCCACAAGGCAAGGAGAGCCAAGGATTCAAGCAGCCCTCCAGGACTAGGAGAGAGGCATGGGATGGTTCTTCTCAGATCCTCCAAAAGGAACCACCCTGGCCACACCTTGCTTCCAGACTCCTGGCTTCCAGAACTGCAAGAGAATCACCTTCTGTTGTTTTAAGCCTCTTGATGTGTGGTGATTTGTTACCGCAGTTCCAAAAGACCGGTATACACTCAGTTTTTTGTAAACTCAGCAGCTTAGCAGTCTAGCCAGATTGTTCCCCCACTGGTGCTTCCCCCACATGGAGGGAAGTATTACCAGCGAGGAAGACACGTCTCACCCTAAAAGAACATGAAGAGCTGGCTATGTATTTGAGTGCTTGCTGTAGCAGCCATTGTTTTGAGAGGTCTCATAAAGAATACACCAGGGACTTCGCAGGGGAAGGGAATTCTAAGTAAGGGGAAAGTTCTATGGGGTTTTCCCAGCCCACACACTTCCTCATCTATTCCTATACAACTTCCACCCATTCCACCAGCATTTGTGTGGTGCAAGGCTGCTGTGATTTATAACTTTGAGTTGTCGGATTTTCAACATCCTCTGGTAACAAAAATAAGGGCGGATTTGTTTAATTATATTTTTTTAATTTTCATATGATGTTTATGACACACATGGGTGGATTAGGGTCCTCCAGAGACACAGAACCAATTGGATGTACATAAACATAAGGACCCACAGCTCTAAGGACCTCAGATACGTGGGATCAGTGTTTTGTCTTTTGTGACTGGCTTATTTCACCTACCGTAATGTCTCCAAGGTATATCCATGATGCAGAGTGTTAAAGGATTTCTTTGTTAAGGCTGGATAATATTCCAGTACATGCATAGACCATATTTTGTTTCTCCATTCTTCAGACAATGGATACTTGGGTTGCTTCTGCCTTTTGGCTCTTGTGAATAATGTTGCTACAAATGTTGGTATATGAATATCTGTTCAAATCCCTGTTTTCAATTCTTTTTAAGTATATCCAGAGTGGAATTGTCAGCTCCTGTGATAATTTCTTTTTTTTTTTTTATGTACCGGGGATTGAACCCAGGAGCACTTAACCACTGAGCCACATGAACCACATGCCCAGCCCTTTTTTACATATAAATATTTCATTGAGTTACAGGGTTCTGCTGAGTTGCTTAGGACCTCACTAAGTTGCTGAGGCTGACTTGGAACTGGTAATCCTCCTGCCTCAGCCTCCAGAGCCACTGGGATTACAGGTGTGCACCACCACGCCCGGCCTCCCCTATAACTCAATATGTAGTTTTTTGGGGGAACTGTCCCACTGTTTTTTGCAGCAAATATACTATTTTACTATATTATAATCAGCATTTTAAAACTTTTATCAAAAAAGGGGATCATCAGGGTATGGTGGTGCATGCCTGTACTACCAGCTACTCAGGAGGCTGAGGCAAAGGCTCTCTTAAGCCCATGACTTTGAGACCAACCTGGCAACATAGCAAGATCCCATCTCAAACACAACAAAAGATGGGATTAACATTTACCTAAGATAGCCAAGTGTATACACTAATACCTATGCTATAGCTACATACCCCAAAGTGAGCAAGAACACTCAAGAAACAATCAAAATTAATGATGGATATTGCAAATCGACTATCCTGCCTCCATTCCTTTGTGGTTGCTGTTGTTGTTGTTGTTCTGGGGATCGAACTCAGAGCCTCACACATGCTAGGCAAGCACTCTACCACTGAGCAACACCCCCAACTCATTCCCTACTTTTTTTTTCCTAAGAGAACCCCAATTTTATTCAGATGCCCTTTTCTTCCCTATGGAGTTATGTTCTTTTGGGAAAACTAACCCCAGCCCTAGGAAGGATCTGAATGGTCTCAGGAAAGTTCCACTGCCCTTGTCAGGCCATGCTTAGACAAGTGATCTGATTTTGCCCAATAAAATGAGAGGGGATTATGTAGTGGGGCTGCCATCATTGAAATCAGTAGCCCCACAACCACCACCGCCATTGTGTCTACGGCACTAGCACCACCTTCACCTGCTGGCTTTCCAAGTGTCAGATCACGATTAGGACTAGGATGAGGGGAGGCAAGCCCACAGCCTAGGACTGGATTCTTAAGGAACCCTCACTCTCGGGGTTGTGCAAAAGCAGCCCAGCACTTGAGTGACTCTGAGAATGAGTGATTCCTTAAGTGTTATACCTGTAAACACTGGAGGCTTCATTTGTCTCACTGAGTGCAGGCCCTTGAAGTTCCAGATGGCAACAGCAGGGTCCAAGCCTGGTTCATCATCTGACCACACCCAAGTTGTTATGCAGCGAGCAAAAAAGGGTCTTCCCCTTCTGCTTCCACAGATGCTGAGGGCAAGGCACTGCAGTGACGCACCATGGGAAACTACCCCCAAATGGCACCACCCCTGTGATCTCAGTTAGCAGTTCATGGGCAGCTGCTCCAGGCTTTAGTCCTGTATAATATTGGAGGTGAGGTGCAGAAATGATTTGACATTTCTTAGCATAGTTTTTCGGTCCTTAGAAAGCACCCAAAATTCTAAAGTGAAGCTTATCCCAGATTTCCTCCTAACCACATCATACCCTGATGTCTGACCTATCTCACCCCTGCAATAAGTAACTACAGGAAATGCTGTATATTAAGTCAACCACATGTTCAATTTGTTTTTATTACGAGCATTTGAACAGTGGCCAATTAACCATTCTGTTAATTCTGTTCTGAAAGCACTGTGGTTTATTTTTGAAAGTCCTGTTGTGGATATTTACGTTGTTGTAGGCAAAGACTTGACAAGCAAACCAGATCCTAAGCCCCATGGGAGGACAAACAACAATACTATGAAAGAAAGCCAGAGTGTGGGGTTTACTCAACACACTGGCTGATTTCACTGTAACAGCAATACTTATAGAGAGAGGAAAAACTTTTGAAGTGTAAGCATTTAACAAGGAGAGAAAATAGATATTCAAACAAATCATAAATGGAAGGAAACTGTCCAACAATGTGATTCTCAAACTCGACTTCCAAAGTCCCCTCTTCTTCCTCTCCTCCTCCTCCTCCTCCTCCTCCTTCTCCTTCTCCTTCTTCTTTTTAATTTCCACTGTGTATCCGTTGAGTTTGCCTACTTTGATCTTTCTCAAAGAATCCACTTTTTAACTTTTTTGCTTTCTTTATGGGCAAAGTAACTCATTGCTCAGGCCCCGTCTGCAGGTTTTCTTGCTGTTTCACTTTGTCCTCACGCTGCTGACTCAGTTTACAGTTGCTAAGGTGATGACCTTTTTACAAGATGCTTTGTTTATGGAGAAGGATTAAAGGACAGGCATTTTCTACTTGGAACTTTCTAGAAAAATGATCCTTGCATTTGCAATATATGTCAATCCAGGTCAAATTTTAAAGACAAGAGAGCTAATAGATGTAGTGAGGCTTAATTAAATTAAGGACAAATGTACTCCATAAACAAAAGCTTTAAAGCTTCCGGGCTAGAGCTGCTTTTTCTTCCCTTTCTTCTTTCTTTGACTGTTTAAATTGTGAAACTCAGACCTCACAGTGGTCTCTAAGATTTAAAGACATACACTTTGCATTACGTAGCTCAAGTAGCAGACACGAGTAGTCAAAATTAAAATCACATAATGGGAATTTTTAAGAATTACTTGTTTGAACTTACAGTTCTTAAAATTCTTTGATTCACATCATCTTCAGTGATTTCTTTAATATTAATGATAATGATAACTTCAAGAACTATAATAATAGATGGTAAGCAGCTATGAATTAGTGTTGTCTGCACAGATGCTTCCCAACTATTATTATAGTTTTTGATGTTATCATTATCATTAATATGAAAGAAATCACTGCAAATAGTAGGACTATCTGGAAGAATAAAAACAAACTACTATACTGGGTAAAGCTACTTACCATAAACTCAATATTCCTAACCTGCTGTGTTTTTTCAGGGAAATGCATGCATAGTTCGCCACTCCCATTGGCAACTTCCAACCTCAAAAGATAGTAAGATAAAGTCCATGGTCAGAACTTTTGATCCATTTATGATCAGGCACAGGCATACGGATGATGTAATGAAATTGGGAATATCCAAAGGGCTTCTGGGTAGATTTTCCTCATTTCTAAAAGGAACAAAACACAGAGACATTCCACTCTTCTCCTCTGGACTGTGTCATCTGTGAGTAAAGCCTGAAGCTTTCATGGATGTCTTGTTAAGATGTGGACAAAAACCAATGTGTTGGGAATGACAGAGTGGAAAGCTGAATAAAAGAAAACCTAGGACCATGATAGCTTTGCCAGGCAGCTGGAATAACCTTGGAATAACTTTTCCTCCAAACTTCTTATTGTGTGAGATAATGCATCTTTATTGCTTTAACAACTTAGAGTTATTCTGTATTCTGTATACTTAAAGCAAAGGCACCCTAATTGATTGTGACATATTGCAAAAGTAGCCACAACTCCTCATCCATCCCTGCATCTACTGCCTACGCAATGCAATTTTGCCTCTTTTCATCTCTTTAATAAGAAGCAATATATCCATGCCTTGAATTTGGGCTGGATTTGTGACTTGCATTGTGCAACAGAATGTGGTAGAAGCAACACTGAAAAGTTCAAAACAAGGTCCTCAAGAGGCTTGATCCTATTCCTTTCTCACTGGCAAAATTCTGATGCCACCATATAAAGAAGACTATACTAGATGACGGAAAAGAAGAGACCCTGTGGAAAGTGACCTGGTTTTCCCAGCCACCTCTACTGAGCTGCCAAATCATCCAACTCCAATCAACCCACCAGCTGATCATAGATACCAAAGGAACTCACCTGAGATCAGCCAAACCAACCCAGACAAGATCCGCCCAGGGATCTGGCCCAAATTCCACACTCAGAATTGAGTGTTAAATAAGTGGTTGCTATTTTAAGCCACTATGTTGTGGGATTATTTGTTATATGGCAAAAGTAAAAACACAGGTTATAGCTAAGAGCAACTTCTCTTAGCTGCATGTATCATAATACAATCTTTGAATATATGTCTTGGCATTGGAAAAAGATATACATGCAGAGTGCCAAAATTAAGTTATTACATGTATAATAGATGTGAGAATCTTGCACCATGGTAGAAGTGGAACACTTTAAGGTTATATTGGAATCCTACAATCATTTCCTACTTTGGTTCTATTATAAGGTTGTCACTATTAATTGGACAGAGGAAGGAGTAGAAAGAAATAATGGGTGATTAGAGCTGGCATAATCTGCAACCATTTACATCTGGTATCAGAAACAATCACAGTGTGCATTCATAAACCTAATATTTCCTTCTTTCCTTGGGCTGGCAGAGAAGGTACGATGCATTCTCTCTGTACTCTGTAACCAAGTGCAGAACTAGGCAACTTAGACACCTTCTGAGTGCTGGGGACAATCGACCTGAAATGAAATAAATCACCCAATTTTAGAGGAAACTAGCCTCGGAGAGCACCTGGTTCAACTCCCCTGTTCAATGCACCCGTTTTCTCTGTAACATTCAATTCCACTTAACAATCATTTATGGGGTGCCGCCAGCGTGCGAGTCACTGCAACGAGGAATTCAAGAAGAGTAATAACATCCCTGCCTTCGCGGTCACCACCATCTGGTAGGGAAGATAAGGCACTTGCTTAAAGAGAGACTTAAATACTAGACTCTGCAGAGTCAAAAGAAAGAAAGATCTCTTCAAAAGCAAAAATAGGCATTGGAAATATGGATATGAATTTAACTCTTGACAACAGAAAGGAAGGAGTCCCAGGTGGAGGAAATGTCACGAGCAAAGATATGGAGATGGGAGACAGTGGGTCAGCAGGTCAAGAGCATCACAAACTGATAACAATCTTCAAGTATTAGGTGAACATTCTGAATTTCTATGTTCCAAACTTGTCCCTCTCCTGCCTTCTTCATGTGAATAAATGGCACATCCGTTCACCCAGCTTCTCCACCCAAACCTAGGAGGTACCTTTGATTTCCTGCCTTCCCTCAAACCCATATTGAAACCATCACGAAGGCAGGTCTGCTCCAAACACCAAGCCAAGTCGAGAATCCGCCTCCTTCTCAACATTGTTACCCCCAGCTGAGTGTGGTCCATCTCTTGCCCAATGGGCCTCCTAAATTGGCTTTCTTCCTCCCCTTTTAATCTCTTTCAGTCTGCTCCCCTCTCAGGAGCCCAAGTGAACTTTATAAAATGTAACCCAGTTGCCATTACCTGCTCCATGTGAGGGAGCCTCCAACAGTCTCCTGTCAGACTGGACAAGCCCTTCAAGGGTCTGACCCCTGCCTTCTCTTGCCTCATCTCTTCCTACTTTCCCGCTTGACCACTCTACCTTAGCCATACTGACCTTTTACTCTTCTTGAACCCTCTAAGTTCCTTCCCGGGCTCCATTCTTCTTGCCTGGAATGCAGCTCCATAGCTTATCCTCCCATGTCACTTCAATGACTTCTCAAGTGCCAACTCCCTGGTCACCTTCCTGGTCCCATCTCTCAGAGCACCCCCTCTCCATCATTCTCTATTCTCTCAGCATACTTCATTTTCTTCTTAATACCTATCATTACCTGAAATTATATCACTCATGTGTTCACTTATTTCTAATCTGCACTGGTATTAGTTTCCTATTGCTGTTATAACAAATTACCCTAAGTGCTGTGGCTTAAACAACACAAATTCATCATCTTACAGTTCTGGAGGTCAGAAGTCTGAAATGGCTCTCACAGAGGTGAAGTCCAGATTTTAGTAGGGCTGTGACCCTTCTGGAGGCTCCAGGGTACGATTCACTTCCTTGCCTTTTCCACCTTACAGATAAGGATCCTACACACCTTGGTTCTCAGCCCCCTTCCATCCTCAAAGTCGGCAGGAGAAGGTCAGGTTCTCACCACTGACACTCTTCTGCCTCCTTTTTCATCTTTTAAGGGCCCACCTGAGTGACCCAGGCAAATATCCCTATTTTCAAGTCAGCTGATTTGCAACCTTAATTCCATCAGCAAACTTAATTCTCCCTCATCATGTAACCCGACAATCTCAGGGATTCGAGCGCAGATCTCTTTGGGGGAGAGGTCGTTACTTTGCCTACCATCATCCACACAGAATGTGTTTCATGAGGTCCAAAACTGGGTGTCTTCACCATTCCCCTTGGCCCCACACATGGCAATATATTTGGCTTCATATATGTAACATGAATTCTTTTTTTTTTTTTTTTTTTTCCTTTTTTGGTAGGGTTTGAACTTAGGGGCACTTTACCACTGACCCACATACCCAGCCCTTTTAATTTTTTATTTTGAGACAGGTTCTTGCTAAATTGTTTGGGACCTCACTAAGTTGCTGAGGCTGGCTTCGAACTTGAGATCCTCCTTCCTCAACCTCCCAAGTCACTGGGATTACAGGTGTGCGCCACCGGTCTGGTTGTAAAATGATTTCTTAGTAAAACATAGTGATCTAAACATCTTACTTGTATCAGCCCAGTTTCATTGTTATAACTACTCTGAGTTAAGAACAATGATTATTCCCATTTTACATCTGAGGAAATGGAGACACAGAGAAGTTAAGTAATTTGCAAAGCTCACCTTATCAGTGATGCTGGAGCAAGGACACAAACTCCAGGCAGACAAACCCCGAGGCCTGACCTTCTCACCACTGTGCTACAGTCCCTCGTGAGGGAGTCACAGAAAAGGAAAGGTGAGGCCCTAGGAGAATCTTCCGGAACAAACTTTTGCTCAATGTGACAAACACAAGGAAAATGCCCCCTGCACACATGGCTGTCTGTTCTCTGTCTAGATCCTGCTGCTGAAGACGAACTCATTATCTGAGGGAAAACTTATTTCCATCTGTCAGCCAGATCTGGTCTTCGTCCAGCTAACCACAGCCACCCACAGGTTTCTGAGGACACTTTCAACTAGACGCAAATTCCCGTTTTTCCGGAGAAGGACTTCTGCAAAAAATCTCCCTTTGCTTTCCTGTTTGGGTGAACCAGGATGAGCCTTGAAGACGCTCAGGGCCATCGGTACCTTCCCTTCGAGGCTCCACCAGAGCCAGCCTCAGCAGGCTACTTTGGTGGCCCTCCTCCTGCATCTCAATTACCCTGGTCTCTCTCAGAGACTGAAAATCCCTCCCACACAGACAACACCCCTCATTCCAAAACTCAGCACCCAGAATGCCCCGGAGGAGGGAGAGTGAGACACTTTCATAACCATTTCCCTCCATGCCTCCCCCAAATTTCCAGCTCCCAGGCCAGAGAGTGGGTGGGTGAGGCATTGTTCTGAGGGGACCCCATTGTGTTTGATGAATACCAGGGCCCCTCCATCAGGAGACCAGGAAGGAGAATGGAGAGTGGTGGCCAAAAGACAAGGCTTTTGTTTTTCTGGCAAATAATCCAGAAAATGGATAATTCCCACAAACATAATCAAGTTATCCATGTATAATTCAGCAACATGTTTGCTCATCAAATAACAACTTAAACTGCTTGTGGGGATTTTAAAGGGAAACTTACTTAGTCATTTTAATTAGGTTATTTCTTGGAGACAAAGTTTTCAAAGAATGGAAAGGCCAATAAAACTAAGGTCAGAGTATGATCCTCAGGTCTGTGTCAAAACAGCTGTCTAGAACACACTATCTCCCCTTTAAGGAGCCAACTGTCATACCCACACACATATCCCCTCCACACACACACATACACACACACACACACACACACAACCATCTCAAACACACATGCACATTCATTCGCATGAACACTCACTCATGCGCTTCCTCCTAGTATTTCCCAATTGCCCAGGAATCCTCCCAACCCTTTTGCTGTCTGTTCTCCCACTCTCGGTGTCCAAACATCACTCCACCTCCATAACGGCAGCACTGGAGTCCCTGACTGCCATTTGAGCAAACTGTTGGTATCAGTTCCTATGCATAAGTGCTTTCCCAACACCACCATTTGCTATCTGTGACTTCAGGCAAATTAATGTCTTCAGCCTCTGCTCCTGTGTCTAAAACTGGCATAACAATAACATCTATCTCATCTTCATATTGAGCATCAATAAGATAAATTTAGATAAAAGATATACACAATAATATGATAAAAATAAAGGGGAAAGATGGGGTTAGCAGCATCAAAGATAGTCACCCAAGATACACCTGTGATATTCATGGCTTTGTTTGTTTCTCTCCACACTGAACAGGTTGACCAAGGAAACCAAGGATATTGTGGAAATGGTGGGGTATGACTTCTAAGGATAGGTCATAAAAGATAACGCAGCTTTGACTGGGCACCATGGTGCATGCCTGTAATCCCAGTGATTCAGGAGGCTGAGGCAGGAGAATAGCAAATTTGAGACCAGTCTGGGCAACTAAGTGAGACCCTGTCTCAAGATACAAAATTAAAAAATTTTTAAAAAGGGCTGGGGATATAACTCAGTGCTGGAATAACCCTGGGTTCAATCCCTAGTACCGCAAAAACAAACTGCATCTGCCATGTTACTCTCCCTCAGATCACTCACTGTATGATGCAGCTGCTGCATTGTGAGAACATTCAAGCAACCTCCTGGACACTCTTATGGTAAGATGGTGATGACAAGGCCTCTGGTCAAGAGCCAATACTGGCCTGCCATGTTGAAAGTGATCCTGGAAGCCCAGATCAGGTTTGGGATGACTGTAGCCTCAACGAACTTATATGAGACCCATCCAGCCAAGCTGCTCCAGAATTTCTGATCCACAGAAACTGTAAGACTACAAATTTTTGTTGTTGTTTTAATATATGGAACTTTGAGGTAATATGTTACACAGCAATAGATAACTAATACAGGGAGCTTTGGATAGGATTAAGGGAAGACTCTGTAAGCTTCATCGAGCTTGGGTTTTTGAGAGGATTAAATAAATAAGTGTACAAAGTGCTTGGTACCCACTGAGTAAACCTTAGTTATGGTTATTTTTATTATTTGTGATGAAATTAATCTCTATCCAACAGCCTCATAGCACAGATGAGGACTTTATGCTCTAGAAAATTTCAGACATATCATACAGAACAATTGTCAATCAAGCTAATTCTGAGGCCAGAACTCCTAGCTCTCAACATAACCTAGACCTCTTTGTTCCACCCTTACCCAAAAGGTGGTGAAATGTGGGTGTGACATGTCTGTACATAGATTCAGACTCCACTGGGTCTTCTCAGGTTTCCCTGGACATTTAGTCAGGGCAGGGAACAGAGAAAAAGAATGTATATGTGCAGAACAGCTATTTCATGGCTTGCCCATGAAGACCCCATCAGAGAGCAAAGGCCATGGCCGGATGGGCAGTTCTGACTTTTTTGTGGAATGCTCTCTTCTTTAATAATTGCTTTTAGGAACCCAGCAGCTGTTTTAATATTTTGATGCTAATCGCCTTTAAGGACAAAGGGAGAAAGAAAGAGAGAAAGGCAATGCAAAGCCCATGAGCCTATTTGTGCCTAATCTCAAAAGATCTTAGAATGGGTAGGTTCCCATTGGCTCCTATTCTCATTTCTCTGTGAGGTCAAGGATGTGGCCCACTTTCCTCTCTTGGTGGTCACCAATCCATTCTCTCTGTGGGCATTCTGTCCTCCCCTCTGCCCCACGACAAGTTGTGGAGTGGTGCATGTCCCCGGTACCTCCCTCCTTCCTTGTATCCCTCAAAGATAAGTTCACAGGCTAGTTCACTGCTGGTCACTACAGAGAAACAGACAACAGGCAAAGAAAAAACTGAAGTGGGAGGAATTATAAAACTACACAATCTTTCAATGTGACCATGCCATCCCTTACTTAAAACCTCTGGGTCACTCCTCACTACCTACGAAACAAACCGCAAGTTTTTAAAGAAGGCATACAAAGTTCTAGATTTTGGCCTGGGTTCAAATCCCTTGAGCAAGTGGTATGCCCTTGACCAGGTTACTAAATCTCTTTGTGCCTCATTTTCTTCTAGTGTAAAAAGATTTTTAAAAGGTAAAAAAATATAAAACCTTAGGTCAGTACCTGTCACATAGTAACTATTCAATAAGTGTTATGGATTTCTACTATTATTATTATTATGACCACCTGTGAAAATTATTCATGACTCCCTGCTTTACACCTGCTTGAGGGTCCCTGGCATAATCACTTCCATGTTTTCTTTTTTAATTCCCTGCACCTAGATGACATTCACCCTCTCCCAAGCCTGCATCCATCTAGTCTTTCAAGGGGATATTCCCTCAGGCAAGCCTTCTGTGGAAGCATTTTATGATCATGCTGTCCTTGCCATAGACTGCTCAGGTACCCCTCATCCATGCTCCTATAGCATCTCCTATATGTCTCCGTCATCATCTAAGAATATATGTGTGTGTTTCACTGTCCACATCTATGTAACAACCTACCCCCAAACTTAGTGGGTTAAAACAACAGTCATTTGATTCATTCACAATACGATGGGTCAAAAATGTAGGCATGACTTGGTCTGTCAGTTCTTACCACATGGCATCAGGGGAGGTCACTTAGCTGCACTCAGTTAGCATTTGGGCTAAATACAAGGTCTGTGAAGGGTTCACTCACATGTGCAGGACCTTGGTGTTCCTCTCACTCCCTCACTCCACCTGGCTCTTCGGGCTTCCTCACAGCATGGTGGTCTCCTTATAAGTCAGGTTCCTTACAAGGTGGCCAGCACAACTACAAAAAGATTTTGAGAGTGACAAAAGCAGAAGTTGTAGATCTCTTGGAAGATAACCTTGGAAGTTACACAACATTGCTTCCACCAGATTTTATTGGTCAAAGATAGTGACAGTACCAGCCCAGACTCAAGGGAATGAGTAGGGAGAATTAGTGACCATCTTGAGGACACAGCCTCAAGTCTCTGCCCCAATAAGGTTCTGAGCATTTCAGTTTCTCTAGCACCTAACTGGGAAGAGTGCCTGGCATGGAGTAGGTGCATAACAAGTTATTTAACTGAACTCCCACACAAACACAGGAACATTCTAGAAGAAGATGAGCTGTCCTAACAAAACCCCCAAGGCAGCTCATCTGGGAGCTATCAAAGCCTCCCACCCACAACCTCTGCTTCTTGTCAAGACCATCTCCAGTTCATTCCTGGCACAGCAAGGTGTGTAAGCAATGCCAAAGTCACTTACTGAGCACCAGTATCTCTGGCTGACTGTAACACAGATAAAGGGCAAAAGTGAAAGAAGTTAGTATAGTTGGAATGTTCTACATGCCTATCTAAAGGACAGATAAAATATGAAATGTATGTGTGTAAACATTCCCAACTCCAGTGCTATGGAAGTTGGAGCATCCCCAACCTAGAGGACTCTTAAGTTTCCTTTTTTGGGAGAAACCCTTCCCCAAACCTCATGCAAACAACATTCAAAGCCAATAGCTAGACCATGAGGCTTGTTCCTGAATTCCCTGGAGGAACTCCTGTTGTTTTTGCCTATGGCTCATGGCAGCAGCTCGACATTACTGCAAGAATGCCAACTTCCCCAGACCAGGCGCCAAGGCAGAGCCATGGGAGGTGAGGGTGAGTCAGCCCAGACCACCAGCGACTGTGTGTGCAGAGAACGTCCACACCTCCTCTGCAGCCAGCGTTGGCAAAGTGCTCGACTTTTAATGAGCAAACCGTCCGAGGAAAACAAACACAACTTTAAATATCTGAGTACACAGGTTTGTCTCTTTGTTCATTTTAGTATTCACATGGTCTCACTGATGGGATGGATCAGGTCCATTCCTAACCTGAGATCCCAAACAGCTGGAGGTCCCTATGGGAAATGACCACAGTGTCCACCTGACACCTAGCAGAAACAGGGAAGGGGATTGGTCAGGTCACTGAGGGCATGCCCTTGAGGGAGACATTAAGGCCCCAGCCAGCCCCTTCCTCTCTTTGCTGCCTAACCTCCATGAGGTGGAAATGTTGCTCCACCACATACTGCCCACCACGATGTCTGCCTTGCCACAGGTCCAAAGGATGGGGCCATACTCCCAAGTTCCATCACCTCCCATAAGTGCCACAGGCTTGTGACTAAGCCTTTAGCATGTGGAGACGTTTAAGATCCAAACCTTAACAGTATCATACCACATACTGATTGCTGTAGTTTGTTTGGATCTTGATTGTTCCTCAAAACCCCAGTTTTATGGTTTGGATGTGAGGTATCCCCCAAAAGCTCATGTGTAAGACAATGCAAGAAGGTTCAGAGGAGAAATAAGTGGGTTATGAGAGTCTTAACCCAATCAGTGAACTAATTCCCTGATAGGGATTAACTGAGTGGTAACTGAAGTGGTAAGGTATGGCTAGGGGCGGTGGGTCATTGGGGGTGTGGCTATGGTATATATTTTATACCTTGAGAATGGAGTTTCTCTGCCTCTGCTTCCTGATCATCATGTGAGTGGCTTCCCTCTGCTACACTCTTCTGCCAGAGGCTGATGCTCAGCCTCACCCCCAAGGAATGGAGCAAGCCTTCTAATGGACTAAGACTTCTGAAATTGTGAGCCCTCAAATAAACTTTTCCTCCTCTACAATTGTTCTAGTTGGGTCTTTAGGTCATAGCAGCAAAAAAAAACTGACTAAAACACCCATTTTGGTACTATTGAGAGGCAGTGGAAACCTTTAAGAGGTGGAGCCTAGTGGGAGGTCATCAGTAACCAAGGGCATGAGGGGGTTGTGGGATGTCAGTGTCTTGCTCTGTTTCCCAACAACCATGAAGTGAGTGGCTTCCTCTCCCACCATGATGAGCTGCCTCTCCATAAGCCAAAAAGCAATGGGACAATCAACCAGAACTGGAACCCCTGAAATTATGAGCCAAAACAAACCTCTCTTCCTTTCAAGTTGATTTATCTCAGGTATTTGTCACAGTGACAGAAAACTGACTTACATACACATCGCTAACCCAGGAAAAGATCAAAATTCAAAATCTGAAGAACTATTTCTACTAAATATTTTCATACCATTGTACAATTGACAAATGGTAAGTGAACCATTGTAAGTCAGGGATCATCTGTATAAGGAGTACAGTGTGAAAAAGTGGGGCTATATCATACACGGCCTTTTATATCACAATAAAAACTTAGATGTGGTGGGACTCCATATTTTACCTAAACATTACCACTAATGGTTCTGTAGCACTACCATTTTTCATTTATCAGAGATTATGATGTCCCAAAAAAGTGGTCCTAAAAATGTGATCCCAAGACCAGTAATTTCAGCATCACTCTGGAAATTTGTTAAAAATGCAAAGGCTCAGGGCTGGGGCTGGGACTCAGTGGTAGGGTGCTTGCCTAGCACATATGAGGCACTGGGTTTGATCCTCAGCACCACATAAAAATAAATAAATAAATAAAAAGGTATTGTAATAAAAAGGTAAAGGTATTTAAAAATATTTTTTAAATTTTTTTTAAAAACTGCAAAGGCTCAGGCCTCACCATGGACCTGCTGAATCAACAACCCTATACTTGCTGGCCCAATGTGGCTGTTCTCTTTGAAAGATTTTTGTGCTTGCTTTTTATAGCTGCCCTATAACTCCCTTTCTTCTTCAGTGTTCGCTTTATTTAATAATAGATATTGTAAAAATTAAAATAACTATTTATTAAGTTACTATATATCAGGGACTATATTTCAAGAGCACTGTTAATAGATATTAATACCTTTTTGTAAAAAAGAAAATTGGCTTCCAGAGATGAAGTTGTATGTCTATGTAACATGACCAGCAGCAGGCAATGTGGGTATTGAAACCAGGTGTGTTCGTTATCTTGTGCTGAGTAACAAATGACTCTAAAATAAGCAGTTTCAAATGGCAAAGATGCATCGGCTGATGCAGTTGCTGAGAGTAGCTTAGCTTCGTGGTTCTGTCCTGGAGCTTCTCTTGAGGTTGCTGTTAAGCTGCAGTCCTCTGAAGGACTGGAGGGTCTACTTCCAATATCATTCATGTAGCTGCTGGCAGGATGCTCCAGATTCTTGTCAAGTAGTCTTCTTCAGAGAGCAGTTCTCCATATGGAAACTGGCCACCTCCAGGGCATGTGATGGATGAAAGAGAACACCAAATTGGAAGCAATGATGTCTTTTATAACCTAACTGAGAAGTCACATAGCATCTCTCCTGCTGCATTCTTCTGGTCACATAAACCAGCCTTGGTACAGGGTGGGAGGGAACTGCACAGAGAAATGAATACCAGAAGGTGGGCCCATCGGGGTCATGCTGAAGGATGAGTACCATGCTAGGTCATCTTACTTTCATATGTATAATCCCTTTATTCTTTCAATAAATATTAAACAAATAATAATTTTTACATGCTATATTGGACTCTGTGTCTTCTTGGTAAGCAAAACAAAAAGCCCTTGTCCTCCTGGAGCATATAATCAAGGAGACAATCAAATGAATATGTAAATATAATTTGTGATAAATATTATGAACTCAATAAACAGGGCCGGGAAAAAGAAATGGATTTGGAGTGGTGGGTTGAGACCTACTCATCCAATATGGTAAAGCCTAGAAGGCAACTTTCAAGAGCTAGTCTTAAATAATGGATACCAAGCATTGGGGATTGATTAATTAAAATTTTTGAGTAGTCATTCCCAAACTTTTTATTTTTATTTTTTGAATAAAAATTTTTATTTATTCTAATTAGTTATACATTGACAGTAGAATGTTGACACATCATACATAAATGGAGTATAACTTCACATTCTCCTGGTTGTACATGATGTAGAATCACACTGGTCGTGTAGTCACATATGCACATAGGGTAATAATGTCTGATTTATTCCACTATCCTTCCTACCTCCGTACTCTCCCCATCCCTTCCCTCCCCTCTGTCTAATCCAAAGTACCTCTATTCTTCCCTAGCCTGTGCCTGATTGTGAATTAGCATCTGCATATCAGAGAAAACATTTTGTCTTTGGTTTTTTGGGACTGGCTTATTTTGCTTGCATCATATTCTCCAACTCCATCCATTTACCTGCAAATGCCATAATTTCATTCTTTTTTAAGACTGAGTAATACTCCATTGTGTATATATAACACATTTTCTTTATCCATTCATCTGTTGAAGTGCACCGAGGTTGGTTCCATAATTTAGCTATTGTGTGTTGAACTGCTATAAACATTGATGTGACTATATCATTATAGTATACTGATTTTAAGTCCTTTGGATATAAACCAAAGAGTGGAATAGCTGTATCTAATGGTGGTTCCATTCCAAGTTTTCTGAAGAATGCCCATACTGCTTTCCATAATGGTTGCACCAATTTGCAGTCCCACCAGCAATGCGTGAGTGTACCTTTTTCCTTACATCCTTGCCAACATTTATTGTTGTTTGTATTTTTTAAAATTTTACTTTTGAACTGTTTTTTGTTTGCTCTTTTTAGTTATACATGACAGCAGAATGTATTTTGACATATCATACATACATGGAGAAAACTTCTCATTGTTGTGGTTGTACACAGTGTGGAGTTATACTGGTGATGTATTCATATATGAACAACATATATGTTTTATTAGTTTCAAACTTTATAATGTGCATATATACATGTAGACATAGACATAATATACTTAAAAATATATAGAAAAATATGGTATATAGATAAAAAGTAAAAAGATAAAGTTGAAATATAAAATATTTATGTACTTATAATTAATGATACAAAAGTCATTTTGCTCTCACTTTTTTTTTTTTTTTTTTTTTTGGTGCTGGGGATTGAACCCACAGGCACTTTACCACTGAGTCACATCCCCAGTCCTTTTTATTTTTTATTTTGAGACAGTCTCACTAAGTTGCTTAAAGGACTTGCTAAGTTGCTCTGGGTGGTGGTCTTAAACTTGAGATTTCCCTCCTCTGCCTCCCAGGTTCCTGGGATTACAGGTATGTGCCACCACATCTGACTTATTAATAATATTTTGATTGAAGTTTTGTAACTGAATATGTTTCACTGTTTTTAAAATTCTTTGTTGAATAAAAGGTCTGATTCTAAATTCAATTATTTTTATTTTTGTTTCTAATAGCTATCAGACATGACAACAATACCTCTCAAAAGTACCTTGATTAAAACAAGGCTGGTCTTACTAAAGTATGATATTTGTTTTTCAATACTAACCCTCAATTTGTTTCCAATAAGAATTGTCTACTAAATTTCTGTCTACCCTAAAGCCAATTAGTGGTTCATACCAACAAATAAAAAACTTATTCAAAATCTCCTAGAATTGCTTATCTTTGTGTGTGTGTGTGTGTGTGTGTGTGTGTGTGTGGTGCTAGGGATTGAACCCAGGGCATAGTGCATGCAAGGCAAGCACTCTACAAACTGAGCTATATCCCCAGCCCTGCTTATCATTTTTAAAAAATTCAATTTTCAAGTTAAATTCAGTTTTCAAGTTAAATAGGACAGTTTTTGTTTGTTTGTTTGTTTGTGGTACTAGGGATTGAATCCAGGGTCTTGTGCACCCAAGTCAAGCACTTTACCAACTGAGCTACATCCCTAGCCCTAATAGGAGAGTTTTTAAAGGGATATACTTATTACATTTTTGACAATAAAATTACATAAAGACTAGATTTCTCAAATATCTATTTTCAAAACACCCTACACACAGTATTTGTCTGTGCATTTTGTGCTGTAACAGAATATTTGAGACTGGGTAATTTATAAAGAAGAGAGATTTGTTTTTTACAGTTCTATAGACTGGGAAGTCAAAGGTCAAAGGGCCAGCCTCTGGAGAGGGCTTACTTGTTACATTGTAACACAATGGAAAACATTACATGGCAAAAGAGAGCAAAATACTGAACTCATAACTCCAAGGTCTTTTATAGTTGGCATTCATCAATTTATGAGGGTAGAGCCCTTGTGACCTAAATGCCTCCCATTAGGCTCCACCTCTCAGTACTACTACACTGATCAAGTCATATTGAAATAAGATATGGATACTGTCTCACTTATATTAAAAGATTATGTTTACCTAGATAATTTCCCAATTTTTTAGCCAAGTTATTTTGTTCCTGGCTTTTCTCCAATACTGTGGCTGAAGACACACTTGCATGAGGAGCTAAGAAAATGCCATCTTTGCCCTCTCTGATCATTCAACTAAATTGGTATCACTAGGGAAATCTGCAGACTTAGTCTCTTTGAAAGAAAAGTTTTCAAATTACTTATCCATTTAGGGAGCCTGTTTGGTTAAACCTAGATTATATAGGACTTTCTGTTCTGGTCATGAGAATCTATGTTATTTCAGAACAACTCTCCCACTGAGGATAATTAGCAAAACAAAATATGTTTTAAAATCAGCT